>NW_027646115.1:0-600000 GCF_951394435.1 Stenella coeruleoalba | reverse complement strand
CGAAGTGATATCTTTTGTAGTATTGACTTCCAGTGCCCACCTGTTTGGTTGGCTAAAAAAGTGTATGCCCTTTTCTTGAATATATACAGAAAAGAACGCATACACCCTTTTTGGCCAACTGCAATGTTGGCAATGTTCAGCTCCTTTTCTTGTGCTTAATGGCGAGTCCTTTCTACCTCCTCAAATCCCTTTCCTGCCATTCTCCCTTGCTTACAAGTCCTTTTCTCTGACTTTCCTCAAGACATTTTTCAGTGATGGATATTTTCAACTCTGCAGTTTTGTGAATTTTACTGCCCCTGAGTTCCATTGTTCAACTCGTGTTTATGGGAACTGGCCACAAAGCAGCGGGATTTCCTCAAGCCCTATACTGTTTCCATGGGCAACCCTAGCTTTTGGTCAATTCGTCTTCCTGATTGGAAATTAGAGTGACATGTGCCTGTCTGAACACCTAGGACTTGTCTCTCATTGTTCCTCATCCTTCCGCTTCATCCTCTGGACAAATTCCAAACTGTACGCAACAGGATGTTGACAGTGCTGACATCTCCAAGTGGGGAGACTGTTAGTAAAGACGCTGGAGGGGTGAACCCGAGCACCAGGAGATGAGGAGATGAGATGCCTTTTCCAAACTCTTCCCGATCAGACGGTATACCATCCTCTGGGTGTGACAGACATGTTTTAGCAGTAGGAAGAGTCCCATTCATGTAAGGAGAACACCAGGGCTTTTTCAAAATCAGTGTCTCCCCGAAACCCAAACTGGGGAAGTTTTTAAGCTACGGCTACACATATGTTCATTAAGGGCCTTGGGAAGTAGGCAGAGTCCAAACTTTAGATGATTGAAGTCTTCAGGGTCAGAAGCACTCACCACCAGCTTCCCTTAGGCTACACTTTAACTGTCATTGATAGATGATGTCAATAAAAATATCTATTCTTTTTCAGATTATTTCCCCTTATAGGTTATTGCAAAATGTTGAGTGTAGTTCCCTGTGCTATACAGTAGTTCCTTGTTGATGATCTATTTTATACATAGCAGTGTGTATGTGTTCATTCCAAACTGTTAATTTATCCCTCCTCCCACCTTTCCCCTTTGGTAATAATAAATTATAAGATTTTATACTTCTCAGAAATGGGGGAGCTGAAAGAGAGGTATCATTTTCAATGGAAAAGCATTTAAAACAAGATTGAAGGTTTAACCAAGATTATTAGCTGTACATCCTTGGAAAGAAATCACTTCGTTTCTCTAATATTGACCTGACAAATAAGACAAACCTTTTCACTGAACTTGCTTATAAAAAGTGATGGAAATATCAAATGGAAGTGTTAAAAACATCTTATTTTACCCGAGCCTTATACACTGTTCTATGTTAACTACAGTTTGGCTCACACATCTGTTCATTGAGGTTACAATAGTCTCAATTTCTGTTACTGATCCTCCAGAGTGGACCCCAACAAGTGTCCCCCTGCCCAGTGTCATTGGGGCCAACAGATCGAGACTGAGTTTGGTTCACAAGCAAAGGAAACTTTATATTTTGATCAGAGAATGGAGAGGTGAGAGCATGCACTACCCCGTGGGCTGTGGGCTGGGCTGCTGTGTAGAGATCCTGTCAGAGTCAGTGGGAGGGAGGGAGGCGGCAGAGCTCTCGAGGGCCGGGTTGGCTGTAGCTCAGGCTCTATATCGTGGAGTCTGCACTGGGCCCCAGGAGCTGAGGTGTCGACCCAGCCATTCTGCACTAGGAAATCTGGTCTGAAGTGCCGGGTGTGGAACCTCTGCATGCGGGACCCTAGGAGCACGTGAAATTAGACAAAGCACAAAGGATAAAAAAGGTTAGACTTGACTTTATTGCCCAGATTCTATTTTTATCTCCCAGGGATTTTTAATGGGCTTTGCTGGGGACAAACCCCTCCTCTGCCTTTTGTCCCGTTCCTCATTCTTGGAGTGCTGAGGGTGCAGACCCTTCTTCTGTAACTGCTGAGTGCTGAGTTGGGAGCCCTCATACCCTGGGGCGAGGGTCAGAGCTTCTCCCCAGCAGCCTCCCGGTGACATTGATTGTCCCCAGGACCCCTGCCTCCCTGCTCGTCCACCTGAGCACCAGCATTGGAAGTGTTATAGATTCTAATGACCTTTGAGGGTCCAGGAAAGAGATGTGCAGAGACGCTGTGGGGGCCGGTTTCACCCCGCCCCACATTTGTTCGGCCACCTTAGGCTGACCGTCTCTGCCAGCCTAGATGCTCTGACCAGTAGTCTGCGCTTTCTTCAGTTAGGCCCCTGAATTAACGTACAAACAGCACCAGGTGTCAGAGCCCTGCCCGCTCAACTCCCAGACAGTCCAGGGTCAGTGGTGATCAAGGACCATGATGGCTACTGAGTCAACAGCCTTTTGAAGTAAACAGGAGTCCAGCCGGTCTTATTGGCCACCATCATCACGGTGTCTGTAGGCTTTTCTATGGTGACAGTGTGGTATACTGTTCCCCCACCAAGATTATTAGCTCCCCTCTGGGTGCAGTAAGTCCTGCAAGCAGTAGTCTACTCTTTTGGGACACACTCTTGTTGTTTTATGAGAGAAACTCCAGGTCAAGTGATGTTCACACGAGTCGTCATGGTGCCCTGTTGCCCCCGGTTATCTCTCTGGATGTTGGAGTTGGAGGGCCTCCTCACTCGAGGTCAGTGTGCCCACGGAGCGAACCCTGCAACTTCAGGGCATGGTTGGTGGTTAGGATCACCACGTGGGGTCCTTTTCCCTTAGGAGGGAGGTGGCCTTTTGGGCTGCTGATTTCCAGGTTTTTAGATACCGCCAGTATCTTGGCCAGATGTGGCAGTGGGCCAAGCCCCTTAGTGACCGTAGTTTATCCTACCTGGATGGCATTCTTGCATTGTTCCATTTCAAGTGGTCCCAGTTTTTGCACTAATTCTCCAATGGCGATTCACCTTTCACCGGGAATGTAAAGGTCAAAGGGTTTAGCTAAATTAGGGAGTTCCAGGGCAAGGGTCTGAATTGACTGCTCTTTCCATTCTTGAAAGGCCACTTCTGGATTCTATTCAAAAGGATCATCATCTTTTCCTTTCAGTGTTTCATATAGAGGCCCAGCTAGTAGACTGTAGTTAGGGATCCAGAAGCAGCAAACCCTGGCCTCCCCAGGAACCCCTAAGCTGTCTTCTAGTTTTAGAAAGGGGTAAGGCTGAAAATGGTTTCTTCCCTTTCCTGGGATGGGCTTCTCTGACCTTCTGTGAGAATGAAGCCCAGGCAGGTCACCGCAGTCTGTGATATTTGAGCTTTTTCTTGGACAACTTCTATCCTTTATTGGCTTGGTAGTTCAGAGGCCTCCTTAGTAGGGCTGGTGATCAGAATGTCGTCTGCATATTGAAGGAGGGTTTCCTTTTCCAGAGGTAGAACTTTTAGGTCTTTAGCTAAGCTTTCCCCAAAGATGGTGTGGGAATTTTTGCACCCTTGGGGCCAGACGGCCCGGAAGTATTGTTTTAGTTGTATGTTGAGTCCTGCCACTCACAAGCCAAAATTTCTTGTGACTCTGGGACTAATGGAATACAAAAGAAGGCATCATTGAAGACTAATACAGAATACCATGTCCTGGTGGTTGGTAGAATGACCAGCAGGGTGTAGGAATTAGGAGCAACTGGAGGTATATCCTCGGTGGCTTCACTGACTGTCCTGACATCCTTTACCAGGTCCCCAGCAGCCCATGGGGTTCTCGTGGTCAGACCAATCCCAGAATATGGAGCTCACCTGGGCAGGTACCCCACCCCCACCCCAGCCCACAGGGCTCTCGTGGTCAGGCCCCTCCCAGGATACAGAGCTACCCTTGCAGGTACCGTGGCAGGGCTGGGCACACAGGAACCGTGCACATAGCCCTCATTGCAGAGCACCCCCAGCTCACCTGTCGCTCAGAGCTGACACAGAGCACCTCAGAGCAGGACTTGAACTAACAAACAGCAGCTGCGACAGGTCTGTGACCCTGGGCATCACTCCGTGAGGCCTCCCTCCACCTGGTCTTCCAGAGACTTCCACTGCACCCGGGGCACCAGGCCTCTGTCTCCAACCACCACCCACCCCTCCTCTCCCTGACTCCTGGGTTCCTCTCATTAGGAGAGGGTTTTCTTGAAGTTGTCTCCCACTCATGGGCCAGATAAAATGATTAGAAAACAAGCCAAAGCTGCAGCCCCTTGTCTATCCTGACTCTCAGGAGCCCACACCTGTTCCTTGGACCTGGCCGGTTCAGCAAGTTCCATTTTCTGCAACTGTGAGCCCCTGAGGGGTGATGATTGGCTGACCTGGGCAGCCTTACCGTGCCGGCCAGCCCTCCCCAGGTGTGCCTGGGTTGAGATCAATATAAATACCACTCCAGGCAGCAAGAGCCCCTGCAGCCGTGCCTGACGCCATTTTCTCTGCCCTGTCAGCAGTCTCGGGGCTGGGCTGGTGGGAGGGAGTGAGAGGCCACGGCTTTGTGGGTGGCCCAGTGTGAGTGGGGCTCTGCTGGACTTTCTGCAGCAGTTGCCAGGCTGCCACCTGCTAAAGAAGAGGATGTGTCACCCATACCTGCTGCTGGAATTTCTCCCTGGGCAGAGGTGAGGAAGGAAAAAAGCAGTGGGGGCAGGGACAGGACGGGTATCTCAGGCAGGGAAATGGAAATCTTCCAGAAGAGCACCCAGGGCCAGGACCATCCTGGCTGGCCTGCAGGCACCAAGTCGGCCGGCATGCTGTCACTCGTGTGGCTCTATGGCCCTTCCTCTAGGCTTTCAAGTCCTTGTATATATTCAGGTGTTTTACCTGGGACGGGTGGGAATAGTTCAGCAGCAACTGGCCTGGGGCTCAGCTCACGTTTACTCACAGATGCCTCCGCACGGTGCCCCAGCTTTGCAATGAGGACGCTTGTTGCGTGGGGGCTGCTGGCTGAATGGGAGACGATTCCCCACCACTGACCAACTTCAGAATTGTTTACAACTGGAGCAAGTGCCCTGATACGGTTTTCCTCTGTGTAACTGGTGGGTTCTGTGTTTTTTTTCTCTTTTTCGTTTTTGGTTCAAGGTAGATTTTATTCCTCTTTTTTGTATTTACAGATATAAGCATGGAAATAATTTATTCATATAAATACATGTATGTGCAGGGAATAATTGTTTTTTCTGTTTTATTTTTTAAATTTTATTTCTTTTTAATTTTGAATTTTATTTTATATTTTTATACAGCAGGTTCTTATTGGTTATCTATTTTATACATATAAATGTATACATGCCAATCCCAGTCTCTCAACTCCTCCCACCACCACCCCCCAACAGCTTTCCCCCCTTGTTGTCCATACGTTTGTTGTCTACATCTGTTGCTCTATTTATGCCTTGCAAAATGGTTAATCTGTACAGTTTTTCTAGGTTCCACATATATGCATGAATATACAAGACTTGTTTTTCTCTTTCTGACTTACTTCACTCTGTATGACAGTCTCTAGATCCATCGACGTCTCTACAAATGACCCAATTTCATTCCTTTTCATGGCTTAGTAATATTCCATTTTATATATGTACCACAGCTTTATGCATTCGTCTGTCTGTGGGCATTTAGGTTGCTTCCATTACCTCGATATTGTAAATAGTGATGCAATGAACATTGCGGTGAATGACTCTTTTTGATTTATGGTTTTGTCTGGGTATATGTCCAGTACTGGGATTGCTGTATAATATGGTAATTCTATTGTTAGTTTCTTAAGAAATTCCATATTGTTCTCCATAATGACTGTATCAATTTATATTCCCAACAATAGTGGAAGAGGGTTCCTTTTCTCCACACCCTTTCCAGCATTTTTTGTTTGTAGATTTTCAATGATGCCTATTCTACCAGGTGTGAGGTGATACCTCATTGTTGAATCCATTTCGTTGAGCAAGGGGTAGATCTTGTCTATTACATATTTGGCTTATGGAACGGTATCTGTGCTCATTTCAATCTCTGGTTTTATGCAGCACCCCAACTCACCTTCCCCCTTAAGCAGGCATAAGTTGGTTTTCTAAACTTGAGACCCTGTTCTGTTCTGTAATTCAGTTCCTGTGTAGCCAAGTTTACATTCCGTGTATTACTGATATCTTATGATGTTTCTTTTTCTGTGTGACTTATTTCAGTTAGAATCATCATACCTGAATCCACTCATTGTGCTGCTAAGGGCCTGATGACACAGATTTCATTGCTGAGTGATATTGCTTTGTAAGTAAATACCACAACTTCTTTATCCATTTTTCACTTTCTGCGATGTTGAACTTGTACTGTAAACGAGGTTCTTGTAAACAGAGCCGTTCCAAACTTTGGGGTGGCTGTGTCTTTTTGATTTTAATTTCCCTAAGCTATAGGACCATAAGTGGAAGTGCCCTAGGTTCTGTTGCTTTGTTTTTTAGATGTTTCAGGAAACACCATACACTTCTCCCGAGTGTCTGTTGGCAATTTACATCCCGCCCATCAGCATAACAAGGCTCCCAGTTCTCCATGGCCTGTCCTGCCTTTCTGGATTTTACACTTTTTTCAGATGTCCCTTTTGACCGGGGGGAAGTGAGACTTCATTGTAGTGCAGATTTCCTTTGCAAGCTTGCTTGGTTGGCCAAAAAGGGCGTATGCGTTTTTTCCTGAATATATTCAGGAAAAAACGCATACGCCCTTTTTGGCCAAGTGCATCATTGTGGACGTTCTGCCTCTTTTCCTATGCTTTCAATGCAATTCCAGTCTACCTCCTGAAATCGGTATCCTGCAATTCTGCCCCGCTTTCAAGTCCTCTTGGCAGCCTTACTTCAGTCTATTTTTGGACGATAGCTGTCATTTATAACTCTGCAGGTTCGTGAATTACAGTGCCCCTGAGCTCCTTTCTTCAACTCGCTTTATTTTGAGCTGGCCGCAACACCGCAGGATGGCTTCAGGCCCTAATCTGGTTCCGGTACTGCACGCTGAGCCTTTGGTTATTTCCTCTTCCTGGTGGGAAATGAGAGTTAAATTTGCCCGTCCAGACACCTCCAGCTAGCCTCTCATTGGTTCTCGCTATTCCTGTTCATCTTCCGCAGAAATTGCAAACTGTGCCAAACAGGAGGTTAAAGGGACTGACTCTCCAAGTCGGGAGAGTGTTAGTAAAGCGTCTGGAATGTTGCACCCGAGTACCAGGGGAGGAAAACTGAGACATATTTGAACACGTCTCCCGTTCACATGGTTGATCATACTTGGGTTCCACATGCATGTTTTAGCTGAAGGAAGAATACCTTAAACCTGGAGAGTTGAGACCCGTGTAATGGGTACCATGCAATATGACTTCAAAGGGTCTTCATTTGCTCACCGAACCTCTCCAATCCTATCACTGCTGCGTTTATGCCCCTGTACACATGCTTGATTCTCTTTCGGAGACATAGCAATCCATAGGTTTTAAGATACTTACTAGTCAGGTACATTTTTAGGCGTTTAATATGGGGTTTTGAGTCCATTTCGTTGAGCAAGGAGTAGCTCTTGTCTATTCCATATTTGGCTTAAGGAACTTTATCTGTGCTCATTTCAATCTCTGGTTTTATACAGCACCCCAACTCACCTTTCCACTTAAGCAAGCATAAGTTGGTTTTCTAAATTTGAGACCCTGTTCTGTTTTGGAATGCAGTTCCTGTGTAGCCAAGTTTACATTCCGTGTATTAGTGATATCTTATGATGTTTCTTTTTCTGTGTGACTTATTTCAGTTAGAGTCATCGTACCTGGATCCACTCATTATGCTGCTACGGGCCTGATGACATAGATTTAATTGCTGAGTGATACTGCATTGTACGTAAGTACCACAAATTCTTTATCCATTTTTCACTTTCTGTGATATTGAACTTGTACGGTAAACGAGGTTCTTGTAAACGGAGGCATCCCAAACTTTGGGGTGGCTGTGTCTTTTTTTTTTTTTTTTTTTTTAACATCTTTATTGGGGTATAATTGCTTTACAATGGTGTGTTAGTTTCTGCTTTATAACAAAGTGAATCAGTCATACATAAACATATGTTCCCATATGTCTTCCCTGTTACGTCTCCCTCCCTCCCACCCTCCCCATCCCACCCCTCCAGGCTGTCACAAAGCACCGAGCCAATATCCCTGTGCCATGCGGCTGCTTCCCACTAGCTATCTACCTTACTGCGTTTGTTACTATGTATATGCCCATGACTCTCTCTCGCCCTGTCACAGCTCACCCTTCCCCCTCCCCATAACCTCAAGTCCGTTCTCTAAGAGGTCTGCGTCTTTATTCCTGCTTTACCCCTAGGTTCTTCATGACATTTTTTTCTTAAATTCCATATATATGTGTTAGCATACGGTATTTGTCTTTTTCTTTCTGACTTACTTCACTCTGTATGACAGACTCTAGGTCTATCCACCTCATTACAAATAGCTCAATTTCGTTTCTTTTTATGGCTGAGTAATATTCCATTGTATATATGTGCCACATCCTCTTTATCCATTCATCCGATGACGGGCACTTAGGTTGTTTCCATCTCCGGGCTATTGTAAATAGAGCTGCAATGAACATTTTGGTACATGACTCTTTTTGAATTTTGGTTTTCTCAGGGTATATGCCCAGTAGTGGGATTGCTGGGTCATATGGTAGTTCTATTTGTAGTTTTTTAAGGAACCTCCATACTGTTCTCCATAGTGGCTGAACCAATTCACATTCCCACCAGCAGTGCAAGAGTGTTCCCTTTTCTCCACACCCTCTCCAGCATTTATTGTTTCTAGATTTTTTGATGATGGCCATTCTGACTGGTGTGAGATGATATCTCATTGTAGTTTTGATTTGCATTTCTCTAATGATTAATGATGTTGAGCATTCTTTCATGTGTTTGTTGGCAGTCTGTATATCTTCTTTGGAGAAATGTCTATTTAGGTCTTCTGCCCATTTTTGGATTGGGTTGTTTGTTTTCTTGTTATTGAGCTGCATGAGCTGCTTGTAAATTTTGGAGATTAATCCTTTGTCGGTTGCTTCATTTGCAAAAATTTTCTCCCATTCTGAGGGTTGTCTTTTGGTCTTGTTTATGGTTTCCTTTGCTGTGCAAAAGCTTTGAAGTTTCATTAGGTCCCATTTGTTTATTTTTGTTTTTATTTCCATTACTCTAGGAGGTGGGTCAGAAAGGATCTTGCTTTGATTTATGTCATAGAGTGTTCTGCCTATGTTTTCCTCTAAGAGTTTGATAGTTTCTGGCCTTACATTTAGGTCTTTAATCCATTTTGAGCTTATTTTTGTGTATGGTGTTAGGGAGTGATCTAATCTCATACTTTTACATGTACCTGTCCAGTTTTCCCAGCACCACTTATTGAAGAGGCTGTCCTTTCTCCATTGTACATTACTGCCACCTTTATCAAAGATAAGGTGTCCATATGTGCATGGGTTTATCTCTGGGCTTTCTATCCTGTTCCATTGATCTATCTTTCTGTTTTTGTGCCAGTACCATACCGTCTTGATGACTGTAGCTTTGTAGTATAGTCTGAAGTCAGGGAGCCTGATTCCTCCAGTTCCTTCTTTCGTTCTCAAGATTGCTTTGGCTATTCGGGGTCTTTTGTGTTTCCATACAAATTGTGAAATTTTTTGTTCTAGTTCTGTGAAAAATGCCAGTGGTAGTTTGATAGGGATTGCATTGAATCTATAGATTGCTTTGGGTAGTAGAGTCATTTTCACAATGTTGATTCTTCCAATCCAAGAACATGGTATATCTCTCCATCTATTTATATCATCTTTAATTTCTTTCATCAGTGTCTTATAATTTTCTGCATACAGGTCTTTTGTCTCCTTAGGTAGGTTTATTCCTAGATATTTTATTCTTTTTGTTGCAATGGTAAATGGGAGTGTTTTCTTGATTTCACTTTCAGATTTTTCATCATTAGTATATAGGAATGCCAGAGATTTCTGTGCATTAATTTTGTATCCTGCCACTTTACCAAATTCATTGATTAGCTCTAGTAGTTTTCTGGTAGCATCTTTAGGGTTCTCTATGTATAGGATCATGTCATCTGCAAACAGTGACAGCTTTACTTCTTCTTTTCCAATTTGGATTCCTTTTATTTCCTTTTCTTCTCTGATTGCTGTGGCTAAAACTTCCAAAACAATGTTGAATAATAGTGGTGAGAGTGGGCAACCTTGTCTTGTTCCTGATCTTAGTGGAAATGCTTTCAGTTTTTCACCATTGAGGATGATGTTTGCTGTGGGCTTGTCATATATGGCCTTTATTATGTTGAGGAAAGTTCCCTCTATGCCTACTTTCTGCAGGGTTTTTATCATAAATGGGTGTTGAATTTTGTCAAAAGCTTTCTCTGCATCTATTGAGATGATCATATGGTTTTTCTCCTTCAATTTGTTAATATGGTTTATCACATTGATAGATTTGCGTATATTGAAGAATCCTTGCATTCCTGGAATAAACCCCACTTGATCATGGTGTATGATCCGTTTAATGTGCTGTTGGATTCTGTTTGCTAGTATTTTGTTGAGGATTTTTGCATCTATGTTCATCAGTGATATTGGCCTGTAGTTTTCTTTCTTTGTGACATCCTTGTCTGGTTTTGGTATCAAGGTGATGGTGGCCTCGTAGAAGGAGTTAGGGAGTGGTCCTCCCTCTGCTATATTTTGGAAGAGTTTGAGAAGGATAGGTGTTAGCTCTTCTCTAAATGTTTGATAGAATTCGCCTGTGAAGCCATCTGGTCCTGGGCTTTTCTTTGTTGGAAGATTTTTAATCACAGTTTCAATTTCAGTGCTTGTGATTGGTCTGTTCATATTTTCTATTTCTTCCTGATTCAGTCTTGGCAGGTTGTGCATTTCTAAGAATTTGTCCATTTCTTCCAGATTGTCCATTTTATTGGCATAGAGTTGCTTGTAGTAATCTCTCATGATCTCTTTTATCTCTGCAGTGTCAGTTGTTACCTCTCCTTTTTCATTTCTAATTCTATTGATTTGAGTCTTCTCCCTTTTTTTCTTGATGAGTCTGGCTAGTGGTTTATCTATTTTGTTTATCTTCTCAAAGAACCAGCTTTTAGTTTTATTGATCTTTGCTATTGTTTCCTTCATTTCTTTTTCATTTATTTCTGATCTGATTTTTATGATTTCTTTCCTTCTGCTAGCTTTGGGGTTTTTTTGTTCTTCTTTCTCTAATTGCTTGAGGTGCAAGGTTAGGTTGTTTATTCGAGATGTTTCCTGCTTCTTAAGGTGGGCTTGTATTGCTATAAACTTCCCCCTTAGAACTGCTTTTGCTGCATCCCACAGGTTTTGGGTCGTTGTGTCTCCATTGTCATTTGTTTCTAGGTATTTTTTGATTTCCTCTTTGATTTCTTCAGTGATCTCTTCATTATTAAGTAGTGTATTGTTTAGCCTCCATGTGTTTGTATTTTTTACAGATCTTTTCCTGTAATTGATATCTAGTCTCATGGCGTTGTGGTCGGAAAAGATACTTGATACAATTTCAATTTTCTTAAATTTACCAAGGCTTGATTTGTGACCTAAGATATGATCTATCCTGGAGAATGTTCCATGAGCACTTGAGAAAAATGTGTATTCTGTTGTTTTTGGATGGAGTGTCCTA
This sequence comes from Stenella coeruleoalba, assembly GCF_951394435.1. NCBI lineage: Eukaryota > Metazoa > Chordata > Mammalia > Artiodactyla > Delphinidae > Stenella > Stenella coeruleoalba. Next base: position 588,445 of record NW_027646115.1, on the reverse strand, counting down.
TAAATATCAATTAAGTCCATCTTGTTTAATGTATCATTTAAAGCTTGTGTTTCCTTATTTATTTTCATTTTGGATGATCTGTCCATGGGTGAAAGTGGGGTGTTTAAGTCCCCTACTATGAATGTGTTACTGTCGATTTCCCCTTTTATGGCTGTTAGTATTTGCCTTATGTATTGAGGTGCTCCTATGTTGGGTGCATAAATATTTACAATTGTTATATCTTCTTCTTGGATCGATCCCTTGATCATTATGTAGTGTCCTTCTTTGTCTCTTTTAATAGTCCTTATTTTAAAGTCTATTTTGTCTGATATGAGAATTGCTACTCCAGCTTTCTTTTGGCTTCCATTTGCATGGAATATCTTTTTCCATCCCCTTACTTTCAGTCTGTATGTGTCTCTAGGTCTGAAGTGGGTCTCTTGTAGACAGCATATATAAGGGTCTTGTTTTTGTATCCATTCAGCTAATCTGTGTCTTTTGGTGGGAGCATTTAGTCCATTTACATTTAAGGTAATTATCGATATGTATGTTCCTATTCCCATTTTCTAAATTGTTTTGGGTTCGTTATTATAGGTCTTTTCCTTCTCTTGTGTTTCTTGCCTAGAGAAGATCCTTTAGCATTTGTTGTAAAGCTGGTTTGGTGGTGCTGAACTCTCTCAGCTTTTGCTTGTCTGTAAAGGTTTTAATTTCTCCATCAAATCTGAATGAGATCCTTGCTGGGTAGAGTAGTCTTGGCTGCATGTTTTTCTCCTTCATCACTTTCAGTATGTCCTGCCACTCCCTTCTGGCTTGTAGGGTTTCTGCTGAGAGATCAGCTGTTAACCTTATGGGGATTCCCTTATGTGTTATTTGTTGTTTTTCCCTTGCTGCTTTTAATATGCTTTCTTTGTATTTAATTTTTGACAGTTTGATTAATATGTGTCTTGGCGTATTTCTCCTTGTATTTATCTTGTATGGGACTCTCTGTGCTTCCTGGACTTGATTAACTATTTCCTTTCCCATATTAGGGAAGTTTTCAACTATAATCTCTTCAAATATTTTCTCAGTCCCTTTCTTTTTCTCTTCTTCTTCTGGAACCCCTATAATTCGAATGTTGGTGCGTTTAATGTTGTCCCAGAGGTCTCTGAGACTGTCCTCAGTTCTTTTCATTCTTTTTTCTTTATTCTGCTCTGCAGTAGTTATTTCCACTATTTTATCTTCCAGGTCACTTATCCGTTCTTCTGCCTCAGTTATTCTGCTATTGATCCCATCTAGAGTACTTTTAATTTCATTTATTGTGTTGTTCATCGTTGCTTGTTTCATCTTTAGTTCTTCTAGGTCCTTGTTAACTGATTCTTGCATTTTGTCCAATCTATTGTCCATTCTATCTCCAAGATTTCGGATCAACCTTACTATCATTATTCTGAATTCTCTTTCAGGTAGACTGCCTATTTCCTCTTCATTTGTTAGGTCTGGTGGGTTTTTATCTTGCTCCTTCATCTGCTGTGTGTTTTTCTGTCTTCTCATTTTGCTTATCTTACTGTGTTTGGGGTCTCGTTTTTGCAGGCTGCAGGTTTGTAGTTCCTCCTGTTTTTGATGTCTGTCTCCAGTGGCTAAGGTTGGTTCAGTGGGTTGTGTAGGCTTCCTGGTGGAGGGGGCTAGTGCCTGTGTTGTGGTGGATGAGGCTGGATCTTGTCTCTCTAGTAGGCAGGTTCACGTCTGGTGGTGTGTTTGGGGGTGTCTGTGGCCTTATTATGATTTTAGGCAGCCTCTCTGCTAATGGGTGGGGTTGTGTTCCTGTTTTGCTAGTTGTTTGGCATAGGTTTTCCAGCCCTGTGGCTTGCTGGTCGTTGAGTGAAGCTGGGTGCTGGTGTTAAGATGGAGGTCTCTGGGAGATTTTCACCGTTTGATATTATGTGGAGCTGGGAGGTCTCTTGTTGATCAGTGTCCTGAAGTTGGCTGTCCTACCTCAGAGGCACAGCCCTGCCTCCTGGCTGGAGCACCAAAAGCTTTTCATCCACAGGCTCAGGATAAAAGGGAGAAAAAGTAGAGGGAATTAGTAGAAGTATGAGGAAAGAAAGAAGGAAAGGAGGGTAGGAAGGAAGGAAGAAAGAAAGAAAGAAGCAAAGAAGGAAAGAAGGCAAGAAGGAAAGAAAGGAGGGAGGGAGGGAGGGAGGAAGGAAGGAAGGAGGGAAAGAAGGAAAAAAGACAGAAAGAAAGAAGATACAGTAAAAATAAAATAAAGTATAATAAAGTTATTGAATTAAAAACTTCTTATTTAGAAAAAAAAAAAAGGGACGGAAAGAACCTTAGGACAAATGTTGGAAGCAAAGCTATACAGACAAAATCTTACACAGAAGCATACACATACACCCTCACTAAAAGAGGTAAATGGGGAAGAATCCTAAATCTTGCTGTCAGAGACCACTTCCTCAATTTGGGATGATTCGTTGTCTAAAGGAGGGAAGGAAGGACGGAAAGAAAGAAAGAAAGAACGAAGGTAAAGTATAATAAGGTTATTAAAATTAATTATTAAGAAAAAAAATTAAAAAAAAAAAAACATGGACGGATAGAACCCTAGGACAAATGGTGGAAGCAAGACTATACAGACAAGATCTCACACAGAAGCATACACATACACATTCACAAAAAGAGGAAAGGGGAAAAAATCATAGATCTTGCTCCTAAAGTCCACTTCCTTAATTTGGGATGATTGGTTGTCTATTCAGGTATTCCACAGATGCAGGGTACATCAAGTTGATTGTGGAGCTTTAATCCGCTGCTTCTGAGGCTGCTGGGAGAGATTTCCCTTTCTCTTCTTTGTTCTCACAGCTCCCAGGGCTAAGCTTTGGATTTGGCCCTGCCACTGCGTGTAGATCGCTGGAGGGCGTCTGTTTTTTGCTCAGACAGGATGGGGTTAAAAGAGCCGCTGATTGGGGGCTCCGGCGCACTCAGGCCGGCGGGGACGGAGGGGCACAGAGTGCGGAGCGGGCCTGCGGTGGCAAAGGCCGGCGTGACTTTGCACCAGCCTGAGGCGCGCTGTGCGCTCTCCCGGGGAAGTTGTCTCTGGATCCCGGGAACCCGGCAGTGGCGGGCTGCACAGGCTCCGCGGAGGAGGGGTGTGGAGAGTGACCTGTACTCGCACACAGGCCCCTCGGTGGCGGCAGCAGCAGCCTTAACGTCTCCCGTCCGCCTCTGGGGTCCGCGCTTTTAGCCGCGGCTTGCACCCGTCTCTGGATTCCGCGCTTTCAGCCGCGGCTCGCGCCCGTCTCTGGATTCCGCGCTTTCAGCCGCGGCTCGCGCCCGTCTCTGGATTCCGCGCTTTCAGCCGCGGCTCGCGCCCGTCTCTGGATTCTGCGCTTTCAGCCGCGGCTCGCGCCCGTCTCTGGATTCTGCGCTTTCAGCCGCGGCTCGCGCCCGTCTCTGGGGTTCGCGCTTTTAGCCGCGGCTCGCACCCGTCTCTGGAGTTCCTTTAAGCAGCGTTCTTAAACCCCTCTCCTCACGCACCAGGAAACAAAGAGGGAAGGAAAAGTCTCCTGCCTCTTCTGCAGGTGCAGGCTTTTCCCCGGACTCCCTCCCGGCTAGCTGTGGTGCACTAACCCCTTCAGGCTATGTTCAAGCCGCCAACCCCAGTCCTCTCCCTGCGCTCCGGCCTCAGCTCGCAGCCCCGCCCGCCCCGGCGGGTGAGCAGACAAGCCTCTCGGGCTGGTGAGTGCCGGTCGGCACCGATCCTCTGTGTGGGAATCTCCCCGCTTTGCCCTCCGCACCCGTTGCTGTGCACTCCTCCGCAGCTTCGAAGCTCCCCCCTCCGCCTCCCACAGTCTCCGCCCGCGAAGGGGCTTCCTAGAGTGTGGAAACTTTTCCTCCTTCACAGCTCCCTCCCACTGGTGCAGGTGCCGTCCCTATTCTTTTGTCTCTGTTTTTTCTTTTGCCCTACCCAGGTACGTGGGGAGTTTCTTGCCTTTTGGGAGGTCTGAGGTCTTCTGCCAGCCTTCAGTAGGTGTTCTGTAGGAGTTGTTCCACGTGTAGTTGTATTTCTGGTGTATCTGTGGGGAGGAAGGTGATCTCCGCGTCTTACTCTTCCGCCATCTTCCGCCTTCCTCCGGCTGTGTCTTTTTGATTTTAATTTCCCTAAGCTATAGGACCATAAGTGGAAGTGCCCTAGGCTCTGTTGCTTTGTTTTTTAGATGTTTCAGGAAACACCATACACTTCTCCCGAGTGGCTGTTGGCAATTTACATCCCGCCCATCAGCATAACAAGGCTCCCAGTTCTCCATTGCCTGTCCTGCCTTTCTGGATTTTACACTTTTTTCAGATGGCCCTTTTGACCGGGGGGAAGTGAGACTTCATTGTAGTGCAGATTTCCTTTGCAAGTTTGCTTGGTTGGCCAAAAAGGGCGTATGCGTTTTTTCCTGAATATATTCAGGAAAAAACGCATACGCCCTTTTTGGCCAAGTGCATCATTGTGGACGTTCTGCCTCTTTTCCTATGCTTTCAATGCATTTCCAGTCTACCTCCTGAAATCGGTTTCCTGCAATTCTGCCCCGCTTTCTAGTTCTCTTGGCAGCCTTACTTCAGTATATTTTTGGACGATAGCTGTCATTTATAACTCTGCAGGTTTGAGAATTACAGTGCCCCTGAGCTCCTTTCTTCAACTCGCTTTCTTGTGACCTGGCCGCAACACCGCAGGATGGCTTCAGGCCCTAATCTGGTTCCGGCACGGCACGCTGAGCCTTTGGTTAATTCCTCTTCCTGGTGGGAAATGAGAGTTAAATTTGCCCGTCCAGACACCTCCAGCTAGTCTCTCATTGGTTCTCGCTATTCCTGTTCATCTTCTGCAGAAATTGCAAACTGGGCCAAACAGGAGGTTAAAGGGACTGACTGTCCAAGTCGGGAGAGTGTTAGTAAAGCATCTGGAATGTTGCACCCGAGTACCAGCGTACGAAAACTGACACATATTTGAACACGTCTCCCGTTCACACGGTTGATCATACTCTAGGTTCCACATGCATGTTTTAGCTGAAGGAAGAATACCTTAAACCTGGGTAGTTGAAACCCGTGGAATGCGTACCATGCAATATGACTTCAAAGGGACTTCATTTGCTCACCGAACGTCTGCAATCCTATCACTGCTGTGTTTATGCCCCTGTACACATGCTTGATTCTCTTTCGGAGACATAGCAATCCATAGGTTTTAAGTTACTTACTAGTCAGGTACATTCTTAGGCGTTTAATATGCGATGTTGAGTCCATTTCGTTGAGCAAGGAGTAGCTCTTGTCTATTCCATATTTGGCCTAAGGAACTTTATCTGTGCTCATTTCAATCTCTGGTTTTATGCAGCACCCCAACTCACCTTTACCCTTAAGCAAGCATAAGTTGGTTTTCTAAATTTGAGACCCTGTTCTGTTCTGTAATTCAGTTCCTGTGTAGCCAAGTTTACATTCCGTGTATTACTGATATCTTATGATGTTTCTTTTTCTGTGTGACTTATTTCAGTTAGAATCATCATACCTGAATGCACTCATTGTGCTGCTAAGGGCCTGATGACATAGATTTCATTGCTGAGTGATATTGCTTTGTAAGTAAATACCACAACTTCTTTATCCATTTTTCACTTTCTGAGATGTTGAACTTGTACTGTAAACGAGGTTCTTGTAAACAGAGCCGTTCCAAACTTTGGGGTGGCTGTGTCTTTTTGATTTTAATTTCCCTAAGCTATAGGACCATAAGTGGAAGTGCGCTAGGCTCTGTTGCTTTGTTTTTTAGATGTTTCAGGAAACACCATACACTTCTCCCGAGTGGTTGTTGGCAATTTACATCCCGCCCATCAGCATAACAAGGCTCCCAGTTCTCCATGGCCTGTCCTGCCTTTCTGGATTTTACACTTATTTCAGATGGCTCTTTTGACCGGGGGGAAGTGAGACTTCATTGTAGTGCAGATTTCCTTTGCAAGCTTGCTTGGTTGGCCAAAAAGGGCGTATGCGTTTTTTCCTGAATATATTCAGGAAAAAACGCATACGCCCTTTTTGGCCAAGTGCATCATTGTGGACGTTCTGCCTCTTTTCCTATGCTTTCAATGCAATTCCAGTCTACCTCCTGAAATCGGTTTCCTGCAATTCTGCCCCGCTCTCAAGTCCTCTTGGCAGCCTTACTTCAGTCTATTTTTGGACGATAGCTGTCATTTATAACTCTGCAGGTTTGTGAATTACAGTGCCCCTGAGCTCCTTTCTTCAACTCGCTTTCTTTTGAGCTGGCCGCAACACCGCAGGATGGCTTCAGGCCCTAATCTGGTTCTGGCATGGCACGCTGAGCCTTTGGTTAATTCCTCTTCCTGGTGGGAAATGAGAGTTAAATTTGCCCGTCCAGACACCTCCAGCTAGTCTCTCATTGGTTCTCGCTATTCCTGTTCATCTTCCGCAGAAATTGCAAACTGGGCCAAACAGGAGGTTAAAGGGACTGACTCTCCAAGTCGGGAGAGTGTTAGTAAAGCGTCTGGAATGTTGCACCCGAGTACCAGGGTACGAAAACTGAGACATATTTGAACACGTCTCCCGATCACATGGTTGATCATACTCTAGGTTCCACATGCATGTTTTAGCTGAAGGAAGAATACCTTAAACCTGGGTAGTTGAAACCCGTGGAATGGGTACCATGCAATATGACTTCAAAGGGTCTTCATTTGCTCACCGAACCTCTCCAATCCTATCACTGCTGCGTTTATGCCCCTGTACACATGCTTGATTCTCTTTCGGAGACATAGCAATCCATAGGTTTTAAGATACTTACTAGTCAGGTACATTCTTAGGGGTTTAATATGCGGTGTTGAGTCCATTTCGTTGAGCAAGGAGTAGCTCTTGTCTATTCCATATTTGGCTTAAGGAACTTTATCTGTGCTCATTTCAATCTCTGGTTTTATGCAGCACCCCAACTCACCTTTACGCTTAAGCAAGCATAAGTTGGTTTTCTAAATTTGAGACCCTGTTCTGTTCTGTAATTCAGTTCCTGTGTAGCCAAGTTTACATTCCGTGTATTACTGATATCTTATGATGTTTCTTTTTCTGTGTGACTTATTTCAGTTAGAATCATCATACCTGAATCCACTCATTGTGCTGCTAAGGGCCTGATGACATAGATTTCATTGCTGAGTGATATTGCTTTGTAAGTGAATACCACAACTTCTTTATCCATTTTTCACTTTCTGCGATGTTGAACTTGTACTGTAAACGAGGTTCTTGTAAACAGAGCCGTTCCAAACTTTGGGGTGGCTGTGTCTTTTTGATTTTAATTTCCCTAAGCTATAGGACCATAAGTGGAAGTGCCCTAGGTTCTGTTGCTTTGTTTTTTAGATGTTTCAGGAAACACCATACACTTCTCCCGAGTGGTTGTTGGCAATTTACATCCCGCCCATCAGCATAACAAGGCTCCCAGTTCTCCATGGCCTGTCCTGCCTTTCTGGATTTTACACTTTTTTCAGATGGCCCTTTTGACTGGGGGGAAGTGAGACTTCATTGTAGTGCAGATTTCCTTTGCAAGCTTGCTTGGTTGGCCAAAAAGGGCGTATGCGTTTTTTCCTGAATATATTCAGGAAAAACACATACGCCCTTTTTGGCCAAGTGCATCATTGTGGACGTTCTGCCTCTTTTCCTATGCTTTCAATGCAATTCCAGTCTACCTCCTGAAATCGGTTTCCTGCAATTCTGCCCTATTTTCAAGTCCTCTTGGCAGCCTTACTTCAGTCTATTTTTGGACGATAGCTGTCATTTATAACTCTGCAGGTTTGTGAATTACAGTGCCCCTGAGCTCCTTTCTTCAACTCGCTTTCTTGTGAGCTGGCCGCCACACCGCAGGATTGCTTCAGGCCCTAATCTGGTTCCGGTACGGCACGCTGAGCCTTTGGCTATTTCCTCTTCCTGGTGGGAAATTAGAGTTAAATTTGCCCGTCCAGACACCTCCAGCTAGGCTCTCATTGGTTCTCACTATTCCTGTTCATCTTCTGCAGAAATTGCAAACTGGGCGAAACAGGAGGTTAAAGGGACTGACTCTCCAAGTGGGGAGAGTGTTAGTAAAGCGTCTGGAATGTTGCACCGAAGTACCAGGGGACGAAAACTGAGACATATTTGAACACGTCTCCCGATCACATGGTTGATCATACTCTGGGTTCCACATGCATGTTTTAGCTGAAGGAAGAATACCTAAAACCTGGGTAGTTGAAACCCATGGAATGGGTACCATGCAATATGACTTCAAAGGGTCTTCATTTGCTCACCGAACCTCTCCAATCCTATCACTGCTGCGTTTATGACCCTTGTACACACGCTTGATTCTCTTTTGGAGACATAGCAATCCATAGGTTTTAAGATACTTACTAGTCAGGTATATACTTAGGCGTTTAATATGGGGTGTTGAGTCCATTTCGTTGAGCAAGGAGTAGCTCTTGTCTATTCCATATTTGGCTTAAGGAACTTTATCTGTGCTCATTTCAATCTCTGGTTTTATGCAGCACCCCAACTCACCTTTCCCCTTAAGCAAGCATAAGTTGGTTTTCTAAATTTGAGACCCTGTTTTGTTTTGGAATTCAGTTCCTGTGTAGCCAGTTTACATTCCGTGTATTAGTGATATCTTATGATGTTTCTTTTTCTGTGTGACTTATTTCAGTTAGAATCATCGTACCTGAATCCCCTCCTTATGCCGCCACGGGCCTGATGACATAGATTTCATTGCTGATTGATACTGCATTGTACGTAAGTACCACAACTTCTTTATCCATTTTTCACTTTCTGCGATATTGAACTTGTACGGTAAACGAGGTTTTTGTAAGCAGACACGTCCCAAACTTTGGGGTGGCTGTGTCTTTTTGATTTTAATTTCCCTAAGCTATAGGACCATAAGTGGAAGTGCCCTAGGCTCTGTTGCTTTGTTTTTTAGATGTTTCAGGAAACACCATACACTTCTCCCGAGTGGCTGTTGGCAATTTACATCCCGCCCATCAGCATAAGAAGGCTCCCAGTTCTTCATGGCCTGTCCTGCCTTTCTGGATTTTACACTTATTTCAGTTGGCCCCTTTGAGCAGGGGGAATTAAGACTTCATTGTAGTGCAGATTACCTTTTCAGAATGCTTGGTTGGCCAAAAAGGGCGTATGCGTTTTTTCCTGAATATATTCAGGAAAAAACACATACGCCCTTTTTGGCCAAGTGCATCATTGTGGACGTTCTGCCTCTTTTCCTATGCTTGAAATGCAATTCCAGTCTACCTCCTGAAATCAGTTTCCTGCAATTCTGCCCCACTCTCAAGTCCTCTTGGCAGCCTTACTTCAGTATATTTTTGGACGATAGCTGTCATTTATAACTCTGCAGGTTTGTGAATTACAGTGCCCCTGAGCTCCTTTCTTCAATTCGCTTTCTTTTGAGCTGGCCGCAACAGCGCAGGATGGCTTCAGGCCCTAATCTGGTTCCGGCACGGCACGCTGAGCCTTTGGTTAATTCCTCTTCCTGGTGGGAAATGAGAGTTAAATTTGCCCGTCCAGACACCTCCAGCTAGTCTCTCATTGGTTCTCGCTATTCCTGTTCATCTTCCGCAGAAATTGCAAACTGGGCCAAACAGGAGTTTAAAGGGACTGACTCTCCAAGTCGGGAGAGTGTTAGTAAAGCGTCTGGAATGTTGCACTCGAGTACCAGGGTACGAAAACTGAGACATATTTGAACACGTCTCCCGATCACATGGTTGATCATACTCTAGGTTCCACATGCATGTTTTAGCTGAAGGAAGAATACCTAAAACCTGGGTAGTTGAAACCCGTGGAATGGGTACCATGCAATATGACTTCAAAGGGTCTTCATTTGCTCACCGAACCTCTCCAATCCTATCACTGCTGCGTTTATGCCCCTGTACACATGCTTGATTCTCTTTCGGAGACATAGCAATCCATAGGTTTTAAGATACTTACTAGTCAGGTACATTCTTAGGCGTTTAATATGCGGTGTTGAGTCCATTTCATTGAGCAAGGAGTAGCTCTTGTCTATTCCATATTTGGCTTAAGGAACTTTATCTGTGCTCATTTCAATCTCTGGTTTTATGCAGCACCCCAACTCACCTTTACCCTTAAGCAAGCATAAGTTGGTTTTCTAAATCTGAGACACTGTTCTGTTCTGTAATTCAGTTCCTGTGTAGCCAAGTTTACATTCCGTGTATTACTGATATCTTATGATGTTTCTTTTTCTGTGTGACTTATTTCAGTTAGAATCATCATACCTGAATCCACTCATTGTGCTGCTAAGGGCCTGATGACATAGAATTCATTGCTGAGTGATATTGCTTTGTAAGTGAATACCACAACTTCTTTATCCATTTTTCACTTTCTGCGATGTTGAACTTGTACTGTAAACGAGGTTCTTGTAAACAGAGCCGTTCCAAACTTTGGGGTGGCTGTGTCTTTTTGATTTTAATTTCCCTAAGCTATAGGACCATAAGTGGAAGTGCCCTAGGCTCTGTTGCTTTGTTTTTTAGATGTTTCAGGAAACACCATACACTTCTCCCAAGTGTCTGTTGGCAATTTACATCCCGCCCATCAGCATAACAAGGCTCCCAGTTCTCAATGGCCTGTTGCCTTTCTGGATTTTACACTGTTTTCAGATGGCCCTTTTGACCGGGGGGAAGTGAGACTTCATTGTAGTGCAGATTTCCTTTGAAAGCTTGCTTGGTTGGCCAAAAAGGGCGTATGCGTTTTTTCCTGAATATATTCAGGAAAAAACGCATACGCCCTTTTTGGCCAAGTGCATCATTGTGGACGTTCTGCCTCTTTTCCTATGCTTTCAATGCAATTCCAGTCTACCTCCTGAAATCGGTTCCCTGCAATTCTGCCCTGCTTTCAAGTCCTCTTGGCAGCCTTACTTCAGTCTATTTTTGGACGATAGCTGTCATTTATAACTCTGCAGGTTTGTGAATTACAGTGCCCCTGAGCTCCTTTCTTCAACTCGCTTTCTTGTGATCTGGCCGCAACACCGCAGGATGGCTTCAGGCCCTAATCTGGTTCCGGTACGGCACGCTGAGCCTTTGGTTATTTCCTCTTCCTGGTGGGAAATGAGAGTTAAATTTGCCCGTCCAGACACCTCCAGCTAGCCTCTCATTGGTTCTCACTATTCCTGTTCATCTTCCGCAGAAATTGCAAACTGGGCCAAACAGGACGTTAAAGGGAATGACTCTCCATGTCGGGAGAGTGTTAGTAAAGTGTCTGGAATGTTGCACCCGTGTACCAGGGGAGGAAAACTGAGACATATTTGAACACGTCTCCCGTTCACATGGTTGATCATACTCTGGGTTCCACATGCATGTTTTAGCTGAAGGAAGAATACCTTAAACCTGGAGAGTTGAGACCCGTGTAATGGGTACCATGCAATATGACTTCAAAGGGTCTTCATTTGCTCACCGAACCTCTCCAATCCTATCACTGCTGCGTTTATGCCCCTGTACACATGCTTGATTCTCTTTCTGAGACATATCAATCCATAGGTTTTAAGATACTTACTAGTCAGGTACATTCTTAGGCGTTTAATATGCAATGTTGAGTCATTTCGTTGAGCAAGGAGTAGCTCTTGTCTATTCCATATTTGGCTTAAGGAACTTTATCTGTGCTCATTTCAATCTCTGGTTTTATGCAGCACCCCAACTCACCTTTACCCTTAAGCAAGCATAAGTTGGTTTTCTAAATTTGAGACCCTGTTCTGTTCTGTAATTCAGTTCCTGTGTAGCCAAGTTTACATTCCGTGTATTACTGATATCTTATGATGTTTCTTTTTCTGTGTGACTTACTTCAGTTAGAATCATCATACCTGAATCCACTCATTGTGCTGCTAAGGGCCTGATGACATAGATTTCATTGCTGAGTGATATTGCTTTGTAAGTAAATACCACAACTTCTTTATCCATTTTTCACTTTCTGCGATGTTGAACTTGTACTGTAAACGAGGTTCTTGTAAACAGAGCCGTTCCAAACTTTGGGGTGGCTGTGTCTTTTTGATTTTAATTTCCCTAAGCTATAGGACCATAAGTGGAAGTGCCCTAGGTTCTGTTGCTTTGTTTTTTAGATGTTTCAGGAAACACCATACACTTCTCCCGAGTGGTTGTTGGCAATTTACATCCCGCCCATCAGCATAACAAGGCTCCCAGTTCTCCATGGCCTGTCCTGCCTTTCTGGATTTTACACTTTTTTCAGATGGCCCTTTTGACCGGGGGGAAGTGAGACTTCATTGTAGTGCAGATTTCCTTTGAAAGCTTGCTTGGTTGGCCAAAAAGGGCGTATGCGTTTTTTCCTGAATATATTCAGGAAAAAACGCATACGCCCTTTTTGGCCAAGTGCATCATTGTGGACGTTCTGCCTCTTTTCCTATGCTTTCAATGCAATTCCAGTCTACCTCCTGAAATCGGTTTCGTGCAATTCTGCCCCGCTTTCAAGTCCTCTTGGCAGCCTTACTTCAGTCTATTTTTGGACGATAGCTGTCATTTATAACTCTGCAGGTTTGTGAATTACAGTGCCCCTGAGCTCCTTTCTTCAACTCGCTTTCTTGTGACCTGGCCGCAACACCGCAGGATGGCTTCAGGCCCTAATCTGGTTCCGGCACGGCACGCTGAGCCTTTGGTTATTTCCTCTTCCTGGTGGGAAATGAGAGTTAAATTTGCCCGTCCAGACACCTCCAGCTAGCCTCTCATTGGTTCTCGCTATTCCTGTTCTTCTTCCGCAGAAATTGCAAACTGGGCCAAACAGGAGGTTAAAGGGACTGACTCTCCAAGTGGGGAGAGTGTTAGTAAAGCGTCTGGAATGTTGCACCCGAGTACCAGGGGAGGAAAACTGAGACATATTTGAACACGTCTCCCGTTCACATGGTTGATCATACTTGGGTTCCACATGCATGTTTTAGCTGAAGGAAGAATACCTTAAACCTGGAGAGTTGAGACCCGTGTAATGGGTACCATGCAATATGACTTCAAAGGGTCTTCATTTGCTCACCGAACCTCTCCAATCCTATCACTGCTGCGTTTATGCCCCTGTACACATGCTTGATTCTCTTTTGGAGACATAGCAATCCATAGGTTTTACGATACTTACTAGTCAGGTACATTCTTAGGCGTTTAATATGCGGTGTTGAGTCCATTTCGTTGAGCAAGGAGTAGCTCTTGTCTATTCCATATTTGACTTAAGGAACTTTATCTGTGCTCATTTCAATCTCTGGTTTTATGCAGCACCCCAACTCACCCTTACCCTTAAGCAAGCAGAAGTTGGTTTTCTAAATTTGAGACCCTGTTCTGTTCTGTAATTCAGTTCCTGTGTAGCCAAGTTTACATTCCGTGTATTACTGATATCTTATGATGTTTCTTTTTCTGTGTGACTTATTTCAGTTAGAATCATCATACCTGAATCCACTCATTGTGCTGCTAAGGGCCTGATGACATAGATTTCATTGCTGAGTGATATTGCTTTGTAAGTAAATACCACAACTTCTTTATCCATTTTTCACTTTCTGCGATGTTGAACTTGTACTGTAAACGAGGTTCTTGTAATCAGAGGCGTCCCAAACTTTGGGGTGGCTGTGTCTTTTTGATTTTAATTTCCCTAAGCTATAGGACCATAAGTGGCAGTGCCCTAGGCTCTGTTGCTTTGTTTTTTAGATGTTTCAGGAAACACCATACACTTCTCCCGAGTGTCTGTTGGCAATTTACATCCCGCCCATCAGCATAACAAGGCTCCCAGTTCTCCATGGCCTGTCCTGCCTTTCTGGATTTTACACTTTTTTCAGATGGCCCTTTTGACCGGGGGGAAGTGAGACTTCATTGTAGTGCAGATTTCCTTTGCAAGCATGCTTGGTTGGCCAAAAAGGGCGTATGCGTATTTTCCTGAATATATTCAGGAAAAACACATACGCCCTTTTTGGCCAAGTGCATCATTGTGGACGTTCTGCCTCTTTTCCTATGCTTTCAATGCAATTCCAGTCTACCTCCTGAAATCGGTTTCCTGCAATTCTGCCCCGCTTTCAAGTCCTCTTGGCAGCCTTACTTCAGTCTATTTTTGGACGATAGCTGTCATTTATAACTCTGCAGGTTTGTGAATTACAGTGCCCCTGAGCTCCTTTCTTCAACTCGCTTTCTTGTGACCTGGCCGCAACACCGCAGGATGGCTTCAGGCCCTAATCTGGTTCTGGCCCGGCATGCTGAGCCTTTGGTTAATTCTTCTTACTGGTGGGAAATGAGAGTTAAATTTGCCCATCCAGACACCTCCAGCTAGTCTCTCATTGGTTCTCGCTATTCCTGTTCATCTTCCGCAGAAATTGCAAACTGGGCCAAAAAGGAGGTTAAAGGGACTGACTCTCCAAGTCGGGAGAGTGTTAGTAAAGCGTCTGGAATGTTGCACCCGAGTACCAGGGGAGGAAAACTGAGACATATTTGAACACGTCTCCCGTTCACATGGTTGATCATACTCTAGGTTCCACATGCATGTTTTAGCTGAAGGAAGAATACCTTAAACCTGGAGAGTTGAGACCCGTGTAATGGGTACCATGCAATATGACTTCAAAGGGTCTTCATTTGCTCACCGAACCTCTCCAATCCTATCACTGCTGCGTTTATGCCCCTGTACACACGCTTGATTCTCTTTTGGAGACATAGCAATCCATAGGTTTTAAGATACTTACTAGTCAGGTACATTCTTATTCGTTTAATATGGGGTTTTGAGTCCATTTCGTTGAGCAAGGAGTAGCTCTTGTCTATTCCATATTTGGCTTAAGGAACTTTATCTGTGCTCATTTCAATCTCTGGTTTTATGCAGCACCCCAACTCACCTTTCCCCTTAAGCAACCATATGTTGGTATTCTAAATTTGAGACCCTGTTCTGTTTTGGAATGCAGTTCCTGTGTAGCCAAGTTTACATTCCGTGTATTACTGATATCTTATGATGTTTCTTTTTCTGTGTGACTTATTTCAGTTAGAATCATCGTACCTGAATCCACTCATTATGCTGCTACGGGCCTGATGACATAGATTTCATTGCTGAGTGATACTGCATTGTACGTAAGTACCACAAGTTCTTTATCCATTTTTCACTTTCTGTGATATTGAACTTGTACGGAAAACGAGGTTCTTGTAAACAGAGGCGTCCCAAACTTTGGGGTGGCTGTGTCTTTTTGATTTTAATTTCCCTAAGCTATAGGACCATAAGTGGAAATGCCCTAGGCTCTGTTCCTTTGTTTTATAGATGTTTCAGGAAACACCATACACTTCTCCTGAGTGTCTGTTGGCAATTTACATCCCGCCCATCAGCATAACAAGGCTCCCAGTTCTCCATGGCCTGTCCTGCCTTTCTGGATTTTACACTTTTTTCAGATGGCCCTTTTGACCGGGGAGAAGTGAGACTTCATTGTAGTGCAGATTTCCTTTGCAAGTTTGCTTGATTGGCCAAAAAGTGCGTATGCGTTTTTTCCTGAATATATTCAGGAAAAAACGCATACGCCCTTTTTGGCCAAGTGCATCATTGTGGACGTTCTGCCTCTTTTCCTATGCTTTCAATGCAATTCCAGTCTACCTCCTGAAATCGGTTTCCTGCAATTCTGCCCCGCTTTCAAGTCCTCTTGGCAGCCTTACTTCAGTCTATTTTTGGACAATAGCTGTCATTTATAACTCTGCAGGTTTGTGAATTACAGTGCCCCTGAGCTCCTTTCTTCAACTCGCTTTCTTGTGACCTGGCCGCAACACCGCAGGATGGCTTCAGGCCCTAATCTGTTTCTGGCATGGCACGCTGAGCCTTTGGATAATTCCTCTTCCTGGTGGGAAATGAGAGTTAAATTTGCCCATCCAGACACCTCCAGCTAGTCTCTCATTGGTTCTCGCTATTCCTGTTCATCTTCCGCAGAAATTGCAAACTGGGCCAAACAGGAGGTTAAAGGGACTGACTCTCCAAGTGGGGAGAGTGTTAGTAAAGCGTCTGGAATGCTGCACCCGAGTACCAGGGTACGAAAACTGAGACATATTTGAAAACGACTCCCGATAACATGGTTGATCATACTCTAGGTTCCACATGCATGTTTTAGCTGAAGGAAGAATACCTTAAACCTGGATGGTTGAAACCCGTGGAATGGGTACCATGCAATATGACTTCAAAGGGTCTTCATTTGCTCAAGAACCTCTCCAATCCTATCACTGCTGCGTTTATGCCCCTGTACACATGCTTGATTCTCTTTCGGAGACTTAGCAATCCATAGGTTTTAAGATACTTACTAGTCAGGTACATTTTAGGCGTTTAATATGCGGTGCTGAGTCCATTTCTTTGAGCAAGGAGTAGCTCTTGTCTACTCCATATTTGGCTTAAGGAACTTTATCTGTGCTCATTTCAATCTCTGGTTTTATGCAGCACCCCAACTAACCTTTCCCCTTAAGCAAGCATAAGTTGGTTTTCTAAATTTGAGACCCTGTTCTGTTCTGTTTCAATTCCTGTGTAGCCAAGTTTACATTCCGTGTATTACTGATATCTTATGATGTTTCTTTTTCTGTGTGACTTATTTCAGTTAGAATCATCATACCTGAATCCACTCATTGTGCTGCTAAGGGCCTGATGACATAGATTTCATTGCTGAGTGATATTGCTTTGTAAGTAAATACCACAACTTCTTTATCCATTTTTCACTTTCTGCGATGTTGAACTTGTACTGTAAATGATGTTCTTGTAAACAGAGGCGTCCCAAACTTTGTGGTGGCTGTGTCTTTATGATTTTAATTTCCCTAAGCTATAGGACCATAAGTGGCAGTGCCCTAGGCTCTGTTGCTTTGTTTTTTAGATGTTTCAGGAAACACCATACACTTCTCCCGAGTGGTTGTTGGCAATTTACATCCCGCCCATCAGCATAGCAAGGCTCCCAGTTCTCCATGGCCTGTCCTGCCTTTCTGGATTTTACACTTTTTTCAGATGGCCCTTTTGACCAGGGGGAAGTGAGACTTCATTGTAGTGCAGATTTCCTTTGCAAGCTTGCTTGGTTGGCCAAAAAGGGCGTATGCGTTTTTTCCTGAATATATTCAGGAAAAACACATACGCCCTTTTTGGCCAAGTGCATCATTGTGGACGTTCTGCCTCTTTTCCTATGCTTTCAATGCAATTCCAGTCTACCTCCTGAAATCGGTTTCCTGCAATTCTGCCCCGCTTTCAAGTCCTCTTGGCAGCCTTACTTCAGTCTATTTTTGGACGATAGCTGTCATTTATAACTCTGCAGGTTTGTGAATTACAGTGCCCCTGAGCTCCTTTCTTCAACTCGCTTTCTTGTGAGCTGGCCGCCACACCGCAGGATTGCTTCAGGCCCTAATCTGGTTCCGGTACGGCACGCTGAGCCTTTGGCTATTTCCTCTTCCTGGTGGGAAATTAGAGTTAAATTTGCCCGTCCAGACACCTCCAGCTAGGCTCTCATTGGTTCTCACTATTCCTGTTCATCTTCTGCAGAAATTGCAAACTGGGCGAAACAGGAGGTTAAAGGGACTGACTCTCCAAGTGGGGAGAGTGTTAGTAAAGCGTCTGGAATGTTGCACCGAAGTACCAGGGGACGAAAACTGAGACATATTTGAACACGTCTCCCGATCACATGGTTGATCATACTCTGGGTTCCACATGCATGTTTTAGCTGAAGGAAGAATACCTAAAACCTGGGTAGTTGAAACCCATGGAATGGGTACCATGCAATATGACTTCAAAGGGTCTTCATTTGCTCACCGAACCTCTCCAATCCTATCACTGCTGCGTTTATGACCCTTGTACACACGCTTGATTCTCTTTTGGAGACATAGCAATCCATAGGTTTTAAGATACTTACTAGTCAGGTATATACTTAGGCGTTTAATATGGGGTGTTGAGTCCATTTCGTTGAGCAAGGAGTAGCTCTTGTCTATTCCATATTTGGCTTAAGGAACTTTATCTGTGCTCATTTCAATCTCTGGTTTTATGCAGCACCCCAACTCACCTTTCCCCTTAAGCAAGCATAAGTTGGTTTTCTAAATTTGAGACCCTGTTTTGTTTTGGAATTCAGTTCCTGTGTAGCCAGTTTACATTCCGTGTATTAGTGATATCTTATGATGTTTCTTTTTCTGTGTGACTTATTTCAGTTAGAATCATCGTACCTGAATCCCCTCCTTATGCCGCCACGGGCCTGATGACATAGATTTCATTGCTGATTGATACTGCATTGTACGTAAGTACCACAACTTCTTTATCCATTTTTCACTTTCTGCGATATTGAACTTGTACGGTAAACGAGGTTTTTGTAAGCAGACACGTCCCAAACTTTGGGGTGGCTGTGTCTTTTTGATTTTAATTTCCCTAAGCTATAGGACCATAAGTGGAAGTGCCCTAGGCTCTGTTGCTTTGTTTTTTAGATGTTTCAGGAAACACCATACACTTCTCCCGAGTGGCTGTTGGCAATTTACATCCCGCCCATCAGCATAAGAAGGCTCCCAGTTCTTCATGGCCTGTCCTGCCTTTCTGGATTTTACACTTATTTCAGTTGGCCCCTTTGAGCAGGGGGAATTAAGACTTCATTGTAGTGCAGATTACCTTTTCAGAATGCTTGGTTGGCCAAAAAGGGCGTATGCGTTTTTTCCTGAATATATTCAGGAAAAAACACATACGCCCTTTTTGGCCAAGTGCATCATTGTGGACGTTCTGCCTCTTTTCCTATGCTTGAAATGCAATTCCAGTCTACCTCCTGAAATCAGTTTCCTGCAATTCTGCCCCACTCTCAAGTCCTCTTGGCAGCCTTACTTCAGTATATTTTTGGACGATAGCTGTCATTTATAACTCTGCAGGTTTGTGAATTACAGTGCCCCTGAGCTCCTTTCTTCAATTCGCTTTCTTTTGAGCTGGCCGCAACAGCGCAGGATGGCTTCAGGCCCTAATCTGGTTCCGGCACGGCACGCTGAGCCTTTGGTTAATTCCTCTTCCTGGTGGGAAATGAGAGTTAAATTTGCCCGTCCAGACACCTCCAGCTAGTCTCTCATTGGTTCTCGCTATTCCTGTTCATCTTCCGCAGAAATTGCAAACTGGGCCAAACAGGAGTTTAAAGGGACTGACTCTCCAAGTCGGGAGAGTGTTAGTAAAGCGTCTGGAATGTTGCACTCGAGTACCAGGGTACGAAAACTGAGACATATTTGAACACGTCTCCCGATCACATGGTTGATCATACTCTAGGTTCCACATGCATGTTTTAGCTGAAGGAAGAATACCTAAAACCTGGGTAGTTGAAACCCGTGGAATGGGTACCATGCAATATGACTTCAAAGGGTCTTCATTTGCTCACCGAACCTCTCCAATCCTATCACTGCTGCGTTTATGCCCCTGTACACATGCTTGATTCTCTTTCGGAGACATAGCAATCCATAGGTTTTAAGATACTTACTAGTCAGGTACATTCTTAGGCGTTTAATATGCGGTGTTGAGTCCATTTCATTGAGCAAGGAGTAGCTCTTGTCTATTCCATATTTGGCTTAAGGAACTTTATCTGTGCTCATTTCAATCTCTGGTTTTATGCAGCACCCCAACTCACCTTTACCCTTAAGCAAGCATAAGTTGGTTTTCTAAATCTGAGACACTGTTCTGTTCTGTAATTCAGTTCCTGTGTAGCCAAGTTTACATTCCGTGTATTACTGATATCTTATGATGTTTCTTTTTCTGTGTGACTTATTTCAGTTAGAATCATCATACCTGAATCCACTCATTGTGCTGCTAAGGGCCTGATGACATAGAATTCATTGCTGAGTGATATTGCTTTGTAAGTGAATACCACAACTTCTTTATCCATTTTTCACTTTCTGCGATGTTGAACTTGTACTGTAAACGAGGTTCTTGTAAACAGAGCCGTTCCAAACTTTGGGGTGGCTGTGTCTTTTTGATTTTAATTTCCCTAAGCTATAGGACCATAAGTGGAAGTGCCCTAGGCTCTGTTGCTTTGTTTTTTAGATGTTTCAGGAAACACCATACACTTCTCCCGAGTGTCTGTTGGCAATTTACATCCCGCCCATCAGCATAACAAGGCTCCCAGTTCTCAATGGCCTGTTGCCTTTCTGGATTTTACACTGTTTTCAGATGGCCCTTTTGACCGGGGGGAAGTGAGACTTCATTGTAGTGCAGATTTCCTTTGAAAGCTTGCTTGGTTGGCCAAAAAGGGCGTATGCGTTTTTTCCTGAATATATTCAGGAAAAAACGCATACGCCCTTTTTGGCCAAGTGCATCATTGTGGACGTTCTGCCTCTTTTCCTATGCTTTCAATGCAATTCCAGTCTACCTCCTGAAATCGGTTCCCTGCAATTCTGCCCTGCTTTCAAGTCCTCTTGGCAGCCTTACTTCAGTCTATTTTTGGACGATAGCTGTCATTTATAACTCTGCAGGTTTGTGAATTACAGTGCCCCTGAGCTCCTTTCTTCAACTCGCTTTCTTGTGATCTGGCCGCAACACCGCAGGATGGCTTCAGGCCCTAATCTGGTTCCGGTACGGCACGCTGAGCCTTTGGTTATTTCCTCTTCCTGGTGGGAAATGAGAGTTAAATTTGCCCGTCCAGACACCTCCAGCTAGCCTCTCATTGGTTCTCACTATTCCTGTTCATCTTCCGCAGAAATTGCAAACTGGGCCAAACAGGACGTTAAAGGGAATGACTCTCCATGTCGGGAGAGTGTTAGTAAAGTGTCTGGAATGTTGCACCCGTGTACCAGGGGAGGAAAACTGAGACATATTTGAACACGTCTCCCGTTCACATGGTTGATCATACTCTGGGTTCCACATGCATGTTTTAGCTGAAGGAAGAATACCTTAAACCTGGAGAGTTGAGACCCGTGTAATGGGTACCATGCAATATGACTTCAAAGGGTCTTCATTTGCTCACCGAACCTCTCCAATCCTATCACTGCTGCGTTTATGCCCCTGTACACATGCTTGATTCTCTTTCTGAGACATATCAATCCATAGGTTTTAAGATACTTACTAGTCAGGTACATTCTTAGGCGTTTAATATGCAATGTTGAGTCATTTCGTTGAGCAAGGAGTAGCTCTTGTCTATTCCATATTTGACTTAAGGAACTTTATCTGTGCTCATTTCAATCTCTGGTTTTATGCAGCACCCCAACTCACCTTTACCCTTAAGCAAGCATAAGTTGGTTTTCTAAATTTGAGACCCTGTTCTGTTCTGTAATTCAGTTCCTGTGTAGCCAAGTTTACATTCCGTGTATTACTGATATCTTATGATGTTTCTTTTTCTGTGTGACTTACTTCAGTTAGAATCATCATACCTGAATCCACTCATTGTGCTGCTAAGGGCCTGATGACATAGATTTCATTGCTGAGTGATATTGCTTTGTAAGTAAATACCACAACTTCTTTATCCATTTTTCACTTTCTGCGATGTTGAACTTGTACTGTAAACGAGGTTCTTGTAAACAGAGCCGTTCCAAACTTTGGGGTGGCTGTGTCTTTTTGATTTTAATTTCCCTAAGCTATAGGACCATAAGTGGAAGTGCCCTAGGTTCTGTTGCTTTGTTTTTTAGATGTTTCAGGAAACACCATACACTTCTCCCGAGTGGTTGTTGGCAATTTACATCCCGCCCATCAGCATAACAAGGCTCCCAGTTCTCCATGGCCTGTCCTGCCTTTCTGGATTTTACACTTTTTTCAGATGGCCCTTTTGACCGGGGGGAAGTGAGACTTCATTGTAGTGCAGATTTCCTTTGAAAGCTTGCTTGGTTGGCCAAAAAGGGCGTATGCGTTTTTTCCTGAATATATTCAGGAAAAAACGCATACGCCCTTTTTGTCCAAGTGCATCATTGTGGACGTTCTGCCTCTTTTCCTATGCTTTCAATGCAATTCCAGTCTACCTCCTGAAATCGGTTTCGTGCAATTCTGCCCCGCTTTCAAGTCCTCTTGGCAGCCTTACTTCAGTCTATTTTTGGACGATAGCTGTCATTTATAACTCTGCAGGTTTGTGAATTACAGTGCCCCTGAGCTCCTTTCTTCAACTCGCTTTCTTGTGACCTGGCCGCAACACCGCAGGATGGCTTCAGGCCCTAATCTGGTTCCGGCACGGCACGCTGAGCCTTTGGTTATTTCCTCTTCCTGGTGGGAAATGAGAGTTAAATTTGCCCGTCCAGACACCTCCAGCTAGCCTCTCATTGGTTCTCGCTATTCCTGTTCTTCTTCCGCAGAAATTGCAAACTGGGCCAAACAGGAGGTTAAAGGGACTGACTCTCCAAGTGGGGAGAGTGTTAGTAAAGCGTCTGGAATGTTGCACCCGAGTACCAGGGGAGGAAAACTGAGACATATTTGAACACGTCTCCCGTTCACATGGTTGATCATACTTGGGTTCCACATGCATGTTTTAGCTGAAGGAAGAATACCTTAAACCTGGAGAGTTGAGACCCGTGTAATGGGTACCATGCAATATGACTTCAAAGGGTCTTCATTTGCTCACCGAACCTCTCCAATCCTATCACTGCTGCGTTTATGCCCCTGTACACATGCTTGATTCTCTTTTGGAGACATAGCAATCCATAGGTTTTACGATACTTACTAGTCAGGTACATTCTTAGGCGTTTAATATGCGGTGTTGAGTCCATTTCGTTGAGCAAGGAGTAGCTCTTGTCTATTCCATATTTGACTTAAGGAACTTTATCTGTGCTCATTTCAATCTCTGGTTTTATGCAGCACCCCAACTCACCCTTACCCTTAAGCAAGCAGAAGTTGGTTTTCTAAATTTGAGACCCTGTTCTGTTCTGTAATTCAGTTCCTGTGTAGCCAAGTTTACATTCCGTGTATTACTGATATCTTATGATGTTTCTTTTTCTGTGTGACTTATTTCAGTTAGAATCATCATACCTGAATCCACTCATTGTGCTGCTAAGGGCCTGATGACATAGATTTCATTGCTGAGTGATATTGCTTTGTAAGTAAATACCACAACTTCTTTATCCATTTTTCACTTTCTGCGATGTTGAACTTGTACTGTAAACGAGGTTCTTGTAATCAGAGGCGTCCCAAACTTTGGGGTGGCTGTGTCTTTTTGATTTTAATTTCCCTAAGCTATAGGACCATAAGTGGCAGTGCCCTAGGCTCTGTTGCTTTGTTTTTTAGATGTTTCAGGAAACACCATACACTTCTCCCGAGTGTCTGTTGGCAATTTACATCCCGCCCATCAGCATAACAAGGCTCCCAGTTCTCCATGGCCTGTCCTGCCTTTCTGGATTTTACACTTTTTTCAGATGGCCCTTTTGACCGGGGGGAAGTGAGACTTCATTGTAGTGCAGATTTCCTTTGCAAGCATGCTTGGTTGGCCAAAAAGGGCGTATGCGTATTTTCCTGAATATATTCAGGAAAAACACATACGCCCTTTTTGGCCAAGTGCATCATTGTGGACGTTCTGCCTCTTTTCCTATGCTTTCAATGCAATTCCAGTCTACCTCCTGAAATCGGTTTCCTGCAATTCTGCCCCGCTTTCAAGTCCTCTTGGCAGCCTTACTTCAGTCTATTTTTGGACGATAGCTGTCATTTATAACTCTGCAGGTTTGTGAATTACAGTGCCCCTGAGCTCCTTTCTTCAACTCGCTTTCTTGTGACCTGGCCGCAACACCGCAGGATGGCTTCAGGCCCTAATCTGGTTCTGGCCCGGCATGCTGAGCCTTTGGTTAATTCTTCTTACTGGTGGGAAATGAGAGTTAAATTTGCCCATCCAGACACCTCCAGCTAGTCTCTCATTGGTTCTCGCTATTCCTGTTCATCTTCCGCAGAAATTGCAAACTGGGCCAAAAAGGAGGTTAAAGGGACTGACTCTCCAAGTCGGGAGAGTGTTAGTAAAGCGTCTGGAATGTTGCACCCGAGTACCAGGGGAGGAAAACTGAGACATATTTGAACACGTCTCCCGTTCACATGGTTGATCATACTCTAGGTTCCACATGCATGTTTTAGCTGAAGGAAGAATACCTTAAACCTGGAGAGTTGAGACCCGTGTAATGGGTACCATGCAATATGACTTCAAAGGGTCTTCATTTGCTCACCGAACCTCTCCAATCCTATCACTGCTGCGTTTATGCCCCTGTACACACGCTTGATTCTCTTTTGGAGACATAGCAATCCATAGGTTTTAAGATACTTACTAGTCAGGTACATTCTTATTCGTTTAATATGGGGTTTTGAGTCCATTTCGTTGAGCAAGGAGTAGCTCTTGTCTATTCCATATTTGGCTTAAGGAACTTTATCTGTGCTCATTTCAATCTCTGGTTTTATGCAGCACCCCAACTCACCTTTCCCCTTAAGCAACCATATGTTGGTATTCTAAATTTGAGACCCTGTTCTGTTTTGGAATGCAGTTCCTGTGTAGCCAAGTTTACATTCCGTGTATTACTGATATCTTATGATGTTTCTTTTTCTGTGTGACTTATTTCAGTTAGAATCATCGTACCTGAATCCACTCATTATGCTGCTACGGGCCTGATGACATAGATTTCATTGCTGAGTGATACTGCATTGTACGTAAGTACCACAAGTTCTTTATCCATTTTTCACTTTCTGTGATATTGAACTTGTACGGAAAACGAGGTTCTTGTAAACAGAGGCGTCCCAAACTTTGGGGTGGCTGTGTCTTTTTGATTTTAATTTCCCTAAGCTATAGGACCATAAGTGGAAGTGCCCTAGGCTCTGTTGCTTTGTTTTATAGATGTTTCAGGAAACACCATACACTTCTCCTGAGTGTCTGTTGGCAATTTACATCCCGCCCATCAGCATAACAAGGCTCCCAGTTCTCCATGGCCTGTCCTGCCTTTCTGGATTTTACACTTTTTTCAGATGGCCCTTTTGACCGGGGAGAAGTGAGACTTCATTGTAGTGCAGATTTCCTTTGCAAGTTTGCTTGATTGGCCAAGAAGTGCGTATGCGTTTTTTCCTGAATATATTCAGGAAAAAACGCATACGCCCTTTTTGGCCAAGTGCATCATTGTGGACGTTCTGCCTCTTTTCCTATGCTTTCAATGCAATTCCAGTCTACCTCCTGAAATCGGTTTCCTGCAATTCTGCCCCGCTTTCAAGTCCTCTTGGCAGCCTTACTTCAGTCTATTTTTGGACAATAGCTGTCATTTATAACTCTGCAGGTTTGTGAATTACAGTGCCCCTGAGCTCCTTTCTTCAACTCGCTTTCTTGTGACCTGGCCGCAACACCGCAGGATGGCTTCAGGCCCTAATCTGTTTCTGGCATGGCACGCTGAGCCTTTGGATAATTCCTCTTCCTGGTGGGAAATGAGAGTTAAATTTGCCCATCCAGACACCTCCAGCTAGTCTCTCATTGGTTCTCGCTATTCCTGTTCATCTTCCGCAGAAATTGCAAACTGGGCCAAACAGGAGGTTAAAGGGACTGTCTCTCCAAGTGGGGAGAGTGTTAGTAAAGCGTCTGGAATGCTGCACCCGAGTACCAGGGTACGAAAACTGAGACATATTTGAAAACGACTCCCGATAACATGGTTGATCATACTCTAGGTTCCACATGCATGTTTTAGCTGAAGGAAGAATACCTTAAACCTGGGTAGTTGAAACCCGTGGAATGGGTACCATGCAATATGACTTCAAAGGGTCTTCATTTGCTCAAGAACCTCTCCAATCCTATCACTGCTGCGTTTATGCCCCTGTACACATGCTTGATTCTCTTTCGGAGACTTAGCAATCCATAGGTTTTAAGATACTTACTAGTCAGGTACATTCTTAGGCGTTTAATATGCGGTGCTGAGTCCATTTCTTTGAGCAAGGAGTAGCTCTTGTCTACTCCATATTTGGCTTAAGGAACTTTATCTGTGCTCATTTCAATCTCTGGTTTTATGCAGCACCCCAACTAACCTTTCCCCTTAAGCAAGCATAAGTTGGTTTTCTAAATTTGAGACCCTGTTCTGTTCTGTTTCAATTCCTGTGTAGCCAAGTTTACATTCCGTGTATTACTGATATCTTATGATGTTTCTTTTTCTGTGTGACTTATTTCAGTTAGAATCATCATACCTGAATCCACTCATTGTGCTGCTAAGGGCCTGATGACATAGATTTCATTGCTGAGTGATATTGCTTTGTAAGTAAATACCACAACTTCTTTATCCATTTTTCACTTTCTGCGATGTTGAACTTGTACTGTAAATGATGTTCTTGTAAACAGAGGCGTCCCAAACTTTGTGGTGGCTGTGTCTTTATGATTTTAATTTCCCTAAGCTATAGGACCATAAGTGGCAGTGCCCTAGGCTCTGTTGCTTTGTTTTTTAGATGTTTCAGGAAACACCATACACTTCTCCCGAGTGGTTGTTGGCAATTTACATCCCGCCCATCAGCATAGCAAGGCTCCCAGTTCTCCATGGCCTGTCCTGCCTTTCTGGATTTTACACTTTTTTCAGATGGCCCTTTTGACTGGGGGGAAGTGAGACTTCATTGTAGTGCAGATTTCCTTTGCAAGCTTGCTTGGTTGGCCAAAAAGGGCGTATGCGTTTTTTCCTGAATATATTCAGGAAAAACACATACGCCCTTTTTGGCCAAGTGCATCATTGTGGACGTTCTGCCTCTTTTCCTATGCTTTCAATGCAATTCCAGTCTACCTCCTGAAATCGGTTTCCTGCAATTCTGCCCCGCTTTCAAGTCCTCTTGGCAGCCTTACTTCAGTCTATTTTTGGACGATAGCTGTCATTTATAACTCTGCAGGTTTGTGAATTACAGTGCCCCTGAGCTCCTTTCTTCAACTCGCTTTCTTGTGACCTGGCCGCAACACCGCAGGATGGCTTCAGGCCCTAATCTGGTTCTGGCCCGGCATGCTGAGCCTTTGGTTAATTCTTCTTACTGGTGGGAAATGAGAGTTAAATTTGCCCATCCAGACACCTCCAGCTAGTCTCTCATTGGTTCTCGCTATTCCTGTTCATCTTCCGCAGAAATTGCAAACTGGGCCAAAAAGGAGGTTAAAGGGACTGACTCTCCAAGTCGGGAGAGTGTTAGTAAAGCGTCTGGAATGTTGCACCCGAGTACCAGGGGAGGAAAACTGAGACATATTTGAACACGTCTCCCGTTCACATGGTTGATCATATTCTAGGTTCCACATGCATGTTTTAGCTGAAGGAAGAATACCTTAAACCTGGAGAGTTGAGACCCGTGGAATGGGTACCATGCAATATGACTTCAAAGGGTCTTCATTTGCTCACCGAACCTCTCCAATCCTATCACTGCTGCGTTTATGCCCCTGTACACACGCTTGATTCTCTTTTGGAGACATAGCAATCTATAGGTTTTAAGATACTTACTAGTCAGGTACATTCTTATTCGTTTAATATGGGGTTTTGAGTCCATTTCGTTGAGCAAGGAGTAGCTCTTGTCTATTCCATATTTGGCTTAAGGAACTTTATCTGTGCTCATTTCAATCTCTGGTTTTATGCAGCACCCCAACTCACCTTTCCCCTTAAGCAACCATATGTTGGTATTCTAAATTTGAGACCCTGTTCTGTTTTGGAATGCAGTTCCTGTGTAGCCAAGTTTACATTCCGTGTATTACTGATATCTTATGATGTTTCTTTTTCTGTGTGACTTATTTCAGTTAGAATCATCGTACCTGAATCCACTCATTATGCTGCTACGGGCCTGATGACATAGATTTCATTGCTGAGTGATACTGCATTGTACGTAAGTACCACAAGTTCTTTATCCATTTTTCACTTTCTGTGATATTGAACTTGTACAGAAAACGAGGTTCTTGTAAACAGAGGCGTCCCAAACTTTGGGGTGGCTGTGTCTTTTTGATTTTAATTTCCCTAAGCTATAGGACCATAAGTGGAAGTGCCCTAGGCTCTGTTGCTTTGTTTTTTAGATGTTTCAGGAAACACCATACACTTCTCCTGAGTGTCTGTTGGCAATTTACATCCCGCCCATCAGCATAACAAGGCTCCCAGTTCTCCATGGCCTGTCCTGCCTTTCTGGATTTTACACTTTTTTCAGATGGCCCTTTTGACCGGGGAGAAGTGAGACTTCATTGTAGTGCAGATTTCCTTTGCAAGTTTGCTTGATTGGCCAAAAAGTGCGTATGCGTTTTTTCCTGAATATATTCAGGAAAAAACGCATACGCCCTTTTTGGCCAAGTGCATCATTGTGGACGTTCTGCCTCTTTTCCTATGCTTTCAATGCAATTGCAGTCTACCTCCTGAAATCGGTTTCCTGCAATTCTGCCCCGCTTTCAAGTCCTCTTGGCAGCCTTACTTCAGTCTATTTTTGGACAATAGCTGTCATTTATAACTCTGCAGGTTTGTGAATTACAGTGCCCCTGAGCTCCTTTATTCAACTCGCTTTCTTGTGACCTGGCCGCAACACCGCAGGATGGCTTCAGGCCCTAATCTGGTTCTGGCATGGCACGCTGAGCCTTTGGATAATTCCTCTTCCTGGTGGGAAATGAGAGTTAAATTTGCCCATCCAGACACCTCCAGCTAGTCTCTCATTGGTTCTCGCTATTCCTGTTCATCTTCCGCAGAAATTGCAAACTGGGCCAAACAGGAGGTTAAAGGGACTGACTCTCCAAGTGGGGAGAGTGTTAGTAAAGCGTCTGGAATGCTGCACCCGAGTACCAGGGTACGAAAACTGAGACATATTTGAAAACGACTCCCGATAACATGGTTGATCATACTCTAGGTTCCACATGCATGTTTTAGCTGAAGGAAGAATACCTTAAACCTGGGTAGTTGAAACCCGTGGAATGGGTACCATGCAATATGACTTCAAAGGGTCTTCATTTGCTCAAGAACCTCTCCAATCCTATCACTGCTGCGTTTATGCCCCTGTACACATGCTTGATTCTCTTTCGGAGACTTAGCAATCCATAGGTTTTAAGATACTTACTAGTCAGGTACATTCTTAGGCGTTTAATATGCGGTGCTGAGTCCATTTCGTTGAGCAAGGAGTAGCTCTTGTCTACTCCATATTTGGCTTAAGGAACTTTATCTGTGCTCATTTCAATCTCTGGTTTTATGCAGCACCCCAACTCACCTTTCCCCTTAAGCAAGCATAAGTTGGTTTTCTAAATTTGAGACCCTGTTCTGTTCTGTAATTCAGTTCCTGTGTAGCCAAGTTTACATTCCATGTATTACTGATATCTTATGATGTTTCTTTTTCTGTGTGACTTATTTCAGTTAGAATCATCATACCTGAATCCACTCATTGTGCTGCTAAGGGCCTGATGACATAGATTTCATTGCTGAGTGATATTGCTTTGTAAGTAAATACCACAACTTCTTTATCCATTTTTCACTTTCTGCGATGTTGAACTTGTACTGTAAATGAGGTTCTTGTAAGCAGACGCGTCCCAAACTTTGGGGTGGCTGTGTCTTTATGATTTTAATTTCCCTAAGCTATAGGACCATAAGTGGCAGTGCCCTAGGCTCTGTTGCTTTGTTTTTTAGATGTTTCAGGAAACACCATACACTTCTCCCGAGTGGTTGTTGGCAATTTACATCCCGCCCATCAGCATAACAAGGCTCCCAGTTCTCCATGGCCTGTCCTGCCTTTCTGGATTTTACACTTTTTTCAGATGGCCCTTTTGACTGGGGGGAAGTGAGACTTCATTGTAGTGCAGATTTCCTTTGCAAGCTTGCTTGGTTGGCCAAAAAGGGCGTATGCGTTTTTTCCTGAATATATTCAGGAAAAAACGCATACGCCCTTTTTGGCCAAGTGCATCATTGTGGACGTTCTGCCTCTTTTCCTATGCTTTCAATGCAATTCCAGTCTGTCTCCTGAAATCGGTTTCCTGCAATTCTGCCCCGCTTTCAAGTCCTCTTGGCAGCCTTACTTCAGTCTATTTTTGGACAATAGCTGTCATTTATAACTCTGCAGGTTTGTGAATTACGGTGCCCCTGAGCTCCTTTCTTCAACTCGCTTTCTTGTGACCTGGCCGCAACACCGCAGGATGGCTTCAGGCCCTAATCTGGTTCCGGCACGGCACGCTGAGCCTTTGGTTATTTCCTCTTCCTGGTGGGAAATGAGAGTTAAATTTGCCCGACCAGACACCTCCAGCTAGTCTCTCATTGGTTCTCGCTATTCCTGTTCATCTTCCGCAGAAATTGCAAACTGGGCCAAACAGGAGGTTAAAGGCACTGACTCTCCAAGTGGGGAGAGTGTTAGTAAAGCGTCTGGAATGTTGCACCCGAGTACCAGGGGAGGAAAATTGAGACATATTTGAACACGTCTCCCGTTCACATGGTTGATCATACTTGGGTTCCACATGCATGTTTTAGCTGAAGGAAGAATACCTTAAACCTGGAGAGTTAAGACCCGTGTAATGGGTACCATGCAATATGACTTCAAAGGGTCTTCATTTGCTCACCGAACCTCTCCAATCCTATCACTGCTGCGTTTATGCCCCTGTACACATGCTTGATTCTCTTTCGGAGACATATCAATCCATAGGTTTTAAGATACTTACTAGTCAGGTACATTCTTAGGCGTTTAATATGCGATGTTGAGTCCATTTCGTTGAGCAAGGAGTAGCTCTTGTCTATTCCATATTTGACTTAAGGAACTTTATCTGTGCTCATTTCAATCTCTGGTTTTATGCAGCACCCCAACTCACCTTTACCCTTAAGCAAGCATAAGTTGGTTTTCTAAATTTGAGACCCTGTTCTGTTCTGTAATTCAGTTCCTGTGTAGCCAAGTTTACATTCCGTGTATTACTGATATCTTATGATGTTTCTTTTTCTGTGTGACTTACTTCAGTTAGAATCATCGTACCTGAATCCACTCATTATGCTGCTACGGGCCTGATGACATAGATTTCATTGCTGAGTGATACTGCATTGTACGTAAGTACCACAAGTTCTTTATCCATTTTTCACTTTCTGTGATATTGAACTTGTACGGAAAACGAGGTTCTTGTAAACAGAGGCGTCCCAAACTTTGGGGTGGCTGTGTCTTTTTGATTTTAATTTCCCTAAGCTATAGGACCATAAGTGGAAGTGCCCTAGGCTCTGTTCCTTTGTTTTATAGATGTTTCAGGAAACACCATACACTTCTCCTGAGTGTCTGTTGGCAATTTACATCCCGCCCATCAGCATAACAAGGCTCCCAGTTGTCCATGGCCTGTCCTGCCTTTCTGGATTTTACACTTTTTTCAGATGGCCCTTTTGACCGGGGAGAAGTGAGACTTCATTGTAGTGCAGATTTCCTTTGCAAGTTTGCTTGGTTGGCCAAAAAGGGCGTATGCGTTTTTTCCTGAATATATTCAGGAAAAAACGCATACGCCCTTTTTGGCCAAGTGCATCATTGTGGACGTTCTGCCTCTTTTCCTATGCTTTCAATGCAATTCCAGTCTACCTCCTGAAATCGGTTTCCTGCAATTCTGCCCCGCTTTCAAGTCCTCTTGGCAGCCTTACTTCAGTCTATTTTTGGACGATAGCTGTCATTTATAACTCTGCAGGTTTGTGAATTACAGTGCCCCTGAGCTCCTTTCTTCAACTCGCTTTCTTTTGAGCTGGCCGCAACACCGCAGGATGGCTTCAGGCCCTAATCTGGTTCCGGTACGGCACGCTGAGCCTTTGGTTATTTCCTCTTCCTGGTGGGAAATGAGAGTTAAATTTGCCCGTCCAGACACCTCCAGCTAGTCTCTCATTGGTTCTCGCTATTCCTGTTCATCTTCCGCAGAAATTGCAAACTGGGCCAAACAGGAGGTTAAAGGGACTGACTCTCCTAGTCGGGAGAGTGTTAGTAAAGCGTCTGGAATGTTGCACCCGAGTACCAGGGGAGGAAAACTGAGACATATTTGAACACGTCTCCCGTTCACATGGTTGAACATACTCTGGGTTCCACATGCATGTTTTAGCTGAAGGAAGAATACCTTAAACCTGGAGAGTTGAGACCCGTGTAATGGGTACCATGCAATATGACTTCAAAGGGTCTTCATTTGCTCACCGAACCTCTCCAATCCTATCACTGCTGCGTTTATGCCCCTGTACACATGCTTGATTCTCTTTTGGAGACATAGCAATCCATAGGTTTTAAGATACTTACTAGTCAGGTACATTCTTAGGCGTTTAATATGCGGTGTTGAGTCCATTTCGTTGAGCAAGGAGTAGCTCTTGTCTATTCCATATTTGGCTTAAGGAACTTTATCTGTGCTCATTTCAATCTCTGGTTTTATGCAGCACCCCAACTCACCTTTCCCCTTAAGCAAGCATAAGTTGCTTTTCTAAATATGAGACCCTGTTGTGTTTTGGAATTCAGTTCCTGTGTAGCCAAGTTTACATTCTGTGTATTAGTGATATCTTATGATGTTTCTTTTTCTGTGTGACTTATTTCAGTTAGAATCATCGTACCTGAATCCACTCATTATGCTGCTACGGGCCTGATGACATAGATTTCATTGCTGAGTGATACTGCATTGTACGTAAGTACCACAAGTTCTTTATCCATTTTTCACTTTCTGTGATATTGAACTTGTACGGAAAACGAGGTTCTTGTAAACAGAGGTGTCCCAAACTTTGGGGTGGCTGTGTCTTTTTGATTTTAATTTCCCTAAGCTATAGGACCATAAGTGGAAGTGCCCTAGGCTCTGTTGCTTTGTTTTATAGATGTTTCAGGAAACACCATACACTTCTCCTGAGTGTTTGTTGGCAATTTACATCCCGCCCATCAGCATAACAAGGCTCCCAGTTCTCCATGGCCTGTCCTGCCTTTCTGGATTTTACACTTTTTTCAGATGGCCCTTTTGACCGGGGAGAAGTGAGACTTCATTGTAGTGCAGATTTCCTTTGCAAGTTTGCTTGGTTGGCCAAAAAGGGCGTATGCGTTTTTTCCTGAATATATTCAGGAAAAAAGGCATACGCCCTTTTTGGCCAAGTGCATCATTGTGGACGTTCTGCCTCTTTTCCTATGCTTTCAATGCAATTCCAGTCTACCTCCTGAAATTGGTTTCCTGCAATTCTGCCCCGCTTTCAAGTCCTCTTGGCAGCCTTACTTCAGTCTATTTTTGGACGATAGCTGTCATTTATAACTCTGCAGGTTTGTGAATTACAGTGCCCCTGAGCTCCTTTCTTCAACTCGCTTTCTTGTGACCTGGCCGCAACACCGCAGGATGGCTTCAGGCCCTAATCTTTTTCCGGCATGGCACGCTGAGCCTTTGGATAATTCCTCTTCCTGGTGGGAAATGAGAGTTAAATTTGCCCATCCAGACACCTCCAGCTAGTCTCTCATTGGTTCTCGCTATTCCTGTTCATCTTCCGCAGAAATTGCAAACTGGGCCAAACAGGAGGTTAAAGGGACTGACTCTCCAAGTGGGGAGAGTGTTAGTAAAGCGTCTGGAATGCTGCACCCGAGTACCAGGGTATGAAAACTGAGACATATTTGAAAACGACTCCCGATAACATGGTTGATCATACTCTAGGTTCCACATGCATGTTTTAGCTGAAGGAAGAATACCTTAAACCTGGGTAGTTGAAACCCGTGGAATGGGTACCATGCAATATGACTTCAAAGGGTCTTCATTTGCTCACGAACCTCTCCAATCCTATCACTGCTGCGTTTATGCCCCTGTACACATGCTTGATTCTCTTTCGGAGACTTAGCAATCCATAGGTTTTAAGATACTTACAGTCAGGTACATTCTTAGGCGTTTAACATGCGGTGCTGAGTCCATTTCTTTGAGCAAGGAGTAGCTCTTGTCTACTCCATATTTGGCTTAAGGAACTTTATCTGTGCTCATTTCAATCTCTGGTTTTATGCAGCACCCCAACTCACCTTTCCCCTTAAGCAAGCATAAGTTGGTTTTCTAAATTTGAGACCCTGTTCTGTTCTGTAATTCAGTTCCTGTGTAGCCAAGTTTACATTCCGTGTATTACTGATATCTTATGATGTTTCTTTTTCTGTGTGACTTATTTCAGTTAGAATCATCATACCTGAATCCACTCATTGTGCTGCTAAGGGCCTGATGACATAGATTTCATTGCTGAGTGATATTGCTTTGTAAGTAAATACCACAACTTCTTTATCCATTTTTCACTTTCTGCGATGTTGAACTTGTACTGTAAATGAGGTTCTTGTAAACAGAGGCGTCCCAAACTTTGGGGTGGCTGTGTCTTTATGATTTTAATTTCCCTAAGCTATAGGACCATAAGTGGCAGTGCCCTAGGCTCTGTTGCTTTGTTTTTTAGATGTTTCAGGAAACACCATACACTTCTCCCGAGTGGTTGTTGGCAATTTACATCCCGCCCATCAGCATAACAAGGCTCCCAGTTCTCCATGGCCTGTCCTGCCTTTCTGGATTTTACACTTTTTTCAGATGGCCCTTTTGACTGGGGGGAAGTGAGACTTCATTGTAGTGCAGATTTCCTTTGCAAGCTTGCTTGGTTGGCCAAAAAGGGCGTATGCGTTTTTTCCTGAATATATTCAGGAAAAAACGCATACGCCCTTTTTGGCCAAGTGCATCATTGTGGACGTTCTGCCTCTTTTCCTATGCTTTCAATGCAATTCCAGTCTACCTCCTGAAATCGGTTTCCTGCAATTCTGCCCCGCTTTCAAGTCCTCTTGGCAGCCTTACTTCAGTCTATTTTTGGACGATAGCTGTCATTTATAACTCTGCAGGTTTGTGAATTACAGTGCCCCTGAGCTCCTTTCTTCAACTCGCTTTCTTTTGAGCTGGCCGCAACACCGCAGGATGGCTTCAGGCCCTAATCTGGTTCCGGTACGGCACGCTGAGCCTTTGGTTATTTCCTCTTCCTGGTGGGAAATGAGAGTTAAATTTGCCCGTCCAGACACCTCCAGCTAGTCTCTCATTGGTTCTCGCTATTCCTGTTCATCTTCCGCAGAAATTGCAAACTGGGCCAAACAGGAGGTTAAAGGGACTGACTCTCCTAGTCGGGAGAGTGTTAGTAAAGCGTCTGGAATGTTGCACCCGAGTACCAGGGGAGGAAAACTGAGACATATTTGAACACGTCTCCCGTTCACATGGTTGAACATACTCTGGGTTCCACATGCATGTTTTAGCTGAAGGAAGAATACCTTAAACCTGGAGAGTTGAGACCCGTGTAATGGGTACCATGCAATATGACTTCAAAGGGTCTTCATTTGCTCACCGAACCTCTCCAATCCTATCACTGCTGCGTTTATGCCCCTGTACACATGCTTGATTCTCTTTTGGAGACATAGCAATCCATAGGTTTTAAGATACTTACTAGTCAGGTACATTCTTAGGCGTTTAATATGCGGTGTTGAGTCCATTTCGTTGAGCAAGGAGTAGCTCTTGTCTATTCCATATTTGGCTTAAGGAACTTTATCTGTGCTCATTTCAATCTCTGGTTTTATGCAGCACCCCAACTCACCTTTCCCCTTAAGCAAGCATAAGTTGCTTTTCTAAATATGAGACCCTGTTGTGTTTTGGAATTCAGTTCCTGTGTAGCCAAGTTTACATTCTGTGTATTAGTGATATCTTATGATGTTTCTTTTTCTGTGTGACTTATTTCAGTTAGAATCATCGTACCTGAATCCACTCATTATGCTGCTACGGGCCTGATGACATAGATTTCATTGCTGAGTGATACTGCATTGTACGTAAGTACCACAAGTTCTTTATCCATTTTTCACTTTCTGTGATATTGAACTTGTACGGAAAACGAGGTTCTTGTAAACAGAGGCGTCCCAAACTTTGGGGTGGCTGTGTCTTTTTGATTTTAATTTCCCTAAGCTATAGGACCATAAGTGGAAGTGCCCTAGGCTCTGTTGCTTTGTTTTATAGATGTTTCAGGAAACACCATACACTTCTCCTGAGTGTTTGTTGGCAATTTACATCCCGCCCATCAGCATAACAAGGCTCCCAGTTCTCCATGGCCTGTCCTGCCTTTCTGGATTTTACACTTTTTTCAGATGGCCCTTTTGACTGGGGGGAAGTGAGACTTCATTGTAGTGCAGATTTCCTTTGCAAGCTTGCTTGGTTGGCCAAAAAGGGCGTATGCGTTTTTTCCTGAATATATTCAGGAAAAAACGCATACGCCCTTTTTGGCCAAGTGCATCATTGTGGACGTTCTGCCTCTTTTCCTATGCTTTCAATGCAATTCCAGTCTACCTCCTGAAATCGGTTTCCTGCAATTCTGCCCCGCTTTCAAGTCCTCTTGGCAGCCTTACTTCAGTCTATTTTTGGACGATAGCTGTCATTTATAACTCTGCAGGTTTGTGAATTACAGTGCCCCTGAGCTCCTTTCTTCAACTCGCTTTCTTTTGAGCTGGCCGCAACACCGCAGGATGGCTTCAGGCCCTAATCTGGTTCCGGTACGGCACGCTGAGCCTTTGGTTATTTCCTCTTCCTGGTGGGAAATGAGAGTTAAATTTGCCCGTCCAGACACCTCCAGCTAGTCTCTCATTGGTTCTCGCTATTCCTGTTCATCTTCCGCAGAAATTGCAAACTGGGCCAAACAGGAGGTTAAAGGGACTGACTCTCCAAGTGGGGAGAGTGTTAGTAAAGCGTCTGGAATGCTGCACCCGAGTACCAGGGTACGAAAACTGAGACATATTTGAAAACGACTCCCGATAACATGGTTGATCATACTCTAGGTTCCACATGCATGTTTTAGCTGAAGGAAGAATACCTTAAACCTGGGTAGTTGAAACCCGTGGAATGGGTACCATGCAATATGACTTCAAAGGGTCTTCATTTGCTCACGAACCTCTCCAATCCTATCACTGCTGCGTTTATGCCCCTGTACACATGCTTGATTCTCTTTCGGAGACTTAGCAATCCATAGGTTTTAAGATACTTACAGTCAGGTACATTCTTAGGCGTTTAACATGCGGTGCTGAGTCCATTTCTTTGAGCAAGGAGTAGCTCTTGTCTACTCCATATTTGGCTTAAGGAACTTTATCTGTGCTCATTTCAATCTCTGGTTTTATGCAGCACCCCAACTCACCTTTCCCCTTAAGCAAGCATAAGTTGGTTTTCTAAATTTGAGACCCTGTTCTGTTCTGTAATTCAGTTCCTGTGTAGCCAAGTTTACATTCCGTGTATTACTGATATCTTATGATGTTTCTTTTTCTGTGTGACTTATTTCAGTTAGAATCATCATACCTGAATCCACTCATTGTGCTGCTAAGGGCCTGATGACATAGATTTCATTGCTGAGTGATATTGCTTTGTAAGTAAATACCACAACTTCTTTATCCATTTTTCACTTTCTGCGATGTTGAACTTGTACTGTAAATGAGGTTCTTGTAAACAGAGGCGTCCCAAACTTTGGGGTGGCTGTGTCTTTATGATTTTAATTTCCCTAAGCTATAGGACCATAAGTGGCAGTGCCCTAGGCTCTGTTGCTTTGTTTTTTAGATGTTTCAGGAAACACCATACACTTCTCCCGAGTGGTTGTTGGCAATTTACATCCCGCCCATCAGCATAACAAGGCTCCCAGTTCTCCATGGCCTGTCCTGCCTTTCTGGATTTTACACTTTTTTCAGATGGCCCTTTTGACTGGGGGGAAGTGAGACTTCATTGTAGTGCAGATTTCCTTTGCAAGCTTGCTTGGTTGGCCAAAAAGGGCGTATGCGTTTTTTCCTGAATATATTCAGGAAAAAACGCATACGCCCTTTTTGGCCAAGTGCATCATTGTGGACGTTCTGCCTCTTTTCCTATGCTTTCAATGCAATTCCAGTCTGCCTCCTGAAATCGGTTTCCTGCAATTCTGCCCCGCTTTCAAGTCCTCTTGGCAGCCTTACTTCAGTCTATTTTTGGACAATAGCTGTCATTTATAACTCTGCAGGTTTGTGAATTACAGTGCCCCTGAGCTCCTTTCTTCAACTCGCTTTCTTGTGACCTGGCCGCAACACCGCAGGATGGCTTCAGGCCCTAATCTGGTTCCGGCACGGCACGCTGAGCCTTTGGTTATTTCCTCTTCCTGGTGGGAAATGAGAGTTAAATTTGCCCGACCAGACACCTCCAGCTAGTCTCTCATTGGTTCTCGCTATTCCTGTTCATCTTCCGCAGAAATTGCAAACTGGGCCAAACAGGAGGTTAAAGGCGCTGACTCTCCAAGTAGGGAGAGTGTTAGTAAAGCGTCTGGAATGTTGCACCCGAGTACCAGGGGAGGAAAATTGAGACATATTTGAACACGTCTCCCGTTCACATGGTTGATCATACTTGGGTTCCACATGCATGTTTTAGCTGAAGGAAGAATACCTTAAACCTGGAGAGTTAAGACCCGTGTAATGGGTACCATGCAATATGACTTCAAAGGGTCTTCATTTGCTCACCGAACCTCTCCAATCCTATCACTGCTGCGTTTATGCCCCTGTACACATGCTTGATTCTCTTTCGGAGACATATCAATCCATAGGTTTTAAGATACTTACTAGTCAGGTACATTCTTAGGCGTTTAATATGCGATGTTGAGTCCATTTCGTTGAGCAAGGAGTAGCTCTTGTCTATTCCATATTTGACTTAAGGAACTTTATCTGTGCTCATTTCAATCTCTGGTTTTATGCAGCACCCCAACTCACCTTTACCCTTAAGCAAGCATAAGTTGGTTTTCTAAATTTGAGACCCTGTTCTGTTCTGTAATTCAGTTCCTGTGTAGCCAAGTTTACATTCCGTGTATTACTGATATCTTATGATGTTTCTTTTTCTGTGTGACTTACTTCAGTTAGAATCATCATACCTGAATCCACTCATTGTGCTGCTAAGGGCCTGATGACACAGATTTCATTGCTGAGTGATATTGCTTTGTAAGTAAATACCACAACTTCTTTATCCATTTTTCACTTTCTGCGATGTTGAACTTGTACTGTAAACGAGGTTCTTGTAAACAGAGCTGTTCCAAACTTTGGGGTGGCTGTGTCTTTTTGATTTTAATTTCCCTAAGCTATAGGACCATAAGTGGAAGTGCCCTAGGTTCTGTTGCTTTGTTTTTTAGATGTTTCAGGAAACACCATACACTTCTCCCGAGTGGTTGTTGGCAATTTACATCCCGCCCATCAGCATAACAAGGCTCCCAGTTCTCCATGGCCTGTCCTGCCTTTCTGGATTTTACACTTTTTTCAGATGGCCCTTTTGACCGGGGGGAAGTGAGACTTCATTGTAGTGCAGATTTCCTTTGCAAGCTTGCTTGGTTGGCCAAAAAGGGCGTATGCGTTTTTTCCTGAATATATTCAGGAAAAACGCATACGCCCTTTTTGGCCAAGTGCATCATTGTGGACGTTCTGCCTCTTTTCCTATGCTTTCAATGCAATTCCAGTCTACCTCCTGAAATCGGTTTCCTGCAATTCTGCCCCGCTTTCAAGTCCTCTTGGCAGCCTTACTTCAGTCTATTTTTGGACGATAGCTGTCATTTATAACTCTGCAGGTTTGTGAATTACAGTGCCCCTGAGCTCCTTTCTTCAACTCGCTTTCTTGTGACCTGGCCGCAACACCGCAGGATGGCTTCAGGCCCTAATCTGGTTCCGGCCCGGCATGCTGAGCCTTTGGTTAATTCTTCTTACTGGTGGGAAATGAGAGTTAACTTTGCCCGTCCAGACACCTCCAGCTAGTCTCTCATTGGTTCTCGCTATTCCTGTTCATCTTCCGCAGAAATTGCAAACTGGGCCAAAAAGGAGGTTAAAGTGACTGACTCTCCAAGTCGGGAGAGTGTTAGTAAAGCGTCTGGAATGTTGCACCCGAGTACCAGGGGAGGAAAACTGAGACATATTTGAACACGTCTCTCGTTCACATCGTTGATCATACTCTAGGTTCCACATGCATGTTTTAGCTGAAGGAAGAATACCTTAAACCTGGAGAGTTGAGACCCGTGTAATGGGTACCATGCAATATGACTTCAAAGGGTCTTCATTTGCTCACCGAACCTCTCCAATCCTATCACTGCTGCGTTTATGCCCCTGTACACACGCTTGATTCTCTTTTGGAGACATAGCAATCCATAGGTTTTAAGATACTTACTAGTCAGGTACATTCTTATTCGTTTAATATGGGGTTTTGAGTCCATTTTGTTGAGCAAGGAGTAGCTCTTGTCTATTCCATATTTGGCTTAAGGAACTTTATCTGTGCTCATTTCAATCTCTGGTTTTATGCAGCACCCCAACTCACCTTTCCCCTTAAGCAACCATAAGTTGGTATTCTAAATTTGAGACCCTGTTCTGTTTTGGAATGCAGTTCCTGTGTAGCCAAGTTTACATTCCGTGTATTAGTGATATCTTATGATGTTTCTTTTTCTGTGTGACTTATTTCAGTTAGAATCATCGTACCTGAATCCACTCATTATGCTGCTACGGGCCTGATGACATAGATTTCATTGCTGAGTGATACTGCATTGTACGTAAGTACCACAAGTTCTTTATCCATTTTTCACTTTCTGTGATATTGAACTTGTACGGAAAACGAGGTTCTTGTAAACAGAGGCGTCCCAAACTTTGGGGTGGCTGTGTCTTTTTGATTTTAATTTCCCTAAGCTATAGGACCATAAGTGGAAGTGCCCTAGGCTCTGTTCCTTTGTTTTATAGATGTTTCAGGAAACACCATACACTTCTCCTGAGTGTCTGTTGGCAATTTACATCCCGCCCATCAGCATAACAAGGCTCCCAGTTCTCCATGGCCTGTCCTGCCTTTCTGGATTTTACACTTTTTTCAGATGGCCCTTTTGACCGGGGAGAAGTGAGACTTCATTGTAGTGCAGATTTCCTTTGCAAGTTTGCTTGGTTGGCCAAAAAGGGCGTATGCGTTTTTTCCTGAATATATTCAGGAAAAAACGCATACGCCCTTTTTGGCCAAGTGCATCATTGTGGACGTTCTGCCTCTTTTCCTATGCTTTCAATGCAATTCCAGTCTACCTCCTGAAATCGGTTTCCTGCAATTCTGCCCCGCTTTCAAGTCCTCTTGGCAGCCTTACTTCAGTCTATTTTTGGACGATAGCTGTCATTTATAACTCTGCAGGTTTGTGAATTACAGTGCCCCTGAGCTCCTTTCTTCAACTCGCTTTCTTGTGACCTGGCCGCAACACCGCAGGATGGCTTCAGGCCCTAATCTGGTTCCGGCACGGCACGCTGAGCCTTTGGTTATTTCCTATTCCTGGTGGGAAATGAGAGTTAAATTTGCCCGTCCAGACACCTCCAGCTAGCCTCTCATTGGTTCTCGCTATTCCTGTTCGTCTTCCGCAGAAATTGCAAACTGGGCCAAACAGGAGGTTAAAGGCACTGACTCTCCAAGTGGGGAGAGTGTTAGTAAAGCGTCTGGAATGTTGCACCCGAGTACCAGGGGAGGAAAACTGAGACATATTTGAACACGTCTCCCGTTCACATGGTTGATCATACTTGGGTTCCACATGCATGTTTTAGCTGAAGGAAGAATACCTTAAACCTGGAGAGTTGAGACCCATGTAATGGGTACCATGCAATATGACTTCAAAGGGTCTTCATTTGCTCACCGAACCTCTCCAATCCTATCACTGCTGCGTTTATGCCCCTGTACACATGCTTGATTCTCTTTCGGAGACATAGCAATCCATAGGTTTTAAGATACTTACTAGTCAGGTACATTCTTAGGCGTTTAATATGCGGTGTTGAGTCCATTTCGTTGAGCAAGGAGTAGCTCTTGTCTATTCCATATTTGGCTTAAGGAACTTTATCTGTGCTCATTTCAATCTCTGGTTTTATGCAGCACCCCAACTCACCTTTACCCTTAAGCAAGCATAAGTTGGTTTTCTAAATTTGAGACCCTGTTCTGTTCTGTAATTCAGTTCCTGTGTAGCCAAGTTTACATTCCGTGTATTACTGATATCTTATGATGTTTCTTTTTCTGTGTGACTTATTTCAGTTAGAATCATCATACCTGAATCCACTCATTGTGATGCTATGGGACTGATGACATAGATTTCATTGCTGAGTGATATTGCTTTGTAACTAAATACCACAACTTCTTTATCCATTTTTCACTTTCTGCGATGTTGAGCTTGTACTGTAAATGAGGTTCTTGTATCAGAGGCGTCCCAAACTTTGGGGTGGCTGTGTCTTTTTGATTTTAATTTCCCTAAGCTATAGGACCATAAGTGGCAGTGCCCTAGGCTCTGTTGCTTTGTTTTTTAGATGTTTCAGGAAACACCATACACTTCTCCCGAGTGGTTGTTGGCAATTTACATCCCGCCCATCAGCATAACAAGGCTCCCAGTTCTCCATGGCCTGTCCTGCCTTTCTGGATTTTACACTTTTTTCAGATGGCCCTTTTGACCGGGGGGAAGTGAGACTTCATTGTAGTGCAGATTTCCTTTGCAAGCTTGCTTGGTTGGCCAAAAAGGGCGTATGCGTTTTTTCCTGAATATATTCAGGAAAAAACGCATACGCCTTCTTTGGCCAAGTACATCATTGTGGACGTTCTGCCTCTTTTCCTATGCTTTCAATGCAATTCCAATCTACCTCCTGAAATCGGTTTCCTGCAATTCTGCCCTGCTTTCAAGTCCTCTTGGCAGCCTTACTTCAGTCTATTTTTGGACGATAGCTGTCATTTATAACTCTGCAGGTTTGTGAATTACAGTTCCCCTGAGCTCCTTTCTTCAACTTGCTTTCTTGTGACCTGGCCGCAACACCGCAGGATGGCTTCAGGCCCTAATCTGGTTCCGGCACGGCACGCTGAGCCTTTGGTTATTTCCTCTTCCTGGTGGGAAATGAGAGTTAAATTTGCCCGTCCAGACACCTCCAGCTAGCCTCTCATTGGTTCTCGCTATTCCTGTTCATCTTCCGCAGAAATTGCAAACTGGGCCAAACAGGAGGTTAAAGCACTGACTCTCCAAGTGGGGAGAGTGTTAGTAAAGCGTCTGGAATGTTGCACCCGAGTACCAGGGGAGGAAAACTGAGACATATTTGAACACGTCTCCCGTTCACATGGTTGATCATACTTGGGTTCCACATGCATGTTTTAGCTGAAGGAAGAATACCTTAAACCTGGAGAGTTGAGACCCGTGGAATGGGTACCATGCAATATGACTTCAAAGGGTCTTCATTTGCTCACCGAACCTCTCCAATCCTATCACTGCTGCGTTTATGCCCCTGTACACATGCTTGATTCTCTTTTGGAGACATAGCAATCCATAGGTTTTACGATACTTACTAGTCAGGTACATTCTTAGGCGTTTAATATGCGGTGTTGAGTCCATTTCGTTGAGCAAGGAGTAGCTCTTGTCTATTCCATATTAGACTTTAGGAACTTTATCTGTGTTCATTTCAATCTCTGGTTTTATGCAGCACCCCAACTCACCTTTACCCTTAAGCAAGCATAAATTGGTTTTGTAAATTTGAGACCCTGTTCTGTTCTGTAATTCAGTTCCTGTGTAGCCAAGTTTACATTCCGTGTATTACTGATATCTTATGATGTTTCTTTTTCTGTGTGACTTACTTCAGTTAGAATCATCATACCTGAATCCACTCATTGTGCTGCTAAGGGCCTGATGACACAGATTTCATTGCTGAGTGATATTGCTTTGTAAGTAAATACCACAACTTCTTTATCCATTTTTCACTTTCTGCGATGTTGAACTTGTACTGTAAACAAGGTTCTTGTAAACAGAGCCGTTCCAAACTTTGGGGTGGCTGTGTCTTTTTGATTTTAATTTCCCTAAGCTATAGGACCATAAGTGGCAGTGCCCTAGGCTCTGTTGCTTTGTTTTTTAGATGTTTCAGGAAACACCATACACTTCTCCTGAGTGTCTGTTGGCAATTTACATCCCGCCCATCAGCATAACAAGGCTCCCAGTTCTCCATGGCCTGTCCTG
The DNA here is from genome assembly GCF_951394435.1 of Stenella coeruleoalba. Taxonomy (NCBI): domain Eukaryota; kingdom Metazoa; phylum Chordata; class Mammalia; order Artiodactyla; family Delphinidae; genus Stenella; species Stenella coeruleoalba. The sequence goes on along the minus strand of NW_027646115.1, from coordinate 544,715 downwards.
CCTTTCTGGATTTTACACTTTTTTCAGATGGCCCTTTTGACCAGGGAGAAGTGAGACTTCATTGTAGTGCAGATTTCCTTTGCAAGTTTGCTTGGTTGGCCAAAAAGGGCGTATGCGTTTTTTCCTGAATACATTCAGGAAAAAACCCATACGCCCTTTTTGGCCAAGTGCATCATTGTGGACGTTCTGCCTCTTTTCCTATGCTTTCAATGCAATTCCAGTCTACCTCCTGAAATCGGTTTCGTGCAATTCTGCCCCGCTTTCAAGTCCTCTTGGCAGCCTTACTTCAGTATAATTTTGGACGATAGCTGTCATTTATAACTCTGCAGGTTTGTGAATTACAGTGCCCCTGAGCTCCTTTCTTCAACTCGCTTTCTTGTGACCTGGCCGCAACACTGCAGGATGTCTTCAGGCCCTAATCTGGTTCTGGCACGGCACACTGAGCCTTTGGTTAATTCCTCTTCCTGGTGGGAAATGAGAGTTAAATTTGCCCATCCAGACACCTCCAGCTAGTCTCTCATTGGTTCTCGCTATTCCTGTTCATGTTCCACAGAAATTGCAAACTGGGCCAAACAGGAGGTTAAAGGGACTGACTCTCCAAGTGGGGAGAGTGTTAGTAAAGCGTCTGGAATGTTGCACCCGAGTACCAGGGTACGAAAACTGAGACATATTTGAACACGTCTCCCGATCACATGGTTGATCATACTCTAGGTTCCACATGCATGTTTTAGCTGAAGGAAGAATACCTTAAACCTGGGTAGTTGAAACCCGTGGAATGGGTACCATGCAATATGACTTCAAAGGGTCTTCATTTGCTCACGAACCTCTCCAATCCTATCACTGCTGCGTTTATGCCCCTGTACACATGCTTGATTCTCTTTCGGAGACATAGCAATCCATAGGTTTTAAGATACTTACTAGTAAGGTACATTCTTAGGCGTTTAATATGCGGTGTTGCGTCCATTTCGTTGAGCAAGGAGTAGCTCTTGTCTATTCCATATTTGGCTTAAGGAACTTTATCTGTGCTCATTTCAATCTCTGGTTTTATGCAGCACCCCAACTCACCTTTACCCTTAAGAAAGCATAAGTTGGTTTTCTAAATTTGAGACCCTGTTCTGTTCTGTAATTCAGTTCCTGTGTAGCCAAGTTTACATTCCGTGTATTAGTGATATCTTATGATGTTTCTTTTTCTGTGTGACTTATTTCAGTTAGAATCATCGTACCTGAATCCACTCATTATGCTGCTACGGGCCTGATGACATAGATTTCATTGCTGAGTGATACTGCATTGTACGTAAGTACCACAAGTTCTTTATCCATTTTTCACTTTCTGTGATATTGAACTTGTACGGAAAACGAGGTTCTTGTAAACAGAGGCGTCCCAAACTTTGGGGTGGCTGTGTCTTTTTGATTTTAATTTCCCTAAGCTATAGGACCATAAGTGGAAGTGCCCTAGGCTCTGTTCCTTTGTTTTATAGATGTTTCAGGAAACACCATACACTTCTCCTGAGTGTCTGTTGGCAATTTACATCCCGCCCATCAGCATAACAAGGCTCCCAGTTCTCCATGGCCTGTCCTGCCTTTCTGGATTTTACACTTTTTTCAGATGGCCCTTTTGACCGGGGAGAAGTGAGACTTCATTGTAGTGCAGATTTCCTTTGCAAGTTTGCTTGGTTGGCCAAAAAGGGCGTATGCGTTTTTTCCTGAATATATTCAGGAAAAAACGCATACGCCCTTTTTGGCCAAGTGCATCATTGTGGACGTTCTGCCTCTTTTCCTATGCTTTCAATGCAATTCCAGTCTACCTCCTGAAATCGGTTTCGTGCAATTCTGCCCCGCTTTCAAGTCCTCTTGGCAGCCTTACTTCAGTCTATTTTTGGACGATAGCTGTCATTTATAACTCTGCAGGTTTGTGAATTACAGTGCCCCTGAGCTCCTTTCTTCAACTCGCTTTCTTGTGACCTGGCCGCAACACCGCAGGATGGCTTCAGGCCCTAATCTGGTTCCGGCACGGCACGCTGAGCCTTTGGTTATTTCCTATTCCTGGTGGGAAATGAGAGTTAAATTTGCCCGTCCAGACACCTCCAGCTAGCCTCTCATTGGTTCTCGCTATTCCTGTTCGTCTTCCGCAGAAATTGCAAACTGGGCCAAACAGGAGGTTAAAGGCACTGACTCTCCAAGTGGGGAGAGTGTTAGTAAAGCGTCTGGAATGTTGCACCCGAGTACCAGGGGAGGAAAACTGAGACATATTTGAACACGTCTCCCGTTCACATGGTTGATCATACTTGGGTTCCACATGCATGTTTTAGCTGAAGGAAGAATACCTTAAACCTGGAGAGTTGAGACCCATGTAATGGGTACCATGCAATATGACTTCAAAGGGTCTTCATTTGCTCACCGAACCTCTCCAATCCTATCACTGCTGCGTTTATGCCCCTGTACACATGCTTGATTCTCTTTCGGAGACATAGCAATCCATAGGTTTTAAGATACTTACTAGTCAGGTACATTCTTAGGCGTTTAATATGCGGTGTTGAGTCCATTTCGTTGAGCAAGGAGTAGCTCTTGTCTATTCCATATTTGGCTTAAGGAACTTTATCTGTGCTCATTTCAATCTCTGGTTTTATGCAGCACCCCAACTCACCTTTACCCTTAAGCAAGCATAAGTTGGTTTTCTAAATTTGAGACCCTGTTCTGTTCTGTAATTCAGTTCCTGTGTAGCCAAGTTTACATTCCGTGTATTACTGATATCTTATGATGTTTCTTTTTCTGTGTGACTTATTTCAGTTAGAATCATCATACCTGAATCCACTCATTGTGATGCTATGGGACTGATGACATAGATTTCATTGCTGAGTGATATTGCTTTGTAACTAAATACCACAACTTCTTTATCCATTTTTCACTTTCTGCGATGTTGAGCTTGTACTGTAAATGAGGTTCTTGTATCAGAGGCGTCCCAAACTTTGGGGTGGCTGTGTCTTTTTGATTTTAATTTCCCTAAGCTATAGGACCATAAGTGGCAGTGCCCTAGGCTCTGTTGCTTTGTTTTTTAGATGTTTCAGGAAACACCATACACTTCTCCCGAGTGTCTGTTGGCAATTTACATCCCGCCCATCAGCATAACAAGGCTCCCAGTTCTCCATGGCCTGTCCTGCCTTTCTGGATTTTACACTTTTTTCAGATGGCCCTTTTGACCGGGGGGAAGTGAGACTTCATTGTAGTGCAGATTTCCTTTGCAAGCTTGCTTGGTTGGCCAAAAAGGGCGTATGCGTTTTTTCCTGAATATATTCAGGAAAAAACGCATACGCCTTCTTTGGCCAAGTACATCATTGTGGACGTTCTGCCTCTTTTCCTATGCTTTCAATGCAATTCCAATCTACCTCCTGAAATCGGTTTCCTGCAATTCTGCCCTGCTTTCAAGTCCTCTTGGCAGCCTTACTTCAGTCTATTTTTGGACGATAGCTGTCATTTATAACTCTGCAGGTTTGTGAATTACAGTTCCCCTGAGCTCCTTTCTTCAACTTGCTTTCTTGTGACCTGGCCGCAACACCGCAGGATGGCTTCAGGCCCTAATCTGGTTCCGGCACGGCACGCTGAGCCTTTGGTTATTTCCTCTTCCTGGTGGGAAATGAGAGTTAAATTTGCCCGTCCAGACACCTCCAGCTAGCCTCTCATTGGTTCTCGCTATTCCTGTTCATCTTCCGCAGAAATTGCAAACTGGGCCAAACAGGAGGTTAAAGCACTGACTCTCCAAGTGGGGAGAGTGTTAGTAAAGCGTCTGGAATGTTGCACCCGAGTACCAGGGGAGGAAAACTGAGACATATTTGAACACGTCTCCCGTTCACATGGTTGATCATACTTGGGTTCCACATGCATGTTTTAGCTGAAGGAAGAATACCTTAAACCTGGAGAGTTGAGACCCGTGGAATGGGTACCATGCAATATGACTTCAAAGGGTCTTCATTTGCTCACCGAACCTCTCCAATCCTATCACTGCTGCGTTTATGCCCCTGTACACATGCTTGATTCTCTTTTGGAGACATAGCAATCCATAGGTTTTACGATACTTACTAGTCAGGTACATTCTTAGGCGTTTAATATGCGGTGTTGAGTCCATTTCGTTGAGCAAGGAGTAGCTCTTGTCTATTCCATATTAGACTTTAGGAACTTTATCTGTGTTCATTTCAATCTCTGGTTTTATGCAGCACCCCAACTCACCTTTACCCTTAAGCAAGCATAAATTGGTTTTGTAAATTTGAGACCCTGTTCTGTTCTGTAATTCAGTTCCTGTGTAGCCAAGTTTACATTCCGTGTATTACTGATATCTTATGATGTTTCTTTTTCTGTGTGACTTACTTCAGTTAGAATCATCATACCTGAATCCACTCATTGTGCTGCTAAGGGCCTGATGACACAGATTTCATTGCTGAGTGATATTGCTTTGTAAGTAAATACCACAACTTCTTTATCCATTTTTCACTTTCTGCGATGTTGAACTTGTACTGTAAACAAGGTTCTTGTAAACAGAGCCGTTCCAAACTTTGGGGTGGCTGTGTCTTTTTGATTTTAATTTCCCTAAGCTATAGGACCATAAGTGGAAGTGCCCTAGGCTCTGTTGCTTTGTTTTTTAGATGTTTCAGGAAACACCATACACTTCTCCTGAGTGTCTGTTGGCAATTTACATCCCGCCCATCAGCATAACAAGGCTCCCAGTTCTCCATGGCCTGTCCTGCCTTTCTGGATTTTACACTTTTTTCAGATGGCCCTTTTGACCAGGGAGAAGTGAGACTTCATTGTAGTGCAGATTTCCTTTGCAAGTTTGCTTGGTTGGCCAAAAAGGGCGTATGCGTTTTTTCCTGAATACATTCAGGAAAAAACCCATACGCCCTTTTTGGCCAAGTGCATCATTGTGGACGTTCTGCCTCTTTTCCTATGCTTTCAATGCAATTCCAGTCTACCTCCTGAAATCGGTTTCGTGCAATTCTGCCCCGCTTTCAAGTCCTCTTGGCAGCCTTACTTCAGTATAATTTTGGACGATAGCTGTCATTTATAACTCTGCAGGTTTGTGAATTACAGTGCCCCTGAGCTCCTTTCTTCAACTCGCTTTCTTGTGACCTGGCCGCAACACCGCAGGATGGCTTCAGGCCCTAATCTGGTTCCGGTACTGCACGCTGAACCTTTGGTTATTTCCTCTTCCTGGTGGGAAATGAGAGTTAAATTTGCCCGTCCAGACACCTCCAGCTAGTCTCTCATTGGTTCTCGCTATTCCTGTTCATCTTCCGCAGAAATTGCAAACTGTGCCAAACAGGAGGTTAAAGGGACTGACTCTCCAAGTCGGGAGAGTGTTAGTAAAGCGTCTGGAATGTTGCACCCGAGTACCAGGGGAGGAAAACTGAGACATATTTGAACACGTCTCCCGTTCACATGGTTGATCATACTTGGGTTCCACATGCATGTTTTAGCTGAAGGAAGAATACCTTAAACCTGGAGAGTTGAGACCCGTGAAATGGTACCATGCAATATGACTTCAAAGGGTCTTCATTTGCTCACCGAACCTCTCCAATCCTATCACTGCTGCGTTTATGCCCCTGTACACATGCTTGATTCTCTTTCGGAGACATAGCAATCCATAGGTTTTAAGATACTTACTAGTCAGGTACATTCTTAGGCGTTTAATATGGGGTTTTGAGTCCATTTCGTTGAGCAAGGAGTAGCTCTTGTCTATTCCATATTTGGCTTAAGGAACTTTATCTGAGCTCATTTCAATCTCTGGTTTTATGCAGCACCCCAACTCACCTTTCCACTTAAGCAAGCATAAGTTGGTTTTCTAAATTTGAGACCCTGTTCTGTTTTGGAATGCAGTTCCTGTGTAGCCAAGTTTACATTCCGTGTATTAGTGATATCTTATGATGTTTCTTTTTCTGTGTGACTTATTTCAGTTAGAATCATCGTACCTGGATCCACTCATTATGCTGCTACGGGCCTGATGACATAGATTTCATTGCTGAGTGATACTGCATTGTACGTAAGTACCACAAGTTCTTTATCCATTTTTCACTTTCTGTGATATTGAACTTGTATGGTAAACGAGGTTCTTGTAAGCGGAGGCGTCCCAAACTTTGGGGTGGCTGTGTCTTTTTGATTTTAATTTCCCTAAGCTATAGGACCATAATTGGAAGTGCCCTAGGCTCTGTTGCTTTGTTTTTTAGATGTTTCAGGAAACACCATACACTTCTCCTAAGTGTCTGTTAGCAATTTACATCCTGACCATCAGCATAACAAGGCTCCCAGTTCTCCATGGCCTGTCCTGCCTTTCTGGATTTTACACTTTTTTCAGATGGCCCTTTTGACCGGGGGGAAGTGAGACTTCATTGTAGTGCAGATTTCCTTTGCAAGTTTGCTTGGTTGGCCAAAAAGGGCGTATGCGTTTTTTCCTGAATATATTCAGGAAAAAATGCATACGCCCTTTTTGGCCAAGTGCATCATTGTGGACGTTCTGCCTCTTTTCCTATGCTTTCAATGCAATTCCAGTCTACCTCCTGAAATCGGTTTCCTGCAATTCTGCCCCGCTTTCAAGTCCTCTTGGCAGCCTTACTTCAGTCTATTTTTGGACGATAGCTGTCATTTATAACTCTGCAGGTTTGTGAATTACAGAGCCCCTGAGCTTCTTTCTTCAACTCGCTTTATTTTGAGCTGGCCGCAACACCGCAGGATGGCTTCAGGCCCTAATCTAGTTCCGGTACGGCACGCTGAGCCTTTGGTTATTTCCTCTTCCTGGTGGGAAATGAGAGTTAAATTTGCCCGTCCAGACACCTCCAGCTAGCCTCTCATTGGTTCTCGCTATTCCTGTTCATCTTCCGCAGAAATTGCAAACTGGGCCAAACAGGAGGTTAAAGGCGCTGACTCTCCAAGTGGGGAGAGTGTTAGTAAAGCGTCTGGAATGTTGCACCCGAGTACCAGGGGAGGAAAACTGAGACATATTTGAACACGTCTCCCGATCACATGGTTGATCATACTCTGGGTTCCACATGCATGTTTTAGCTGAAGGAAGAATACCTAAAACCTGGGTAGTTGAAACCCGTGGAATGGGTACCATGCAATATGACTTCAAAGGGTCTTCATTTGCTCACCGAACCTCTCCAATCCTATCACTGCTGCGTTTATGCCCCTGTACACATGCTTGATTCTCTTTCGGAGACATAGCAATCTATAGGTTTTAAGATACTTACTAGTCAGGTACATTCTTAGGCGTTTAATATGCGGTGTTGAGTCCATTTCGTTGAGCAACGAGTAGCTCTTGTCTATTCCATATTTGGCTTAAGGAACTTTATCTGTGCTCATTTCAATCTCTGGTTTTATGCAGCACCCCAACTCACCTTTCCCCTTAAGCAAGCATAAGTTGGTTTTCTAAATTTGAGACCCTGTTCTGTTCTGTAATTCAGTTCCTGTGTAGCCAAGTTTCCATTCCGTGTATTACTGATATCTTATGATGTTTCTTTTTCTGTGTGACTTATTTCAGTTAGAATCATCATACCTGAATCCACTCATTGTGCTGCTAAGGGCCTGATGACACAGATTTCATTGCTGAGTGATATTGCTTTGTAAGTAAATACCACAACTTCTTTATCCATTTTTCACTTTCTGCGATGTTGAACTTGTACTGTAAATAAGGTTCTTGTAAACAGAGCCATTCCAAACTTTGGGGTGGCTGTGTCTTTTTGATTTTAATTTCCCTAAGCTATAGGACCATAAGTGGAAGTGCCCTAGGTTCTGTTGCTTTGTTTTTTAGATGTTTCAGGAATCACCATACACTTCTCCTGAGTGGTTGTTGGCAATTTACATCCCGCCCATCAGCATAACAAGGCTCCCAGTTCTCCATGGCCTGTCCTGCCTTTCTGGATTTTACACTTTTTTCAGATGGCCCTTTTGACCGGGGGGAAGTGAGACTTCATTGTAGTGCAGATTTCCTTTGCAAGCTTGCTTGGTTGGCCAAAAAGGGCGTATGCGTTTTTTCCTAAATATATTCAGGAAAAAACGCATACGCCCTTTTTGGCCAAGTGCATCATTGTGGACGTTCTGCCTCTTTTCCTATGCTTTCAATGCAATTCCAGTCTACCTCCTGAAATCGGTTTCCTGCAATTCTGCCCCGCTTTCAAGTCCTCTTGGCAGCCTTACTTCAGTATATTTTTGGACGATAGCTGTCATTTATAACTCTGCAGGTTTGTGAATTACAGTGCCCCTGAGCTCCTTTCTTCAACTCGCTTTATTTTGAGCTGGCCGCAACACTGCAGGATGGCTTCAGGCCCTAATCTGGTTCCGGTACTGCACGCTGAGCCTTTCGTTATTTCCTCTTCCTGGTGGGAAATGAGAGTTAAATTTGCCCGTCCAGACACCTCCAGCTAGCCTCTCATTGGTTCTCGCTATTGCTGTTCATCTTCCGCAGAAATTGCAAACTGGGCCAAACAGGAGGTTAAAGGCGCTGACTCTCCAAGTGGGGAGAGTGTTAGTAAAGCGTCTGGAATGTTGCACCCGAGTACCAGGGGAGGAAAACTGAGACATATTTGAACACGTCTCCCGATCACATGGTTGATCATACTCTGGGTTCCACATGCATGTTTTAGCTGAAGGAAGAATACCTAAAACCTGGGGAGTTGAAACCCGTGGAATGGGTACCATGCAATATGACTTCAAAGGGTCTTCATTTGCTCACCGAACATCTCCAATCCTATCACTGCTGTGTTTATGCCCCTGTACACATGCTTGATTCTCTTTCGGAGACATAGCAATCCATAGGTTTTAAGATACTTACTAGTCAGGTACATTCTTAGGCGTTTAATATGCGGTGTTGAGTCCATTTCGTTGAGCAAGGAGTAGCTCTTGTCTATTCCATATTTGGCTTAAGGAACTTTATCTGTGCTCATTTCAATCTCTGGTTTTATGCAGCACCCCAACTCACCTTTACCCTTAAGCAAGCATAAGTTGGTTTTCTAAATTTGAGACCCTGTTCTGTTTTGGAATGCAGTTCCTGTGTAGCCAAGTTTACATTCCGTGTATTAGTGATATCTTATGATGTTTCTTTTTCTGTGTGACTTATTTCAGTTAGAATCATCGTACCTGAATCCACTCATTATGCAGCTACCGGCCTGATGACATAGATTTCATTGCTGAGTGATACTGCATTGTACGTAAGTACCACAAGTTCTTTATCCATTTTTCACTTTCTGTGATATTGAACTTGTACAGGAAACGAGGTTCTTGTAAACGGAGGCGTCCCAAACTTTGGGGTGGCTGTGTCTTTTTGATTTTAATTTCCCTAAGCTATAGGACCATAAGTGGAAGTGCCCTAGCCTCTGTTCCTTTGTTTTTTAGATGTTTCAGGAAAACCATACATTCTCCTGAGTGTCTGTTGGCAATTTACTTCCCGCCCATCAGCATAACAAGGCTCCCGGTTCTCCATGGCCTGTCCTGCCTTTCTGGATTTTACACTTTTTTCAGATGGCCCTTTTGACAGGGGAGAAGTGAGACTTCATTGTAGTGCAGATTTCCTTTGCAAGTTTGCTTGGTTTGCCAAAAAGGGCGTATGCGTTTTTTCCTGAATATATTCAGGAAAAAACGCATACGCCCTTTTTGGCCAAGTGCATCATTGTGGACGTTCTGCCTCTTTTCCTATGCTTTCAATGCAATTCCAGTCTACCTCCTGAAATCGATTTCCTGCAATTCTGCCCCGCTTTCAAGTCCTCTTGGCAACCTTACTTCAGTATATTTTTGGACGATAGCTGTCATTTATAACTCTGCAGGTTTGTGAATTACAGTGCCCCTGAGCTCCTTTCTTCAACTCGCTTTATTTTGAGCTGGCCGCAACACTGCAGGATGGCTTCAGGCCCTAATCTGGTTCCGGTACTGCACGCTGAGCCTTTCGTTATTTCCTCTTCCTGGTGGGAAATGAGAGTTAAATTTGCCCGTCCAGACACCTCCAGCTAGCCTCTCATTGGTTCTCGCTATTGCTGTTCATCTTCCGCAGAAATTGCAAACTGGGCCAAACAGGAGGTTAAAGGCGCTGACTCTCCAAGTGGGGAGAGTGTTAGTAAAGCGTCTGGAATGTTGCACCCGAGTACCAGGGGAGGAAAACTGAGACATATTTGAACACGTCTCCCGATCACATGGTTGATCATACTCTGGGTTCCACATGCATGTTTTAGCTGAAGGAAGAATACCTAAAACCTGGGGAGTTGAAACCCGTGGAATGGGTACCATGCAATATGACTTCAAAGGGTCTTCATTTGCTCACCGAACATCTCCAATCCTATCACTGCTGTGTTTATGCCCCTGTACACATGCTTGATTCTCTTTCGGAGACATAGCAATCCATAGGTTTTAAGATACTTACTAGTCAGGTACATTCTTAGGCGTTTAATATGCGGTGTTGAGTCCATTTCGTTGAGCAAGGAGTAGCTCTTGTCTATTCCATATTTGGCTTAAGGAACTTTATCTGTGCTCATTTCAATCTCTGGTTTTATGCAGCACCCCAACTCACCTTTACCCTTAAGCAAGCATAAGTTGGTTTTCTAAATTTGAGACCCTGTTCTGTTTTGGAATGCAGTTCCTGTGTAGCCAAGTTTACATTCCGTGTATTAGTGATATCTTATGATGTTTCTTTTTCTGTGTGACTTATTTCAGTTAGAATCATCGTACCTGAATCCACTCATTATGCAGCTACCGGCCTGATGACATAGATTTCATTGCTGAGTGATACTGCATTGTACGTAAGTACCACAAGTTCTTTATCCATTTTTCACTTTCTGTGATATTGAACTTGTACAGGAAACGAGGTTCTTGTAAACGGAGGCGTCCCAAACTTTGGGGTGGCTGTGTCTTTTTGATTTTAATTTCCCTAAGCTATAGGACCATAAGTGGAAGTGCCCTAGCCTCTGTTCCTTTGTTTTTTAGATGTTTCAGGAAAACCATACATTCTCCTGAGTGTCTGTTGGCAATTTACTTCCCGCCCATCAGCATAACAAGGCTCCCGGTTCTCCATGGCCTGTCCTGCCTTTCTGGATTTTACACTTTTTTCAGATGGCCCTTTTGACCGGGGGGAAGTGAGACTTCATTGTAGTGCAGATTTCCTTTGCAAGCTTGCTTGGTTGGCCAAAAAGGGCGTATGCGTTTTTTCCTGAATATATTCAGGAAAAAACGCATACGCCCTTTTTGGCCAAGTGCATCATTGTGGACGTTCTGCCTCTTTTCCTATGCTTTCAATGCAATTCCAGTCTACCTCCTGAAATCGATTTCCTGCAATTCTGCCCCGCTTTCAAGTCCTCTTGGCAACCTTACTTCAGTATATTTTTGGACGATAGCTGTCATTTATAACTCTGCAGGTTTGTGAATTACATTATAACTCTGCAGGTTTGTGAATTACAGAATCCTGCAATTCTGCCCCGCTTTCAAGTCCTCTTGGCAGCCTTACTTCAGTATATTTTTGGAGGATAGCTGTCATTTATAACTCTGCAGGTTTGTGAATCCTTTCTTCAACTCGCTTTCTTGTGAGCTGGCCGCAACACCGCAGGATGGTTTCAGGCCCTAATCTGGTTCCGGCACGGCACGCTGAGCCTTTGGTTAATTCCTCTTCCTGGTGGGAAATGAGAGTTAAATTTGCCCGTCCAGACACCTCCAGCTAGCCTCTCATTGGTTCTCGCTATTCCTGTTCATCTTCCGCAGAAATTGCAAACTGGGTCAAACAGGAGGTTAAAGGGACTGACTCTCCAAGTCGGGAAAGTGTTAGTAAAGCGTCTGGAATGTTGCATCCGAGTACCAGGGTACGAAAACTGAGACATATTTGAACACGTCTCCCGAGCACATGGTTGATCGTACTCTAGGTTCCACATGCATGTTTTAGCTGAAGGAAGAATACCTTAAACCTGGGTAGTTGAAACCCGTGGAATGGGTACCATGCAATATGACTTCAAAGGGTCTTCATTTGCTCACCGAACCTCTCCAATCCTATCACTGCTGTGTTTATGCCCCTGTACACATGCTTGATTCTCTTTCGGAGACATAGCAATCCATAGGTTTTAAGATACTTACTAGTCAGGTACATTCTTGGCGTTTAATATGCGGTGTTGAGTCCATTTCGTTGAGCAAGGAGTAGCTCTTGTCTATTCCATATTTGGCTTAAGGAATTTACCTGTGCTCATTTCAATCTCTGGTTTTATGCAGCACCCCTACTCACCTTTACCCTTAAGCAAGCATAAGTTGGTTTTCTAAATTTGAGACCCTGTTCTGTTCTGTAATTCAGTTCCTGTGTAGCCAAGTTTACATTCCGTGTATTACTGATACCTTATGATGTTTCTTTTTCTGTGTGACTTATTTCAGTTAGAATCATCATACCTGAATCCACTCATTGTGCTGCTAAGGGCCTGATGACACAGATTTCATTGCTGAGTGATATTGCTTTGTAAGTAAATACCACAACTTCTTTATCCATTTTTCACTTTCTGCGATGTTGAACTTGTACTGTAAACGAGGTTCTTGTAAACAGAGGCGTCCCAAACTTTGGGGTGGCTGTGTCTTTTTGATTTTAATTTCCCTAAGCTATAGGACCATAAGTGGAAGTGCCCTAGGCTCTGTTGCTTTGTTTTTTAGATGTTTCAGAAAACACCATACACTTCTCCCGAGTGGTTGTTGGCAATTTACATCCCGCCCATCAGCATAACAAGGCTCCCAGTTCTCCATGGCCTGTCCTGCCTTTCTGGATTTTACACTTTTTTCAGATGGCCCTTTTGACCGGGGGGAAGTGAGACTTCATTGTAGTGCAGATTTCCTTTGCAAGCTTGCTTGGTTGGCCAAAAAGGGCGTATGCGTTTTTTCCTGAATATATTCAGGAAAAAACGCATACGCCCTTTTTGGCCAAGTACATCATTGTGGACGTTCTGCCTCTTTTCCTATGCTTTCAATGCAATTCCAGTCTACCTCCTGAAATCGGTTTCCTGCAATTCTGCCCCGCTTTCAAGTCCTCTTGGCAGCCTTACTTCAGTCTATTTTTGGACGATAGCTGTCATTTATGACTCTGCAGGTTTGTGAAATACAGTGCCCCTGAGCTCCTTTCTTCAACTTGCTTTCTTGTGACCTGGCCGCAACACCGCAGGATGGCTTCAGGCCCTAATCTGGTTCCGGCACGGCACGCTGTGCCTTTGGTTATTTCCTCTTCCTGGTGGGAAATGAGAGTTAAATTTGCCCGTCCAGACACCTCCAGCTAGTCTCTCATTGGTTCTCACTATTCCTGTTCATCTTCCGCAGAAATTGCAAACTGGGCCAAACAGGAGGTTAAAGGCGCTGACTCTCCAAGTGGGGAGAGTGTTAGTAAAGCGTCTGGAATGTTGCACCCGAGTACCAGGGGAGGAAAACTGAGACATATTTGAACACGTCTCCCGATCACATGGTTGATCATACTCTGGGTTCCACATGCATGTTTTAGCTGAAGGAAGAATACCTAAAACCTGGGTAGTTGAAACCCGTGGAATGGGTACCATGCAATATGACTTCAAAGGGTCTTCATTTGCTCACCAAACCTCTCCAATCCTATCACTGCTGCGTTTATGCCCCTGTACACATGCTTGATTCTCTTTCGGAGACATAGCAATCCATAGGTTTTAAGATACTTACTAGTCAGGTACATTCTTAGGCGTTTAATATGCGGTGTTGAGTCCATTTCGTTGAGCAAGGAGTAGCTCTTGTCTATTCCATATTTGGCTTAAGGAACTTTATCTGTGCTCATTTCAATCTCTGGTTTTATGCAGCACCCCAACTCACCTTTCCCCTTAAGCAAGCATAAGTTGGTTTTCTAAATTTGAGACCCTGTTCTGTTCTGTAATTCAGTTCCTGTGTAGCCAAGTTTACATTCCGTGTATTACTGATATCTTATGATGTTTCTTTTTCTGTGTGACTTATTTCAGTTAGAATCATCATGCCTGAATCCACTCATTGTGCTGCTAAGGGCCTGATGACACAGATTTCATTGCTGAGTGATATTGCTTTGTAAGTAAATACCACAACTTCTTTATCCATTTTTCACGTTCTGCGATGTTGAACTTGTACTGTAAACGAGGTTCTTGTAAACAGAGCCGTTCCAAACTTTGGGGTGGCTGTGTCTTTTTGATTTTAATTTCCCTAAGCTATAGGACCATAAGTGGAAGTGCCCTAGGCTCTGTTGCTTTGTTTTTTAGATGTTTCAGGAAACACCATACACTTCTCCCAAGTGTCTGTTGGCAATTTACATCCCGCCCATCAGCATAACAAGGCTCCCAGTTCTCAATGGCCTGTTGCCTTTCAGGATTTTACACTTTTTTCAGATGGCCCTTTTGACCGGGGGGAAGTGAGACTTCATTGTAGTGCAGATTTCCTTTGCAAGCTTGCTTGGCTGGCCAAAAAGGGCGTATGCGTTTTTTCCTGAATATATTCAGGAAAAAACGCATACGCCCTTTTTGGCCAAGTGCATCATTGTGGACGTTCTGCCTCTTTTCCTATGCTTTCAATGCAATTCCAGTCTACCTCCTGAAATCGGTTTCCTGCAATTCTGCCCCGCTTTCAAGTCCTCTTGGCAGCCTTACTTCAGTCTATTTTTGGACGATAGCTGTCATTTATAACTCTGCAGGTTTGTGAATTACAGTGCCCCTGAGCTCCTTTCTTCAACTCGCTTTCTTGTGAGCTGGCCGAAACACCGAAGGATGGCTTCAGGCCCTAATCTGGTTCCGGCACGGCATGCTGAGACTTTGGTTAATTCCTCTTCCTGGTGGGAAATGAGAGTTAAATTTGCCCGTCCAGACACCTCCAGCTAGTCTCTCATTGGTTCTCGCTATTCCTGTTCATCTTCCGCAGAAATTGCAAACTGGGCCAAACAGGAGGTTAAAGGCGCTGACTCTCCAAGTGGGGAGAGTGTTAGTAAAGCGTCTGGAATGTTGCACCCGAGTACCAGGGGAGGAAACTGAGACATATTTGAACACGTCTCCCGATCACATGGTTGATCATACTCTAGGTTCCACATGCATGTTTTAGCTGAAGGAAGAATACCTTAAACCTGGGTAGTTGAAACCCGTGGAATGGGTACCATGCAATATGACTTCAAAGGGTCTTCATTTGCTCACCGAACCTCTCCAATCCTATCACTGCTGCGTTTATGCCCCTGTACACATGCTTGAATCTCTTTTGGAGACATAGCAATCCATAGGTTTTAAGATACTTACTAGTCAGGTACATTCTTAGGCGTTTAATATGGGGTGTTGAGTCCATTTCGTTGAGCAAGGAGTAGCTCTTGTCTATTCCATATTTGGCTTAAGGAACTTTATCTGTGCTCATTTCAATCTCTGGTTTTATGCAGCACCCCAACTCACCTTTACCCTTAAGCAAGCATAGTTGTTTTTCTAAATTTGAGACCCTGTTCTGTTCTGTAATTCAGTTCCTGTGTAGCCAAGTTTACATTCCGTGTATTACTGATATCTTATGATGTTTCTTTTTCTGTGTGACTTACTTCAGTTAGAATCATCATACCTGAATCCACTCATTGTGCTGCTAAGGGTGTGATGACACAGATTTCATTGCTGAGTGATATTGCTTTGTAAGTAAATACCACAACTTCTTTATCCATTTTTCACTTTCTGTGATGTTGAACTTGTACTGTAAACGAGGTTCTTGTAAACAGAGCCGTTCCAAACTTTGGGGTGGCTGTGTCTTTTTGATTTTAATTTCCCTAAGCTATAGGACCATAAGTGGAAGTGCCCTAGGTTCTGTTGCTTTGTTTTTTAGATGTTTCAGGAAACACCATACACTTCTCCCCAGTGGTTGTTGGCAATTTACATCCCGCACATCAGCATAACAAGGCTCCCAGTTCTCCATGGCCTGTCCTGCCTTTCTGGATTTTACAGTTTTTTCAGATGGCCCTTTTGACCGGGGGGAAGTGAGACTTCATTGTAGTGCAGATTTCCTTTGCAAGCTTGCTTGGTTGGCCAAAAAGTGTGTATGCGTTTTTTATTCCTGTTCATCTTCCGCAGAAATTGCAAACTGGGCCAAACAGGAGGTTAAAGGCGCTGACTCTCCAAGTGGGGAGAGTGTTAGTAAAGCGTCTGGAATGTTGCACCCGAGTACCAGGGGAGGAAAACTGAGACATATTTGAACACGTCTCCCGTTCACATGGTTGATCATACTTGGGTTCCACATGCATGTTTTAGCTGAAGGAAGAATACCTTAAACCTGGAGAGTTGAGACCCGTGGAATGGGTACCATGCAATATGACTTCAAAGGGTCTTCATTTGCTCACCGAACCTCTCCAATCCTATCACTGCTGCGTTTATGCCCCTGTACACATGCTTGATTCTCTTTCGGAGACATAGCAATCCATAGGTTTTAAGATACTTACTAGTCAGGTACATTCTTAGGCGTTTAATATGCGGTGTTGAGTCCATTTCGTTGAGCAAGGAGTAGCTCTTGTCTATTCCATATTTGACTTAAGGAACTTTATCTGTGCTCATTTCAATCTCTGGTTTTATGCAGCACCCCAACTCACCCTTACCCTTAAGCAAGCATAAGTTGGTTTTCTAAATTTGAGACCCTGTTCTGTTCTGTAATTCAGTTCCTGTGTAGCCAAGTTTACATTCCGTGTATTACTGATATCTTATGATGTTTCTTTTTCTGTGTGACTTACTTCAGTTAGAATCATCATACCTGAATCCACTCATTGTGCTGCTAAGGGCCTGATGACACAGATTTCATTGCTGAGTGATATTGCTTTGTAAGTAAATACCACAACTTCTTTCCATTTTTCACTTTCTGCGATGTTGAACTTGTACTGTAAACGAGGTTCTTGTAAACAGAGCCGTTCCAAACTTTGGGGTGGCTGTGTCTTTTTGATTTTAATTTCCCTAAGCTATAGGACCATAAGTGGAAGTGCCCTAGGTTCTGTTGCTTTGTTTTTTAGATGTTTCAGGAAACACCATACACTTCTCCCGAGTGGTTGTTGGCAATTTACATCCCGCCCATCAGCATAACAAGGCTCCCAGTTCTCCATGGCCTGTCCTGCCTTTCTGGATTTTACACTTTTTTCAGATGGCCCTTTTGACCGGGGGGAAGTGAGACTTCATTGTAGTGCAGATTTCCTTTGCAAGCTTGCTTGGTTGGCCAAAAAGGGCGTATGCGTTTTTTCCTGAATATATTCAGGAAAAAACGCATATGCCCTTTTTGGCCAAGTGCATCATTGTGGACGTTCTGCCTCTTTTCCTATGCTTTCAATGCAATTCCAGTCTACCTCCTGAAATCGGTTTCCTGCAATTCTGCCCCGCTTTCAAGTCCTCTTGGCAGCCTTACTTCAGTCTATTTTTGGACGATAGCTGTCATTTATAACTCTGCAGGTTTGTGAATTACAGTGCCCCTGAGCTCCTTTCTTCAACTCGCTTTCTTGTGACCTGGCCGCAACACCGCAGGATGGCTTCAGGCCCTAATCTGGTTCTGGCCCGGCATGATGAGCCTTTGGTTAATTCCTCTTCCTGGTGGGAAATGAGAGTTAAATTTGCCCGTCCAGACACCTCCAGCTAGCCTCTCATTGGTTCTCGCTATTCCTGTTCATCTTCCGCAGAAATTGCAAACTGGGCCAAACAGGAGGTTAAAGGGACTGACTCTCCAAGTGGGGAGAGTGTTAGTAAAGCGTCTGGAATGTTGCACCCGAGTACCAGGGGAGGAAAACTGAGACATATTTGAACACGTCTCCCGATCACATGGTTGATCATACTCTAGGTTCCAATGCATGTTTTAGCTGAAGGAAGAATACCTTAAACCTGGAGAGTTGAGACCCGTGTAATGGGTACCATGCAATATGACTTCAAAGGGTCTTCATTTGCTCACCGAACCTCTCCAATCCTATCACTGCTGCCTTTATGCCCCTGTACACATGCTTGATTCTCTTTCGGAGACATAGCAATCCATAGGTTTTAAGATACTTACTAGTCAGGTACATTCTTAGGCGTTTAATATGCGGTGTTGAGTCCATTTCTTTGACCAAGGAGTGGCTCTTGTCTATTCCATATTTGGCTTAAGGAACTTTATATGTGCTCATTTCAATCTCTGGTTTTATGCAGCACCCCAACTCACCTTTACCCTTAAGCAAGCATAAGTTGGTTTTCTAAATTTGGGACCCAGTTCTGTTCTGTAATTCAGTTCCTGTGTAGCCAAGTTTCCATTCCGTGTATTACTGATATCTTATGATGTTTCTTTTTCTGTGTGACTTATTTCAGTTAGAATCATCATACCTGAATCCACTCATTGTGCTGCTAAGGGCCTGATGACATAGATTTCATTGCTGAGTGATATTGCTTTGTAAGTGAATACCACAACTTCTTTATCCATTTTTCACTTTCTGCGATGTTGAACTTGTACTGTAAACGAGGTTCTTGTAAACAGAGGCGTCCCAAACTTTGGGGTGGCTGTGTCTTTTTGATTTTAATTTCCCTAAGCTATAGGACCATAAGTGGAAGTGCCCTAGGTTCTGTTGCTTTGTTTTTTAGATGTTTCAGGAAACACCATACACTTCTCCCGAGTGTCTGTTGGCAATTTACATCCCGCCCATCAGCATAACAAGGCTCCCAGTTCTCCATGGCCTGTCCTGCCTTTCTGGATTTTACACTTTTTTCAGATGGCCCTTTTGACCAGGGGGAAGTGAGACTTCATTGTAGTGCAGATTTCCTTTGCAAGCTTGCTTGGTTGGCCAAAAATGGCGTATGCGTTTTTTCCTGAATATATTCAGGAAAAAACGCATATGCCCTTTTTGGCCAAGTGCATTATTGTGGACGTTCTGCCTCTTTTCCTATGCTTTCAATGCAATTCCAGTCTACCTCCTGAAATCGGTTTCCTGCAATTCTGCCCCGCTTTCAAGTCCTCTTGGCAGCCTTACTTCAGTCTATTTTTGGACGATAGCTGTCATTTATAACTCTGCAGGTTTGTGAATTACAGTGCCCCTGAGCTCCTTTCTTCAACTCGCTTTATTTTGAGCTGGCCGCAACACTGCAGGATGGCTTCAGGCCCTAATCTGGTTCCGGTACTGCACGCTGAGCCTTTCGTTATTTCCTCTTCCTGGTGGGAAATGAGAGTTAAATTTGCCCGTCCAGACACCTCCAGCTAGCCTCTCATTGGTTCTCGCTATTGCTGTTCATCTTCCGCAGAAATTGCAAACTGGGCCAAACAGGAGGTTAAAGGCGCTGACTCTCCAAGTGGGGAGAGTGTTAGTAAAGCGTCTGGAATGTTGCACCCGAGTACCAGGGGAGGAAAACTGAGACATATTTGAACACGTCTCCCGATCACATGGTTGATCATACTCTGGGTTCCACATGCATGTTTTAGCTGAAGGAAGAATACCTAAAACCTGCGGAGTTGAAACCCGTGGAATGGGTACCATGCAATATGACTTCAAAGGGTCTTCATTTGCTCACCGAACATCTCCAATCCTATCACTGCTGTGTTTATGCCCCTGTACACATGCTTGATTCTCTTTCGGAGACATAGCAATCCATAGGTTTTAAGATACTTACTAGTCAGGTACATTCTTAGGCGTTTAATATGCGGTGTTGAGTCCATTTCGTTGAGCAAGGAGTAGCTCTTGTCTATTCCATATTTGGCTTAAGGAACTTTATCTGTGCTCATTTCAATCTCTGGTTTTATGCAGCACCCCAACTCACCTTTACCCTTAAGCAAGCATAAGTTGGTTTTCTAAATTTGAGACCCTGTTCTGTTTTGGAATGCAGTTCCTGTGTAGCCAAGTTTACATTCCGTGTATTAGTGATATCTTATGATGTTTCTTTTTCTGTGTGACTTATTTCAGTTAGAATCATCGTACCTGAATCCACTCATTATGCAGCTACCGGCCTGATGACATAGATTTCATTGCTGAGTGATACTGCATTGTACGTAAGTACCACAAGTTCTTTATCCATTTTTCACTTTCTGTGATATTGAACTTGTACAGGAAACGAGGTTCTTGTAAACGGAGGCGTCCCAAACTTTGGGGTGGCTGTGTCTTTTTGATTTTAATTTCCCTAAGCTATAGGACCATAAGTGGAAGTGCCCTAGCCTCTGTTCCTTTGTTTTTTAGATGTTTCAGGAAAACCATACATTCTCCTGAGTGTCTGTTGGCAATTTACTTCCCGCCCATCAGCATAACAAGGCTCCCGGTTCTCCATGGCCTGTCCTGCCTTTCTGGATTTTACACTTTTTTCAGATGGCCCTTTTGACAGGGGAGAAGTGAGACTTCATTGTAGTGCAGATTTCCTTTGCAAGCTTGCTTGGTTGGCCAAAAAGGGCGTATGCGTTTTTTCCTGAATATATTCAGGAAAAAACGCATACGCCCTTTTTGGCCAAGTGCATCATTGTGGACGTTCTGCCTCTTTTCCTATGCTTTCAATGCAATTCCAGTCTACCTCCTGAAATCGATTTCCTGCAATTCTGCCCCGCTTTCAAGTCCTCTTGGCAACCTTACTTCAGTATATTTTTGGACGATAGCTGTCATTTATAACTCTGCAGGTTTGTGAATTACATTATAACTCTGCAGGTTTGTGAATTACAGAATCCTGCAATTCTGCCCCGCTTTCAAGTCCTCTTGGCAGCCTTACTTCAGTATATTTTTGGAGGATAGCTGTCATTTATAACTCTGCAGGTTTGTGAATCCTTTCTTCAACTCGCTTTCTTGTGAGCTGGCCGCAACACCGCAGGATGGTTTCAGGCCCTAATCTGGTTCCGGCACGGCACGCTGAGCCTTTGGTTAATTCCTCTTCCTGGTGGGAAATGAGAGTTAAATTTGCCCGTCCAGACACCTCCAGCTAGCCTCTCATTGGTTCTCGCTATTCCTGTTCATCTTCCGCAG
Source organism: Stenella coeruleoalba (assembly GCF_951394435.1). Lineage (NCBI taxonomy): Eukaryota > Metazoa > Chordata > Mammalia > Artiodactyla > Delphinidae > Stenella > Stenella coeruleoalba. Next base: position 523,822 of record NW_027646115.1, on the reverse strand, counting down.
AAATTGCAAACTGGGTCAAACAGGAGGTTAAAGGGACTGACTCTCCAAGTCGGGAAAGTGTTAGTAAAGCGTCTGGAATGTTGCATCCGAGTACCAGGGTACGAAAACTGAGACATATTTGAACACGTCTCCCGAGCACATGGTTGATCGTACTCTAGGTTCCACATGCATGTTTTAGCTGAAGGAAGAATACCTTAAACCTGGGTAGTTGAAACCCGTGGAATGGGTACCATGCAATATGACTTCAAAGGGTCTTCATTTGCTCACCGAACCTCTCCAATCCTATCACTGCTGCGTTTATGCCCCTGTACACATGCTTGATTCTCTTTCGGAGACATAGCAATCCATAGGTTTTAAGATACTTACTAGTCAGGTACATTCTTAGGCGTTTAATATGCGGTGTTGAGTCCATTTCGTTGAGCAAGGAGTAGCTCTTGTCTATTCCATATTTGGCTTAAGGAATTTACCTGTGCTCATTTCAATCTCTGGTTTTATGCAGCACCCCTACTCACCTTTACCCTTAAGCAAGCATAAGTTGGTTTTCTAAATTTGAGACCCTGTTCTGTTCTGTAATTCAGTTCCTGTGTAGCCAAGTTTACATTCCGTGTATTACTGATACCTTATGATGTTTCTTTTTCTGTGTGACTTATTTCAGTTAGAATCATCATACCTGAATCCACTCATTGTGCTGCTAAGGGCCTGATGACACAGATTTCATTGCTGAGTGATATTGCTTTGTAAGTAAATACCACAACTTCTTTATCCATTTTTCACTTTCTGCGATGTTGAACTTGTACTGTAAACGAGGTTCTTGTAAACAGAGGCGTCCCAAACTTTGGGGTGGCTGTGTCTTTTTGATTTTAATTTCCCTAAGCTATAGGACCATAAGTGGAAGTGCCCTAGGCTCTGTTGCTTTGTTTTTTAGATGTTTCAGAAAACACCATACACTTCTCCCGAGTGGTTGTTGGCAATTTACATCCCGCCCATCAGCATAACAAGGCTCCCAGTTCTCCATGGCCTGTCCTGCCTTTCTGGATTTTACACTTTTTTCAGATGGCCCTTTTGACCGGGGGGAAGTGAGACTTCATTGTAGTGCAGATTTCCTTTGCAAGCTTGCTTGGTTGGCCAAAAAGGGCGTATGCGTTTTTTCCTGAATATATTCAGGAAAAAACGCATACGCCCTTTTTGGCCAAGTACATCATTGTGGACGTTCTGCCTCTTTTCCTATGCTTTCAATGCAATTCCAGTCTACCTCCTGAAATCGGTTTCCTGCAATTCTGCCCCGCTTTCAAGTCCTCTTGGCAGCCTTACTTCAGTCTATTTTTGGACGATAGCTGTCATTTATGACTCTGCAGGTTTGTGAAATACAGTGCCCCTGAGCTCCTTTCTTCAACTTGCTTTCTTGTGACCTGGCCGCAACACCGCAGGATGGCTTCAGGCCCTAATCTGGTTCCGGCACGGCACGCTGTGCCTTTGGTTATTTCCTCTTCCTGGTGGGAAATGAGAGTTAAATTTGCCCGTCCAGACACCTCCAGCTAGTCTCTCATTGGTTCTCACTATTCCTGTTCATCTTCCGCAGAAATTGCAAACTGGGCCAAACAGGAGGTTAAAGGCGCTGACTCTCCAAGTGGGGAGAGTGTTAGTAAAGCGTCTGGAATGTTGCACCCGAGTACCAGGGGAGGAAAACTGAGACATATTTGAACACGTCTCCCGATCACATGGTTGATCATACTCTGGGTTCCACATGCATGTTTTAGCTGAAGGAAGAATACCTAAAACCTGGGTAGTTGAAACCCGTGGAATGGGTACCATGCAATATGACTTCAAAGGGTCTTCATTTGCTCACCAAACCTCTCCAATCCTATCACTGCTGCGTTTATGCCCCTGTACACATGCTTGATTCTCTTTCGGAGACATAGCAATCCATAGGTTTTAAGATACTTACTAGTCAGGTACATTCTTAGGCGTTTAATATGCGGTGTTGAGTCCATTTCGTTGAGCAAGGAGTAGCTCTTGTCTATTCCATATTTGGCTTAAGGAACTTTATCTGTGCTCATTTCAATCTCTGGTTTTATGCAGCACCCCAACTCACCTTTCCCCTTAAGCAAGCATAAGTTGGTTTTCTAAATTTGAGACCCTGTTCTGTTCTGTAATTCAGTTCCTGTGTAGCCAAGTTTACATTCCGTGTATTACTGATATCTTATGATGTTTCTTTTTCTGTGTGACTTATTTCAGTTAGAATCATCATGCCTGAATCCACTCATTGTGCTGCTAAGGGCCTGATGACACAGATTTCATTGCTGAGTGATATTGCTTTGTAAGTAAATACCACAACTTCTTTATCCATTTTTCACGTTCTGCGATGTTGAACTTGTACTGTAAACGAGGTTCTTGTAAACAGAGCCGTTCCAAACTTTGGGGTGGCTGTGTCTTTTTGATTTTAATTTCCCTAAGCTATAGGACCATAAGTGGAAGTGCCCTAGGCTCTGTTGCTTTGTTTTTTAGATGTTTCAGGAAACACCATACACTTCTCCCAAGTGTCTGTTGGCAATTTACATCCCGCCCATCAGCATAACAAGGCTCCCAGTTCTCAATGGCCTCTTGCCTTTCAGGATTTTACACTTTTTTCAGATGGCCCTTTTGACCGGGGGGAAGTGAGACTTCATTGTAGTGCAGATTTCCTTTGCAAGCTTGCTTGGCTGGCCAAAAAGGGCGTATGCGTTTTTTCCTGAATATATTCAGGAAAAAACGCATACGCCCTTTTTGGCCAAGTGCATCATTGTGGACGTTCTGCCTCTTTTCCTATGCTTTCAATGCAATTCCAGTCTACCTCCTGAAATCGGTTTCCTGCAATTCTGCCCCGCTTTCAAGTCCTCTTGGCAGCCTTACTTCAGTCTATTTTTGGACGATAGCTGTCATTTATAACTCTGCAGGTTTGTGAATTACAGTGCCCCTGAGCTCCTTTCTTCAACTCGCTTTCTTGTGAGCTGGCCGAAACACCGAAGGATGGCTTCAGGCCCTAATCTGGTTCCGGCACGGCATGCTGAGACTTTGGTTAATTCCTCTTCCTGGTGGGAAATGAGAGTTAAATTTGCCCGTCCAGACACCTCCAGCTAGTCTCTCATTGGTTCTCACTATTCCTGTTCATCTTCCGCAGAAATTGCAAACTGGGCCAAACAGGAGGTTAAAGGCGCTGACTCTCCAAGTGGGGAGAGTGTTAGTAAAGCGTCTGGAATGTTGCACCCGAGTACCAGGGGAGGAAACTGAGACATATTTGAACACGTCTCCCGATCACATGGTTGATCATACTCTAGGTTCCACATGCATGTTTTAGCTGAAGGAAGAATACCTTAAACCTGGGTAGTTGAAACCCGTGGAATGGGTACCATGCAATATGACTTCAAAGGGTCTTCATTTGCTCACCGAACCTCTCCAATCCTATCACTGCTGCGTTTATGCCCCTGTACACATGCTTGAATCTCTTTTGGAGACATAGCAATCCATAGGTTTTAAGATACTTACTAGTCAGGTACATTCTTAGGCGTTTAATATGGGGTGTTGAGTCCATTTCGTTGAGCAAGGAGTAGCTCTTGTCTATTCCATATTTGGCTTAAGGAACTTTATCTGTGCTCATTTCAATCTCTGGTTTTATGCAGCACCCCAACTCACCTTTACCCTTAAGCAAGCATAGTTGTTTTTCTAAATTTGAGACCCTGTTCTGTTCTGTAATTCAGTTCCTGTGTAGCCAAGTTTACATTCCGTGTATTACTGATATCTTATGATGTTTCTTTTTCTGTGTGACTTACTTCAGTTAGAATCATCATACCTGAATCCACTCATTGTGCTGCTAAGGGTCTGATGACACAGATTTCATTGCTGAGTGATATTGCTTTGTAAGTAAATACCACAACTTCTTTATCCATTTTTCACTTTCTGTGATGTTGAACTTGTACTGTAAACGAGGTTCTTGTAAACAGAGCCGTTCCAAACTTTGGGGTGGCTGTGTCTTTTTGATTTTAATTTCCCTAAGCTATAGGACCATAAGTGGAAGTGCCCTAGGTTCTGTTGCTTTGTTTTTTAGATGTTTCAGGAAACACCATACACTTCTCCCCAGTGGTTGTTGGCAATTTACATCCCGCCCATCAGCATAACAAGGCTCCCAGTTCTCCATGGCCTGTCCTGCCTTTCTGGATTTTACAGTTTTTTCAGATGGCCCTTTTGACCGGGGGGAAGTGAGACTTCATTGTAGTGCAGATTTCCTTTGCAAGCTTGCTTGGTTGGCCAAAAAGTGTGTATGCGTTTTTTATTCCTGTTCATCTTCCGCAGAAATTGCAAACTGGGCCAAACAGGAGGTTAAAGGCGCTGACTCTCCAAGTGGGGAGAGTGTTAGTAAAGCGTCTGGAATGTTGCACCCGAGTACCAGGGGAGGAAAACTGAGACATATTTGAACACGTCTCCCGTTCACATGGTTGATCATACTTGGGTTCCACATGCATGTTTTAGCTGAAGGAAGAATACCTTAAACCTGGAGAGTTGAGACCCGTGGAATGGGTACCATGCAATATGACTTCAAAGGGTCTTCATTTGCTCACCGAACCTCTCCAATCCTATCACTGCTGCGTTTATGCCCCTGTACACATGCTTGATTCTCTTTCGGAGACATAGCAATCCATAGGTTTTAAGATACTTACTAGTCAGGTACATTCTTAGGCGTTTAATATGCGGTGTTGAGTCCATTTCGTTGAGCAAGGAGTAGCTCTTGTCTATTCCATATTTGACTTAAGGAACTTTATCTGTGCTCATTTCAATCTCTGGTTTTATGCAGCACCCCAACTCACCCTTACCCTTAAGCAAGCATAAGTTGGTTTTCTAAATTTGAGACCCTGTTCTGTTCTGTAATTCAGTTCCTGTGTAGCCAAGTTTACATTCCGTGTATTACTGATATCTTATGATGTTTCTTTTTCTGTGTGACTTACTTCAGTTAGAATCATCATACCTGAATCCACTCATTGTGCTGCTAAGGGCCTGATGACACAGATTTCATTGCTGAGTGATATTGCTTTGTAAGTAAATACCACAACTTCTTTCCATTTTTCACTTTCTGCGATGTTGAACTTGTACTGTAAACGAGGTTCTTGTAAACAGAGCCGTTCCAAACTTTGGGGTGGCTGTGTCTTTTTGATTTTAATTTCCCTAAGCTATAGGACCATAAGTGGAAGTGCCCTAGGTTCTGTTGCTTTGTTTTTTAGATGTTTCAGGAAACACCATACACTTCTCCCGAGTGGTTGTTGGCAATTTACATCCCGCCCATCAGCATAACAAGGCTCCCAGTTCTCCATGGCCTGTCCTGCCTTTCTGGATTTTACACTTTTTTCAGATGGCCCTTTTGACCGGGGGGAAGTGAGACTTCATTGTAGTGCAGATTTCCTTTGCAAGCTTGCTTGGTTGGCCAAAAAGGGCGTATGCGTTTTTTCCTGAATATATTCAGGAAAAAACGCATATGCCCTTTTTGGCCAAGTGCATCATTGTGGACGTTCTGCCTCTTTTCCTATGCTTTCAATGCAATTCCAGTCTACCTCCTGAAATCGGTTTCCTGCAATTCTGCCCCGCTTTCAAGTCCTCTTGGCAGCCTTACTTCAGTCTATTTTTGGACGATAGCTGTCATTTATAACTCTGCAGGTTTGTGAATTACAGTGCCCCTGAGCTCCTTTCTTCAACTCGCTTTCTTTTGAGCTGGCCGCAACACCGCAGGATGACTTCAGGCCCTAATCTGGTTCCGGTACGGCACGCTGAGCCTTTGGTTATTTCCTCTTCCTGGTGGGAAATGAGAGTTAAATTTGCCCGTCCAGACACCTCCAGCTAGCCTCTCATTGGTTCTCGCTATTCCTGTTCATCTTCCGCAGAAATTGCAAACTGTGCCAAACAGGAGGTTAAAGGCGCTGACTCTCCAAGTGGGGAGAGTGTTAGTAAAGCGTCTGGAATGTTGCACCCGAGTACCAAGGGAGGAAAACTGAGACATATTTGAACACGTCTCCCGATCACATGGTTGATCATACTCTGGGTTCCTCATGCATGTTTTAGCTGAAGGAAGAATACCTAAAACCTGGGTAATTGAAACCCGTGGAATGGGTACCATGCAATATGACTTCAAAGGGTCTTCATTTGCTCACCGAACCTCTCCAATCCTATCACTGCTGCGTTTATGCCCCTGTACACATGCTTGATTCTCTTTCGGAGACATAGCAATCCATAGGTTTTAAGATACTTACTAGTCAGGTACATTCTTAGACGTTTAATATGCGGTGTTGAGTCCATTTCGTTGAGCAAGGAGTGGCTCTTGTCTATTCCATATTTGGCTTAAGGAACTTTATCTGTGCTCATTTCAATCTCTGGTTTTATGCAGCAACCCAACTCACCTTTCCCCTTAAGCAAGCATAAGTTGGATTTCTAAATTTGAGAACCTGTTCTGTTTTGGAATTCAGTTCTTGTGTAGCCAAGTTTACATTCCGTGTATTAGTGATATCTTATGATGTTTCTTTTTCTGTGTGACTTATTTCAGTTAGAATCATCGTATCTGAATCTACTCATTATGCTGCTACGTGCCTGATGACATAGATTTCATTGCTGAGTGATACTGCATTGTACGTAAGTACCACAAGTTCTTTATCCATTTTTCACTTTCTGCGATGTTGAACTTGTACGGTAAAAGAGGTTCTTGTAAACAGAGCCGTTCCAAACTTTGGGGTGGCTGTGTCTTTTTGATTTTAATTTCCCTAAGCTATAGGACCATAAGTGGAAGTGCCCTAGGTTCTGTTGCTTTGTTTTTTAGATGTTTCAGGAAACACCATACACTTCTCCCAAGTGTCTGTTGGCAATTTACATCCCGCCCATCAGCATAACAAGGCTCCCAGTTCTCAATGGCCTGTATTGCCTTTCTGGATTTTACACTTTTTTCAGATGGCCCTTTTGACCAGGGGGAAGTGAGACTTCATTGTAGTGCAGATTTCCTTTGCAAGCTTGCTTGGTTGGCCAAAAATGGCATATGCGTTTTTTCCTGAATATATTCAGGAAAAAACGCATACGCCCTTTTTCGCCAAGTGCATCATTGTGGACGTTCTGCCTCTTTTCCTATGCTTTCAATGCAATTCCAGTCTACCTCCTGAAATCGGTTTCCTGCAATTCTGCCCCGCTTTCAAGTCCTCTTGGCAGCCTTACTTCAGTCTATTTTTGGACGATAGCTGTCATTTATAACTCTGCAGGTTTGTGAATTACAGTGCCCCTGAGCTCCTTTCTTCAACTTGCTTTCTTGTGACCTGGCCGCAACACCGCAGGATGGCTTCAGGCCCTAATCTGGTTCCGGCACGGCACGCTGAGCCTTTGGTTATTTCCTCTTCCTGGTGGGAAATGAGAGTTAAATTTGCCCGTCCAGACACCTCCAGCTAGTCTCTCATTGGTTCTCGCTATTCCTGTTCATCTTCCACAGAAATTGCAAACTGGGCGAAACAGGAGGTTAAAGGCGCTGACTCTCCAAGTGGGGAGAGTGTTAGTAAAGCGTCTGGAATGTTGCACCCGAGTACCAGGGGAGGAAAACTGAGACATATTTGAACACGTCTCCCGTTCACATGGTTGATCATACTTGGGTTCCACATGCATGTTTTAGCTGAAGGAAGAATACCTTAAACCTGGAGAGTTAAGACCCGTGTAATGGGTACCATGCAATATGACTTCAAAGGGTCTTCATTTGCTCACCGAACCTCTCCAATCCTATCACTGCTGCGTTTATGCCCCTGTACACATGCTTGATTCTCTTTCGGAGACATAGCAATCCATAGGTTTTAAGATACTTACTAGTCAGGTACATTCTTAGACGTTTAATATGCGGTGTTGAGTCCATTTCGTTGAGCAAGGAGTAGCTCTTGTCTATTCCATATTTGACTTAAGGAACTTTATCTGTGCTCATTTCAATCTCTGGTTTTATGCAGCACCCCAACTCACCTTTCCCCTTAAGCAAGCATAAGTTGGTTTTCTAAATTTGAGACCCTGTTCTGTTCTGTAATTCAGTTGCTGTGTAGCCAAGTTTACATTCCGTGTATTACTGATATCTTATGATGTTTCTTTTTCTGTGTGACTTACTTCAGTTAGAATCATCATACCTGAATCCACTCATTGTGATGCTAAGGGCCTGATGACATAGATTTCATTGCTGAGTGATATTGCTTTGTAAGTAAATACCACAACTTCTTTATCCATTTTTCACTTTCTGCGATGTTGAACTTGTACTGTAAACGAGGTTCTTGTAAACAGAGCCGTCCCAAACTTTGGGGTGGCTGTGTCTTTTTGATTTTAATTTCCCTAAGCTATAGGACCATAAGTGGAAGTGCCCTAGGTTCTGTTGCTTTGTTTTTTAGATGTTTCAGGAAACACCATACACTTCTCCCGAGTGTCTGTTGGCAATTTACATCCCGCCCATCAGCATAACAAGGCTCCCAGTTCTCCATGGCCTGTCCTGCCTTTCTGGATTTTACACTTTTTTCAGATGGCCCTTTTGACCAGGGGGAAGTGAGACTTCATTGTAGTGCAGATTTCCTTTGCAAGCTTGCTTGGTTGGCCAAAAATGGCGTATGCGTTTTTTCCTGAATATATTCAGGAAAAAACGCATACACCCTTTTTGGCCAAGTGCATTATTGTGGACGTTCTGCCTCTTTTCCTATGCTTTCAATGCAATTCCAGTCTACCTCCTGAAATCGGTTTCCTGCAATTCTGCCCCGCTTTCAAGTCCTCTTGGCAGCCTTACTTCAGTCTATTTTTGGACGATAGCTGTCATTTATAACTCTGCAGGTTTGTGAATTACAGTGCCCCTGAGCTCCTTTCTTCAACTCGCTTTCTTGTGACCTGGCCACAACACCGCAGGATGGCTTCAGGCCCTAATCTGGTTCCGGCACGGCACGCTGAGCCTTTGGTTAATTCCTCTTCCTGGTGGGAAATGAGAGTTAAATTTGCCCGTCCAGACACCTCCAGCTAGTCTCTCATTGGTTCTCGCTATTCCTGTTCATCTTCCGCAGAAATTGCAAACTGGGCCAAACAGGAGTTTAAAGGGACTGACTCTCCAAGTCGGGAGAGTGTTAGTAAAGCGTCTGGAATGTTGCACCCGAGTACCAGGGGAGGAAAACTGAGACATATTTGAACACGTCTCCCGTTCACATGGTTGATCATACTCTAGGTTCCAATGCATGTTTTAGCTGAAGGAAGAATACCTTAAACCTGGAGAGTTGAGACCCGTGTAATGGGTACCATGCAATATGACTTCAAAGGGTCTTCATTTGCTCACCGAACCTCTCCAATCCTATCACTGCTGCCTTTATGCCCCTGTACACATGCTTGATTCTCTTTCGGAGACATAGCAATCCATAGGTTTTAAGATACTTACTAGTCAGGTACATTCTTAGGCGTTTAATATGCGGTGTTGAGTCCATTTCTTTGACCAAGGAGTAGCTCTTGTCTATTCCATATTTGGCTTAAGGAACTTTATATGTGCTCATTTCAATCTCTGGTTTTATGCAGCACCCCAACTCACCTTTACCCTTAAGCAAGCATAAGTTGGTTTTCTAAATTTGGGACCCAGTTCTGTTCTGTAATTCAGTTCCTGTGTAGCCAAGTTTCCATTCCGTGTATTACTGATATCTTATGATGTTTCTTTTTCTGTGTGACTTATTTCAGTTAGAATCATCATACCTGAATCCACTCATTGTGCTGCTAAGGGCCTGATGACATAGATTTCATTGCTGAGTGATATTGCTTTGTAAGTGAATACCACAACTTCTTTATCCATTTTTCACTTTCTGCGATGTTGAACTTGTACTGTAAACGAGGTTCTTGTAAACAGAGGCGTCCCAAACTTTGGGGTGGCTGTGTCTTTTTGATTTTAATTTCCCTAAGCTATAGGACCATAAGTGGAAGTGCCCTAGGTTCTGTTGCTTTGTTTTTTAGATGTTTCAGGAAACACCATACACTTCTCCCGAGTGTCTGTTGGCAATTTACATCCCGCCCATCAGCATAACAAGGCTCCCAGTTCTCCATGGCCTGTCCTGCCTTTCTGGATTTTACACTTTTTTCAGATGGCCCTTTTGACCAGGGGGAAGTGAGACTTCATTGTAGTGCAGATTTCCTTTGCAAGCTTGCTTGGTTGGCCAAAAATGGCGTATGCGTTTTTTCCTGAATATATTCAGGAAAAAACGCATATGCCCTTTTTGGCCAAGTGCATTATTGTGGACGTTCTGCCTCTTTTCCTATGCTTTCAATGCAATTCCAGTCTACCTCCTGAAATCGGTTTCCTGCAATTCTGCCCCGCTTTCAAGTCCTCTTGGCAGCCTTACTTCAGTCTATTTTTGGACGATAGCTGTCATTTATAACTCTGCAGGTTTGTGAATTACAGTGCCCCTGAGCTCCTTTCTTCAACTCGCTTTCTTTTGAGCTGGCCGCAACACCGCAGGATGGCTTCAGGCCCTAATCTGGTTCCGGCACGGCACGCTGAGCCTTTGGTTAATTCCTCTTCCTGGTGGGAAATGAGAGTTAAATTTGCCCGTCCAGACACCTCCAGCTAGTCTCTCATTGGTTCTCGCTATTCCTGTTCATCTTCCGCAGAAATTGCAAACTGGGCCAAACAGGAGTTTAAAGGGACTGACTCTCCAAGTGGGGAGAGTGTTAGTAAAGCGTCTGGAATGTTGCACCCGAGTACCAGGGGAGGAAAACTGAGACATATTTGAACACGTCTCCCGTTCACATGGTTGATCATACTTGGGTTCCACATGCATGTTTTAGCTGAAGGAAGAATACCTTAAACCTGGAGAGTTAAGACCCGTGCAATGGGTACCATGCAATATGACTTCAAAGGGTCTTCATTTGCTCACCGAACGTCTCCAATCCTATCACTGCTGCGTTTATGCCCCTGTACACATGCTTGATTCTCTTTCGGAGACATAGCAATCCATAGGTTTTAAGATACTTACTAGTCAGGTACATTCTTAGGCGTTTAATATGCGGTGTTGAGTCCATTTCGTTGAGCAAGGAGTAGCTCTTGTCTATTCCATATTTGGCTTAAGGAACTTTATCTGTGCTCATTTCAATCTCTGGTTTTATGCAGCACCCCAACTCACCTTTACCCTTAAGCAAGCATAAGTTGTTTTTCTAAATTTGTGACCCAGTTCTGTTCTGTAATTCAGTTCCTGTGTAGCCAAGTTTCCATTCCGTGTATTACTGATATCTTATGATGTTTCTTTTTCTGTGTGACTTATTTCAGTTAGAATCATCATACCTGAATCCACTCATTGTGCTGCTAAGGGCCTGATGACATAGATTTCATTGCTGAGTGATATTGCTTTGTAAGTGAATACCACAACTTCTTTATCCATTTTTCACTTTCTGCGATGTTGAACTTGTACTGTAAACGAGGTTCTTGTAAACAGAGCCGTTCCAAACTTTGGGGTGGCTGTGTCTTTTTGATTTTAATTTCCCTAAGCTATAGGACCATAAGTGGAAGTGCCCTAGGTTCTGTTGCTTTGTTTTTTAGATGTTTCAGGAAACACCATACACTTCTCCCGAGTGGTTGTTGGCAATTTACATCCCGCCCATCAGCATAACAAGGCCCCCAGTTCTTCATGGCCTGTCCTGCCTTTCTGGATTTTACAGTTTTTTCAGATGGCCCTTTTGACCGGGGGGAAGTGAGACTTCATTGTAGTGCAGATTTCCTTTGCAAGCTTGCTTGGTTGGCCAAAAAGGGCGTATGCGTTTTTTCCTGAATATATTCAGGAAAAAACGCATACGCCCTTTTTGGCCAAGTGCATCATTGTGGACGTTCTGCCTCTTTTCCTATGCTTTCAATGCAATTCCAGTCTACCTCCTGAAATCGGTTTCCTGCAATTCTGCCCCGCTTTCAAGTCCTCTTGGCAGCCTTACTTCAGTCTATTTTTGGACGATAGCTGTCATTTATAACTCTGCAGGTTTGTGAATTACAGTGCCCCTGAGCTCCTTTCTTCAACTTGCTTTCTTGTGACCTGGCCGCAACACCGCAGGATGGCTTCAGGCCCTAATCTGGTTCCGGCACGGCACGCTGAGCCTTTGGTTATTTCCTCTTCCTGGTGGGAAATGAGAGTTAAATTTGCCCGTCCAAACACCTCCAGCTAGTCTCTCATTGGTTCTCGCTATTCCTGTTCATCTTCCGCAGAAATTGCAAACTGGGCCAAACAGGAGGTTAAAGGCGCTGACTCTCCAAGTGGGGAGAGTGTTAGTAAAGCGTCTGGAATGTTGCACCCGAGTACCAGGGGAGGAAAACTGAGACATATTTGAACACGTCTCCCGTTCACATGGTTGATCATACTTGGGTTCCACATGCATGCTTTAGCTGAAGGAAGAATACCTTAAACCTGGAGAGTTAAGACCCGTGTAATGGGTACCATGCAATATGACTTCAAAGGGTCTTCATTTGCTCACCGAACCTCTCCAATCCTATCACTGCTGCGTTTATGCCCCTGTACACATGCTTGATTCTCTTTCGGAGACATAGCAATCCATAGGTTTTAAGATACTTACTAGTCAGGTACATTCTTAGACGTTTAATATGCGGTGTTGAGTCCATTTCGTTGAGCAAGGAGTAGCTCTTGTCTATTCCATATTTGACTTAAGGAACTTTATCTGTGCTCATTTCAATCTCTGGTTTTATGCAGCACCCCAACTCACCTTTCCCCTTAAGCAAGCATAAGTTGGTTTTCTAAATTTGAGACCCTGTTCTGTTCTGTAATTCAGTTCCTGTGTAGCCAAGTTTACATTCCGTGTATTACTGATATCTTATGATGTTTCTTTTTCTGTGTGACTTACTTCAGTTAGAATCATCATACCTGAATCCACTCATTGTGATGCTAAGGGCCTGATGACATAGATTTCATTGCTGAGTGATATTGCTTTGTAAGTAAATACCACAACTTCTTTATCCATTTTTCACTTTCTGCGATGTTGAACTTGTACTGTAAACGAGGTTCTTGTAAACAGAGGCGTCCCAAACTTTGGGGTGGCTGTGTCTTTTTGATTTTAATTTCCCTAAGCTATAGGACCATAAGTGGAAGTGCCCTAGGTTCTGTTGCTTTGTTTTTTAGATGTTTCAGGAAACACCATATACTTCTCCCGAGTGTCTGTTGGCAATTTACATCCCGCCCATCAGCATAACAAGGCTCCCAGTTCTCCATGGCCTGTCCTGCCTTTCTGGATTTTACACTTTTTTCAGATGGCCCTTTTGACCAGGGGGAAGTGAGACTTCATTGTAGTGCAGATTTCCTTTGCAAGCTTGCTTGGTTGGCCAAAAAGGGCGTATGCGTTTTTTCCTGAATATATTCAGGAAAAAACGCATACGCCCTTTTTGGCCAAGTGCATTATTGTGGACGTTCTGCCTCTTTTCCTATGCTTTCAATGCAATTCCAGTCTACCTCCTGAAATCGGTTTCCTGCAATTCTGCCCCGCTTTCAAGTCCTCTTGGCAGCCTTACTTCAGTCTATTTTTGGACGATAGCTGTCATTTATAACTCTGCAGGTTTGTGAATTACAGTGCCCCTGAGCTCCTTTCTTCAACTCGGTTTCTTTTGACCTGGCCGCAACACCGCAGGATGGCTTCAGGCCCTAATCTGGTTCCGGCACGGCACGCTGAGCCTTTGGTTAATTCCTCTTCCTGGTGGGAAATGAGAGTTAAATTTGCCCGTCCAGACACCTCCAGCTAGCCTCTCATTGGTTCTCGCTATTCCTGTTCATCTTCCGCAGAAATTGCAAACTGGGCCAAACAGGAGGTTAAAGGGACTGACTCTCCAAGTGGGGAGAGTGTTAGTAAAGCGTCTGGAATGTTGCACCCGAGTACCAGGGGAGGAAAACTGAGACATATTTGAACACGTCTCCCGATCACATGGTTGATCATACTCTAGGTTCCACATGCATGTTTTAGCTGAAGGAAGAATACCTTAAACCTGGGTAGTTGAAACCCGTGGAATGGGTACCATGCAATATGACTTCAAAGGGTCTTCATTTGCTCACCGAACCTCTCCAATCCTATCACTGCTGCGTTTATGCCCCTGTACACATGCTTGATTCTCTTTCAGAGACATAGCAATCTATAGGTTTTAAGATACTTACAAGTCAGGTACATTCTTAGGCGTTTAATATGCGGTGTTGAGTCCATTTCGTTGAGCAAGGAGTAGCTCTTGTCTATTCCATATTTGGCTTAAGGAACTTTATCTGTGCTCATTTCAATCTCTGGTTTTATGCAGCACCCCAACTCACCTTTACCCTTAAGCAAGCATAAGTTGTTTTTCTAAATTTGGGACCCAGTTCTGTTCTGTAATTCAGTTCCTGTGTAGCCAAGTTTCCATTCCGTGTATTACTGATATCTTATGATGTTTCTTTTTCTGTGTGACTTATTTCAGTTAGAATCATCATACCTGAATCCACTCATTGTGCTGCTAAGGGCCTGATGACATAGATTTCATTGCTGAGTGATATTGCTTTGTAAGTGAATACCACAACTTCTTTATCCATTTTTCACTTTCTGCGATGTTGAACTTGTACTGTAAACGAGGTTCTTGTAAACAGAGCCGTTCCAAACTTTGGGGTGGCTGTGTCTTTTTGATTTTAATTTCCCTAAGCTATAGGACCATAAGTGGAAGTGCCCTAGGTTCTGTTGCTTTGTTTTTTAGATGTTTCAGGAAACACCATACACTTCTCCCGAGTGGTTGTTGGCAATTTACATCCCGCCCATCAGCATAACAAGGCTCCCAGTTCTCCATGGCCTGTCCTGCCTTTCTGGATTTTACACTTTTTTCAGATGGCCCTTTTGACCGGGGGGAAGTGAGACTTCATTGTAGTGCAGATTTCCTTTGCAAGCTTGCTTGGTTGGCCAAAAAGGGCGTATGCGTTTTTTCCTGAATATATTCAGGAAAAAACGCATACGCCCTTTTTCGCCAAGTGCATCATTGTGGACGTTCTGCCTCTTTTCCTATGCTTTCAATGCAATTCCAGTCTACCTCCTGAAATCGGTTTCCTGCAATTCTGCCCCGCTTTCAAGTCCTCTTGGCAGCCTTACTTCAGTCTATTTTTGGACGATAGCTGTCATTTATAACTCTGCAGGTTTGTGAATTACAGTGCCCCTGAGCTCCTTTCTTCAACTTGCTTTCTTGTGACCTGGCCGCAACACCGCAGGATGGCTTCAGGCCCTAATCTGGTTCCGGCACGGCACGCTGAGCCTTTGGTTATTTCCTCTTCCTGGTGGGAAATGAGAGTTAAATTTGCCCGTCCAGACACCTCCAGCTAGTCTCTCATTGGTTCTCGCTATTCCTGTTCATCTTCCGCAGAAATTGCAAACTGGGCGAAACAGGAGGTTAAAGGGACTGACTCTCCAAGTGGGGAGAGTGTTAGTAAAGCGTCTGGAATGTTGCACCCGAGTACCAGGGGAGGAAAACTGAGACATATTTGAACACGTCTCCCGTTCACATGGTTGATCATACTTGGGTTCCACATGCATGTTTTAGCTGAAGGAAGAATACCTTAAACCTGGAGAGTTAAGACCCGTGTAATGGGTACCATGCAATATGACTTCAAAGGGTCTTCATTTGCTCACCGAACCTCTCCAATCCTATCACTGCTGCGTTTATGCCCCTGTACACATGCTTGATTCTCTTTCGGAGACATAGCAATCCATAGGTTTTAAGATACTTACTAGTCAGGTACATTCTTAGACGTTTAATATGCGGTGTTGAGTCCATTTCGTTGAGCAAGGAGTAGCTCTTGTCTATTCCATATTTGACTTAAGGAACTTTATCTGTGCTCATTTCAATCTCTGGTTTTATGCAGCACCCCAACTCACCTTTCCCCTTAAGCAAGCATAAGTTGGTTTTCTAAATTTGAGACCCTGTTCTGTTCTGTAATTCAGTTGCTGTGTAGCCAAGTTTACATTCCGTGTATTACTGATATCTTATGATGTTTCTTTTTCTGTGTGACTTACTTCAGTTAGAATCATCATACCTGAATCCACTCATTGTGATGCTAAGGGCCTGATGACATAGATTTCATTGCTGAGTGATATTGCTTTGTAAGTAAATACCACAACTTCTTTATCCATTTTTCACTTTCTGCGATGTTGAACTTGTACTGTAAACGAGGTTCTTGTAAACAGAGCCGTCCCAAACTTTGGGGTGGCTGTGTCTTTTTGATTTTAATTTCCCTAAGCTATAGGACCATAAGTGGAAGTGCCCTAGGTTCTGTTGCTTTGTTTTTTAGATGTTTCAGGAAACACCATACACTTCTCCCGAGTGTCTGTTGGCAATTTACATCCCGCCCATCAGCATAACAAGGCTCCCAGTTCTCCATGGCCTGTCCTGCCTTTCTGGATTTTACACTTTTTTCAGATGGCCCTTTTGACCAGGGGGAAGTGAGACTTCATTGTAGTGCAGATTTCCTTTGCAAGCTTGCTTGGTTGGCCAAAAATGGCGTATGCGTTTTTTCCTGAATATATTCAGGAAAAAACGCATACACCCTTTTTGGCCAAGTGCATTATTGTGGACGTTCTGCCTCTTTTCCTATGCTTTCAATGCAATTCCAGTCTACCTCCTGAAATCGGTTTCCTGCAATTCTGCCCCGCTTTCAAGTCCTCTTGGCAGCCTTACTTCAGTCTATTTTTGGACGATAGCTGTCATTTATAACTCTGCAGGTTTGTGAATTACAGTGCCCCTGAGCTCCTTTCTTCAACTCGCTTTCTTGTGACCTGGCCGCAACACCGCAGGATGGCTTCAGGCCCTAATCTGGTTCCGGCACGGCACGCTGAGCCTTTGGTTAATTCCTCTTCCTGGTGGGAAATGAGAGTTAAATTTGCCCGTCCAGACACCTCCAGCTAGTCTCTCATTGGTTCTCGCTATTCCTGTTCATCTTCCGCAGAAATTGCAAACTGGGCCAAACAGGAGTTTAAAGGGACTGACTCTCCAAGTCGGGAGAGTGTTAGTAAAGCGTCTGGAATGTTGCACCCGAGTACCAGGGGAGGAAAACTGAGACATATTTGAACACGTCTCCCGTTCACATGGTTGATCATACTTGGGTTCCACATGCATGTTTTAGCTGAAGGAAGAATACCTTAAACCTGGAGAGTTAAGACCCGTGCAATGGGTACCATGCAATATGACTTCAAAGGGTCTTCATTTGCTCACCGAACGTCTCCAATCCTATCACTGCTGCGTTTATGCCCCTGTACACATGCTTGATTCTCTTTCGGAGACATAGCAATCCATAGGTTTTAAGATACTTACTAGTCAGGTACATTCTTAGGCGTTTAATATGCGGTGTTGAGTCCATTTCTTTGAGCAAGGAGTAGCTCTTGTCTATTCCATATTTGGCTTAAGGAACTTTATCTGTGCTCATTTCAATCTCTGGTTTTATGCAGCACCCCAACTCACCTTTACCCTTAAGCAAGCATAAGTTGTTTTTCTAAATTTGTGACCCAGTTCTGTTCTGTAATTCAGTTCCTGTGTAGCCAAGTTTACATTCCGTGTATTACTGATATCTTATGATGTTTCTTTTTCTGTGTGACTTACTTCAGTTAGAATCATCATACCTGAATCCACTCATTGTGATGCTAAGGGCCTGATGACATAGATTTCATTGCTGAGTGATATTGCTTTGTAAGTAAATACCACAACTTCTTTATCCATTTTTCACTTTCTGCGATGTTGAACTTGTACTGTAAACGAGGTTCTTGTAAACAGAGCCGTCCCAAACTTTGGGGTGGCTGTGTCTTTTTGATTTTAATTTCCCTAAGCTATAGGACCATAAGTGGAAGTGCCCTAGGTTCTGTTGCTTTGTTTTTTAGATGTTTCAGGAAACACCATACACTTCTCCCGAGTGTCTGTTGGCAATTTACATCCCGCCCATCAGCATAACAAGGCTCCCAGTTCTCCATGGCCTGTCCTGCCTTTCTGGATTTTACACTTTTTTCAGATGGCCCTTTTGACCAGGGGGAAGTGAGACTTCATTGTAGTGCAGATTTCCTTTGCAAGCTTGCTTGGTTGGCCAAAAAGGGCGTATGCGTTTTTTCCTGAATATATTTAGGAAAAAACGCATACGCCCTTTTTGGCCAAGTGCATTATTGTGGACGTTCTGCCTCTTTTCCTATGCTTTCAATGCAATTCCAGTCTACCTCCTGAAATCGGTTTCCTGCAATTCTGCCCCGCTTTCAAGTCCTCTTGGCAGCCTTACTTCAGTCTATTTTTGGACGATAGCTGTCATTTATAACTCTGCAGGTTTGTGAATTACAGTGCCCCTGAGCTCCTTTCTTCAACTCGCTTTCTTTTGAGCTGGCCGCAACACCGCAGGATGGCTTCAGGCCCTAATCTGGTTCCGGCACGGCACGCTGAGCCTTTGGTTAATTCCTCTTCCTGGTGGGAAATGAGAGTTAAATTTGCCCGTCCAGACACCTCCAGCTAGTCTCTCATTGGTTCTCGCTATTCCTGTTCATCTTCCGCAGAAATTGCAAACTGGGCCAAACAAGAGTTTAAAGGGACTGACTCTCCAAGTGGGGACAGTGTTAGTAAAGCGTCTGGAATGTTGCACCCGAGTACCAGGGGAGGAAAACTGAGACATATTTGAACACGTCTCCCGTTCACATGGTTGATCATACTTGGGTTCCACATGCATGTTTTAGCTGAAGGAAGAATACCTTAAACCTGGAGAGTTAATACCCGTGCAATGGGTACCATGCAATATGACTTCAAAGGGTCTTCATTTGCTCACCGAACGTCTCCAATCCTATCACTGCTGCGTTTATGCCCCTGTACACATGCTTGATTCTCTTTCGGAGACATAGCAATCCATAGGTTTTAAGATACTTACTAGTCAGGTACATTCTTAGGCGTTTAATATGCGGTGTTGAGTCCATTTCGTTGAGCAAGGAGTAGCTCTTGTCTATTCCATGTTTGACTTAAGGAACTTTATCTGTGCTCATTTCAATCTCTGGTTTTATGCAGCACCCCAACTCACCTTTCCCCTTAAGCAAGCATAAGTTGGTTTTCTAAATTTGAGACCCTGTTCTGTTCTGTAATTCAGTTCCTGTGTAGCCAAGTTTACATTCCGTGTATTACTGATATCTTATGATGTTTCTTTTTCTGTGTGACTTACTTCAGTTAGAATCATCATACCTGAATCCACTCATTGTGATGCTAAGGGCCTGATGACATAGATTTCATTGCTGAGTGATATTGCTTTGTAAGTAAATACCACAACTTCTTTATCCATTTTTCACTTTCTGCGATGTTGAACTTGTACTGTAAACGAGGTTCTTGTAAACAGAGGCGTCCCAAACTTTGGGGTGGCTGTGTCTTTTTGATTTTAATTTCCCTAAGCTATAGGACCATAAGTGGAAGTGCCCTAGGTTCTGTTGCTTTGTTTTTTAGATGTTTCAGGAAACACCATACACTTCTCCCGAGTGTCTGTTGGCAATTTACATCCCGCCCATCAGCATAACAAGGCTCCCAGTTCTCCATGGCCTGTCCTGCCTTTCTGGATTTTACACTTTTTTCAGATGGCCCTTTTGACCAGGGGGAAGTGAGACTTCATTGTAGTGCAGATTTCCTTTGCAAGCTTGCTTGGTTGGCCAAAAATGGCGTATGCGTTTTTTCCTGAATATATTCAGGAAAAAACGCATACGCCCTTTTTGGCCAAGTGCATTATTGTGGACGTTCTGCCTCTTTTCCTATGCTTTCAATGCAATTCCAGTCTACCTCCTGAAATCGGTTTCCTGCAATTCTGCCCCGCTTTCAAGTCCTCTTGGCAGCCTTACTTCAGTCTATTTTTGGACGGTAGCTGTCATTTATAACTCTGCAGGTTTGTGAATTACAGTGCCCCTGAGCTCCTTTCTTCAACTCGGTTTCTTCTGAGCTGGCCGCAACACCGCAGGATGGCTTCAGGCCCTAATCTGGTTCCGGCACGGCACGCTGAGCCTTTGGTTAATTCCTCTTCCTGGTGGGAAATGAGAGTTAAATTTGCCCGTCCAGACACCTCCAGCTAGCCTCTCATTGGTTCTCGCTATTCCTGTTCATCTTCCGCAGAAATTGCAAACTGGGCCAAACAGGAGGTTAAAGGGACTGACTCTCCAAGTGGGGAGAGTGTTAGTAAAGCGTCTGGAATGTTGCACCCGAGTACCAGGGGAGGAAAACTGAGACATATTTGAACACGTCTCCCGATCACATGGTTGATCATACTCTAGGTTCCACATGCATGTTTTAGCTGAAGGAAGAATACCTTAAACCTGGGTAGTTGAAACCCGTGGAATGGGTACCATGCAATATGACTTCAAAGGGTCTTCATTTGCTCACCGAACCTCTCCAATCCTATCACTGCTGCGTTTATGCCCCTGTACACATGCTTGATTCTCTTTCGGAGACATAGCAATCTATAGGTTTTAAGATACTTACAAGTCAGGTACATTTTTAGGCGTTTAATATGCGGTGTTGAGTCCATTTCGTTGAGCAAGGAGTAGCTCTTGTCTATTCCATATTTGACTTAAGGAACTTTATCTGTGCTCATTTCAATCTCTGGTTTTATGCAGCACCCCAACTCGGCTTTACCCTTAAGCAAGCATAAGTTGTTTTTCTAAATTTGGGACCCAGTTCTGTTCTGTAATTCAGTTCCTGTGTAGCCAAGTTTCCATTCCGTGTATTACTGATATCTTATGATGTTTCTTTTTCTGTGTGACTTATTTCAGTTAGAATCATCATACCTGAATCCACGCATTGTGCTGCTAAGGGCCTGATGACATAGATTTCATTGCTGAGTGATATTGCTTTGTAAGTGAATACCACAACTTCTTTATCCATTTTTCACTTTCTGCGATGTTGAACTTGTACTGTAAACGAGGTTCTTGTAAACAGAGCCGTTCCAAACTTTGGGGTGGCTGTGTCTTTTTGATTTTAATTTCCCTAAGCTATAGGACCATAAGTGGAAGTGCCCTAGGTTCTGTTGCTTTGTTTTTTAGATGTTTCAGGAAACACCATACACTTCTCCCGAGTGGTTGTTGGCAATTTACATCCCGCCCATCAGCATAACAAGGCTCCCAGTTCTCCATGGCCTGTCCTGCCTTTCTGGATTTTACACTTTTTTCAGATGGCCCTTTTGACCGGGGGGAAGTGAGACTTCATTGTAGTGCAGATTTCCTTTGCAAGCTTGCTTGGTTGGCCAAAAAGGGCGTATGCGTTTTTTCCTGAATATATTCAGGGAAAAACGCATACGCCCTTTTTGGCCAAGTGCATCATTGTGGACGTTCTGCCTCTTTTCCTATGCTTTCAATGCAATTCCAGTCTACCTCCTGAAATCGGTTTCCTGCAATTCTGCCCCGCTTTCAAGTCCTCTTGGCAGCCTTACTTCAGTCTATTTTTGGACGATAGCTGTCATTTATAACTCTGCAGGTTTGTGAATTACAGTGCCCCTGAGCTCCTTTCTTCAACTCGCTTTCTTGTGACCTGGCCGCAACACCGCAGGATGGCTTCAGGCCCTAATCTGGTTCCGGCCCGGCATGCTGAGCCTTTGGTTAATTCCTCTTCCTGGTGGGAAATGAGAGTTAAATTTGCCCGTCCAGACACCTCCAGCTAGCCTCTCATTGGTTCTCGCTATTCCTGTTCATCTTCCGCAGAAATTGCAAACTGGGCCAAACAGGAGGTTAAAGGCGCTGACTCTCCAAGTGGGGAGAGTGTTAGTAAAGCGTCTGGAATGTTGCACCCGAGTACCAGGGGAGGAAAACTGAGACATATTTGAACACGTCTCCCGTTCACATGGTTGATCATACTTGGGTTCCACATGCATGTTTTAGCTGAAGGAAGAATACCTTAAACCTGGAGAGTTAAGACCCGTGTAATGGGTACCATGCAATATGACTTCAAAGGGTCTTCATTTGCTCACCGAACCTCTCCAATCCTATCACTGCTGCGTTTATGCCCCTGTACACATGCTTGATTCTCTTTCGGAGACATAGCAATCCATAGGTTTTAAGATACTTACTAGTCAGGCACATTCTTAGGCGTTTAATATGCGGTGTTGAGTCCATTTCGTTGAGCAAGGAGTAGCTCTTGTCTATTCCATATTTGACTTAAGGAACTTTATCTGTGCTCATTTCAATCTCTGGTTTTATGCAGCACCCCAACTCACCTTTACCCTTAAGCAAGCATAGTTGGTTTTCTAAATTTGAGACCCTGTTCTGTTCTGTAATTCAGTTCCTGTGTAGCCAAGTATCCATTCCGTGTATTAGTGATATCTTATGATGTTTCTTTTTCTGTGTGATTTACTTCAGTTAGAATCATCATACCTGAATCCACTCATTGTGCTGCTAAGGGCCTGATGACACAGATTTCATTGCTGAGTGATATTGCTTTGTAAGTAAATACCACAACTTCTTTATCCATTTTTCACTTTCTGCGATGTTGAACTTGTACTGTAAACGAGGTTCTTGTAAACAGAGGCGTCCCAAACTTTGGGGTGGCTGTGTCTTTTTGATTTTAATTTCCCTAAGCTATAGGACCATAAGTGGCAGTGCCCTAGGCTCTGTTGCTTTGTTTTTTAGACGTTTCAGGAAACACCATACACTTCTCCCGAGTGTCTGTTGGCAATTTACATCCCGCCCATCAGCATAACAAGGCTCCCAGTTCTCCATGGCCTGTCCTGCCTTTCTGGATTTTACACTTTTTTCAGATGGCCCTTTTGACCGGGGGGAAGTGAGACTTCATTGTAGTGCAGATTTCCTTTGCAAGCTTGCTTGGTTGGCCAAAAAGGGCGTATGCGTTTTTTCCTGAATATATTCAGGAAAAAACGCATACGCCCTTTTTGGCCAAGTGCATCATTGTGGACGTTCTGCCTCTTTTCCTATGCTTTCAATGCAATTCCAGTCTACCTCCTGAAATCGGTTTCCTGCAATTCTGCCCCGCTTTCAAGTCCTCTTGGCAGCCTTACTTCAGTCTATTTTTGGACGATAGCTGTCATTTATAACTCTGCAGGTTTGTGAATTACAGTGCCCCTGAGCTCCTTTCTTCAACTCGCTTTCTTGTGACCTGGCCGCAACACCGCAGGATGGCTTCAGGCCCTAATCTGGTTCCGGCCCGGCATGCTGAGCCTTTGGTTAATTCCTCTTCCTGGTGGGAAATGAGAGTTAAATTTGCCCGTCCAGACACCTCCAGCTAGCCTCTCATTGGTTCTCGCTATTCCTGTTCATCTTCCGCAGAAATTGCAAACTGGGCCAAACAGGAGGTTAAAGGCGCTGACTCTCCAAGTGGGGAGAGTGTTAGTAAAGCATCTGGAATGTTGCACCCGAGTACCAGGGGAGGAAAACTGAGACATATTTGAACACGTCTCCCGTTCACATGGTTGATCATACTTGGGTTCCACATGCATGTTTTAGCTGAAGGAAGAATACCTTAAACCTGGAGAGTTAAGACCCGTGTAATGGGTACCATGCAATATGACTTCAAAGGGTCTTCATTTGCTCACCGAACCTCTCCAATCCTATCACTGCTGCGTTTATGCCCCTGTACACATGCTTGATTCTCTTTCGGAGACATAGCAATCCATAGGTTTTAAGATACTTACTAGTCAGGTACATTCTTAGACGTTTAATATGCGGTGTTGAGTCCATTTCGTTGAGCAAGGAGTAGCTCTTGTCTATTCCATATTTGACTTAAGGAACTTTATCTGTGCTCATTTCAATCTCTGGTTTTATGCAGCACCCCAACTCACCTTTCCCCTTAAGCAAGCATAAGTTGGTTTTCTAAATTTGAGACCCTGTTCTGTTCTGTAATTCAGTTCCTGTGTAGCCAAGTTTACATTCCGTGTATTACTGATATCTTATGATGTTTCTTTTTCTGTGTGACTTACTTCAGTTAGAATTATCATACCTGAATCCACTCATTGTGATGCTAAGGGCCTGATGACATAGATTTCATTGCTGAGTGATATTGCTTTGTAAGTAAATACCACAACTTCTTTATCCATTTTTCACTTTCTGCGATGTTGAACTTGTACTGTAAACGAGGTTCTTGTAAACAGAGGCGTCCCAAACTTTGGGGTGGCTGTGTCTTTTTGATTTTAATTTCCCTAAGCTATAGGACCATAAGTGGAAGTGCCCTAGGTTCTGTTGCTTTGTTTTTTAGATGTTTCAGGAAACACCATACACTTCTCCCGAGTGTCTGTTGGCAATTTACATCCCGCCCATCAGCATAACAAGGCTCCCAGTTCTCCATGGCCTGTCCTGCCTTTCTGGATTTTACACTTTTTTCAGATGTCCCTTTTGACCGGGGGGAAGTGAGACTTCATTGTAGTGCAGATTTCCTTTGCAAGCTTGCTTGGTTGGCCAAAAAGGGCGTATGCGTTTTTTCCTGAATATATTCAGGAAAAAACGCATACGCCCTTTTTGGCCAAGTGCATCATTGTGGACGTTCTGCCTCTTTTCCTATGCTTTCAATGCAATTCCAGTCTACCTCCTGAAATCGGTTTCCTGCAATTCTGCCCCGCTTGCAAGTCCTCTTGGCAGCCTTACTTCAGTCTATTTTTGGACGATAGCTGTCATTTATAACTCTGCAGGTTTGTGAATTACAGTGCCCCTGAGCTCCTTTCTTCAACTCGCTTTCTTGTGACCTGGCCGCAACACCGCAGGATGGCTTCAGGCCCTAATCTGGTTCCGGCCCGGCATGCTGAGCCTTTGGTTAATTCCTCTTCCTGGTGGGAAATGAGAGTTAAATTTGCCCGTCCAGACACCTCCAGCGAGCCTCTCATTGGTTCTCGCTATTCCTGTTCATCTTCCGCAGAAATTGCAAACTGGGCCAAACAGGAGGTTAAAGGCGCTGACTCTCCAAGTGGGGAGAGTGTTAGTAAAGCGTCTGGAATGTTGCACCCGAGTACCAGGGGAGGAAAACTGAGACATATTTGAACACGTCTCCCGTTCACATGGTTGATCATACTTGGGTTCCACATGCATGTTTTAGCTGAAGGAAGAATACCTTAAACCTGGAGAGTTAAGACCCGTGTAATGGGTACCATGCAATATGACTTCAAAGGGTCTTCATTTGCTCACCGAACCTCTCCAATCCTATCACTGCTGCGTTTATGCCCCTGTACACATGCTTGATTCTCTTTCGGAGACATAGCAATCCATAGGTTTTAAGATACTTACTAGTCAGGTACATTCTTAGACGTTTAATATGCGGTGTTGAGTCCATTTCGTTGAGCAAGGAGTAGCTCTTGTCTATTCCATATTTGACTTAAGGAACTTTATCTGTGCTCATTTCAATCTCTGGTTTTATGCAGCACCCCAACTCACCTTTCCCCTTAAGCAAGCATAAGTTGGTTTTCTAAATTTGAGACCCTGTTCTGTTCTGTAATTCAGTTCCTGTGTAGCCAAGTTTACATTCCGTGTATTACTGATATCTTATGATGTTTCTTTTTCTGTGTGACTTACTTCAGTTAGAATCATCATACCTGAATCCACTCATTGTGATGCTAAGGGCCTGATGACATAGATTTCATTGCTGAGTGATATTGCTTTGTAAGTAAATACCACAACTTCTTTATCCATTTTTCACTTTCTGCGATGTTGAACTTGTACTGTAAACGAGGTTCTTGTAAACAGAGGCGTCCCAAACTTTGGGGTGGCTGTGTCTTTTTGATTTTAATTTCCCTAAGCTATAGGACCATAAGTGGAAGTGCCCTAGGTTCTGTTGCTTTGTTTTTTAGATGTTTCAGGAAACACCATACACTTCTCCCGAGTGTCTGTTGGCAATTTACATCCCGCCCATCAGCATAACAAGGCTCCCAGTTCTCCATGCCTGTCCTGCCTTTCTGGATTTTACACTTTTTTCAGATGGCCCTTTTGACCGGGGGGAAGTGAGACTTCATTGTAGTGCAGATTTCCTTTGCAAGCTTGCTTGGTTGGCCAAAAAGGGCGTATGCGTTTTTTCCTGAATATATTCAGGAAAAAACGCATACGCCCTTTTTGGCCAAGTGCATCATTGTGGACGTTCTGCCTCTTTTCCTATGCTTTCAATGCAATTCCAGTCTACCTCCTGAAATCGGTTTCCTGCAATTCTGCCCTGCTTTCAACTCCTCTTGGCAGCCTTACTTCAGTCTGTTTTTGGACGATAACTGTCATTTATAACTCTGCAGGTTTGTGAATTACAGTGCCCCTGAGCTCCTTTCTTCAACTCGCTTTCTTGTGACCTGGCCGCAACACCGCAGGATGGCTTCAGGCCCTAATCTAGTTCCGGCCCGGCATGCTGAGCCTTTGGTTAATTCCTCTTCCTGGTGGGAAATGAGAGTTAAATTTGCCCGTCCAGACACCTCCAGCTAGCCTCTCATTGGTTCTCGCTATTCCTGTTCATCTTCCGCAGAAATTGCAAACTGGGCCAAACAGGAGGTTAAAGGGACTGACTCTCCAAGTGGGGAGAGTGTTAGTAAAGCGTCTGGAATGTTGCACCCGAGTACCAGGGGAGGAAAACTGAGACACATTTGAACACGTCTCCCGTTCTCATGGTTGATCATACTTGGGTTCCACATGCATGTTTTAGCTGAAGGAAGAATACCTTAAACCTGGAGAGTTAAGACCCGTGTAATGGGTACCATGCAATATGACTTCAAAGGGTCTTCATTTGCTCACCGAACCTCTCCAATCCTATCACTGCTGCGTTTATGCCCCTGTACACATGCTTGATTCTCTTTCGGAGACATAGCAATCCATAGGTTTTAAGATACTTACTAGTCAGGTACATTCTTAGGCGTTTAATATGCGGTGTTGAGTCCATTTCGTTGAGCAAGGAGTAGCTCTTGTCTATTCCATATTTGGCTTAAAGAACTTTATCTGTGCTCATTTCAATCTCTGGTTTTATGCAGCACCCCAACTCACCTTTACCCTTAAGCAAGCATAAGTTGTTTTTCTAAATTTGTGACCCAGTTCTGTTCTGTAATTCAGTTCCTGTGTAGCCAAGTTTCCATTCCGTGTATTACTGATATCTTATGATGTTTCTTTTTCTGTGTGACTTATTTCAGTTAGAATCATCATACCTGAATCGACTCATTGTGCTGCTAAGGGCCTGATGACATAGATTTCATTGCTGAGTGATATTGCTTTGTAAGTGAATACCACAACTTCTTTATCCATTTTTCACTTTCTGCGATGTTGAACTTGTACTGTAAAGGAGGTTCATGTAAACAGAGCCGTTCCAAACTTTGGGGTGGCTGTGTCTTTTTGATTTTAATTTCCCTAAGCTATAGGACAATAAGTGGAAGTGCCCTAGGCTCCGTTGCTTTGTTTTTTAGATGTTTCAGGAAACACCATACACTTCTCCCGAGTGGTTGTTGGCAATTTACATCCCGCCCATCAGCATAACAAGGCTCCCAGTTCTCCATGGCCTGTCCTGCCTTTCTGGATTTTACACTTTTTTCAGATGGCCATTTTGACCGGGGGGAAGTGAGACTTCATTGTAGTGCAGATTTCCTTTGCAAGCTTGCTTGGTTGGCCAAAAAGGGCGTATGCGTTTTTTCCTGAATATATTCAGGAAAAAACGCATACGCCCTTTTTGGCCAAGTGCATCATTGTGGACGTTCTGCCTCTTTTCCTATGCTTTCAATGCAATTCCAGTCTACCTCCTGAAATCGGTTTCCTGCAATTCTGCCCCGCTTTCGAGTCCTCTTGGCAGCCTTACTTCAGTCTATTTTTGGACGATAGCTGTCATTTATAACTCTGCAGGTTTGTGAATTACAGTGCCCCTGAGCTCCTTTCTTCAACTCGCTTTCTTTTGAGCTGGCCGCAACACCGCAGGATGGCTTCAGGCCCTAATCTGGTTCCGGTACGGCACGCTGAGCCTTTGGTTATTTCCTCTTCCTTGTGGGAAATGAGAGTTAAATTTGCCCGTCCAGACACCTCCAGCTAGCCTCTCATTGGTTCTCGCTATTCCTGTTCATCTTCCGCAGAAATTGCAAACTGGGGCAAACAGGAGGTTAAAGGCGCTGACTCTCCAAGTGGGGAGAGTGTTAGTAAAGCGTCTGGAATGTTGCACCCGAGTACCAGGGGAGGAAAACTGAGACATATTTGAACACGTCTCCCATTCACATGGTTGATCATACTTGGGTTCCACATGCATGTTTTAGCTGAAGGAAGAATACCTTAAACCTGGAGAGTTGAGACCCGTGTAATGGGTACCATGCAATATGACTTCAAAGGGTCTTCATTTGCTCACCGAACCTCTCCAATCCTATCACTGCTGCGTTTATGCCCCTGTACACATGCTTGATTCTCTTTCGGAGACATAGCAATCCATAGGTTTTAAGATACTTACTAGTCAGGTACATTCTTAGGCGTTTAATATGCGGTGTTGAGTTCATTTCGTTGAGCAAGGAGTAGCTCTTGTCTATTCCATATTTGACTTAAGGAACTTTATCTGTGCTCATTTCAATCTCTGGTTTTATGCAGCACCCCAACTCACCTTTACCCTTAAGCAAGCATAGTTGGTTTTCTAAATTTGAGACCCTGTTCTGTTCTGTAATTCAGTTCCTGTGTAGCCAAGTTTACATTCCGTGTATTACTGATATCTTATGATGTTTCTTTTTCTGTGTGACTTACTTCAGTTAGAATCATGATACCTGAATCCACTCATTGTGCTGCTAAGGGCCTGATGACACAGATTTCATTGCTGAGTGATATTGCTTTGTAAGTAAATACCACAACTTCTTTATCCATTTTTCACTTTCTGCGATGTTGAACTTGTACTGTAAACGAGGTTCTTGTAAACAGAGCCGTTCCAAACTTTGGGGTGGCTGTGTCTTTTTGATTTTAATTTCCCTAAGCTATAGGACCATAAGTGGAAGTGCCCTAGGTTCTGTTACTTTGTTTTTTAGATGTTTCAGGAAACACCACACACTTCTCCCGAGTGGTTGTTGGCAATTTACATCCCGCCCATCAGCATAACAAGGCTCCCAGTTCTCCATGGCCTGTCCTGCCTTTCTGGATTTTACACTTTTTTCAGATGGCCCTTTTGACCGGGGGGAAGTGAGACTTCATTGTAGTGCAGATTTCCTTTGCAAGCTTGCTTGGTTGGCCAAAAAGGGCGTATGCGTTTTTTCCTGAATATATTCAGGAAAAAACGCATACGCACTTTTTGGCCAAGTGCATCATTGTGGACGTTCTGCCTCTTTTCCTATGCTTTCAATGCAATTCCAGTCTACCTCCTGAAATCGGTTTCCTGCAATTCTGCCCCGCTTTCAAGTCCTCTTGGCAGCCTTACTTCAGTCTATTTTTGGACGATAGCTGTCATTTATAACTCTGCAGGTTTGAGAATTACAGTGCCCCTGAGCTCCTTTCTTCAACTTGCTTTCTTGTGACCTGGCCGCAACACTGCAGGATGGCTTCAGGCCCTAATCTGGTTCCGGCACGGCACGCTGAGCCTTTGGTTATTTCCTCTTCCTGGTGGGAAATGAGAGTTAAATTTGCCCGTCCAGACACCTCCAGCTAGTCTCACATTGGTTCTCACTGTTCCTGTTCATCTTCCGCAGAAATTGCAAACTGGGCCAAACAGGAGGTTAAAGGCGCTGACTCTCCAAGTGGGGAGAGTGTTAGTAAAGCGTCTGGAATGTTGCACCCGAGTACCAGGGGAGGAAAACTGAGACATATTTGAACACGTCTCCCGTTCACATGGTTGATCATACTTGGGTTCCACATGCATGTTTTAGCTGAAGGAAGAATACCTTAAACCTGGAGAGTTAAGACCCGTGTAATGGGTACCATGCAATATGATTTCAAAGGGTCTTCATTTGCTCACTGAACCTCTCCAATCCTATCACTGCTGCGTTTATGCCCCTGTACACATGCTTGATTCTCTTTCGGAGACATAGCAATCCATAGGTTTTAAGATACTTACTAGTCAGGTACATTCTTAGGCGTTTAATATGCGGTGTTGAGTCCATTTCGTTGAGCAAGGAGTAGCTCTTGTCTATTCCATATTTGACTTAAGGAACTTTATCTGTGCTCATTTCAATCTCTGGTTTTATGCAGCACCCCAACTCACCTTTACCCTTAAGCAAGCATAGTTGGTTTTCTAAATTTGAGACCCTGTTCTGTTCTGTAATTCAGTTCCTGTGTAGCCAAGTTTCCATTCCGTGTATTACTGATATCTTATGATGTTTCTTTTTCTGTGTGACTTACTTCAGTTAGAATCATCATACCTGAATCCACTCATTGTGCTGCTAAGGGCCTGATGACACAGATTTCATTGCTGAGTGATATTGCTTTGTAAGTAAATACCACAACTTCTTTATCCATTTTTCACTTTCTGCGATGTTGAACTTGTACTGTAAACGAGGTTCTTGTAAACAGAGGCGTCCCAAACTTTGGGGTGGCTGTGTCTTTTTGATTTTAATTTCCCTAAGCTATAGGACCATAAGTGGAAGTGCCCTAGGCTCCGTTGCTTTGTTTTTTAGATGTTTCAGGAAACACCATACACTTCTCCCGAGTGGTTGTTGGCAATTTACATCCCGCCCATCAGCATAACAAGGCTCCCAGTTCTCCATGGCCTGTCCTGCCTTTCTGGATTTTACACTTTTTTCAGATGGCCATTTTGACCGGGGGGAAGTGAGACTTCATTGTAGTGCAGATTTCCTTTGCAAGCTTGCTTGGTTGGCCAAAAAGGGCGTATGCGTTTTTTCCTGAATATATTCAGGAAAAAACGCATACGCCCTTTTTGGCCAAGTGCATCATTGTGGACGTTCTGCCTCTTTTCCTATGCTTTCAATGCAATTCCAGTCTACCTCCTGAAATCGGTTTCCTGCAATTCTGCCCCGCTTTCGAGTCCTCTTGGCAGCCTTACTTCAGTCTATTTTTGGACGATAGCTGTCATTTATAACTCTGCAGGTTTGTGAATTACAGTGCCCCTGAGCTCCTTTCTTCAACTCGCTTTCTTTTGAGCTGGCCGCAACACCGCAGGATGGCTTCAGGCCCTAATCTGGTTCCGGTACGGCACGCTGAGCCTTTGGTTATTTCCTCTTCCTTGTGGGAAATGAGAGTTAAATTTGCCCGTCCAGACACCTCCAGCTAGCCTCTCATTGGTTCTCGCTATTCCTGTTCATCTTCCGCAGAAATTGCAAACTGGGCCAAACAGGAGGTTAAAGGCGCTGACTCTCCAAGTGGGGAGAGTGTTAGTAAAGCGTCTGGAATGTTGCACCCGAGTACCAGGGGAGGAAAACTGAGACATATTTGAACACGTCTCCCATTCACATGGTTGATCATACTTGGGTTCCACATGCATGTTTTAGCTGAAGGAAGAATACCTTAAACCTGGAGAGTTGAGACCCGTGTAATGGGTACCATGCAATATGACTTCAAAGGGTCTTCATTTGCTCACCGAACCTCTCCAATCCTATCACTGCTGCGTTTATGCCCCTGTACACATGCTTGATTCTCTTTCGGAGACATAGCAATCCATAGGTTTTAAGATACTTACTAGTCAGGTACATTCTTAGGCGTTTAATATGCGGTGTTGAGTTCATTTCGTTGAGCAAGGAGTAGCTCTTGTCTATTCCATATTTGACTTAAGGAACTTTATCTGTGCTCATTTCAATCTCTGGTTTTATGCAGCACCCCAACTCACCTTTACCCTTAAGCAAGCATAGTTGGTTTTCTAAATTTGAGACCCTGTTCTGTTCTGTAATTCAGTTCCTGTGTAGCCAAGTTTACATTCCGTGTATTACTGATATCTTATGATGTTTCTTTTTCTGTGTGACTTACTTCAGTTAGAATCATGATACCTGAATCCACTCATTGTGCTGCTAAGGGCCTGATGACACAGATTTCATTGCTGAGTGATATTGCTTTGTAAGTAAATACCACAACTTCTTTATCCATTTTTCACTTTCTGCGATGTTGAACTTGTACTGTAAACGAGGTTCTTGTAAACAGAGCCGTTCCAAACTTTGGGGTGGCTGTGTCTTTTTGATTTTAATTTCCCTAAGCTATAGGACCATAAGTGGAAGTGCCCTAGGTTCTGTTACTTTGTTTTTTAGATGTTTCAGGAAACACCATACACTTCTCCCGAGTGGTTGTTGGCAATTTACATCCCGCCCATCAGCATAACAAGGCTCCCAGTTCTCCATGGCCTGTCCTGCCTTTCTGGATTTTACACTTTTTTCAGATGGCCCTTTTGACCGGGGGGAAGTGAGACTTCATTGTAGTGCAGATTTCCTTTGCAAGCTTGCTTGGTTGGCCAAAAAGGGCGTATGCGTTTTTTCCTGAATATATTCAGGAAAAAACGCATACGCCCTTTTTGGCCAAGTGCATCATTGTGGACGTTCTGCCTCTTTTCCTATGCTTTCAATGCAATTCCAGTCTACCTCCTGAAATCGGTTTCCTGCAATTCTGCCCCGCTTTCAAGTCCTCTTGGCAGCCTTACTTCAGTCTATTTTTGGACGATAGCTGTCATTTATAACTCTGCAGGTTTGTGAATTACAGTGCCCCTGAGCTCCTTTCTTCAACTTGCTTTCTTGTGACCTGGCCGCAACACTGCAGGATGGCTTCAGGCCCTAATCTGGTTCCGGCACGGCACGCTGAGCCTTTGGTTATTTCCTCTTCCTGGTGGGAAATGAGAGTTAAATTTGCCCGTCCAGACACCTCCAGCTAGTCTCACATTGGTTCTCACTGTTCCTGTTCATCTTCCGCAGAAATTGCAAACTGGGCCAAACAGGAGGTTAAAGGCGCTGACTCTCCAAGTGGGGAGAGTGTTAGTAAAGCGTCTGGAATGTTGCACCCGAGTACCAGGGGAGGAAAACTGAGACATATTTGAACACGTCTCCCGTTCACATGGTTGATCATACTTGGGTTCCACATGCATGTTTTAGCTGAAGGAAGAATACCTTAAACCTGGAGAGTTAAGACCCGTGTAATGGGTACCATGCAATATGACTTCAAAGGGTCTTCATTTGCTCACCGAACCTCTCCAATCCTATCACTGCTGCGTTTATGCCCCTGTACACATGCTTGATTCTCTTTCGGAGACATAGCAATCCATAGGTTTTAAGATACTTACTAGTCAGGTACATTCTTAGGCGTTTAATATGCGGTGTTGAGTCCATTTCGTTGAGCAAGGAGTAGCTCTTGTCTATTCCATATTTGGCTTAAAGAACTTTATCTGTGCTCATTTCAATCTCTGGTTTTATGCAGCACCCCAACTCACCTTTACCCTTAAGCAAGCATAAGTTGTTTTTCTAAATTTGTGACCCAGTTCTGTTCTGTAATTCAGTTCCTGTGTAGCCAAGTTTCCATTCCGTGTATTACTGATATCTTATGATGTTTCTTTTTCTGTGTGACTTATTTCAGTTAGAATCATCATACCTGAATCGACTCATTGTGCTGCTAAGGGCCTGATGACATAGATTTCATTGCTGAGTGATATTGCTTTGTAAGTGAATACCACAACTTCTTTATCCATTTTTCACTTTCTGCGATGTTGAACTTGTACTGTAAAGGAGGTTCATGTAAACAGAGCCGTTCCAAACTTTGGGGTGGCTGTGTCTTTTTGATTTTAATTTCCCTAAGCTATAGGACAATAAGTGGAAGTGCCCTAGGCTCCGTTGCTTTGTTTTTTAGATGTTTCAGGAAACACCATACACTTCTCCCGAGTGGTTGTTGGCAATTTACATCCCGCCCATCAGCATAACAAGGCTCCCAGTTCTCCATGGCCTGTCCTGCCTTTCTGGATTTTACACTTTTTTCAGATGGCCATTTTGACCGGGGGGAAGTGAGACTTCATTGTAGTGCAGATTTCCTTTGCAAGCTTGCTTGGTTGGCCAAAAAGGGCGTATGCGTTTTTTCCTGAATATATTCAGGAAAAAACGCATACGCCCTTTTTGGCCAAGTGCATCATTGTGGACGTTCTGCCTCTTTTCCTATGCTTTCAATGCAATTCCAGTCTACCTCCTGAAATCGGTTTCCTGCAATTCTGCCCCGCTTTCGAGTCCTCTTGGCAGCCTTACTTCAGTCTATTTTTGGACGATAGCTGTCATTTATAACTCTGCAGGTTTGTGAATTACAGTGCCCCTGAGCTCCTTTCTTCAACTCGCTTTCTTTTGAGCTGGCCGCAACACCGCAGGATGGCTTCAGGCCCTAATCTGGTTCCGGTACGGCACGCTGAGCCTTTGGTTATTTCCTCTTCCTTGTGGGAAATGAGAGTTAAATTTGCCCGTCCAGACACCTCCAGCTAGCCTCTCATTGGTTCTCGCTATTCCTGTTCATCTTCCGCAGAAATTGCAAACTGGGGCAAACAGGAGGTTAAAGGCGCTGACTCTCCAAGTGGGGAGAGTGTTAGTAAAGCGTCTGGAATGTTGCACCCGAGTACCAGGGGAGGAAAACTGAGACATATTTGAACACGTCTCCCATTCACATGGTTGATCATACTTGGGTTCCACATGCATGTTTTAGCTGAAGGAAGAATACCTTAAACCTGGAGAGTTGAGACCCGTGTAATGGGTACCATGCAATATGACTTCAAAGGGTCTTCATTTGCTCACCGAACCTCTCCAATCCTATCACTGCTGCGTTTATGCCCCTGTACACATGCTTGATTCTCTTTCGGAGACATAGCAATCCATAGGTTTTAAGATACTTACTAGTCAGGTACATTCTTAGGCGTTTAATATGCGGTGTTGAGTTCATTTCGTTGAGCAAGGAGTAGCTCTTGTCTATTCCATATTTGACTTAAGGAACTTTATCTGTGCTCATTTCAATCTCTGGTTTTATGCAGCACCCCAACTCACCTTTACCCTTAAGCAAGCATAGTTGGTTTTCTAAATTTGAGACCCTGTTCTGTTCTGTAATTCAGTTCCTGTGTAGCCAAGTTTACATTCCGTGTATTACTGATATCTTATGATGTTTCTTTTTCTGTGTGACTTACTTCAGTTAGAATCATGATACCTGAATCCACTCATTGTGCTGCTAAGGGCCTGATGACACAGATTTCATTGCTGAGTGATATTGCTTTGTAAGTAAATACCACAACTTCTTTATCCATTTTTCACTTTCTGCGATGTTGAACTTGTACTGTAAACGAGGTTCTTGTAAACAGAGCCGTTCCAAACTTTGGGGTGGCTGTGTCTTTTTGATTTTAATTTCCCTAAGCTATAGGACCATAAGTGGAAGTGCCCTAGGTTCTGTTACTTTGTTTTTTAGATGTTTCAGGAAACACCACACACTTCTCCCGAGTGGTTGTTGGCAATTTACATCCCGCCCATCAGCATAACAAGGCTCCCAGTTCTCCATGGCCTGTCCTGCCTTTCTGGATTTTACACTTTTTTCAGATGGCCCTTTTGACCGGGGGGAAGTGAGACTTCATTGTAGTGCAGATTTCCTTTGCAAGCTTGCTTGGTTGGCCAAAAAGGGCGTATGCGTTTTTTCCTGAATATATTCAGGAAAAAACGCATACGCACTTTTTGGCCAAGTGCATCATTGTGGACGTTCTGCCTCTTTTCCTATGCTTTCAATGCAATTCCAGTCTACCTCCTGAAATCGGTTTCCTGCAATTCTGCCCCGCTTTCAAGTCCTCTTGGCAGCCTTACTTCAGTCTATTTTTGGACGATAGCTGTCATTTATAACTCTGCAGGTTTGAGAATTACAGTGCCCCTGAGCTCCTTTCTTCAACTTGCTTTCTTGTGACCTGGCCGCAACACTGCAGGATGGCTTCAGGCCCTAATCTGGTTCCGGCACGGCACGCTGAGCCTTTGGTTATTTCCTCTTCCTGGTGGGAAATGAGAGTTAAATTTGCCCGTCCAGACACCTCCAGCTAGTCTCACATTGGTTCTCACTGTTCCTGTTCATCTTCCGCAGAAATTGCAAACTGGGCCAAACAGGAGGTTAAAGGCGCTGACTCTCCAAGTGGGGAGAGTGTTAGTAAAGCGTCTGGAATGTTGCACCCGAGTACCAGGGGAGGAAAACTGAGACATATTTGAACACGTCTCCCGTTCACATGGTTGATCATACTTGGGTTCCACATGCATGTTTTAGCTGAAGGAAGAATACCTTAAACCTGGAGAGTTAAGACCCGTGTAATGGGTACCATGCAATATGATTTCAAAGGGTCTTCATTTGCTCACTGAACCTCTCCAATCCTATCACTGCTGCGTTTATGCCCCTGTACACATGCTTGATTCTCTTTCGGAGACATAGCAATCCATAGGTTTTAAGATACTTACTAGTCAGGTACATTCTTAGGCGTTTAATATGCGGTGTTGAGTCCATTTCGTTGAGCAAGGAGTAGCTCTTGTCTATTCCATATTTGACTTAAGGAACTTTATCTGTGCTCATTTCAATCTCTGGTTTTATGCAGCACCCCAACTCACCTTTACCCTTAAGCAAGCATAGTTGGTTTTCTAAATTTGAGACCCTGTTCTGTTCTGTAATTCAGTTCCTGTGTAGCCAAGTTTCCATTCCGTGTATTACTGATATCTTATGATGTTTCTTTTTCTGTGTGACTTACTTCAGTTAGAATCATCATACCTGAATCCACTCATTGTGCTGCTAAGGGCCTGATGACACAGATTTCATTGCTGAGTGATATTGCTTTGTAAGTAAATACCACAACTTCTTTATCCATTTTTCACTTTCTGCGATGTTGAACTTGTACTGTAAACGAGGTTCTTGTAAACAGAGGCGTCCCAAACTTTGGGGTGGCTGTGTCTTTTTGATTTTAATTTCCC
This sequence comes from Stenella coeruleoalba, assembly GCF_951394435.1. Lineage (NCBI taxonomy): Eukaryota > Metazoa > Chordata > Mammalia > Artiodactyla > Delphinidae > Stenella > Stenella coeruleoalba. Next base: position 487,052 of record NW_027646115.1, on the reverse strand, counting down.
TAAGCTATAGGACCATAAGTGGAAGTGCCCTAGGCTCCGTTGCTTTGTTTTTTAGATGTTTCAGGAAACACCATACACTTCTCCCGAGTGGTTGTTGGCAATTTACATCCCGCCCATCAGCATAACAAGGCTCCCAGTTCTCCATGGCCTGTCCTGCCTTTCTGGATTTTACACTTTTTTCAGATGGCCATTTTGACCGGGGGGAAGTGAGACTTCATTGTAGTGCAGATTTCCTTTGCAAGCTTGCTTGGTTGGCCAAAAAGGGCGTATGCGTTTTTTCCTGAATATATTCAGGAAAAAACGCATACGCCCTTTTTGGCCAAGTGCATCATTGTGGACGTTCTGCCTCTTTTCCTATGCTTTCAATGCAATTCCAGTCTACCTCCTGAAATCGGTTTCCTGCAATTCTGCCCCGCTTTCGAGTCCTCTTGGCAGCCTTACTTCAGTCTATTTTTGGACGATAGCTGTCATTTATAACTCTGCAGGTTTGTGAATTACAGTGCCCCTGAGCTCCTTTCTTCAACTTGCTTTCTTGTGACCTGGCCGCAACACTGCAGGATGGCTTCAGGCCCTAATCTGGTTCCGGCACGGCACGCTGAGCCTTTGGTTATTTCCTCTTCCTGGTGGGAAATGAGAGTTAAATTTGCCCGTCCAGACACCTCCAGCTAGTCTCACATTGGTTCTCACTGTTCCTGTTCATCTTCCGCAGAAATTGCAAACTGGGCCAAACAGGAGGTTAAAGGCGCTGACTCTCCAAGTGGGGAGAGTGTTAGTAAAGCGTCTGGAATGTTGCACCCGAGTACCAGGGGAGGAAAACTGAGACATATTTGAACACGTCTCCCGTTCACATGGTTGATCATACTTGGGTTCCACATGCATGTTTTAGCTGAAGGAAGAATACCTTAAACCTGGAGAGTTAAGACCCGTGTAATGGGTACCATGCAATATGATTTCAAAGGGTCTTCATTTGCTCACTGAACCTCTCCAATCCTATCACTGCTGCGTTTATGCCCCTGTACACATGCTTGATTCTCTTTCGGAGACATAGCAATCCATAGGTTTTAAGATACTTACTAGTCAGGTACATTCTTAGGCGTTTAATATGCGGTGTTGAGTCCATTTCGTTGAGCAAGGAGTAGCTCTTGTCTATTCCATATTTGACTTAAGGAACTTTATCTGTGCTCATTTCAATCTCTGGTTTTATGCAGCACCCCAACTCACCTTTACCCTTAAGCAAGCATAGTTGGTTTTCTAAATTTGAGACCCTGTTCTGTTCTGTAATTCAGTTCCTGTGTAGCCAAGTTTCCATTCCGTGTATTACTGATATCTTATGATGTTTCTTTTTCTGTGTGACTTACTTCAGTTAGAATCATCATACCTGAATCCACTCATTGTGCTGCTAAGGGCCTGATGACACAGATTTCATTGCTGAGTGATATTGCTTTGTAAGTAAATACCACAACTTCTTTATCCATTTTTCACTTTCTGCGATGTTGAACTTGTACTGTAAACGAGGTTCTTGTAAACAGAGGCGTCCCAAACTTTGGGGTGGCTGTGTCTTTTTGATTTTAATTTCCCTAAGCTATAGGACCATAAGTGGAAGTGCCCTAGGTTCTGTTGCTTTGTTTTTTAGATGTTTCAGGAAACACCATACACTTCTCCCGAGTGTCTGTTGGCAATTTACATCCCGCCCATCAGCATAACAAGGCTCCCAGTTCTCCATGGCCTGTCCTGCCTTTCTGGTTTTTACACTTTTTTCAGATGGCCATTTTGACCGGGGGGAAGTGAGACTTCATTGTAGTGCAGATTTCCTTTGCAAGCTTGCTTGGTTGGCCAAAAAGGGCGTATGCGTTTTTTCCTGAATATATTCAGGAAAAAACGCATACGCCCTTTTTGGCCAAGTGCATCATTGTGGACGTTCTGCCTCTTTTCCTATGCTTTCAATGCAATTCCAGTCTACCTCCTGAAATCGGTTTCCTGCTATTCTGCCCCGCTTTCAAGTCCTCTTGGCAGCCTTACTTCAGTCTATTTTTGGACGATAGCTGTCATTTATAACTCTGCAGGTTTGTGAATTACAGTGCCCCTGAGCTCCTTTCTTCAACTCGGTTTCTTTTGAGCTGGCCGCAACACCGCAGGATGGCTTCAGGCCCTAATCTGGTTCCGGCACCGCACGCTGAGCCTTTGGTTATTTCCTCTTCCTGGTGGGAAATGAGAGTTAAATTTGCCCGTCCAGACACCTCCAGCTAGTCTCTCATTGGTTCTCGCTATTCCTGTTCATCTTCCGCAGAAATTGCAAACTGGGCCAAACAGGAGGTTAAAGGCGCTGACTCTCCAAGTGGGGAGAGTGTTAGTAAAGCGTCTGGAATGTTGCACCCGAGTACCATGGGAAGAAAACTGAGACATATTTGAACACGTCTCCCATTCACATGGTTGATCATACTTGGGTTCCACATGCATGTTTTAGCTGAAGGAAGAATACCTTAAACCTGGAGAGTTAAGACCCGTGTAATGGGTACCATGCAATATGACTTCAAAGGGTCTTCATTTGCTCACCGAACCTCTCCAATCCTATCACTGCTGCGTTTATGCCCCTGTACACATGCTTGATTCTCTTTCGGAGACATAGCAATCCATAGGTTTTAAGATACTTACTAGTCAGGTACATTCTTAGGCGTTTAATATGCGGTGTTGAGTCCATTTCGTTGAGCAAGGAGTAGCTCTTGTCTATTCCATATTTGACTTAAGGAACTTTATCTGTGCTCATTTCAATCTCTGGTTTTATGCAGCACCCCAACTCACCTTTCCCCTTAAGCAAGCATAAGTTGGTTTTCTAAATTTGAGACCCTGTTCTGTTCTGTAATTCAGTTCCTGTGTAGCCAAGTTTCCATTCCGTGTATTACTGATATCTTATGATGTTTCTTTTTCTGTGTGACTTACTTCAGTTAGAATCATCATACCTGAATCCACTCATTGTGCTGCTAAGGGCCTGATGACACAGATTTCATTGCTGAGTGATATTGCTTTGTAAGTAAATACCACAACTTCTTTATCCATTTTTCACTTTCTGCGATGTTGAACTTGTACTGTAAACGAGGTTCTTGTAAACAGAGCCGTTCCAAACTTTGGGGTGGCTGTGTCTTTTTGATTTTAATTTCCCTAAGCTATAGGACCATAAGTGGAAGTGCCCTAGGTTCTGTTGCTTTGTTTTTTAGATGTTTCAGGACACACCATACACTTCTCCCGAGTGTCTGTTGGCAATTTACATCCCGCCCATCAGCATAACAAGGCTCCCAGTTCTCCATGGCCTGTCCTGCCTTTCTGGATTTTACACTTTTTTCAGATGGCCCTTTTGACCGGGGGGAAGTGAGACTTCATTGTAGTGCAGATTTCCTTTGCAAGCTTGCTTGGTTGGCCAAAAAGGGCGTATGCGTTTTTTCCTGAATATATTCAGGAAAAAACGCATACGCCCTTTTTGGCCAAGTGCATCATTGTGGACGTTCTGCCTCTTTTCCTATGCTTTCAATGCAATTCCAGTCTACCTCCTGAAATCGGTTTCCTGCAATTCTGCCCCGCTTTCAAGTCCTCTTGGCAGCCTTACTTCAGTCTATTTTTGGACGATAGCTGTCATTTATAACTCTGCAGGTTTTTGAATTACAGTGCCCCTGAGCTCCTTTCTTCAACTCGCTTTCTTGTGACCTGGCCGCAACACCGCAGGATGGCTTCAGGCCCTAATCTGGTTCCGGTACGGCACGCTGAGCCTTTGGTTATTTCCTCTTCCTGGTGGGAAATGAGAGTTAAATTTGCCCGTCCAGACACCTCCAGCTAGCCTCTCATTGGTTCTCGCTATTCCTGTTCATCTTCCGCAGAAATTGCAAACTGGGCCAAACAGGAGGTTAAAGGCGCTGACTCTCCAAGTGGGGAGAGTGTTAGTAAAGCGTCTGGAATGTTGCACCCGAGTACCAGGGGAGGAAAACTGAGACATATTTGAACACGTCTCCCGTTCACATGGTTGATCATACTTGGGTTCCACATGCATGTTTTAGCTGAAGGAAGAATACCTTAAACCTGGAGAGTTGAGACCCGTGGAATGGGTACCATGCAATATGACTTCAAAGGGTCTTCATTTGCTCACCGAACCTCTCCAATCCTATCACTGCTGCGTTTATGCCCCTGTACACATGCTTGATTCTCTTTCGGAGACATAGCAATCCATAGGTTTTAAGATACTTACTAGTCAGGCACATTCTTAGGCGTTTAATATGCGGTGTTGAGTCCATTTCGTTGAGCAAGGAGTAGCTCTTGTCTATTCCATATTTGACTTAAGGAACTTTATCTGTGCTCATTTCAATCTCTGGTTTTATGCAGCACCCCAACTCACCTTTACCCTTAAGCAAGCATAGTTGGTTTTCTAAATTTGAGACCCTGTTCTGTTCTGTAATTCAGTTCCTGTGTAGCCAAGTTTACATTCCGTGTATTACTGATATCTTATGATGTTTCTTTTTCTGTGTGACTTACTTCAGTTAGAATCATCATACCTGAATCCACTCATTGTGCTGCTAAGGGCCTGATGACACAGATTTCATTGCTGAGTGATATTGCTTTGTAAGTAAATACCACATCTTCTTTATCCATTTTTCACTTTCTGCGATGTTGAACTTGTACTGTAAACGAGGTTCTTGTAAACAGAGGCGTCCCAAACTTTAGGGTGGCTGTTTCTTTTTGATTTTAATTTCCCTAAGCTATAGGACCATAAGTGGCAGTGCACTAGGCTCTGTTGCTTTGTTTTTTAGATGTTTCAGGAAACACCATACACTTCTCCCGAGTGTCTGTTGGCAATTTACATCCCGCCCATCAGCATAACAAGGTTCCCAGTTCTCCATGGCCTGTCCTGCCTTTCTGGTTTTTACACTTTTTTTAGATGGCCCTTTTGACCGGGGGGAAGTGAGACTTCATTGTAGTGCAGATTTCCTTTGCAAGCTTGCTTGGTTGGCCAAAAAGGGCGTATGCGTTTTTTCCTGAATATATTCAGGAAAAAACGCATACGCCCTTTTTGGCCAAGTGCATCATTGTGGACGTTCTGCCTCTTTTCCTATGCTTTCAATGCAATTCCAGTCTACCTCCTGAAATCGGTTTCCTGCTATTCTGCCCCGCTTTCAAGTCCTCTTGGCAGCCTTACTTCAGTCTATTTTTGGACGATAGCTGTCATTTATAACTCTGCAGGTTTGTGAATTACAGTGCCCCTGAGCTCCTTTCTTCAACTCGGTTTCTTTTGAGCTGGCCGCAACACCGCAGGATGGCTTCAGGCCCTAATCTGGTTCCGGCACCGCACGCTGAGCCTTTGGTTATTTCCTCTTCCTGGTGGGAAATGAGAGTTAAATTTGCCCGTCCAGACACCTCCAGCTAGTCTCTCATTGGTTCTCGCTATTCCTGTTCATCTTCCGCAGAAATTGCAAACTGGGCCAAACAGGAGGTTAAAGGCGCTGACTCTCCAAGTGGGGAGAGTGTTAGTAAAGCGTCTGGAATGTTGCACCCGAGTACCATGGGAAGAAAACTGAGACATATTTGAACACGTCTCCCATTCACATGGTTGATCATACTTGGGTTCCACATGCATGTTTTAGCTGAAGGAAGAATACCTTAAACCTGGAGAGTTAAGACCCGTGTAATGGGTACCATGCAATATGACTTCAAAGGGTCTTCATTTGCTCACCGAACCTCTCCAATCCTATCACTGCTGCGTTTATGCCCCTGTACACATGCTTGATTCTCTTTCGGAGACATAGCAATCCATAGGTTTTAAGATACTTACTAGTCAGGTACATTCTTAGGCGTTTAATATGCGGTGTTGAGTCCATTTCGTTGAGCAAGGAGTAGCTCTTGTCTATTCCATATTTGACTTAAGGAACTTTATCTGTGCTCATTTCAATCTCTGGTTTTATGCAGCACCCCAACTCACCTTTCCCCTTAAGCAAGCATAAGTTGGTTTTCTAAATTTGAGACCCTGTTCTGTTCTGTAATTCAGTTCCTGTGTAGCCAAGTTTCCATTCCGTGTATTACTGATATCTTATGATGTTTCTTTTTCTGTGTGACTTACTTCAGTTAGAATCATCATACCTGAATCCACTCATTGTGCTGCTAAGGGCCTGATGACACAGATTTCATTGCTGAGTGATATTGCTTTGTAAGTAAATACCACAACTTCTTTATCCATTTTTCACTTTCTGCGATGTTGAACTTGTACTGTAAACGAGGTTCTTGTAAACAGAGCCGTTCCAAACTTTGGGGTGGCTGTGTCTTTTTGATTTTAATTTCCCTAAGCTATAGGACCATAAGTGGAAGTGCCCTAGGTTCTGTTGCTTTGTTTTTTAGATGTTTCAGGACACACCATACACTTCTCCCGAGTGTCTGTTGGCAATTTACATCCCGCCCATCAGCATAACAAGGCTCCCAGTTCTCCATGGCCTGTCCTGCCTTTCTGGATTTTACACTGTTTTCAGATGGCCCTTTTGACCGGGGGGAAGTGAGACTTCATTGTAGTGCAGATTTCCTTTGCAAGCTTGCTTGGTTGGCCAAAAAGGGCGTATGCGTTTTTTCCTGAATATATTCAGGAAAAAACGCATACGCCCTTTTTGGCCAAGTGCATCATTGTGGACGTTCTGCCTCTTTTCCTATGCTTTCAATGCAATTCCAGTCTACCTCCTGAAATCGGTTTCCTGCAATTCTGCCCCACATTCAAGTCCTCTTGGCAGCCTTACTTCAGTCTATTTTTGGATGATAGCTGTCATTTATAACTCTGCAGGTTTGTGAATTACAGTGGCCCTGAGCTCCTTTCTTCAACTCGCTTTCTTGTGACCTGGCCGCAACACCGCAGGATGGCTTCAGGCCCTAATCTGGTTCCGGCCCGGCATGCTGAGCCTTTGGTTAATTCCTCTTCCTGGTGGGAACTGAGAGTTAAATTTGCCCGTCCAGACACCTCCAGCTAGCCTCTCATTGGTTCTCGCTATTCCTGTTCATCTTCCGCAGAAATTGCAAACTGGGCCAAACAGGAGGTTAAAGGCGCTGACTCTCCAAGTGGGGAGAGTGTTAGTAAAGCGTCTGGAATTTGCACCCGAGTACCAGGGGAGGAAAACTGAGACATATTTGAACACGTCTCCCGATCACATGGTTGATCATACTCTAGGTTCCACATGCATGTTTTAGCTGAAGGAAGAATACCTTAATCCTGGGTAGTTGAAACCCGTGGAATGGGTACCATGCAATATGACTTCAAAGGGTCCTCATTTTCTCACCGAACCTCTCCAATCTTATCACTGCTGCGTTTATGCCCCTGTACACATGCTTGATTCTCTTTTGGAGACATAGCTATCCATAAGTTTTAAGATACTTACAAGTCAGGTACATTCTTAGGCGTTTAATATGCGGTGTTGAGTCCATTTCGTTGAGCAAGGAGTAGCTCTAGTCTATTCCATATTTGGCTTAAGGAACTTTATCTGTGCTCATTTCAATCTCTGGTTTTATGCAGCACCCCAACTCACCTTTACCCTTAAGCAAGCATAAGTTGTTTTTCTAAATTTGAGACCCTGTTCTGTTCTGTAATTCAGTTCCTGTGTAGCCAAGTTTACATTCCGTGTATTACTGATATCTTATGATGTTTCTTTTTCTGTGTGACTTATTTCAGTTAGAATCATCATACCTGAATCCACTCATTGTGCTGCTAAGGGCCTGATGACATAGATTTCATTGCTGAGTGATATTGCTTTGTAAGTGAATACCACAACTTCTTTATCCATTTTTCACTTTCTGCGATGTTGAACTTGTACTGTAAACGAGGTTCTTGTAAACAGAGCCGTTCCAAACTTTGGGGTGGCTGTGTCTTTTTGATTTTAATTTCCCTAAGCTATAGGACCATAAGTGGAAGTGCCTAGGTTCTGTTGCTTTGTTTTTTAGATGTTTCAGGAAACACCATACACTTCTCCCGAGTGGTTGTTGGCAATTTACATCCCGCCCATCAGCATAACAAGGCTCCCAGTTCTCCATGGCCTGTCCTGCCTTTCTGGATTTTACACTTTTTTCAGATGGCCCTTTTGACCGGGGGGAAGTGAGACTTCATTGTAGTGCAGATTTCCTTTGCAAGCTTGCTTGGTTGGCCAAAAAGGGCGTATGCGTTTTTTCCTGAATATATTCAGGAAAAAACGCATACGCCCTTTTTGGCCAAGTGCATCATTGTGGACGTTCTGCCTCTTTTCCTATGCTTTCAATGCAATTCCAGTCTACCTCCTGAAATCGGTTTCCTGCAATTCTGCCCCGCTTTCAAGTCCTCTTGGCAGCCTTACTTCAGTCTATTTTTGGACGATAGCTGTCATTTATAACTCTGCAGGTTTTTGAATTACAGTGCCCCTGAGCTCCTTTCTTCAACTCGCTTTCTTGTGACCTGGCCGCAACACCGCAGGATGGCTTCAGGCCCTAATCTGGTTCCGGTACGGCACGCTGAGCCTTTGGTTATTTCCTCTTCCTGGTGGGAAATGAGAGTTAAATTTGCCCGTCCAGACACCTCCAGCTAGCCTCTCATTGGTTCTCGCTATTCCTGTTCATCTTCCGCAGAAATTGCAAACTGGGCCAAACAGGAGGTTAAAGGCGCTGACTCTCCAAGTGGGGAGAGTGTTAGTAAAGCGTCTGGAATGTTGCACCCGAGTACCAGGGGAGGAAAACTGAGACATATTTGAACACGTCTCCCGTTCACATGGTTGATCATACTTGGGTTCCACATGCATGTTTTAGCTGAAGGAAGAATACCTTAAACCTGGAGAGTTGAGACCCGTGGAATGGGTACCATGCAATATGACTTCAAAGGGTCTTCATTTGCTCACCGAACCTCTCCAATCCTATCACTGCTGCGTTTATGCCCCTGTACACATGCTTGATTCTCTTTCGGAGACATAGCAATCCATAGGTTTTAAGATACTTACTAGTCAGGCACATTCTTAGGCGTTTAATATGCGGTGTTGAGTCCATTTCGTTGAGCAAGGAGTAGCTCTTGTCTATTCCATATTTGACTTAAGGAACTTTATCTGTGCTCATTTCAATCTCTGGTTTTATGCAGCACCCCAACTCACCTTTACCCTTAAGCAAGCATAGTTGGTTTTCTAAATTTGAGACCCTGTTCTGTTCTGTAATTCAGTTCCTGTGTAGCCAAGTTTACATTCCGTGTATTACTGATATCTTATGATGTTTCTTTTTCTGTGTGACTTACTTCAGTTAGAATCATCATACCTGAATCCACTCATTGTGCTGCTAAGGGCCTGATGACACAGATTTCATTGCTGAGTGATATTGCTTTGTAAGTAAATACCACATCTTCTTTATCCATTTTTCACTTTCTGCGATGTTGAACTTGTACTGTAAACGAGGTTCTTGTAAACAGAGGCGTCCCAAACTTTAGGGTGGCTGTTTCTTTTTGATTTTAATTTCCCTAAGCTATAGGACCATAAGTGGCAGTGCACTAGGCTCTGTTGCTTTGTTTTTTAGATGTTTCAGGAAACACCATACACTTCTCCCGAGTGTCTGTTGGCAATTTACATCCCGCCCATCAGCATAACAAGGTTCCCAGTTCTCCATGGCCTGTCCTGCCTTTCTGGTTTTTACACTTTTTTTAGATGGCCCTTTTGACCGGGGGGAAGTGAGACTTCATTGTAGTGCAGATTTCCTTTGCAAGCTTGCTTGGTTGGCCAAAAAGGGCGTATGCGTTTTTTCCTGAATATATTCAGGAAAAAACGCATACGCCCTTTTTGGCCAAGTGCATCATTGTGGACGTTCTGCCTCTTTTCCTATGCTTTCAATGCAATTCCAGTCTACCTCCTGAAATCGGTTTCCTGCTATTCTGCCCCGCTTTCAAGTCCTCTTGGCAGCCTTACTTCAGTCTATTTTTGGACGATAGCTGTCATTTATAACTCTGCAGGTTTGTGAATTACAGTGCCCCTGAGCTCCTTTCTTCAACTCGGTTTCTTTTGAGCTGGCCGCAACACCGCAGGATGGCTTCAGGCCCTAATCTGGTTCCGGCACCGCACGCTGAGCCTTTGGTTATTTCCTCTTCCTGGTGGGAAATGAGAGTTAAATTTGCCCGTCCAGACACCTCCAGCTAGTCTCTCATTGGTTCTCGCTATTCCTGTTCATCTTCCGCAGAAATTGCAAACTGGGCCAAACAGGAGGTTAAAGGCGCTGACTCTCCAAGTGGGGAGAGTGTTAGTAAAGCGTCTGGAATGTTGCACCCGAGTACCATGGGAAGAAAACTGAGACATATTTGAACACGTCTCCCATTCACATGGTTGATCATACTTGGGTTCCACATGCATGTTTTAGCTGAAGGAAGAATACCTTAAACCTGGAGAGTTAAGACCCGTGTAATGGGTACCATGCAATATGACTTCAAAGGGTCTTCATTTGCTCACCGAACCTCTCCAATCCTATCACTGCTGCGTTTATGCCCCTGTACACATGCTTGATTCTCTTTCGGAGACATAGCAATCCATAGGTTTTAAGATACTTACTAGTCAGGTACATTCTTAGGCGTTTAATATGCGGTGTTGAGTCCATTTCGTTGAGCAAGGAGTAGCTCTTGTCTATTCCATATTTGACTTAAGGAACTTTATCTGTGCTCATTTCAATCTCTGGTTTTATGCAGCACCCCAACTCACCTTTCCCCTTAAGCAAGCATAAGTTGGTTTTCTAAATTTGAGACCCTGTTCTGTTCTGTAATTCAGTTCCTGTGTAGCCAAGTTTCCATTCCGTGTATTACTGATATCTTATGATGTTTCTTTTTCTGTGTGACTTACTTCAGTTAGAATCATCATACCTGAATCCACTCATTGTGCTGCTAAGGGCCTGATGACACAGATTTCATTGCTGAGTGATATTGCTTTGTAAGTAAATACCACAACTTCTTTATCCATTTTTCACTTTCTGCGATGTTGAACTTGTACTGTAAACGAGGTTCTTGTAAACAGAGCCGTTCCAAACTTTGGGGTGGCTGTGTCTTTTTGATTTTAATTTCCCTAAGCTATAGGACCATAAGTGGAAGTGCCTAGGTTCTGTTGCTTTGTTTTTTAGATGTTTCAGGAAACACCATACACTTCTCCCGAGTGGTTGTTGGCAATTTACATCCCGCCCATCAGCATAACAAGGCTCCCAGTTCTCCATGGCCTGTCCTGCCTTTCTGGATTTTACACTTTTTTCAGATGGCCCTTTTGACCGGGGGGAAGTGAGACTTCATTGTAGTGCAGATTTCCTTTGCAAGCTTGCTTGGTTGGCCAAAAAGGGCGTATGCGTTTTTTCCTGAATATATTCAGGAAAAAACGCATACGCCCTTTTTGGCCAAGTGCATCATTGTGGACGTTCTGCCTCTTTTCCTATGCTTTCAATGCAATTCCAGTCTACCTCCTGAAATCGGTTTCCTGCAATTCTGCCCCGCTTTCAAGTCCTCTTGGCAGCCTTACTTCAGTCTATTTTTGGACGATAGCTGTCATTTATAACTCTGCAGGTTTTTGAATTACAGTGCCCCTGAGCTCCTTTCTTCAACTCGCTTTCTTGTGACCTGGCCGCAACACCGCAGGATGGCTTCAGGCCCTAATCTGGTTCCGGTACGGCACGCTGAGCCTTTGGTTATTTCCTCTTCCTGGTGGGAAATGAGAGTTAAATTTGCCCGTCCAGACACCTCCAGCTAGCCTCTCATTGGTTCTCGCTATTCCTGTTCATCTTCCGCAGAAATTGCAAACTGGGCCAAACAGGAGGTTAAAGGCGCTGACTCTCCAAGTGGGGAGAGTGTTAGTAAAGCGTCTGGAATGTTGCACCCGAGTACCAGGGGAGGAAAACTGAGACATATTTGAACACGTCTCCCGTTCACATGGTTGATCATACTTGGGTTCCACATGCATGTTTTAGCTGAAGGAAGAATACCTTAAACCTGGAGAGTTGAGACCCGTGGAATGGGTACCATGCAATATGACTTCAAAGGGTCTTCATTTGCTCACCGAACCTCTCCAATCCTATCACTGCTGCGTTTATGCCCCTGTACACATGCTTGATTCTCTTTCGGAGACATAGCAATCCATAGGTTTTAAGATACTTACTAGTCAGGCACATTCTTAGGCGTTTAATATGCGGTGTTGAGTCCATTTCGTTGAGCAAGGAGTAGCTCTTGTCTATTCCATATTTGACTTAAGGAACTTTATCTGTGCTCATTTCAATCTCTGGTTTTATGCAGCACCCCAACTCACCTTTACCCTTAAGCAAGCATAGTTGGTTTTCTAAATTTGAGACCCTGTTCTGTTCTGTAATTCAGTTCCTGTGTAGCCAAGTTTACATTCCGTGTATTACTGATATCTTATGATGTTTCTTTTTCTGTGTGACTTACTTCAGTTAGAATCATCATACCTGAATCCACTCATTGTGCTGCTAAGGGCCTGATGACACAGATTTCATTGCTGAGTGATATTGCTTTGTAAGTAAATACCACATCTTCTTTATCCATTTTTCACTTTCTGCGATGTTGAACTTGTACTGTAAACGAGGTTCTTGTAAACAGAGGCGTCCCAAACTTTAGGGTGGCTGTTTCTTTTTGATTTTAATTTCCCTAAGCTATAGGACCATAAGTGGCAGTGCACTAGGCTCTGTTGCTTTGTTTTTTAGATGTTTCAGGAAACACCATACACTTCTCCCGAGTGTCTGTTGGCAATTTACATCCCGCCCATCAGCATAACAAGGTTCCCAGTTCTCCATGGCCTGTCCTGCCTTTCTGGTTTTTACACTTTTTTTAGATGGCCCTTTTGACCGGGGGGAAGTGAGACTTCATTGTAGTGCAGATTTCCTTTGCAAGCTTGCTTGGTTGGCCAAAAAGGGCGTATGCGTTTTTTCCTGAATATATTCAGGAAAAAACGCATACGCCCTTTTTGGCCAAGTGCATCATTGTGGACGTTCTGCCTCTTTTCCTATGCTTTCAATGCAATTCCAGTCTACCTCCTGAAATCGGTTTCCTGCTATTCTGCCCCGCTTTCAAGTCCTCTTGGCAGCCTTACTTCAGTCTATTTTTGGACGATAGCTGTCATTTATAACTCTGCAGGTTTGTGAATTACAGTGCCCCTGAGCTCCTTTCTTCAACTCGGTTTCTTTTGAGCTGGCCGCAACACCGCAGGATGGCTTCAGGCCCTAATCTGGTTCCGGCACCGCACGCTGAGCCTTTGGTTATTTCCTCTTCCTGGTGGGAAATGAGAGTTAAATTTGCCCGTCCAGACACCTCCAGCTAGTCTCTCATTGGTTCTCGCTATTCCTGTTCATCTTCCGCAGAAATTGCAAACTGGGCCAAACAGGAGGTTAAAGGCGCTGACTCTCCAAGTGGGGAGAGTGTTAGTAAAGCGTCTGGAATGTTGCACCCGAGTACCATGGGAAGAAAACTGAGACATATTTGAACACGTCTCCCATTCACATGGTTGATCATACTTGGGTTCCACATGCATGTTTTAGCTGAAGGAAGAATACCTTAAACCTGGAGAGTTAAGACCCGTGTAATGGGTACCATGCAATATGACTTCAAAGGGTCTTCATTTGCTCACCGAACCTCTCCAATCCTATCACTGCTGCGTTTATGCCCCTGTACACATGCTTGATTCTCTTTCGGAGACATAGCAATCCATAGGTTTTAAGATACTTACTAGTCAGGTACATTCTTAGGCGTTTAATATGCGGTGTTGAGTCCATTTCGTTGAGCAAGGAGTAGCTCTTGTCTATTCCATATTTGACTTAAGGAACTTTATCTGTGCTCATTTCAATCTCTGGTTTTATGCAGCACCCCAACTCACCTTTCCCCTTAAGCAAGCATAAGTTGGTTTTCTAAATTTGAGACCCTGTTCTGTTCTGTAATTCAGTTCCTGTGTAGCCAAGTTTCCATTCCGTGTATTACTGATATCTTATGATGTTTCTTTTTCTGTGTGACTTACTTCAGTTAGAATCATCATACCTGAATCCACTCATTGTGCTGCTAAGGGCCTGATGACACAGATTTCATTGCTGAGTGATATTGCTTTGTAAGTAAATACCACAACTTCTTTATCCATTTTTCACTTTCTGCGATGTTGAACTTGTACTGTAAACGAGGTTCTTGTAAACAGAGCCGTTCCAAACTTTGGGGTGGCTGTGTCTTTTTGATTTTAATTTCCCTAAGCTATAGGACCATAAGTGGAAGTGCCCTAGGTTCTGTTGCTTTGTTTTTTAGATGTTTCAGGACACACCATACACTTCTCCCGAGTGTCTGTTGGCAATTTACATCCCGCCCATCAGCATAACAAGGCTCCCAGTTCTCCATGGCCTGTCCTGCCTTTCTGGATTTTACACTGTTTTCAGATGGCCCTTTTGACCGGGGGGAAGTGAGACTTCATTGTAGTGCAGATTTCCTTTGCAAGCTTGCTTGGTTGGCCAAAAAGGGCGTATGCGTTTTTTCCTGAATATATTCAGGAAAAAACGCATACGCCCTTTTTGGCCAAGTGCATCATTGTGGACGTTCTGCCTCTTTTCCTATGCTTTCAATGCAATTCCAGTCTACCTCCTGAAATCGGTTTCCTGCAATTCTGCCCCACATTCAAGTCCTCTTGGCAGCCTTACTTCAGTCTATTTTTGGATGATAGCTGTCATTTATAACTCTGCAGGTTTGTGAATTACAGTGGCCCTGAGCTCCTTTCTTCAACTCGCTTTCTTGTGACCTGGCCGCAACACCGCAGGATGGCTTCAGGCCCTAATCTGGTTCCGGCCCGGCATGCTGAGCCTTTGGTTAATTCCTCTTCCTGGTGGGAACTGAGAGTTAAATTTGCCCGTCCAGACACCTCCAGCTAGCCTCTCATTGGTTCTCGCTATTCCTGTTCATCTTCCGCAGAAATTGCAAACTGGGCCAAACAGGAGGTTAAAGGCGCTGACTCTCCAAGTGGGGAGAGTGTTAGTAAAGCGTCTGGAATTTGCACCCGAGTACCAGGGGAGGAAAACTGAGACATATTTGAACACGTCTCCCGATCACATGGTTGATCATACTCTAGGTTCCACATGCATGTTTTAGCTGAAGGAAGAATACCTTAATCCTGGGTAGTTGAAACCCGTGGAATGGGTACCATGCAATATGACTTCAAAGGGTCCTCATTTTCTCACCGAACCTCTCCAATCTTATCACTGCTGCGTTTATGCCCCTGTACACATGCTTGATTCTCTTTTGGAGACATAGCTATCCATAAGTTTTAAGATACTTACAAGTCAGGTACATTCTTAGGCGTTTAATATGCGGTGTTGAGTCCATTTCGTTGAGCAAGGAGTAGCTCTAGTCTATTCCATATTTGGCTTAAGGAACTTTATCTGTGCTCATTTCAATCTCTGGTTTTATGCAGCACCCCAACTCACCTTTACCCTTAAGCAAGCATAAGTTGTTTTTCTAAATTTGAGACCCTGTTCTGTTCTGTAATTCAGTTCCTGTGTAGCCAAGTTTACATTCCGTGTATTACTGATATCTTATGATGTTTCTTTTTCTGTGTGACTTATTTCAGTTAGAATCATCATACCTGAATCCACTCATTGTGCTGCTAAGGGCCTGATGACATAGATTTCATTGCTGAGTGATATTGCTTTGTAAGTGAATACCACAACTTCTTTATCCATTTTTCACTTTCTGCGATGTTGAACTTGTACTGTAAACGAGGTTCTTGTAAACAGAGCCGTTCCAAACTTTGGGGTGGCTGTGTCTTTTTGATTTTAATTTCCCTAAGCTATAGGACCATAAGTGGAAGTGCCTAGGTTCTGTTGCTTTGTTTTTTAGATGTTTCAGGAAACACCATACACTTCTCCCGAGTGGTTGTTGGCAATTTACATCCCGCCCATCAGCATAACAAGGCTCCCAGTTCTCCATGGCCTGTCCTGCCTTTCTGGATTTTACACTTTTTTCAGATGGCCCTTTTGACCGGGGGGAAGTGAGACTTCATTGTAGTGCAGATTTCCTTTGCAAGCTTGCTTGGTTGGCCAAAAAGGGCGTATGCGTTTTTTCCTGAATATATTCAGGAAAAAACGCATACGCCCTTTTTGGCCAAGTGCATCATTGTGGACGTTCTGCCTCTTTTCCTATGCTTTCAATGCAATTCCAGTCTACCTCCTGAAATCGGTTTCCTGCAATTCTGCCCCGCTTTCAAGTCCTTTTGGCAGCCTTACTTCAGTCTATTTTTGGACGATAGCTGTCATTTATAACTCTGCAGGTTTGTGAATTACAGTGCCCCTGAGCTCCTTACTTCAACTCGCTTTCTTGTGACCTGGCCGCAACACCGCAGGATGGCTTCAGGCCCTAATCTGGTTCCGGCATGGCACGCTGAGCCTTTGGTTATTTCCTCTTCCTGGTGGGAAATGAGAGTTAAATTTGCCCGTCCAGACACCTCCAGCTAGTCTCTCATTGGTTCTCGCTATTCCTGTTCATCTTCCGCAGAAATTGCAAACTGGGCCAAACAGGAGGTTAAAGGCGCTGACTCTCCAAGTGGGGAGAGTGTTAGTAAAGCGTCTGGAATGTTGCACCCGAGTACCAGGGGAGGAAAACTGAGACATATTTGAACACGTCTCCCGTTCACATGGTTGATCATACTTGGGTTCCACATGCATGTTTTAGCTGAAGGAAGAATACCTTAAACCTGGAGAGTTGAGACCCGTGGAATGGGTACCATGCAATATGACTTCAAAGGGTCTTCATTTGCTCACCGAACCTCTCCAATCCTATCACTGCTGCGTTTATGCCCCTGTACACATGCTTGATTCTCTTTCGGAGACATAGCAATCCATAGGTTTTAAGATACTTACTAGTCAGGTACATTCTTAGGCGTTTAATATGCGGTGTTGAGTCCATTTCGTTGAGCAAGGAGTAGCTCTTGTCTATTCCATATTTGACTTAAGGAACTTTATCTGTGCTCATTTCAATCTCTGGTTTATGCAGCACCCCAACTCACCTTTACCCTTAAGCAAGCATAAGTTGGTTTTCTAAATTTGAGACCCTGTTCTGTTCTGTAATTCAGTTCCTGTGTAGCCAAGTTTCCATTCCGTGTATTACTGATATCTTATGATGTTTCTTTTTCTGTGTGACTTACTTCAGTTAGAATCATCATACCTGAATCCACTCATTGTGCTGCTAAGGGCCTGATGACACAGATTTCATTGCTGAGTGATATTGCTTTGTAAGTAAATACCACAACTTCTTTATCCATTTTTCACTTTCTGCGATGTTGAACTTGTACTGTAAACGAGGTTCTTGTAAACAGAGGCGTCCCAAACTTTGGGGTGGCTGTGTCTTTTTGATTTTAATTTCCCTAAGGTATAGGACCATAAGTGGAAGTGCCCTAGGCTCTGTTGCTTTGTTTTTTAGATGTTTCAGGAAACACCATACACTTCTCCCGAGTGTCTGTTGGCAATTTACATCCCGCCCATCAGCATAACAAGGCTCCCAGTTCTCCATGGCCTGTCCTGCCTTTCTGGATTTTACACTGTTTTCAGATGGCCCTTTTGACCGGGGGGAAGTGAGACTTCATTGTAGTGCAGATTTCCTTTGCAAGCTTGCTTGGTTGGCCAAAAAGGGCGTATGCGTTTTTTCCTGAATATATTCAGGAAAAAACGCATACGCCCTTTTTGGCCAAGTGCATCATTGTGGACGTTCTGCCTCTTTTCCTATGCTTTCAATGCAATTCCAGTCTACCTCCTGAAATCGGTTTCCTGCAATTCTGCCCCACATTCAAGTCCTCTTGGCAGCCTTACTTCAGTATGTTTTTGGATGATAGCTGTCATTTATAACTCTGCAGGTTTGTGAATTACAGTGGCCCTGAGCTCCTTTCTTCAACTCGCTTTCTTGTGACCTGGCCGCAACACCGCAGGATGGCTTCAGGCCCTAATCTGCTTCCGGCCCGGCATGCTGAGCCTTTGGTTAATTCCTCTTCCTGGTGGGAAATGAGAGTTAAATTTGCCCGTCCAGACACCTCCAGCTAGCCTCTCATTGGTTCTCGCTATTCCTGTTCATCTTCCGCAGAAATTGCAAACTGGGCCAAACAGGAGGTTAAAGGCGCTGACTCTCCAAGTGGGGAGAGTGTTAGTAAAGCGTCTGGAATGTTGCACCCGAGTACCAGGGGAGGAAAACTGAGACATATTTGAACACGTCTCCCGATCACATGGTTGATCATACTCTAGGTTCCACATGCATGTTTTAGCTGAAGGAAGAATACCTTAATCCTGGGTAGTTGAAACCCGTGGAATGGGTACCATGCAATATGACTTCAAAGGGTCCTCATTTGCTCACCGAACCTCTCCAATCTTATCACTGCTGCGTTTATGCCCCTGTACACATGCTTGATTCTCTTTTGGAGACATAGCTATCCATAGGTTTTAAGATACTTACAAGTCAGGTACATTCTTAGGCGTTTAATATGCGGTGTTGAGTCCATTTCGTTGAGCAAGGAGTAGCTCTAGTCTATTCCATATTTGGCTTAAGGAACTTTATCTGTGCTCATTTCAATCTCTGGTTTTATGCAGCACCCCAACTCACCTTTACCCTTAAGCAAGCATAAGTTGTTTTTCTAAATTTGAGACCCTGTTCTGTTCTGTAATTCAGTTCCTGTGTAGCCAAGTTTACATTCCGTGTATTACTGATATCTTATGATGTTTCTTTTTCTGTGTGACTTATTTCAGTTAGAATCATCATACCTGAATCCACTCATTGTGCTGCTAAGGGCCTGATGACATAGATTTCATTGCTGAGTGATATTGCTTTGTAAGTGAATACCACAACTTCTTTATCCATTTTTCACTTTCTGCGATGTTGAACTTGTACTGTAAACGAGGTTCTTGTAAACAGAGCCGTTCCAAACTTTGGGGTGGCTGTGTCTTTTTGATTTTAATTTCCCTAAGCTATAGGACCATAAGTGGAAGTGCCTAGGTTCTGTTGCTTTGTTTTTTAGATGTTTCAGGAAACACCATACACTTCTCCCGAGTGGTTGTTGGCAATTTACATCCCGCCCATCAGCATAACAAGGCTCCCAGTTCTCCATGGCCTGTCCTGCCTTTCTGGATTTTACACTTTTTTCAGATGGCCCTTTTGACCGGGGGGAAGTGAGACTTCATTGTAGTGCAGATTTCCTTTGCAAGCTTGCTTGGTTGGCCAAAAAGGGCGTATGCGTTTTTTCCTGAATATATTCAGGAAAAAACGCATACGCACTTTTTGGCCAAGTGCATCATTGTGGACGTTCTGCCTCTTTTCCTATGCTTTCAATGCAATTCCAGTCTACCTCCTGAAATCGGTTTCCTGCAATTCTGCCCCGCTTTCAAGTCCTTTTGGCAGCCTTACTTCAGTCTATTTTTGGACGATAGCTGTCATTTATAACTCTGCAGGTTTGTGAATTACAGTGCCCCTGAGCTCCTTACTTCAACTCGCTTTCTTGTGACCTGGCCGCAACACCGCAGGATGGCTTCAGGCCCTAATCTGGTTCCGGCATGGCACGCTGAGCCTTTGGTTATTTCCTCTTCCTGGTGGGAAATGAGAGTTAAATTTGCCCGTCCAGACACCTCCAGCTAGTCTCTCATTGGTTCTCGCTATTCCTGTTCATCTTCCGCAGAAATTGCAAACTGGGCCAAACAGGAGGTTAAAGGCGCTGACTCTCCAAGTGGGGAGAGTGTTAGTAAAGCGTCTGGAATGTTGCACCCGAGTACCAGGGGAGGAAAACTGAGACATATTTGAACACGTCTCCCGTTCACATGGTTGATCATACTTGGGTTCCACATGCATGTTTTAGCTGAAGGAAGAATACCTTAAACCTGGAGAGTTGAGACCCGTGGAATGGGTACCATGCAATATGACTTCAAAGGGTCTTCATTTGCTCACCGAACCTCTCCAGTCCTATCACTGCTGCGTTTATGCCCCTGTACACATGCTTGATTCTCTTTCGGAGACATAGCAATCCATAGGTTTTAAGATACTTACTAGTCAGGTACATTCTTAGGCGTTTAATATGCGGTGTTGAGTCCATTTCGTTGAGCAAGGAGTAGCTCTTGTCTATTCCATATTTGACTTAAGGAACTTTATCTGTGCTCATTTCAATCTCTGGTTTATGCAGCACCCCAACTCACCTTTACCCTTAAGCAAGCATAAGTTGGTTTTCTAAATTTGAGACCCTGTTCTGTTCTGTAATTCAGTTCCTGTGTAGCCAAGTTTCCATTCCGTGTATTACTGATATCTTATGATGTTTCTTTTTCTGTGTGACTTACTTCAGTTAGAATCATCATACCTGAATCCACTCATTGTGCTGCTAAGGGCCTGATGACACAGATTTCATTGCTGAGTGATATTGCTTTGTAAGTAAATACCACAACTTCTTTATCCATTTTTCACTTTCTGCGATGTTGAACTTGTACTGTAAACGAGGTTCTTGTAAACAGAGGCGTCCCAAACTTTGGGGTGGCTGTGTCTTTTTGATTTTAATTTCCCTAAGGTATAGGACCATAAGTGGAAGTGCCCTAGGCTCTGTTGCTTTGTTTTTTAGATGTTTCAGGAAACACCATACACTTCTCCCGAGTGTCTGTTGGCAATTTACATCCCGCCCATCAGCATAACAAGGCTCCCAGTTCTCCATGGCCTGTCCTGCCTTTCTGGATTTTACACTGTTTTCAGATGGCCCTTTTGACCGGGGGGAAGTGAGACTTCATTGTAGTGCAGATTTCCTTTGCAAGCTTGCTTGGTTGGCCAAAAAGGGCGTATGCGTTTTTTCCTGAATATATTCAGGAAAAAACGCATACGCCCTTTTTGGCCAAGTGCATCATTGTGGACGTTCTGCCTCTTTTCCTATGCTTTCAATGCAATTCCAGTCTACCTCCTGAAATCGGTTTCCTGCAATTCTGCCCCACATTCAAGTCCTCTTGGCAGCCTTACTTCAGTATGTTTTTGGATGATAGCTGTCATTTATAACTCTGCAGGTTTGTGAATTACAGTGGCCCTGAGCTCCTTTCTTCAACTCGCTTTCTTGTGACCTGGCCGCAACACCGCAGGATGGCTTCAGGCCCTAATCTGCTTCCGGCCCGGCATGCTGAGCCTTTGGTTAATTCCTCTTCCTGGTGGGAAATGAGAGTTAAATTTGCCCGTCCAGACACCTCCAGCTAGCCTCTCATTGGTTCTCGCTATTCCTGTTCATCTTCCGCAGAAATTGCAAACTGGGCCAAACAGGAGGTTAAAGGCGCTGACTCTCCAAGTGGGGAGAGTGTTAGTAAAGCGTCTGGAATGTTGCACCCGAGTACCAGGGGAGGAAAACTGAGACATATTTGAACACGTCTCCCGATCACATGGTTGATCATACTCTAGGTTCCACATGCATGTTTTAGCTGAAGGAAGAATACCTTAATCCTGGGTAGTTGAAACCCGTGGAATGGGTACCATGCAATATGACTTCAAAGGGTCCTCATTTGCTCACCGAACCTCTCCAATCTTATCACTGCTGCGTTTATGCCCCTGTACACATGCTTGATTCTCTTTTGGAGACATAGCTATCCATAGGTTTTAAGATACTTACAAGTCAGGTACATTCTTAGGCGTTTAATATGCGGTGTTGAGTCCATTTCGTTGAGCAAGGAGTAGCTCTAGTCTATTCCATATTTGGCTTAAGGAACTTTATCTGTGCTCATTTCAATCTCTGGTTTTATGCAGCACCCCAACTCACCTTTACCCTTAAGCAAGCATAAGTTGTTTTTCTAAATTTGAGACCCTGTTCTGTTCTGTAATTCAGTTCCTGTGTAGCCAAGTTTACATTCCGTGTATTACTGATATCTTATGATGTTTCTTTTTCTGTGTGACTTATTTCAGTTAGAATCATCATACCTGAATCCACTCATTGTGCTGCTAAGGGCCTGATGACATAGATTTCATTGCTGAGTGATATTGCTTTGTAAGTGAATACCACAACTTCTTTATCCATTTTTCACTTTCTGCGATGTTGAACTTGTACTGTAAACGAGGTTCTTGTAAACAGAGCCGTTCCAAACTTTGGGGTGGCTGTGTCTTTTTGATTTTAATTTCCCTAAGCTATAGGACCATAAGTGGAAGTGCCTAGGTTCTGTTGCTTTGTTTTTTAGATGTTTCAGGAAACACCATACACTTCTCCCGAGTGGTTGTTGGCAATTTACATCCCGCCCATCAGCATAACAAGGCTCCCAGTTCTCCATGGCCTGTCCTGCCTTTCTGGATTTTACACTTTTTTCAGATGGCCCTTTTGACCGGGGGGAAGTGAGACTTCATTGTAGTGCAGATTTCCTTTGCAAGCTTGCTTGGTTGGCCAAAAAGGGCGTATGCGTTTTTTCCTGAATATATTCAGGAAAAAACGCATACGCCCTTTTTGGCCAAGTGCATCATTGTGGACGTTCTGCCTCTTTTCCTATGCTTTCAATGCAATTCCAGTCTACCTCCTGAAATCGGTTTCCTGCAATTCTGCCCCGCTTGCAAGTCCTCTTGGCAGCCTTACTTCAGTCTATTTTTGGACGATAGCTGTCATTTATAACTCTGCAGGTTTGTGAATTACAGTGCCCCTGAGTTCCTTTCTTCAACTCGCTTTCTTTTGAGCTGCCCGCAACACCGCAGGATGGCTTCAGGCCCTAATCTGGTTCCGGTACGGCACGCTGAGCCTTTGGTTATTTCCTCTTCCTGGTGGGAAATGAGAGTTAAATTTGCCCGTCCAGACACCTCCAGCTAGCCTCTCATTGGTTCTCGCTATTCCTGTTCATCTTCCGCAGAAATTGCAAACTGGGCCAAACAGGAGGTTAAAGGCGCTGACTCTCCAAGTGGGGAGAGTGTTAGTAAAGCTTCTGGAATGTTGCACCCAAGTACCAGGGGAGGAAAACTGAGACATATTTGAACACGTCTCCCGTTCACATGGTTGATCATGCTTGGGTTCCACATGCATGTTTTAGCTGAAGGAAGAATACCTTAAACCTTGAGAGTTGAGACCCGTGGAATGGGTACCATGCAATATGACTTCAAAGGGTCTTCATTTGCTCACCGAACCTCTCCAATCCTATCACTGCTGCGTTTATGCCCCTGTACACATGCTTGATTCTCTTTTGGAGACATAGCAATCCATAGGTTTTACGATACTTATTAGTCAGGTACATTCTTAGGCGTTTAATATGCGGTGTAGAGTCCATTTCGTTGAGCAAGGAGTAGCTCTTGTCTATTCCATATTTGACTTAAGGAACTTTATCTGTGCTCATTTCAATCTCTGGTTTTATGCTGCACCCCAACTCACCTTTACCCTTAAGCAAGCATAGTTGGTTTCCTAAATTTGAGACCCTGTTCTGTTCTGTAATTCAGTTCCTGTGTAGCCAAGTTTACGTTCCGTGTATTACTGATATCTTATGATGTTTCTTTTTCTGTGTGACTTACTTCAGTTAGAATCATCATACCTGAATCCACTCATTGTGCCTCTAAGGGCCTGATGACACAGATTTCATTGCTGAGTGATATTGCTTTGTAAGTAAATACCACAACTTCTTTATCCATTTTTCACTTTCTGCGATTTTGAACTTGTACTGTAAACGAGGTTCTTGTAAACAGAGCCGTTCCAAACTTTGGGGTGGCTGTGTCTTTTTGATTTTAATTTCCCTAAGCTATAGGACCATAAGTGGAAGTGCCCTAGGTTCTGTTGCTTTGTTTTTTAGATGTTTCAGGAAACACCATACACTTCTCCCGAGTGTCTGTTGGCAATTTACATCCCGCCCATCAGCATAACAAGGCTCCCAGTTCTCCATGGCCTGTCCTGCCTTTCTGGATTTTACACTTTTTTCAGATGGCCCTTTTGACCGGGGGGAAGTGAGACTTCATTGTAGTGCAGATTTCCTTTGCAAGCTTGCTTGGTTGGCCAAAAAGGGCGTATGCGTTTTTTATTCCTGTTCATCTTCCGCAGGAATTGCAAACTGGGCCAAACAGGAGGTTAAAGGCGCTGACTCTCCAAGTGGGGAGAGTGTTAGTAAAGCGTCTGGAATGTTGCACCCGAGTACCAGGGGAGGAAAACTGAGACATATTTGAACACGTCTCCCGTTCACATGGTTGATCATACTTGGGTTCCACATGCATGTTTTAGCTGAAGGAAGAATACCTTAAACCTGGAGAGTTGAGACCCGTGGAATGGGTACCATGCAATATGACTTCAAAGGGTCTTCATTTGCTCACCGAACCTCTCCAATCCTATCACTGCTGCGTTTATGCCCCTGTACACATGCTTGATTCTCTTTCGGAGACATAGCAATCCATAGGTTTTAAGATACTTACTAGTCAGGTACATTCTTAGGCGTTTAATATGCGGTGTTGAGTCCATTTCGTTGAGCAAGGAGTAGCTCTTGTCTATTCCATATTTGACTTAAGGAACTTTATCTGTGCTCATTTCAATCTCTGGTTTATGCAGCACCCCAACTCACCTTTACCCTTAAGCAAGCATAAGTTGGTTTTCTAAATTTGAGACCCTGTTCTGTTCTGTAATTCAGTTCCTGTGTAGCCAAGTTTACATTCCGTGTATTACTGATATCTTATGATGTTTCTTTTTCTGTGTGACTTATTTCAGTTAGAATCATCATACCTGAATCCACTCATTGTGCTGCTAAGGGCCTGATGACATAGATTTCATTGCTGAGTGATATTGATTGTAAGTGAATACCACAACTTCTTTATCAATTTTTCACTTTCTGCGATGTTGAACTTGTACTGTAAACGAGGTTCTTGTAAACAGAGCCGTTCCAAACTTTGGGGTGGCTGTGTCTTTTTGATTTTAATTTCCCTAAGCTATAGGACCATAAGTGGAAGTGCCCTAGGTTCTGTTGCTTTGTTTTTTAGATGTTTCAGGAAACACCATACACTTCTCCCGAGTGGTTGTTGGCAATTTACATCCCGCCCATCAGCATAACAAGGCTCCCAGTTCTCCATGGCCTGTCCTGCCTTTCTGAATTTTACACTTTTTTCAGATGGCCCTTTTGACCGGGGGGAAGTGAGACTTCATTGTAGTGCAGATTTCCTTTGCAAGCTTGCTTGGTTGGCCAAAAAGGGCGTATGCGTTTTTTCCTGAATATATTCAGGAAAAAACGCATACGCCCTTTTTGGCCAAGTGCATCATTGTGGACGTTCTGCCTCTTTTCCTATGCTTTCAATGCAATTCCAGTCTACCTCCTGAAATCGATTTCCTGCAATTCTGCCCCGCTTTCAAGTCCTCTTGGCAGCCTTACTTCAGTTTATTTTTGGATGATAGCTGTTATTTATAACTCTGCAGGTTTGAGAATTACAGTGCCCCTGAGCTCCTTTCTTCAACTTGCTTTCTTGTGACCTGGCCGCAACACCGCAGGATGGCTTCAGGCCCTAATCTGGCTCCGGCATGGCACGCTGAGCCTTTGGTTATTTCCTCTTCCTGGTGGGAAATGAGAGTTAAATTTGCCCGTCCAGACACCTCCAGCTAGTCTCTCATTGGTTCTCGCTATTCCTGTTCATCTTCCGCAGAAATTGCAAACTGGGCCAAACAGGAGGTTAAAGGCGCTGACTCTCCAAGTGGGGAGAGTGTTAGTAAAGCGTCTGGAATGTTGCACCCGAGTACCAGGGGAGGAAAACTGAGACATATTTGAACACGTCTCCCGTTCACATGGTTGATCATACTTGGGTTCCACATGCATGTTTTAGCTGAAGGAAGAATACCTTAAACCTGGAGAGTTGAGACCCGTGGAATGGGTACCATGCAATATGACTTCAAAGGGTCTTCATTTGCTCACCGAACCTCTCCAATCCTATCACTGCTGCGTTTATGCCCCTGTACACATGCTTGATTCTCTTTCGGAGACATAGCAATCCATAGGTTTTAAGATACTTACTAGTCAGGCACATTCTTAGGCGTTTAATATGCGGTGTTGAGTCCATTTCGTTGAGCAAGGAGTAGCTCTTGTCTATTCCATATTTGACTTAAGGAACTTTATCTTTGCTCATTTCAATCTCTGGTTTTATGCAGCACCCCAACTCACCTTTACCCTTAAGCAAGCATAGTTGGTTTTCTAAATTTGAGACCCTGTTCTGTTCTGTAATTCAGTTCCTGTGTAGCCAAGTTTACATTCCGTGTATTACTGATATCTTATGATGTTTCTTTTTCTGTGTGACTTACTTCAGTTAGAATCATCATACCTGAATCCACTCATTGTGCTGCTAAGGGCCTGATGACACAGATTTCATTGCTGAGTGATATTGCTTTGTAAGTAAATACCACAACTTCTTTATCCATTTTTCACTTTCTGCGATGTTGAACTTGTACTGTAAACGAGGTTCTTGTAAACAGAGCCGTTCCAAACTTTGGGGTGGCTGTGTCTTTTTGATTTTAATTTCCCTAAGCTATAGGACCATAAGTGGAAGTGCCCTAGGTTCTGTTGCTTTGTTTTTTAGATGTTTCAGGAAACACCATACACTTCTCCCGAGTGGTTGTTGGCAATTTACATCCCGCCCATCAGCATAACAAGGCTCCCAGTTCTCCATGGCCTGTCCTGCCTTTCTGGATTTTACACTTTTTTCAGATGGCCCTTTTGACCGGGGGGAAGTGAGACTTCATTGTAGTGCAGATTTCCTTTGCAAGCTTGCTTGGTTGGCCAAAAAGTGCGTATGCGATTTTTATTCCTGTTCATCTTCCGCAGAAATTGCAAACTGGGCCAAACAGTAGGTTAAAGGCGCTGACTCTCCAAGTGAGTAGAGTGTTAGTAAAGCGTCTGGAATGTTGCACCCGAGTACCAGGGGAGGAAAACTGAGACATATTTGAACACGTCTCCCGTTCACATGGTTGATCATACTTGGGTTCCACATGCATGTTTTAGCTGAAGGAAGAATACCTTAAACCTGGAGAGTTGAGACCCGTGGAATGGGTACCATGCAATATGACTTCAAAGGGTCTTCATTTGCTCACCGAACCTCTCCAATCCTATCACTGCTGCGTTTATGCCCCTGTACACATGCTTGATTCTCTTTCGGAGACATAGCAATCCATAGGTTTTACGATACTTACTAGTCAGGTACATTCTTAGGCGTTTAATATGCGGTGTTGAGTCCATTTCGTTGAGCAAGGAGTGGCTCTTGTCTATTCCATATTTTACTTAAGGAACTTTATCTGTGCTCATTTCAATCTCTGGTTTTATGCAGCACCCCAACTCACCTTTACCCTTAAGCAAGCATAAGTTGGTTTTCTAAATTTGAGACCATGTTCTGTTCTGTAATTCAGTTCCTGTGTAGCCAAGTTTACATTCCGTGTATTACTGATATCTTATGATGTTTCTTTTTCTGTGTGACTTATTTCAGTTAGAATCATCATACCTGAATCCACTCATTGTGATGCTAAGGGCCTGATGACATAGATTTCATTGCTGAGTGATATTGCTTTGTAAGTAAATACCACAACTTCTTTATCCATTTTTCACTTTCTGCGATGTTGAACTTGTACTGTAAACGAGGTTCTTGTAAACAGAGGCGTCCCAAACTTTGGGGTGGCTGTGTCTTTTTGATTTTAATTTCCCTAAGCTATAAGACCATAAGTGGCAGTGCCCTAGGCTCTGTTGCTTTGTTTTTTAGATGTTTCAGGAAACACCATACACTTCTCCCGTGTGGTTGTTGGCAATTTACATCCCGCCCATCAGCATAACAAGGCTCCCAGTTCTCCATGGCCTGTCCTGCCTTTCTGGATTTTACACTTTTTTCAGATGGCCCTTTTGACCGGGGGGAAGTGAGACTTCATTGTAGTGCAGATTTCCTTTGCAAGCTTGCTTGGTTGGCCAAAAAGGGCGTATGCGTTTTTTCCTGAATATATTCAGGAAAAAACGCATACGCCCTTTTTGGCCAAGTGCATCATTGTGGACGTTCTGCCTCTTTTCCTATGCTTTCAATGCAATTCCAGTCTACCTCCTGAAATCGGTTTCCTGCAATTCTGCCCCGCTTTCAAGTCCTCTTGGCAGCCTTACTTCAGTCTATTTTTGGACGATAGCTGTCATTTATAACTCTGCAGGTTTGTGAATTACAGTGCCCCTGAGCTCCTTTCTTCAACTCGCTTTCTTGTGACCTGGCCGCAACACCGCAGGATGGCTTCAGGCCCTAATCTGGTTCCGGCCCGGCATGCTGAGCCTTTGGTTAATTCCTCTTCCTGGTGGGAAATGAGAGTTAAATTTGCCCGTCCAGACACCTCCAGCTAGCCTCTCATTGGTTCTCGCTATTCCTGTTCATCTTCCGCAGAAATTGCAAACTGGGCCAAACAGGAGGTTAAAGGGACTGACTCTCCAAGTGGGGAGAGTGTTAGTAAAGCGTCTGGAATGTTGCACCCGAGTACCAGGGGAGGAAAACTGAGACATATTTGAACACGTCTCCCGATCACATGGTTGATCATACTCTAGGTTCCA
Organism: Stenella coeruleoalba; assembly: GCF_951394435.1. Classification (NCBI taxonomy): domain Eukaryota; kingdom Metazoa; phylum Chordata; class Mammalia; order Artiodactyla; family Delphinidae; genus Stenella; species Stenella coeruleoalba. Next base: position 458,588 of record NW_027646115.1, on the reverse strand, counting down.
CATGCATGTTTTAGCTGAAGGAAGAATACCTTAAACCTGGGTAGTTGAAACCCGTGGAATGGGTACCATGCAATATGACTTCAAAGGGTCTTCATTTGCTCACCGAACCTCTCCAATCCTATCACTGCTGCGTTTATGCCCCTGTACACATGCTTGATTCTCTTTCGGAGACATAGCAATCCATAGGTTTTAAGATACTTACTAGTCAGGCACATTCTTAGGCGTTTAATATGCGGTGTTGAGTCCATTTCGTTGAGCAAGGAGTAGCTCTTGTCTATTCCATATTTGGCTTAAGGAACTTTATCTGTGCTCATTTCAGTCTCTGGTTTTATGCTGCACCCCAACTCACCTTTACCCTTAAGCAAGAATAAGTTGGTTTTCTAAATTTGAGACCCTGTTCTGTTCTGTAATTCAGTTCCTGTGTAGCCAAGTTTACATTCCGTGTATTACTGATATCTTATGATGTTTCTTTTTCTGTGTGACTTACTTCAGTTAGAATCATCATACCTGAATCCACTCATTGTGCTGCTAAGGGCCTGATGACACAGATTTCATTGCTGAGTGATATTGCTTTGTAAGTAAATACCACAACTTCTTTCCATTTTTCACTTTCTGCGATGTTGAACTTGTACTGTAAACGAGGTTCTTGTAAACAGAGGCGTCCCAAACTTTGGGGTGGCTGTGTCTTTTTGATTTTAATTTCCCTAAGCTATAGGACCATAAGTGGAAGTGCCCTAGGTTCTGTTGCTTTGTTTTTTAGATGTTTCAGGAAACACCATACACTTCTCCCGAGTGGTTGTTGGCAATTTACATCCCGCCCATCAGCATAACAAGGCTCCCAGTTCTCCATGGCCTGTCCTGCCTTTCTGAATTTTACACTTTTTTCAGATGGCCCTTTTGACCGGGGGGAAGTGAGACTTCATTGTAGTGCAGATTTCCTTTGCAAGCTTGCTTGGTTGGCCAAAAAGGGCGTATGCGTTTTTTCCTGAATATATTCAGGAAAAAACGCATACGCCCTTTTTGGCCAAGTGCATCATTGTGGACGTTCTGCCTCTTTTCCTATGCTTTCAATGCAATTCCAGTCTACCTCCTGAAATCGATTTCCTGCAATTCTGCCCCGCTTTCAAGTCCTCTTGGCAGCCTTACTTCAGTCTATTTTTGGATGATAGCTGTTATTTATAACTCTGCAGGTTTGAGAATTACAGTGCCCCTGACCTCCTTTCTTCAACTTGCTTTCTTGTGACCTGGCCGCAACACCGCAGGATGGCTTCAGGCCCTAATCTGGTTCCGGCACGGCACGCTGAGCCTTTGGTTATTTCCTCTTCCTGGTGGGAAATGAGAGTTAAATTTGCCCGTCCAGACACCTCCAGCTAGTCTCTCATTGGTTCTCGCTATTCCTGTTCATCTTCCGCAGAAATTGCAAACTGGGCCAAACAGGAGGTTAAAGGCGCTGACTCTCCAAGTGGGGAGAGTGTTAGTAAAGCGTCTGGAATGTTGCACCCGAGTACCAGGGGAGGAAAACTGAGACATATTTGAACACGTCTCCCGTTCACATGGTTGATCATACTTGGGTTCCACATGCATGTTTTAGCTGAAGGAAGAATACCTTAAACCTGGAGAGTTGAGACCCGTGGAATGGGTACCATGCAATATGACTTCAAAGGGTCTTCATTTGCTCACCGAACCTCTCCAATCCTATCACTGCTGCGTTTATGCCCCTGTACACATGCTTGATTCTCTTTCGGAGACATAGCAATCCATAGGTTTTAAGATACTTACTAGTCAGGCACATTCTTAGGCGTTTAATATGCGGTGTTGAGTCCATTTCGTTGAGCAAGGAGTAGCTCTTGTCTATTCCATATTTGACTTAAGGAACTTTATCTTTGCTCATTTCAATCTCTGGTTTTATGCAGCACCCCAACTCACCTTTACCCTTAAGCAAGCATAGTTGGTTTTCTAAATTTGAGACCCTGTTCTGTTCTGTAATTCAGTTCCTGTGTAGCCAAGTTTACATTCCGTGTATTACTGATATCTTATGATGTTTCTTTTTCTGTGTGACTTACTTCAGTTAGAATCATCATACCTGAATCCACTCATTGTGCTGCTAAGGGCCTGATGACACAGATTTCATTGCTGAGTGATATTGCTTTGTAAGTAAATACCACAACTTCTTTATCCATTTTTCACTTTCTGCGATGTTGAACTTGTACTGTAAACGAGGTTCTTGTAAACAGAGCCGTTCCAAACTTTGGGGTGGCTGTGTCTTTTTGATTTTAATTTCCCTAAGCTATAGGACCATAAGTGGAAGTGCCCTAGGTTCTGTTCCTTTGTTTTTTAGATGTTTCAGGAAACACCATACACTTCTCCCGAGTGTCTGTCGGCAATTTACAATCCACCCATCAGCATAACAAGGCTCCCAGTTCTCCATGGCCTGTCCTGCCTTTCTGGATTTTACACTTTTTTCAGATGGCCCTTTTGACCGGGGGGAAGTGAGACTTCATTGTAGTGCAGATTTCCTTTGCAAGCTTGCTTGGTTGGCCAAAAAGTGCGTATGCGATTTTTATTCCTGTTCATCTTCCGCAGAAATTGCAAACTGGGCCAAACAGTAGGTTAAAGGCGCTGACTCTCCAAGTGAGTAGAGTGTTAGTAAAGCGTCTGGAATTTTGCACCCGAGTACCAGGGGAGGAAAACTGAGACATATTTGAACACGTCTCCCGATCACATGGTTGATCATACTCTAGGTTCCACATGCATGTTTTAGCTGAAGGAAGAATACCTTAAACCTGGGTAGTTGAAACCCGTGGAATGGGTACCATGCAATATGACTTCAAAGGGTCTTCATTTGCTCACCGAACCTCTCCAATCCTATCACTGCTGCGTTTATGCCCCTGTACACATGCTTGATTCTCTTTCGGAGACATAGCAATCCATAGGTTTTAAGATACTTACTAGTCAGGCACATTCTTAGGCGTTTAATATGCGGTGTTGAGTCCATTTCGTTGAGCAAGGAGTAGCTCTTGTCTATTCCATATTTGGCTTAAGGAACTTTATCTGTGCTCATTTCAGTCTCTGGTTTTATGCTGCACCCCAACTCACCTTTACCCTTAAGCAAGAATAAGTTGGTTTTCTAAATTTGAGACCCTGTTCTGTTCTGTAATTCAGTTCCTGTGTAGCCAAGTTTACATTCCGTGTATTACTGATATCTTATGATGTTTCTTTTTCTGTGTGACTTACTTCAGTTAGAATCATCATACCTGAATCCACTCATTGTGCTGCTAAGGGCCTGATGACACAGATTTCATTGCTGAGTGATATTGCTTTGTAAGTAAATACCACAACTTCTTTCCATTTTTCACTTTCTGCGATGTTGAACTTGTACTGTAAACGAGGTTCTTGTAAACAGAGGCGTCCCAAACTTTGGGGTGGCTGTGTCTTTTTGATTTTAATTTCCCTAAGCTATAGGACCATAAGTGGAAGTGCCCTAGGCTCTGTTGCTTTGTTTTTTAGATGTTTCAGGAAACACCATACACTTCTCCCGAGTGTCTGTTGGCAATTTACATCCCGCCCATCAGCATAACAAGGCTCCCAGTTCTCCATGGCCTGTCCTGCCTTTCTGGATTTTACACTTTTTTCAGATGGCCCTTTTGACCGGGGGGAAGTGAGACTTCATTGTAGTGCAGATTTCCTTTGCAAGCTTGCTTGGTTGGCCAAAAAGGGCGTATGCGTTTTTTCCTGAATATATTCAGGAAAAAACGCATACGCCCTTTTTGGCCAAGTGCATCATTGTGGACGTTCTGCCTCTTTTCCTATGCTTTCAATGCAATTTCAGTCTACCTCCTGAAATCGGTTTCCTGCAATTCTGCCCCGCTTTCAAGTCCTCTTGGCAGCCTTACTTCAGTCTATTTTTGGACGATAGCTGTCATTTATAACTCTGCAGGTTTGTGAATTACAGTGCCCCTGAGCTCCTTTCTTCAACTCGCTTTCTTTTGAGCTGGCCGCAACACCGCAGGATGGCTTCAGGCCCTAATCTGGTTCCGGTACGGCACGCTGAGCCTTTGGTTATTTCCTCTTCCTGGTGGGAAATGAGAGTTAAATTTGCCCGTCCAGACACCTCCAGCTACCCTCTCATTGGTTCTCGCTATTCCTGTTCATCTTCCGCAGAAACTGCAAACTGGGCCAAACAGGAGGTTAAAGGCGCTGACTCTCCAAGTGGGGAGAGTGTTAGTAAAGCGTCTGGAATGTTGCCCCCGAGTACCAGGGTAGGAAAACTGAGACATATTTGAACACGTCTCCCGTTCACATGGTTGATCATACTTGGGTTCCACATGCATGTTTTAGCTGAAGGAAGAATACCTTAAACCTGGAGAGTTGAGACCCGTGGAATGGGTACCATGCAATATGACTTCAAAGGGTCTTCATTTGCTCACCGAACCTCTCCAATCCTATCACTGCTGCGTTTATGTCCCTGTACACATGCTTGATTCTCTTTTGGAGACATAGCAATCCATAGGTTTTACGATACTTACTAGTCAGGTACATTCTTAGGCGTTTAATATGCGGTGTTGAGTCCATTTCGTTGAGCAAGGAGTAGCTCTTGTCTATTCCATATTTGACTTAAGGAACTTTATCTGTGCTCATTTCAATCTCTGGTTTTATGCAGCACCCCAACTCACCTTTACCCTTAAGCAAGCATAAGTTGGTTTTCTAAATTTGAGACCCTGTTCTGTTCTGTAATTCAGTTCCTGTGTAGCCAAGTTTCCATTCCGTGTATTACTGATATCTTATGATGTTTCTTTTTCTGTGTGACTTATTTCAGTTAGAATCATCATACCTGAATCCACTCATTGTGATGCTAAGGGCCTGATGACATAGATTTCATTGGTGAGTGATATTGCTTTGTAAGTAAATACAACAACTTCTTTATCCATTTTTCACTTTCTGCGATGTTGAACTTGTACTGTAAACGAGGTTCTTGTAAACAGAGGCGTCCCAAACTTTGGGGTGGCTGTGTCTTTTTGATTTTAATTTCCCTAAGCTATAAGACCATAAGTGGCAGTGCCCTAGGCTCTGTTGCTTTGTTTTTTAGATGTTTCAGGAAACACCATACACTTCTCCCGAGTGTCTGTTGGCAATTTACATCCCGCCCATCAGCATAACAAGGCTCCCAGTTCTCCATGGCCTGTCCTTCCTTTCTGGATTTTACACTTTTTTCAGATGGCCCTTTTGACCGGGGGGAAGTGAGAATTCATTGTAGGGCAGATTTCCTTTGCAAGCTTGCTTGGTTGGCCAAAAAGGGCGTATGCGTTTTTTCCTGAATATATTCAGGAAAAAACGCATACGCCCTTTTTGGCCAAGTGCATCATTGTGGACGTTCTGCCTCTTTTCCTATGCTTTCAATGCAATTCCAGTCTACCTCCTGAAATCGGTTTCCTGCAATTCTGCCCCGCTTTCAAGTCCTCTTGGCAGCCTTACTTCAGTCTATTTTTGGACGATAGCTGTCATTTATAACTCTGCAGGTTTGTGAATTACAGTGCCCCTGAGCTCCTTTCTTCAACTCGCTTTCTTGTGACCTGGCCGCAACACCGCAGGATGGCTTCAGGCCCTAATCTGGTTCCGGCACGGCATGCTGAGCCTTTGGTTAATTCCTCTTCCTGGTGGGAAATGAGAGTTAAATTTGCCCGTCCAGACACCTCCAGCTAGCCTCTCATTGGTTCTCGCTATTCCTGTTCATCTTTCGCAGAAATTGCAAACTGGGCCAAAAAGGAGGTTAAAGGGACTGACTCTCCACGTGGGGAGAGTGTTAGTAAAGCGTCTGGAATGTTGCACCCGAGTACCAGGGGAGGAAAACTGAGACATATTTGAACACGTCTCCCGATCACATGGTTGATCATACTCTAGGTTCCACATGCATGTTTTAGCTGAAGGAAGAATACCTTAAACCTGGGTAGTTGAAACCCGTGGAATGGGTACCATGCAATATGACTTCAAAGGGTCTTCATTTGCTCACCGAACCTCTCCAATCCTATCACTGCTGCGTTTATGCCCCTGTACACATGCTTGATTCTCTTTCGGAGACATAGCAATCCATAGGTTTTAAGATACTTACTAGTCAGGTACATTCTTAGGCGTTTAATATGCGGTGTTGAGTCCATTTCTTTGACCAAGGAGTAGCTCTTGTCTATTCCATATTTGGCTTAAGGAACTTTATCTGTGCTCATTTCAGTCTCTGGTTTTATGCTGCACCCCAACTCACCTTTACCCTTAAGCAAGAATAAGTTGGTTTTCTAAATTTGAGACCCTGTTCTGTTCTGTAATTCAGTTCCTGTGTAGCCAAGTTTCCATTCCGTGTATTACTGATATCTTATGACGTTTCTTTTTCTGTGTGACTTACTTCAGTTAGAATCATCATACCTGAATCCACTCATTGTGCTGCTAAGGGCCTGATGACACAGATTTCATTGCTGAGTGATATTGCTTTGTAAGTAAATACCACAACTTCTTTATCCATTTTTCACTTTCTGCGATGTTGAACTTGTACTGTAAACGAGGTTCTTGTAAACAGAGCCGTTCCAAACTTTGGGGTGGCTGTGTCTTTTTATTTTAATTTCCCTAAGCTATAGGACCATAAGTGGAAGTGCCCTAGGTTCTGTTGCTTTGTTTTTCAGATGTTTCAGGAAACACCATACACTTCTCCCAAGTGTCTGTTGGCAATTTACATCCCGCCCATCAGCATAACAAGGCTCCCAGTTCTCCATGGCCTGTCCTGCCTTTCTGGATTTTACAATTTTTTCAGATGGCCCTTTTGACTGGGGGGAAGTGAGACTTCATTGTAGTGCAGATTTCCTTTGCAAGCTTGCTTGGTTGGCCAAAAAGGGCGTATGCGTTTTTTCCTGAATATATTCAGGAAAAAACGCATACGCCCTTTTTGGCCAAGTGCATCATTGTGGACGTTCTGCCTCTTTTCCTATGCTTTCAATGCAATTCCAGTCTACCTCCTGAAATCGGTTTCCTGCAATTCTGCCCCGCATTCAAGTCCTCTTGGCAGCCTTACTTCAGTCTATTTTTGGACGATAGCTGTCATTTATAACTCTGCAGGTTTGTGAATTACAGTGCCCCTGAGCTCCTTTCTTCAACTCGCTTTCTTGTGACCTGGCCGCAACACCGCAGGATGGCTTCAGGCCCTAATCTGGTTCCGGCACGGCACGCTGAGCCTTTGGTTATTTCCTCTTCCTGGTGGGAAATGAGAGTTAAATTTGCCCGTCCAGACACCTCCATCTAGTCTCACATTGGTTCTCACTGTTCCTGTTCATCTTCCGCAGAAATTGCAAACTGGGCCAAACAGGAGGTTAAAGGCGCTGACTCTCCAAGTGGGGAGAGTGTTAGTAAAGCGTCTGGAATGTTGCACCCGAGTACCAGGGGAGGAAAACTGAGACATATTTGAACACGTCTCCCGTTCACATGGTTGATCATACTTGGGTTCCACATGCATGTTTTAGCTGAAGGAAGAATACCTTAAACCTGGAGAGTTGAGACCCGTGGAATGGGTACCATGCAATATGACTTCAAAGGGTCTTCATTTGCTCACCGAACCTCTCCAATCCTATCACTGCTGCGTTTATGCCCCTGTACACATGCTTGATTCTCTTTCGGAGACATAGCAATCCATAGGTTTTAAGATACTTACTAGTCAGGCACATTCTTAGGCGTTTAATATGCGGTGTTGAGTCCATTTCGTTGAGCAAGGAGTAGCTCTTGTCTATTCCATATTTGACTTAAGGAACTTTATCTGTGCTCATTTCAATCTCTGGTTTTATGCAGCACCCCAACTCACCTTTACCCTTAAGCAAGCATAGTTGGTTTTCTAAATTTGAGACCCTGTTCTGTTCTGTAATTCAGTTCCTGTGTAGCCAAGTTTACATTCCGTGTATTACTGATATCTTATGATGTTTCTTTTTCTGTGTGACTTACTTCAGTTAGAATCATCATACCTGAATCCACTCATTGTGCTGCTAAGGGCCTGATGACACAGATTTCATTGCTGAGTGATATTGCTTTGTAAGTAAATACCACAACTTCTTTATCCATTTTTCACTTTCTGCGATGTTGAACTTGTACTGTAAACGAGGTTCTTGTAAACAGAGGCGTCCCAAACTTTAGGGTGGCTGTTTCTTTTTGATTTTAATTTCCCTAAGCTATAGGACCATAAGTGGCAGTGCACTAGGCTCTGTTGCTTTGTTTTTTAGATGTTTCAGGAAACACCATACACTTCTCCCGAGTGTCTGTTGGCAATTTACATCCCGCCCATCAGCATAACAAGGCTCCCAGTTCTCCATGGCCTGTCCTGCCTTTCTGGTTTTTACACTTTTTTCAGATGGCCCTTTTGACCGGGGGGAAGTGAGACTTCATTGTAGTGCAGATTTCCTTTGCAAGCTTGCTTGGTTGGCCAAAAAGGGCGTATGCGTTTTTTCCTGAATATATTCAGGAAAAAACGCATACGCCCTTTTTGGCCAAGTGCATCATTATGGGCGTTCTGCCTCTTTTCCTATGCTTTCAATGCAATTCCAGTCTACCTCCTGAAATTGGTTTCCTGCAATTCTGCCCCGCTTTCAAGTCCTCTTGGCAGCCTTACTTCAGTCTATTTTTGGACGATAGCTGTCATTTATAACTCTGCAGGTTTGTGAATTACAGTGCCCCTGAGCTCCTTTCTTCAACTCGCTTTCTTGTGACCTGGCCACAACACCGCAGGATGGCTTCAGGCCCTAATCTGGTTCCGGCACGGCACGCTGAGCCTTTGGTTATTTCCTTTTCCTGGTGGGAAATGAGAGTTAAATTTGCCCGTCCAGACACCTCCAGCTAGCCTCTCATTGGTTCTCGCTATTCCTGTTCATCTTCCGCAGAAATTGCAAACTGGGCCAAACAGGAGGTTAAAGGGACTGACTCTCCAAGAGGGGAGAGTGTTAGTAAAGCGTCTGGAATGTTGCACGCGAGTACCAGGGGAGGAAAACTGAGACATATTTGAACACGTCTCCCGATCACATGGTTGATCATACTCTGGGTTCCACATGCATGTTTTAGCTGAAGGAAGAATACCTTAAACCTGGAGAGTTAAGACCCGTGTAATGGGTACCATGCAATATGACTTCAAAGGGTCTTCATTTGCTCACCGAACCTCTCCAATCCTATCACTGCTGCGTTTATGCCCCTGTACACATGCTTGATTCTCTTTCAGAGACATAGCAATCCATAGGTTTTAAGATACTTACTAGTCAGGTACATTCTTAGGCGTTTAATATGCGGTGTTGAGTCCATTTCGTTGAGCAAGGAGTAGCTCTTGTCTATTCCATATTTGACTTAAGGAACTTTATCTGTGCTCATTTCAATCTCTGGTTTTATGCAGCACCCCAACTCACCTTTCCCCTTAAGCAAGCATAAGTTGGTTTTCTAAATTTGAGACCCTGTTCTGTTCTGTAATTCAGTTCCTGTGTAGCCAAGTTTACATTCCGTGTATTACTGATATCTTATGATGTTTCTTTTTCTGTGTGACTTACTTCAGTTAGAATCATCATACCTGAATCCACTCATTGTGCTGCTAAGGGCCTGATGACACAGATTTCATTGCTGAGTGATATTGCTTTGTAAGTAAATACCACAACTTCTTTATCCATTTTTCACTTTCTGCGATGTTGAACTTGTACTGTAAACGAGGTTCTTGTAAACAGAGGCGTCCTAAACTTTGGGGTGGCTGTGTCTTTTTGATTTTAATTTCCCTAAGCTATAGGACCATAAGTGGAAGTGCCCTAGGCTCTGTTGCTTTGTTTTTTAGATGTTTCAGGAAACACCATACACTTCTCCCGAGTGTCTGTTGGCAATTTACATCCCGCCCATCAGCATAACAAGGCTCCCAGTTCTCCATGGCCTGTCCTGCCTTTCTGGATTTTACACTTTTTTCAGATGGCCCTTTTGACCAGGGGGAAGTGAGACTTCATTGTAGTGCAGATTTCCTTTGCAAGCTTGCTTGGTTGGCCAAAAAGGGCGTATGCGTTTTTTCCTGAATATATTCAGGAAAAAACGCATACGCCCTTTTTGGCCAAGTGCATCATTGTGGACATTCTGCCTCTTTTCCTATGCTTTCAATGCAATTCCAGTCTACCTCCTGAAATCGGTTTCCTGCAATTCTGCCCCGCTTTCAAGTCCTCTTGGCAGCCTTACTTCAGTCTATTTTTGGACGATAGCTGTCATTTATAACTCTGCAGGTTTGTGAATTACAGTGCCCCAGAGCTCCTTTCTTCAACTTGCTTTCTTTTGACCTGGCCGCAACACCGCAGGATGGCTTCAGGCCCTAATCTGGTTCCGGCACGGCACGCTGAGCCTTTGGTTATTTCCTCTTCCTGGTGGGAAATGAGAGTTAAATTTGCCCGTCCAGACACCTCCAGCTAGCCTCCCATTGGTTCTCGCTATTCCTGTTCATCTTCCGCAGAAATTGCAAACTGGGCCAAACAGGAGGTTAAAGACGCTGACTCTCCAAGTGGGGAGAGTGTTAGTAAAGCGTCTGGAATGTTGCACCCGAGTACCAGGGGAGGAAAACTGAGACATATTTGAACACGTCTCCCGTTCACATGGTTGATCATACTTGGGTTCCACATGCATGTTTTAGCTGAAGGAAGAATACCTTAAACCTGGAGAGTTGAGACCCGTGGAATGGGTACCATGCAATATGACTTCAAAGGGTCTTCATTTGCTCACCGAACCTCTCCAATCCTATCACTGCTGCGTTTATGCCCCTGTACACATGCTTGATTCTCTTTTGGAGACATAGCAATCCATAGGTTTTACGATACTTACTAGTCAGGTACATTCTTCGGCGTTTAATATGCGGTGTTGAGTCCATTTCGTTGAGCAAGGAGTAGCTCTTGTCTATTCCATATTTGACTTAAGGAACTTTATCTGTGCTCATTTCAATCTCTGGTTTTATGCAGCACCGCAACTCACCTTTACCCTTAAGCAAGCATAAGTTGGTTTCCTAATTTGAGACCCTGTTCTGTTCTGTAATTCAGTTCCTGTGTAGCCAAGTTTCCATTCCGTGTATTACTGATATCTTATGATGTTTCTTTTTCTGTGTGACTTATTTCAGTTAGAATCATCATACCTGAATCCACTCATTGTGCTGCTAAGGGCCTGATGACATAGATTTCATTGCTGAGTGATATTGCTTTGTAAGTAAATACCACAACTTCTTTATCCATTTTTCACTTTCTGCGATGTTGAACTTGTACTGTAAATGAGGTTCTTGTAAACAGAGCCGTTCCAAACTTTGGGGTGGCTGTGTGTTTTTGATTTTAATTTCCCTAAGCTATAGGACCATAAGTGGAAGTGCCCTAGGTTCTGTTGCTTTGTTTTTTAGATGTTTCAGGAAACACCATACACTTCTCCCGAGTGGTTGTTGGCAATTTACATCCCGCCCATCAGCATAACAAGGCTCCCAGTTCTCCATGGCCTGTCCTGCCTTTCTGGATTTTACACTTTTTTCAGATGGCCCTTTTGACCGGGGGGAAGTGAGACTTCATTGTAGTGCAGATTTCCTTTGCAAGCTTGCTTGGTTGGCCAAAAAGTGCGTATGCGTTTTTTCCTGAATATATTCAGGAAAAAACGCATACGCCCTTTTTGGCCAAGTGCATCATTGTGGACGTTCTGCCTCTTTTCCTATGCTTTCAATGCAATTCCAGTCTACCTCCTGAAATCGGTTTCCTGCAATTCTGCCCCGCTTTCAAGTCCTCTTGGCAGCCTTACTTCAGTCTATTTTTGGACGATAGCTGTCATTTATAACTCTGCAGGTTTGTGAATTACAGTGCCCCTGAGCTCCTTTCTTCAACTTGCTTTCTTTTGAGCTGGCCGCAACACCGCAGGATGGCTTCAGGCCCTAATCTGGTTCCGGCACGGCACGCTGAGCCTTTGGTTATTTCCTCTTCCTGGTGGGAAATGAGAGTTAAATTTGCCCGTCCAAACACCTCCAGCTAGTCTCTCATTGGTTCTCGCTATTCCTGTTCATCTTCCGCAGAAATTGCAAACTGGGCCAAACAGGAGGTTAAAGGCGCTGACTCTCCAAGTGGGGAGAGTGTTAGTAAAGCGTCTGGAATGTTGCACCCGAGTAACAGGGGAGGAAAACTGAGACATATTTGAACATGTCTCCCGTTCACATGGTTGATCATACTTGGGTTCCACATGCATGTTTTAGCTGAAGGAAGAATACCTTAAACCTGGAGAGTTAACACCCGTGTAATGGGTACCATGCAATATGACTTCAAAGGGTCTTCATTTGCTCACCGAACCTCTCCAATCCTATCACTGCTGCGTTTATGCCCCTGTACACATGCTTGATTCTCTTTCGGAGACATAGCAATCCATAGGTTTTAAGATACTTACTAGTCAGGTACATTCTTAGGCGCTTAATATGCGGTGTTGAGTCCATTTCGTTGAGCAAGGAGTAGCTCTTGTCTATTCCATATTTGACTTAAGGAACTTTATCTGTGCTCATTTCAATCTCTGGTTTTATGCAGCACCCCAACTCACCTTTCCCCTTAAGCAAGCATAAGTTGGTTTTCTAAATTTGAGACCCTGTTCTGTTCTGTAATTCAGTTCCTGTGTAGCCAAGTTTACATTCCGTGTATTACTGATATCTTATGATGTTTCTTTTTCTGTGTGACTTACTTCAGTTAGAATCATCATACCTGAATCCACTCATTGTGCTGCTAAGGGCCTGATGACACAGATTTCATTGCTGAGTGATATTGCTTTGTAAGTAAATACCACAACTTCTTTATCCATTTTTCACTTTCTGCGATGTTGAACTTGTACTGTAAACGAGGTTCTTGTAAACAGAGCCGTTCCAAACTTTGGGGTGGCTGTGTCTTTTTGATTTTAATTTCCCTAAGCTATAGGACCATAAGTGGAAGTGCCCTAGGTTCTGTTGCTTTGTTTTTTAGATGTTTCAGGAAACACCATACACTTCTCCCGAGTGGTTGTTGGCAATTTACATCCCGCCCATCAGCATAACAATGCTCCCAGTTCTCCATGGCCTGTCCTGCCTTTCTGGATTTTACACTTTTTTCAGATGGCCCTTTTGACCGGGGGGAAGTGAGACTTCATTGTAGTGCAGATTTCCTTTGCAAGCTTGCTTGGTTGGCCAAAAAGGGCGTATGCGTTTTTTCCTGAATATATTCAGGAAAAAACGCATACGCCCTTTTTGGCCAAGTGCATCATTGTGGACGTTCTGCCTCTTTTCCTATGCTTTCAATGCAATTCCAGTCTACCTCCTGAAATCGGTTTCCTGCAATTCTGCCCCGCTTTCAAGTCCTCTTGGCAGCCTTACTTCAGTCTATTTTTGGACGATAGCTGTCATTTATAACTCTGCAGGTTTGTGAATTACAGTGCCCCTGAGCTCCTTTCTTCAACTCGCTTTCTTGTGACCTGGCCGCAACACCGCAGGATGGCTTCAGGCCCTAAACTGTTTCCGGCCCGGCATGCTGAGCCTTTGGTTAATTCCTCTTCCTGGTGGGAAATGAGAGTTAAATTTGCCCGACCAGACACCTCCAGCTAGCCTCTCATTGGTTCTCGCTATTCCTGTTCATCTTCCGCAGAAATTGCAAACTGGGCCAAACAGGAGGTTAAAGGGACTGACTCTCCAAGTGGGGAGAGTGTTAGTAAAGCGTCTGGAATGTTGCACCCGAGTACCAGGGGAGGAAAACTGAGACATATTTGAACACGTCTCCCGATCACATGGTTGATCATACTCTAGGTTCCACATGCATGTTTTAGCTGAAGGAAGAATACCTTAAACCTGGGTAGTTGAAACCCGTGGAATGGGTATCATGCAATATGACTTCAAAGGGTCTTCATTTGCTCACCGAACCTCTCCAATCCTATCACTGCTGCGTTTATGCCCCTGTACACATGCTTGATTCTCTTTCGGAGACATAGCAATCCATAGGTTTTAAGATACTTACTAGTCAGGTACATTCTTAGGCGTTTAATATGCGGTGTTGAGTCCATTTCGTTGAGCAAGGAGTAGCTCTTGTCTATTCCATATTTGGCTTAAGGAACTTTATCTGTGCTCATTTCAATCTCTGGTTTTATGCAGCACCCCAACTCACCTTTCCCCTTAAGCAAGCATAAGTTGGTTTTCTAAATTTGAGACCCTGTTCTGTTCTGTAATTCAGTTCCTCTGGAGCCAAGTTTCCATTCCGTGTATTACTGATATCTTATGATGTTTCTTTTTCTGTGTGACTTATTTCAGTTAGAATCATCATACCTGAATCCACTCATTGTGCTGCTAAGGGCCTGATGACATAGATTTCATTGCTGAGTGATATTGCTTTGTAAGTGAATACCACAACTTCTTTATCCATTTTTCACTTTCTGCGATGTTGAACTTGTACTGTAAACGAGGTTCTTGTAAACAGAGCCGTTCCAAACATTGGGGTGGCTGTGTCTTTTTGATTTTAATTTCCCTAAGCTATAGGACCATAAGTGGAAGTGCCCTAGGCTCTGTTGCTTTGTTTTTTAGATGTTTCAGGAAACACCATACACTTCTCCCGAGTGGTTGTTGGCAATTTACATCCCGCCCATCAGCATAACAAGGCTCCCAGTTCTCAATGGCCTGTTGCCTTTCTGGATTTTACACTTTTTTCAGATGGCCCTTTTGACCGGGGGGAAGTGAGACTTCATTGTAGTGCAGATTTCCTTTGCAAGCTTGCTTGGTTGGCCAAAAAGTGCGTATGCGTTTTTTCCTGAATATATTCAGGAAAAAACGCATACGCCCTTTTTGGCCAAGTGCATCATTGTGGACGTTCTGCCTCTTTTCCTATGCTTTCAATGCAATTCCAGTCTACCTCCTGAAATCGGTTTCCTGCAATTCTGCCCCGCTTTCAAGTCCTCTTGGCAGCCTTACTTCAGTCTATTTTTGGACGATAGCTGTCATTTATAACTCTGCAGGTTTGTGAATTACAGTGCCCCTGAGCTCCTTTCTTCAACTTGCTTTCTTGTGACCTGGCCGCAACACCGCAGGATGGCTTCAGGCCCTAATCTGGTTCCGGCACGGCACGCTGAGCCTTTGGTTATTTCCTCTTCCTGGTGGGAAATGAGAGTTAAATTTGCCCGTCCAAACACCTCCAGCTAGTCTCTCATTGGTTCTCGCTATTCCTGTTCATCTTCCGCAGAAATTGCAAAACTGGACCAAACAGGAGGTTAAAGGGACTGACTCTCCAAGTGGGGAGACTGTTAGTAAAGCGTCTGGAATGTTGCACCCGATTACCAGGGGAGGAAAACTGAGACATATTTGAACACGTCTCCCTATCACATGGTTGATCATACTCTAGGTTCCACATGCATGTTTTAGCTGAAGGAAGAATACCTTAAACCTGGGTAGTTGAAACCCGTGGAATGGGTACCATGCAATATGACTTCAAAGGGTCTTCATTTGCTCACCGAACCTCTCCAATCCTATCACTGCTGCGTTTATGCCCCTGTACACATGCTTGATTCTCTTTTGGAGACATAGCAATCCATAGGTTTTAAGATACTTACTAGTCAGGTACATTCTTAGGCGTTTAATATGGGGTGTTGAGTCCATTTCGTTGAGCAAGGAGTAGCTCTTGTCTATTCCATATTTGGCTTAAGGAACTTTATCTGTGCTCATTTCAATCTCTGGTTTATGCAGCACCCCAACTCACCTTTACCCTTAAGTAAGAATAAGTTGGTTTTCTAAATTTGAGACCCTGTTCTGTTCTGTAATTCAGTTCCTGTGTAGCCAAGTTTACATTCCGTGTATTACTGATATCTTATGATGTTTCTTTTTCTGTGTGACTTACTTCAGTTAGAATCATCATACCTGAATCCACTCATTTTGCTGCTAAGGGCCTGATGACACAGATTTCATTGCTGAGTGATATTGCTTTGTAAGTAAATACCACAACTTCTTTATCCATTTTTCACTTTCTGCGATGTTGAACTTGTACTGTAAACGAGGTTCTTGTAAACAGAGCCGTTCCAAACTTTGGGGTGGCTGTGTCTTTTTGATTTTAATTTCCCTAAGCTATAGGACCATAAGTGGAAGTGCCCTAGGTTCTGTTGCTTTGTTTTTTAGATGTTTCAGGAAACACCATACACTTCTCCCGAGTGGTTGTTGGCAATTTACATCCCGCCCATCAGCATAACAATGCTCCCAGTTCTCCATGGCCTGTCCTGCCTTTCTGGATTTTACACTTTTTTCAGATGGCCCTTTTGACCGGGGGGAAGTGAGACTTCATTGTAGTGCAGATTTCCTTTGCAAGCTTGCTTGGTTGGCCAAAAAGGGCGTATGCGTTTTTTCCTGAATATATTCAGGAAAAAACGCATACGCCCTTTTTGGCCAAGTGCATCATTGTGGACGTTCTGCCTCTTTTCCTATGCTTTCAATGCAATTCCAGTCTACCTCCTGAAATCGGTTTCCTGCAATTCTGCCCCGCTTTCAAGTCCTCTTGGCAGCCTTACTTCAGTCTATTTTTGGACGATAGCTGTCATTTATAACTCTGCAGGTTTGTGAATTACAGTGCCCCTGAGCTCCTTTCTTCAACTCGCTTTCTTGTGACCTGGCCGCAACACCGCAGGATGGCTTCAGGCCCTAAACTGTTTCCGGCCCGGCATGCTGAGCCTTTGGTTAATTCCTCTTCCTGGTGGGAAATGAGAGTTAAATTTGCCCGACCAGACACCTCCAGCTAGCCTCTCATTGGTTCTCGCTATTCCTGTTCATCTTCCGCAGAAATTGCAAACTGGGCCAAACAGGAGGTTAAAGGGACTGACTCTCCAAGTGGGGAGAGTGTTAGTAAAGCGTCTGGAATGTTGCACCCGAGTACCAGGGGAGGAAAACTGAGACATATTTGAACACGTCTCCCGATCACATGGTTGATCATACTCTAGGTTCCACATGCATGTTTTAGCTGAAGGAAGAATACCTTAAACCTGAGTAGTTGAAAACCGTGGAACGGGTACCATGCAATATGACTTCAAAGGGTCTTCATTTGCTCACCGAACCTCTCCAATCCTATCACTGCTGCGTTTATGCCCCTGTACACATGCTTGATTCTCTTTTGGAGACATAGCAATCCATAGGTTTTAAGATACTTACTAGTCAGGTACATTCTTAGGCGTTTAATATGGGGTGTTGAGTCCATTTCGTTGAGCAAGGAGTAGCTCTTGTCTATTCCATATTTGGCTTAAGGAACTTTATCTGTGCTCATTTCAATCTCTGGTTTTATGCAGCACCCCAACTCACCTTTACCCTTAAGTAAGAATAAGTTGGTTTTCTAAATTTGAGACCCTGTTCTGTTCTGTAATTCAGTTCCTGTGTAGCCAAGTTTACATTCCGTGTATTACTGATATCTTATGGTTTTTCTTTTTCTGTGTGACTTATTTCAGTTAGAATCATCATACCTGAATCCACTCATTGTGCTGCTAAGGGCCTGATGACACAGATTTCATTGCTGAGTGATATTGCTTTGTAAGTAAATACCACAACTTCTTTATCCATTTTTCACTTTCTGCGATGTTGAACTTGTACTGTAAACGAGGTTCTTGTAAACAGAGCCGTTCCAAACTTTGGGGTGGCTGTGTCTTTTTGATTTTAATTTCCCTAAGCTATAGGACCATAAGTGGCAGTGCCCTAGGTTCTGTTGCTTTGTTTTTTAGATGTTTCAGGAAACACCATACACTTCTCCCGAGTGGTTGTTGGCAATTTACATCCCGCCCATCAGCATAACAAGGCTCCCAGTTCTCCATGGCCTGTCCTGCCTTTCTGGATTTTACACTTTTTTCAGATGGCCCTTTTGACCGGGGGGAAGTGAGACTTCATTGTAGTGCAGATTTCCTTTGCAAGCTTGCTTGGTTGGCCAAAAAGGGCGTATGCGTTTTTTCCTGAATATATTCAGGAAAAAACGCATACGCCCTTTTTGGCCAAGTGCATCATTGTGGACGTTCTGCCTCTTTTCCTATGCTTTCAATGCAATTCCAGTCTACCTCCTGAAATCGGTTTCCTGCAATTCTGCCCCGCTTTCAAGTCCTCTTGGCAGCCTTACTTCAGTCTATTTTTGGACGATAGCTGTCATTTATAACTCTGCAGGTTTGTGAATTACAGTGCCCCTGAGCTCCTTTCTTCAACTCGCTTTCTTTTGAGCTGGCCGCAACACCGCAGGATGGCTACAGGCCCTATTCTGGTTCCGGTACGGCACGCTGAGCCTTTGGTTATTTCCTCTTCCTGGTGGGAAATGAGAGTTAAATTTGCCCGTCCAGACACCTCCAGCTAGCCTCTCATTGGTTCTCGCTATTCCTGTTCATCTTCTGCAGAAATTGCAAACTGGGCCAAACAGGAGGTTAAAGGGACTGACTCTCCAAGTGGGGAGAGTGTTAGTAAAGCGTCTGGAATGTTGCACCCGAGTACCAGGGGAGGAAAACTGAGACATATTTGAACACGTCTCCCGATCACATGGTTGATCATACTCTAGGTTCCACATGCATGTTTTAGCTGAAGGAAGAATACCTTAAACCTGGGTAGTTGAAACCCGTGGAATGGGTATCATGCAATATGACTTCAAAGGGTCTTCATTTGCTCACCGAACCTCTCCAATCCTATCACTGCTGCGTTTATGCCCCTGTACACATGCTTGATTCTCTTTCGGAGACATAGCAATCCATAGGTTTTAAGATACTTACTAGTCAGGTACATTCTTAGGCGTTTAATATGCGGTGTTGAGTCCATTTCGTTGAGCAAGGAGTAGCTCTTGTCTATTCTATATTTGGCTTAAGGAACTTTATCTGTGCTCATTTCAATCTCTGGTTTTATGCAGCACCCCAACTCACCTTTCCCCTTAAGCAAGCATAAGTTGGTTTTCTAAATTTGAGACCCTGTTCTGTTCTGTAATTCAGTTCCTCTGGAGCCAAGTTTCCATTCCGTGTATTACTGATATCTTATGATGTTTCTTTTTCTGTGTGACTTATTTCAGTTAGAATCATCATACCTGAATCCACTCATTGTGCTGCTAAGGGCCTGATGACATAGATTTCATTGCTGAGTGATATTGCTTTGTAAGTGAATACCACAACTTCTTTATCCATTTTTCACTTTCTGCAATGTTGAACTTGTACTGTAAACGAGGTTCTTGTAAACAGAGCCGTTCCAAACATTGGGGTGGCTGTGTCTTTTTGATTTTAATTTCCCTAAGCTATAGGACCATAAGTGGAAGTGCCCTAGGCTCTGTTGCTTTGTTTTTTAGATGTTTCAGGAAACACCATACACTTCTCCCGAGTGGTTGTTGGCAATTTACATCCCGCCCATCAGCATAACAAGGCTCCCAGTTCTCAATGGCCTGTTGCCTTTCTGGATTTTACACTTTTTTCAGATGGCCCTTTTGACCGGGGGGAAGTGAGACTTCATTGTAGTGCAGATTTCCTTTGCAAGCTTGCTTGGTTGGCCAAAAAGTGCGTATGCGTTTTTTCCTGAATATATTCAGGAAAAAACGCATACGCCCTTTTTGGCCAAGTGCATCATTGTGGACGTTCTGCCTCTTTTCCTATGCTTTCAATGCAATTCCAGTCTACCTCCTGAAATCGGTTTCCTGCAATTCTGCCCCGCTTTCAAGTCCTCTTGGCAGCCTTACTTCAGTCTATTTTTGGACGATAGCTGTCATTTATAACTCTGCAGGTTTGTGAATTACAGTGCCCCTGAGCTCCTTTCTTCAACTTGCTTTCTTGTGACCTGGCCGCAACACCGCAGGATGGCTTCAGGCCCTAATCTGGTTCCGGCACGGCACGCTGAGCCTTTGGTTATTTCCTCTTCCTGGTGGGAAATGAGAGTTAAATTTGCCCGTCCAAACACCTCCAGCTAGTCTCTCATTGGTTCTCGCTATTCCTGTTCATCTTCCGCAGAAATTGCAAAACTGGACCAAACAGGAGGTTAAAGGGACTGACTCTCCAAGTGGGGAGACTGTTAGTAAAGCGTCTGGAATGTTGCACCCGATTACCAGGGGAGGAAAACTGAGACATATTTGAACACGTCTCCCTATCACATGGTTGATCATACTCTAGGTTCCACATGCATGTTTTAGCTGAAGGAAGAATACCTTAAACCTGGGTAGTTGAAACCCGTGGAATGGGTACCATGCAATATGACTTCAAAGGGTCTTCATTTGCTCACCGAACCTCTCCAATCCTATCACTGCTGCGTTTATGCCCCTGTACACATGCTTGATTCTCTTTTGGAGACATAGCAATCCATAGGTTTTAAGATACTTACTAGTCAGGTACATTCTTAGGCGTTTAATATGGGGTGTTGAGTCCATTTCGTTGAGCAAGGAGTAGCTCTTGTCTATTCCATATTTGACTTAAGGAACTTTATCTGTGCTCATTTCAATCTCTGGTTTATGCAGCACCCCAACTCACCTTTACCCTTAAGTAAGAATAAGTTGGTTTTCTAAATTTGAGACCCTGTTCTGTTCTGTAATTCAGTTCCTGTGTAGCCAAGTTTACATTCCGTGTATTACTGATATCTTATGATGTTTCTTTTTCTGTGTGACTTATTTCAGTTAGAATCATCATACCTGAATCCACTCATTGTGCTGCTAAGGGCCTGATGACACAGATTTCATTGCTGAGTGATATTGCTTTGTAAGTGAATACCACAACTTCTTTATCCATTTTTCACTTTCTGCGATGTTGAACTTGTACTGTAAACGAGGTTCTTGTAAACAGAGCCGTTCCAAACTTTGGGGTGGCTGTGTCTTTTTGATTTTAATTTCCCTAAGCTATAGGACCATAAGTGGAAGTGCCCTAGGTTCTGTTGCTTTGTTTTTTAGATGTTTCAGGAAACACCATACACTTCTCCCAAGTGGTTGTTGGCAATTTACATCCCGCCCATCAGCATAACAAGGCTCCCAGTTCTCCATGGCCTGTCCTGCCTTTCTGGATTTTACACTTTTTTCAGATGGCCCTTTTGACCGGGGGGAAGTGAGACTTCATTGTAGTGCAGATTTCCTTTGCAAGCTTGCTTGGTTGGCCAAAAAGGGCGTATGCGTTTTTTATTCCTGTTCATCTTCCGCAGAAATTGCAAACTGGGCCAAACAGTAGGTTAAAGGCGCTGACTCTCCAAGTGAGGAGAGTGTTAGTAAAGCGTCTGGAATGTTACACCCGAGTACCAGGGGAGGAAAACTGAGACATATTTGAACACGTCTCCCGTTCACATGGTTGATCATACTTGGGTTCCACATGCATGTTTTAGCTGAAGGAAGAATACCTTAAACCTGGAGATTTGAGACCCGTGGAATGGGTACCATGCAATATGACTTCAAAGGGTCTTCATTTGCTCACCGAACCTCTCCAATCCTATGACTGCTGCGTTTATGCCCCTGTACACATGCTTGATTCTCTTTCGGAGACATAGCAATCCATAGGTTTTACGATACTTACTAGTCAGGTACATTCTTAGGCGTTTAATATGCGGTGTTGAGTCCATTTCGTTGAGCAAGGAGTAGCTCTTGTCTATTCCATATTTGACTTAAGGAACTTTATCTGTGCTCATTTCAATCTCTGGTTTTATACAGCACCCCAACTCACCTTTCCCCTTAAGCAAGCATAAGTTGGTTTTCTAAATTTGAGACCCTGTTCTGTTCTGTAATTCAGTTCCTGTGTAGCCAAGTTTACATTCCGTGTATTACTGATATCTTATGATGTTTCTTTTTCTGTGTGACTTATTTCAGTTAGAATCATCATACCTGAATCCACTCATTGTGCTGCTAAGGGCCTGATGACACAGATTTCATTGCTGAGTGATATTGCTTTGTAAGTAAATACCACAACTTCTTTATCCATTTTTCACTTCCTGCGATGTTGAACTTGTACTGTAAACGAGGTTCTTGTAAACAGAGCCGTTCCAAACTTTGGGGTGGCTGTGTCTTTTTGATTTTAATTTCCCTAAGCTATAGGCCCATAAGTGGAAGTGCCCTAGGTTCTGTTGCTTTGTTTTTTAGATGTTTCAGGAAACACCATACACTTCTCCCGAGTGTCTGTTGGCAATTTACATCCCGCCCATCAGCATAACAAGGCTCCCAGTTCTCCATGGCCTGTCCTGCCTTTCTGGATTTTACACTTTTTTCAGATGGCCCTTTTGACCGGGGGGAAGTGAGACTTCATTGTAGTGCAGATTTCCTTTGCAAGCTTGCTTGGTTGGCCAAAAAGGGCGTATGCGTTTTTTCCTGAATATATTCAGGAAAAAACGCATATGCCCTTTTTGGCCAAGTGCATCATTGTGGACGTTCTGCCTCTTTTCCTATGCTTTCAATGCAATTCCAGTCTACCTCCTGAAATCGGTTTCCTGCAATTCTGCCCCGCTTTCAAGTCCTCTTGGCAGCCTTACTTCAGTCTATTTTTGGACGATAGCTGTCATTTATAACTCTGCAGGTTTGTGAATTACAGTGCCCCTGAGCTCCTTTCTTCAACTCGCTTTCTTGTGACCTGACTGCAACACCGCAGGATGGCTTCAGGCCCTAATGTGGTTCCGGCATGGCACGCTGAGCCTTTGGTTATTTCCTCTTCCTGGTGGGAAATGAGAGTTAAATTTGCCCGTCCAGACACCTCCAGCTAGCCTCTCATTGGTTCTCGCTATTCCTGTTCATCTTCCGCTGAAATTGCAAACTGGGCCAAACAGGAGGTTAAAGGCGCTGACTCTCCAAGTGGGGAGAGTGTTAGTAAAGCGTCTGGAATGTTGCACCCGAGTACCAGGGGAGGAAAACTGAGACATATTTGAACACGTCTCCCGTTCACATGGTTGATCATACTTGGGTTCCACATGCATGTTTTAGCTGAAGGAAGAATACCTTAAACCTGGAGAGTTGAGACCCGTGGAATGGGTACCATGCAATATGACTTCAAAGGGTCTTCATTTGCTCACCGAACCTCTCCACTCCTATCACTGCTGCGTTTATGCCCCTGTACACATGCTTGATTCTCTTTTGGAGACATAGCAATCCATAGGTTTTACGATACTTACTAGTCAGGTACATTCTTAGGCGTTTAATATGCGGTGTTGAGTCCATTTCGTTGAGCAAGGAGTAGCTCTTGTCTATTCCATATTTGACTTAAGGAACTTTATCTGTGCTCATTTCAATCTCTGGTTTTATGCAGCACCCCAACTCACCTTTACCCTTAAGCAAGCATAAGTTGGTTTTCTAAATTTGAGACCCTGTTCTGTTCTGTAATTCAGTTCCTGTGTAGCCAAGTTTCCATTCCGTGTATTACTGATATCTTATGATGTTTCTTTTTCTGTGTGACTTATTTCAGTTAGAATCATCATACCTGAATCCACTCATTGTGATGCTAAGGGCCTGATGACATAGATTTCATTGCTGAGTGATATTGCTTTGTAAGTAAATACCACAACTTCTTTATCCATTTTTCACTTTCTGCGATGTTGAACTTGTACTGTAAACGAGGTTCTTGTAAACAGAGGCGTCCCAAACTTTGGGGTGGCTGTGTCTTTTTGATTTTAATTTCCCTAAGCTATAAGACCATAAGTGGCAGTGCCCTAGGCTCTGTTGCTTTGTTTTTTAGATGTTTCAGGAAACACCATACACTTCTCCCGAGTGTCTGTTGGCAATTTACATCCCGCCCATCAGCATAACAAGGCTCCCAGTTCTCCATGGCCTGTCCTGCCTTTCTGGATTTTACACTTTTTTCAGATGGCCCTTTTGACCGGGGGGAAGTGAGACTTCATTGTAGTGCAGATTTCCTTTGCAAGCTTGCTTGGTTGGCCAAAAAGGGCGTATGCGTTTTTTCCTGAATATATTCAGGAAAAAACGCATACGCCCTTTTTGGCCAAGTGCATCATTGTGGATGTTCTGCCTCTTTTCCTATGCTTTCAATGCAATTCCAGTCTAACTCCTGAAATCGGTTTCCTGCAATTCTGCCCCGCTTTCAAGTCCTCTTGGCAGCCTTACTTCAGTCTATTTTTGGACGATAGCTGTCATTTATAACTCTGCAGGTTTGTGAATTACAGTGCCCCTGAGCTCCTTTCTTCAACTCGCTTTCCTGTGACCTGGCCGCAACACCGCAGGATGGCTTCAGGCCCTAATCTGGTTCTGGCACGGCACGCTGAGCCTTTGGTTATTTCCTCTTCCTGGTGGGAAATGAGAGTTAAATTTTCCCGTCCAGACACCTCCAGCTAGTCTCTCATTGGTTCTCGCTATTTCTGTTCATCTTCCGCAGAAATTGCAAACTGGGCCAAACAGGAGGTTAAAGGCACGGACTCTCCAAGTGGGGAGAGTGTTAGTAAAGCGTCTGGAATGTTGCACCCGAGTACCAGGGGAGGAAAACTGAGACATATTTGAACACGTCTCCCGTTCACATGGTTGATCATACTTGGGTTCCACATGCATGTTTTAGCTGAAGGAAGAATACCTTAAACCTGGAGAGTTGAGACCCGTGGAATGGGTACCATGCAATATGACTTCAAAGGGTCTTCATTTGCTCACCGAACCTCTCCAATCCTATCACTGCTGCGTTTATGCCCCTGTACACATGCTTGATTCTCTTTCGGAGACATAGCAATCCATAGGTTTTAAGATACTTACTAGTCAGGTACATTCTTAGGCGTTTAATATGCGGTGTTGAGTCCATTTCGTTGAGCAAGGAGTAGCTCTTGTCTATTCCATATTTGGCTTAAGGAACTTTATCTGTGCTCATTTCAGTCTCTGGTTTTATGCTGCACCCCAACTCACCTTTACCCTTAAGCAAGAATAAGTTGGTTTTCTAAATTTGAGACCCTGTTCTGTTCTGTAATTCAGTTCCTGTGTAGCCAAGTTTCCATTCCGTGTATTACTGATATCTTATGATGTTTCTTTTTCTGTGTGACTTATTTCAGTTAGAATCATCATACCTGAATCCACTCATTGTGCTGCTAAGGGCCTGATGACACAGATTTCATTGCTGAGTGATATTGCTTTGTAAGTAAATACCACAACTTCTTTATCCATTTTTCACTTTCTGCGATGTTGAACTTGTACTGTAAACGAGGTTCTTGTAAACAGAGCCGTTCCAAACTTTGGGGTGGCTGTGTCTTTTTGATTTTAATTTCCCTAAGCTATAGGACCATAAGTGGAAGTGCCCTAGGTTCTGTTGCTTTGTTTTTTAGATGTTTCAGGAAACACCATACACTTCTCCCGAGTGGTTGTTGGCAATTTACATCCCGCCCATCAGCCTAACAAGGCTCCCAGTTCTCCATGGCCTGTCCTGCCTTTCTGGATTTTACACTTTTTTCAGATGGCCCTTTTGACCGGGGGGAAGTGAGACTTCATTGTAGTGCAGATTTCCTTTGCAAGCTTGCTTGGTTGGCCAAAAAGGGCGTATGCGTTTTTTCCTGAATATATTCAGGAAAAAACGCATACGCCCTATTTGGCCAAGTGCATCATTGTGGACGTTCTGCCTCTTTTCCTATGCTTTCAATGCAATTCCAGTCTACCTCCTTAAATCGGTTTCCTGCAATTCTGCCCCACTTTCAAGTCCTCTTGGCAGCCTTACTTCAGTCTATTTTTGGACGATAGCTGTCATTTATAACTCTGCAGGTTTGTGAATTACAGTGCCCCTGAGCTCCTTTCTTCAACTCGCTTTCTTTTGACCTGGCCGCAACACCGCAGGATGGCTTCAGGCCCTAATCTGGTTCCGGCACGGCACGCTGAGCCTTTGGTTATTTCCTCTTCCTGGTGGGAAATGAGAGTTAAATTTGCCCGTCCAGACACCTCCAGCTAGTCTCTCATTGGTTCTCGCTATTTCTGTTCATCTTCCGCAGAAATTGCAAACTGGGCCAAACAGGAGGTTAAAGGCACTGACTCTCCAAGTGGGGAGAGTGTTAGTAAAGCGTCTGGAATGTTGCACCCGAGTACCAGGGGAGGAAAACTGAGACATATTTGAACACGTCTCCCGTTCACATGGTTGATCATACTTGGGTTCCACATGCATGTTTTAGCTGAAGGAAGAATACCTTAAACCTGGAGAGTTGAGACCCGTGGAATGGGTACCATGCAATATGACTTCAAAGGGTCTTCATTTGCTCACCGAACCTCTCCAATCCTATCACTGCTGCGTTTATGCCCCTGTACACATGCTTGATTCTCTTTCGGAGACATAGCAATCCATAGGTTTTAAGATACTTACTAGTCAGGTACATTCTTAGGCGTTTAATATGCGGTGTTGAGTCCATTTCGTTGAGCAAGGAGTAGCTCTTGTCTATTCCATATTTGACTTAAGGAACTTTATCTGTGCTCATTTCAATCTCTGGTTTATGCAGCACCCCAACTCACCTTTACCCTTAAGCAAGCATAAGTTGGTTTTCTAAATTTGAGACCCTGTTCTGTTCTGTAATTCAGTTCCTGTGTAGCCAAGTTTCCATTCCGTGTATTACTGATATCTTATGATGTTTCTTTTTCTGTGTGACTTACTTCAGTTAGAATCATCATACCTGAATCCACTCATTGTGCTGCTAAGGGCCTGATGACACAGATTTCATTGCTGAGTGATATTGCTTTGTAAGTAAATACCACAACTTCTTTCCATTTTTCACTTTCTGCGATGTTGAACTTGTACTGTAAACGAGGTTCTTGTAAACAGAGCCATTCCAAACTTTGGGGTGGCTATGTCTTTTTGATTTTAATTTCCCTAAGCTATAGGCCCATAAGTGGAAGTGCCCTAGGTTCTGTTGCTTTGTTTTTTAGATGTTTCAGGAAACACCATACACTTCTCCCGAGTGGTTGTTGGCAATTTACATCCCGCCCATCAGCATAACAAGGCTCCCAGTTCTCCATGGCCTGTCCTGCCTTTCTGGATTTTACACTTTTTTCAGATGGCCCTTTTGACCGGGGGGAAGTGAGACTTCATTGTAGTGCAGATTTCCTTTGCAAGCTTGCTTGGTTGGCCAAATAGGGCGTATGCGTTTTTTCCTGAATATATTCAGGAAAAAACCCATACGCCCTTTTTGGCCAAGTGCATCATTGTGGACGTTCTGCCTCTTTTCCTATGCTTTCAATGCAATTTCAGTCTACCTCCTGAAATCGGTTTCCTGCAATTCTGCCCCGCTTTCAAGTCCTCTAGGCAGCCTTACTTCAGTCTATTTTTGGACAATAGCTGTCATTTATAACTCTGCAGGTTTGTGAATTACAGTGCCCCTGAGCTCCTTTCTTCAACTCGCTTTCTTGTGACCTGGCCGCAACACCGCAGGATGGCTTCAGGCCCTAATCTGGTTCCGGCACGGCACGCTGAGCCTTTGGTTATTTCCTCTTCCTGGTGGGAAATGAGAGTTAAATTTGCCCGTCCAGACACCTCCAGCTAGTCTCTCATTGGTTCTCGCTATTTCTGTTCATCTTCCGCAGAAATTGCAAACTGGGCCAAACAGGAGGTTAAAGGTGCTGACTCTCCAATTGGGGAGAGTGTTAGTAAAGCATCTGGAATGTTGCACCCGAGTACCAGGGGAGGAAAACTGAGACATATTTGAACACGTCTCCCGTTCACATGGTTGATCATACTTGGGTTCCACATGCATGTTTTAGCTGAAGGAAGAATACCTTAAACCTGGAGAGTTGAGACCCGTGGAATGGGTACCATGCAATATGACTTCAAAGGGTCTTCATTTGCTCACCGAACCTCTCCAATCCTATCACTGCTGCGTTTATGCCCCTGTACACATGCTTGATTCTCTTTCGGAGACATAGCAATCCATAGGTTTTAAGATACTTACTAGTCAGGTACATTCTTAGGCGTTTAATATGCGGTGTTGAGTCCATTTCGTTGAGCAAGGAGTAGCTCTTGTCTATTCCATATTTGACTTAAGGAACTTTATCTGTGCTCATTTCAATCTCTGGTTTTATGCAGCACCGCAACTCACCTTTACCCTTAAGCAAGCATAAGTTGGTTTTCTAAATTTGAGACCCTGTTCTGTTCTGTAATTCAGTTCCTGTGTAGCCAAGTTTACATTCCGTGTATTACTGATATCTTATGATGTTTCTTTTTCTGTGTGACTTACTTCAGTTAGAATCATCATACCTGAATCCACTCATTGTGCTGCTAAGGGCCTGATGACACAGATTTCATTGCTGAGTGATATTGCTTTGTAAGTAAATACCACAACTTCTTTCCATTTTTCACTTTCTGCGATGTTGAACTTGTACTGTAAACGAGGTTCTTGTAAACAGAGCCGTTCCAAACTTTGGGGTGGCTGTGTCTTTTTGATTTTAATTTCCCTAAGCTATAGGCCCATAAGTGGAAGTGCCCTAGGTTCTGTTGCTTTGTTTTTTAGATGTTTCAGGAAACACCATACACTTCTCCCGAGTGGTTGTTGGCAATTTACATCCCGCCCATCAGCATAACAAGGCTCCCAGTTCTCCATGGCCTGTCCTGCCTTTCTGGATTTTACACTTTTTTCAGATGGCCCTTTTGACCGGGGGGAAGTGAGACTTCATTGTAGTGCAGATTTCCTTTGCAAGCTTGCTTGGTTGGCCAAAAAGGGCGTATGCGTTTTTTCCTGAATATATTCAGGAAAAAACGCATACGCCCTTTTTGGCCAAGTGCATCATTGTGGACGTTCTGCCTCTTTTCCTATGCTTTCAATGCAATTCCAGTCTACCTCCTGAAATCGGTTTCCTGCAATTCTGCCCCGCTTTCAAGTCCTCTTGGCAGCCTTACTTCAGTCTATTTTTGGACGATAGCTGTCATTTATAACTCTGCAGGTTTGTGAATTACAGTGCCCCTGAGCTCCTTTCTTCAACTTGCTTTCTTGTGACCTGGCCGCAACACCGCAGGATGGCTTCAGGCCCTAATCTGGTTCCGGCACGGCACGCTGAGCCTTTGGTTATTTCCTCTTCCTGGTGGGAAATGAGAGTTAAATTTGCCCATCCAAACACCTCCAGCTAGTCTCTCATTGGTTCTCGCTATTCCTGTTCATCTTCCGCAGAAATTGCAAACTGGGCCAAACAGGAGGTTAAAGGTGCTGACTCTCCAATTGGGGAGAGTGTTAGTAAAGCATCTGGAATGTTGCACCCGAGTACCAGGGGAGGAAAACTGAGACATATTTGAACACGTCTCCCGTTCACATGGTTGATCATACTTGGGTTCCACATGCATGTTTTAGCTGAAGGAAGAATACCTTAAACCTGGAGAGTTGAGACCCGTGGAATGGGTACCATGCAATATGACTTCAAAGGGTCTTCATTTGCTCACCGAACCTCTCCAATCCTATCACTGCTGCGTTTATGCCCCTGTACACATGCTTGATTCTCTTTCGGAGACATAGCAATCCATAGGTTTTAAGATACTTACTAGTCAGGTACATTCTTAGGCGTTTAATATGCGGTGTTGAGTCCATTTCGTTGAGCAAGGAGTAGCTCTTGTCTATTCCATATTTGACTTAAGGAACTTTATCTGTGCTCATTTCAATCTCTGGTTTTATGCAGCACCGCAACTCACCTTTACCCTTAAGCAAGCATAAGTTGGTTTTCTAAATTTGAGACCCTGTTCTGTTCTGTAATTCAGTTCCTGTGTAGCCAAGTTTACATTCCGTGTATTACTGATATCTTATGATGTTTCTTTTTCTGTGTGACTTACTTCAGTTAGAATCATCATACCTGAATCCACTCATTGTGCTGCTAAGGGCCTGATGACACAGATTTCATTGCTGAGTGATATTGCTTTGTAAGTAAATACCACAACTTCTTTCCATTTTTCACTTTCTGCGATGTTGAACTTGTACTGTAAACGAGGTTCTTGTAAACAGAGCCGTTCCAAACTTTGGGGTGGCTGTGTCTTTTTGATTTTAATTTCCCTAAGCTATAGGCCCATAAGTGGAAGTGCCCTAGGTTCTGTTGCTTTGTTTTTTAGATGTTTCAGGAAACACCATACACTTCTCCCGAGTGGTTGTTGGCAATTTACATCCCGCCCATCAGCATAACAAGGCTCCCAGTTCTCCATGGCCTGTCCTGCCTTTCTGGATTTTACACTTTTTTCAGATGGCCCTTTTGACCGGGGGGAAGTGAGACTTCATTGTAGTGCAGATTTCCTTTGCAAGCTTGCTTGGTTGGCCAAAAAGGGCGTATGCGTTTTTTCCTGAATATATTCAGGAAAAAACGCATACGCCCTTTTTGGCCAAGTGCATCATTGTGGACGTTCTGCCTCTTTTCCTATGCTTTCAATGCAATTCCAGTCTACCTCCTGAAATCGGTTTCCTGCAATTCTGCCCCGCTTTCAAGTCCTCTTGGCAGCCTTACTTCAGTCTATTTTTGGACGATAGCTGTCATTTATAACTCTGCATGTTTGTGAATTACAGTGCCCCTGAGCTCCTTTCTTCAACTTGCTTTCTTGTGACCTGGCCGCAACACCGCAGGATGGCTTCAGGCCCTAATCTGGTTCCGGCACGGCACGCTGAGCCTTTGGTTATTTCCTCTTCCTGGTGGGAAATGAGAGTTAAATTTGCCCATCCAAACACCTCCAGCTAGTCTCTCATTGGTTCTCGCTATTCCTGTTCATCTTCCGCAGAAATTGCAAAACTGGGCCAAACAGGAGGTTAAAGGCGCTGACTCTCCAAGTGGGGAGAGTGTTAGTAAAGCGTCTGGAATGTTGCACCCGAGTACCAGGGGAGGAAAACTGAGACATATTTGAACACGTCTCCCGTTCACATGGTTGATCATACTTGGGTTCCACATGCATGTTTTAGCTGAAGGAAGAATACCTTAAACCTGGAGAGTTAAGACCCATGTAATGGGTACCATGCAATATGACTTCAAAGGGTCTTCATTTGCTCACCGAACCTCTCCAATCCTATCACTGCTGCGTTTATGACCCTGTACACATGCTTGATTCTCTTTCGGAGACATAGCAATCCATAGGTTTTAAGATACTTACTAGTCAGGTACATTGTTAGGCGTTTAATATGCGGTGTTGAGTCCATTTCGTTGAGCAAGGAGTAGCTCTTGTCTATTCCATATTTGGCTTAAGGAACTTTATCTGTGCTCATTTCAATCTCTGGTTTTATGCAGCACCCCAACTCACCTTTCCCCTTAAGCAAGCATAAGTTGGTTTTCTAAATTTGAGACCCTGTTCTGTTCTGTAATTCAGTTCCTGTGTAGCCAAGTTTACATTCCGTGTATTACTGATATCTTATGATGTTTCTTTTTCTGTGTGACTTATTTCAGTTAGAATCATCATACCTGAATCCACTCATTGTGATGCTAAGGGCCTGATGACATAGATTTCATTGCTGAGTGATATTGCTTTGTAAGTAAATACCACAACTTCTTTATCCATTTTTCACTTTCTGCGATGTTGAACTTGTACTGGAAACGAGGTTCTTGTAAACAGAGGCGTCCCAAACTTTGGGGTGGCTGTGTCTTTTTGATTTTAATTTCCCTAAGCTATAGGACCATAAGTGGCAGTGCCCTAGGCTCTGTTGCTTTGTTTTTTAGATGTTTCAGGAAACACCATACACTTCTCCCGAGTGGTTGTTGGCAATTTACATCCCGCCCATCAGCATAACAAGGCTCCCAGTTCTCCATGGCCTGTCCTGCCTTTCTGGATTTTACACTTTTTTCAGATGGCCCTTTTGACCGGGGGGAAGTGAGACTTCATTGTAGTGCAGATTTCCTTTGCAAGCTTGCTTGGTTGGCCAAATAGGGCGTATGCGTTTTTTCCTGAATATATTCAGGAAAAAACGCATACGCCCTTTTTGGCCAAGTGCATCATTGTGGACGTTCTGCCTCTTTTCCTATGCTTTCAATGCAATTTCAGTCTACCTCCTGAAATCGGTTTCCTGCAATTCTGCCCCGCTTTCAAGTCCTCTTGGCAGCCTTACTTCAGTCTATTTTTGGACGATAGCTGTCATTTATAACTCTGCAGGTTTGTGAATTACAGTGCCCCTGAGCTCCTTTCTTCAACTCGCTTTCTTGTGACCTGGCCGCAACACCGCAGGATGGCTTCAGGCCCTAATCTGGTTCCGGTACGGCACGCTGAGCCTTTGGTTATTTCCTCTTCCTGTTGGGAAATGAGAGTTAAATTTGCCCGTCCAGACACCTCCAGCTAGCCTCTCATTGGTTCTCGCTATTCCTGTTCATCTTCCGCAGAAATTGCAAACTGTGCCAAACAGGAGTTTAAAGGCGCTGACTCTCCAAGTGGGGAGAGTGTTAGTAAAGCGTCTGGAATGTTGCACCCGAGTACCAGGGGAGGAAAACTGAGACATATTTGAACACGTCTCCCGATCACATGGTTGATCATACTCTGGGTTCCACATGCCTGTTTTAGCTGAAGGAAGAATACCTAAAACCTGGGTAATTGAAACCCGTGGAATGGGTACCATGCAATATGACTTCAAAGGGTCTTCATTTGCTCACCAAACCTCTCCAATCCTATCACTGCTGCGTTTATGCCCCTGTACACATGCTTGATTCTCTTTCGGAGACATAGCAATCCATAGGTTTTAAGATACTTACTAGTCAGGTACATTCTTAGGCGTTTAATATGCGGTGTTGAGTCCATTTCGTTGAGCAAGGAGTGGCTCTTGTCTATTCCATATTTGGCTTAAGGAACTTTATCTGTGCTCATTCCAATCTCTGGTTTTATGTAGCAACCCAACTCACCTTTCCCCTTAAGCAAGCATAATTTGGTTTTCTAAATTTGAGAACCTGTTCTGTTTTGGAATTCAGTTCCTGTGTAGCCAAGTTTACATTCCGTGTATTAGTGATATCTTATGATGTTTCTTTTTCTGTGTGACTTATTTCAGTTAGAATCATCGTACCTGAATCTACTCATTATGATGCAACGTGCCTGATGACATAGATTTCATTGCTGAGTTATACTGCATTGTACGTAAGTACCACAAGTTCTTTATCCATTTTTCACTTTCTGCGATGTTGAACTTGTACTGTAAACGAGGTTCTTGTAAACAGAGGCGTCCCAAACTTTAGGGTGGCTGTGTCTTTTTGATTTTAATTTCCCTAAGCTATAGGACCATAAGTGGCAGTGCCCTAGGCTCTGTTGCTTTGTTTTTTAGATGTTTCAGGAAACACCATACACTTCTCCCGAGTGTCTGTTGGCAATTTACATCCTGCCCATCAGCATAACAAGGCTCCCAGTTCTCCATGGCCTGTCCTGCCTTTCTGGATTTTACACTTTTTTCAGATGGCCCTTTTGACCGGGGGGAAGTGAGACTTCATTGTAGTGCAGATTTCCTTTGCAAGCTTGCTTGGTTGGCCAAAAAGGGCGTATGCGTTTTTTCCTGAATATATTCAGGAAAAAACGCATACGCCCTTTTTGGCCAAGTGCATCATTGTGGACGTTCTGCCTCTTTTCCTATGCTTTCAATGCAATTCCAGTCTACCTCCTTAAATCGGTTTCCTGCAATTCTGCCCCACTTTCAAGTCCTCTTGGCAGCCTTACTTCAGTCTATTTTTGGACGATAGCTGTCATTTATAACTCTGCAGGTTTGTGAATTACAGTGCCCCTGAGCTCCTTTCTTCAACTCGCTTTCTTGTGACCTGGCCGCAACACCGCAGGTTGGCTTCAGGCCCTAATCTGGTTCCGGCACGGCACGCTGAGCCTTTGGTTATTTCCTCTTCCTGTTGGGAAATGAGAGTTAAATTTGCCCGTCCAGACACCTCCAGCTAGTCTCTCATTGGTTCTCGCTATTCCTGTTCATCTTCCGCAGAAATTGCAAACTGGGCCAAACAGGAGGTTAAAGGCGCTGACTCTCCAAGTGGGGAGAGTGTTAGTAAAGCGTCTGGAATGTTGCACCCGAGTACCAGGGGAGGAAAACTGAGACATATTTGAACACGTCTCCCGATCACATGGTTGATCATACTCTGGGTTCCACATGCCTGTTTTAGCTGAAGGAAGAATACCTAAAACCTGGGTAATTGAAACCCGTGGAATGGGTACCATGCAATATGACTTCAAAGGGTCTTCATTTGCTCACCGAACCTCTCCAATCCTATCACTGCTGCGTTTATGCCCCTGTACACATGCTTGATTCTCTTTCGGAGACATAGCAATCCATAGGTTTTAAGATACTTACTAGTCAGGTACATTCTTAGGCGTTTAATATGCGGTGTTGAGTCCATTTCGTTGAGCAAGGAGTGGCTCTTGTCTATTCCATATTTGGCTTAAGGAACTTTATCTGTGCTCATTTCAATCTCTGGTTTTATGCAGCACCCCAACTCACCTTTACCCTTAAGCAAGCATAAGTTGGTTTTCTAAATTTGAGACCCTGTTCTGTTCTGTAATTCAGTTCCTCTGTAGCCAAGTTTCCATTCCGTGTATTACTGATATCTTATGATGTTTCTTTTTCTGTGTGACTTATTTCAGTTAGAATCATCATACCTGAATCCACTCATTGTGCTGCTAAGGGCCTGATGACATAGATTTCATTGCTGAGTGATATTGCTTTGTAAGTGAATACCACAACTTCTTTATCCATTTTTCACTTTCTGCGATGTTGAACTTGTACTGTAAACGAGGTTCTTGTAAACAGAGCCGTTCCAAACTTTGGGGTGGCTGTGTCTTTTTGATTTTAATTTCCCTAAGCTATAGGACCATAAGTGGAAGTGCCCTAGGCTCTGTTGCTTTGTTTTTTAGATGTTTCAGGAAACACCATACACTTCTCCCGAGTGGTTGTTGGCAATTTACATCCCGCCCATCAGCATAACAAGGCTCCCTGTTCTCCATGGCCTGTCCTGCCTTTCTGGATTTTACACTTTTTTCAGATGGCCCTTTTGACCGGGGGGAAGTGAGACTTCATTGTAGTGCAGATTTCCTTTGCAAGCTTGCTTGGTTGGCCAAAAAGGGCGTATGCGTTTTTTCCTGAATATATTCAGGAAAAAACGCATACGCCCTTTTTGGCCAAGTGCATCATTGTGGACGTTCTGCCTCTTTTCCTATGCTTTCAATGCAATTCCAGTCTACCTCCTGAAATCGGTTTCCTGCAATTCTGCCCCGCTTTCAAGTCCTCTTGGCAGCCTTACTTCAGTCTATTTTTGGACGATAGCTGTCATTTATAACTCTGCAGGTTTGTGAATTACAGTGCCCCTGAGCTCCTTTCTTCAACTCGCTTTCTTTTGAGCTGGCCGCAACACCGCAGGATGGCTTCAGGCCCTAATCTGGTTCCGGTACGGCACGCTGAGCCTTTGGTTATTTCCTCTTCCTGGTGGGAAATGAGAGTTAAATTTGCCCGTCCAGACACCTCCAGCTAGCCTCTCATTGGTTCTCGCTATTCCTGTTCATCTTCCGCAGAAATTGCAAACTGGGCCAAACAGGAGTTTAAAGGGACTGACTCTCCAAGTCGGGAGAGTGTTAGTAAAGCGTCTGGAATGTTGCACCCGAGTACCAGGGGAGGAAAACTGAGACATATTTGAACACGTCTCCCGTTCACATGGTTGATCATACTTGGGTTCCACATGCATGTTTTAGCTGAAGGAAGAATACCTTAAACCTGGAGAGTTAAGACCCGTGTAATGGGTACCATGCAATATGACTTCAAAGGGTCTTCATTTGCTCACCGAACCTCTCCAATCCTATCACTGCTGCGTTTATGCGCCTGTACACATGCTTGATTCTCTTTCGGAGACATAGCAATCCATAGGTTTTAAGATACTTACTAGTCATGTACATTCTTAGACGTTTAATATGCGGTGTTGAGTCCATTTCGTTGAGCAAGGAGTAGCTCTTGTCTATTCCATATTTGACTTAAGGAACTTTATCTGTGCTCATTTCAATCTCTGGTTTTATGCAGCACCCCAACTCACCTTTCCCCTTAAGCAAGCATAAGTTGGTTTTCTAAATTTGAGACCCTGTTCTGTTCTGTAATTCAGTTCCTGTGTAGCCAAGTTTACATTCCGTGTATTACTGATATCTTATGATGTTTCTTTTTCTGTGTGACTTACTTCAGTTAGAATCATCATACCTGAATCCACTCATTGTGCTGCTAAGGGCCTGATGACACAGATTTCATTGCTGAGTGATATTGCTTTGTAAGTAAATACCACAACTTCTTTATCCATTTTTCACTTTCTGCGATGTTGAACTTGTACTGTAAACGAGGTTCTTGTAAACAGAGGCGTCCCAAACTTTGGGGTGGCTGTGTCTTTTTGATTTTAATTTCCCTAAGCTATAGGACCATAAGTGGAAGTGCCCTAGGTTCTGTTGCTTTGTTTTTTAGATGTTTCAGGAAACACCATACACTTCTCCCGAGTGTCTGTTGGCAATTTACATCCCGCCCATCAGCATAACAAGGCTCCCAGTTCTCCATGGCCTGTCCTGCCTTTCTGGATTTTACACTTTTTTCAGATGGCCCTTTTGACCGGGGGGAAGTGAGACTTCATTGTAGTGCAGATTTCCTTTGCAAGCTTGCTTGGTTGGCCAAAAAGGGCGTATGCTTTTTTTCCTGAATATATTCAGGAAAAAACGCATACGCCCTTTTTGGCCAAGTGCATCATTGTGGACGTTCTGCCTCTTTTCCTATGCTTTCAATGCAATTTCAGTCTACCTCCTGAAATCGGTTTCCTGCAATTATGCCCCGCTTTCAAGTCCTCTTGGCAGCCTTACTTCAGTCTATTTTTGGACGATAGCTGTCATTTATAACTCTGCAGGTTTGTGAATTACAGTGCCCCTGAGCTCCTTTCTTCAACTCGCTTTCTTTTGACCTGGCCGCAACACCGCAGGATGACTTGAGGCCCTAATCTGGTTCCGGCCCGGCATGCTGAGCCTTTGGTTAATTCCTCTTCCTGGTGGGAAATGAGAGTTAAATTTGCCCGTCCAGACACCTCCAGCTAGCCTCTCATTGGTTCTCGCTATTCCTGTTCATCTTCCGCAGAAATTGCAAACTGGGCCAAACAGGAGGTTAAAGGGACTGACTCTCCAAGTGGGGAGAGTGTTAGTAAAGCGTCTGGAATGTTGCACCCGAGTACCAGGGGAGGAAAACTGAGACATATTTGAACACGTCTCCCGATCACATGGTTGATCATACTCTAGGTTCCACATGCATGTTTTAGCTGAAGGAAGAATACCTTAAACCTGGGTAGTTGAAACCCGTGGAATGGGTACCATGCAATATGACTTCAAAGGGTCTTCATTTGCTCACCGAACCTCTCCAATCCTATCACTGCTGCGTTTATGCCCCTGTACACATGCTTGATTCTCTTTCGGAGACATAGCAATCTATAGGTTTTAAGATACTTACAAGTCAGGTACATTCTTAGGCGTTTAATATGCGGTGTTGAGTCCATTTCGTTGAGCAAGGAGTAGCTCTTGTCTATTCCATATTTGGCTTAAGGAACTTTATCTGTGCTCATTTCAATCTCTGGTTTTATGCAGCACCCCAACTCACCTTTACCCTTAAGCAAGCATAAGTTGTTTTTCTAAATTTGTGACCCAGTTCTGTTCTGTAATTCAGTTCCTGTGAAGCCAAGTTTCCATTCCGTGTATTACTGATATCTTATGATGTTTCTTTTTCTGTGTGACTTATTTCAGTTAGAATCATCATACCTGAATCCACTCATTGTGCTGCTAAGGGCCTGATGACATAGATTTCATTGCTGAGTGATATTGCTTTGTAAGTGAATACCACAACTTCTTTATCCATTTTTCACTTTCTGCGATGTTGAACTTGTACTGTAAACGAGGTTCTTGTAAACAGAGGCGTCCCAAACTTTGGGGTGGCTGTGTCTTTTTGATTTTAATTTCCCTAAGCTATAGGACCATAAGTGGAAGTGCCCTAGGTTCTGTTGCTTTGTTTTTTAGATGTTTCAGGAAACACCATACACTTCTCCCGAGTGGTTGTTGGCAATTTACATCCCGCCCATCAGCATAACAAGGCTCCCAGTTCTCCATGGCCTGTCCTGCCTTTCTGGATTTTACACTTTTTTCAGATGGCCCTTTTGACCGGGGGGAAGTGAGACTTCATTGTAGTGCAGATTTCCTTTGCAAGCTTGCTTGGTTGGCCAAAAGGGGCGTATGCGTTTTTTCCTGAATATATTCAGGAAAAAACGCATACGCCTTTTTTGGCCAAGTGCATCATTGTGGACGTTCTGCCTCTTTTCCTATGCTTTCAATGCAATTTCAGTCTACCTCCTGAAATCGGTTTCCTGCAATTATGCCCCGCTTTCAAGTCCTCTTGGCAGCCTTACTTCAGTCTATTTTTGGACGATAGCTGTCATTTATAACTCTGCAGGTTTGTGAATTACAGTGCCCCTGAGCTCCTTTCTTCAACTCGCTTTCTTGTGACCTGGCCGCAACACCGCAGGATGGCTTCAGGCCCTAATCTGGTTCCGGTACGGCACGCTGAGCCTTTGGTTATTTCCTCTTCCTGTTGGGAAATGAGAGTTAAATTTGCCCGTCCAGACACCTCCAGCTAGCCTCTCATTGGTTCTCGCTATTCCTGTTCATCTTCCGCAGAAATTGCAAACTGTGCCAAACAGGAGTTTAAAGGCGCTGACTCTCCAAGTGGGGAGAGTGTTAGTAAAGCGTCTGGAATGTTGCACCCGAGTACCAGGGGAGGAAAACTGAGACATATTTGAACACGTCTCCCGATCACATGGTTGATCATACTCTGGGTTCCACATGCCTGTTTTAGCTGAAGGAAGAATACCTAAAACCTGGGTAATTGAAACCCGTGGAATGGGTACCATGCAATATGACTTCAAAGGGTCTTCATTTGCTCACCAAACCTCTCCAATCCTATCACTGCTGCGTTTATGCCCCTGTACACATGCTTGATTCTCTTTCGGAGACATAGCAATCCATAGGTTTTAAGATACTTACTAGTCAGGTACATTCTTAGGCGTTTAATATGCGGTGTTGAGTCCATTTCGTTGAGCAAGGAGTGGCTCTTGTCTATTCCATATTTGGCTTAAGGAACTTTATCTGTGCTCATTTCAATCTCTGGTTTTATGTAGCAACCCAACTCACCTTTCCCCTTAAGCAAGCATAATTTGGTTTTCTAAATTTGAGAACCTGTTCTGTTTTGGAATTCAGTTCCTGTGTAGCCAAGTTTACATTCCGTGTATTAGTGATATCTTATGATGTTTCTTTTTCTGTGTGACTTATTTCAGTTAGAATCATCGTACCTGAATCTACTCATTATGATGCAACGTGCCTGATGACATAGATTTCATTGCTGAGTTATACTGCATTGTACGTAAGTACCACAAGTTCTTTATCCATTTTTCACTTTCTGCGATGTTGAACTTGTACTGTAAACGAGGTTCTTGTAAACAGAGGCGTCCCAAACTTTAGGGTGGCTGTGTCTTTTTGATTTTAATTTCCCTAAGCTATAGGACCATAAGTGGCAGTGCCCTAGGCTCTGTTGCTTTGTTTTTTAGATGTTTCAGGAAACACCATACACTTCTCCCGAGTGTCTGTTGGCAATTTACATCCTGCCCATCAGCATAACAAGGCTCCCAGTTCTCCATGGCCTGTCCTGCCTTTCTGGATTTTACACTTTTTTCAGATGGCCCTTTTGACCGGGGGGAAGTGAGACTTCATTGTAGTGCAGATTTCCTTTGCAAGCTTGCTTGGTTGGCCAAAAAGGGCGTATGCGTTTTTTCCTGAATATATTCAGGAAAAAACGCATACGCCCTTTTTGGCCAAGTGCATCATTGTGGACGTTCTGCCTCTTTTCCTATGCTTTCAATGCAATTCCAGTCTACCTCCTTAAATCGGTTTCCTGCAATTCTGCCCCACTTTCAAGTCCTCTTGGCAGCCTTACTTCAGTCTATTTTTGGACGATAGCTGTCATTTATAACTCTGCAGGTTTGTGAATTACAGTGCCCCTGAGCTCCTTTCTTCAACTCGCTTTCTTGTGACCTGGCCGCAACACCGCAGGTTGGCTTCAGGCCCTAATCTGGTTCCGGCACGGCACGCTGAGCCTTTGGTTATTTCCTCTTCCTGTTGGGAAATGAGAGTTAAATTTGCCCGTCCAGACACCTCCAGCTAGTCTCTCATTGGTTCTCGCTATTCCTGTTCATCTTCCGCAGAAATTGCAAACTGGGCCAAACAGGAGGTTAAAGGCGCTGACTCTCCAAGTGGGGAGAGTGTTAGTAAAGCGTCTGGAATGTTGCACCCGAGTACCAGGGGAGGAAAACTGAGACATATTTGAACACGTCTCCCGATCACATGGTTGATCATACTCTGGGTTCCACATGCCTGTTTTAGCTGAAGGAAGAATACCTAAAACCTGGGTAATTGAAACCCGTGGAATGGGTACCATGCAATATGACTTCAAAGGGTCTTCATTTGCTCACCGAACCTCTCCAATCCTATCACTGCTGTGTTTATGCCCCTGTACACATGCTTGATTCTCTTTCGGAGACATAGCAATCCATAGGTTTTAAGATACTTACTAGTCAGGTACATTCTTAGGCGTTTAATATGCGGTGTTGAGTCCATTTCGTTGAGCAAGGAGTGGCTCTTGTCTATTCCATATTTGGCTTAAGGAACTTTATCTGTGCTCATTTCAATCTCTGGTTTTATGCAGCACCCCAACTCACCTTTACCCTTAAGCAAGCATAAGTTGGTTTTCTAAATTTGAGACCCTGTTCTGTTCTGTAATTCAGTTCCTCTGTAGCCAAGTTTCCATTCCGTGTATTACTGATATCTTATGATGTTTCTTTTTCTGTGTGACTTATTTCAGTTAGAATCATCATACCTGAATCCACTCATTGTGCTGCTAAGGGCCTGATGACATAGATTTCATTGCTGAGTGATATTGCTTTGTAAGTGAATACCACAACTTCTTTATCCATGTTTCACTTTCTGCGATGTTGAACTTGTACTGTAAACGAGGTTCTTGTAAACAGAGCCGTTCCAAACTTTGGGGTGGCTGTGTCTTTTTGATTTTAATTTCCCTAAGCTATAGGACCATAAGTGGAAGTGCCCTAGGCTCTGTTGCTTTGTTTTTTAGATGTTTCAGGAAACACCATACACTTCTCCCGAGTGGTTGTTGGCAATTTACATCCCGCCCATCAGCATAACAAGGCTCCCTGTTCTCCATGGCCTGTCCTGCCTTTCTGGATTTTACACTTTTTTCAGATGGCCCTTTTGACCGGGGGGAAGTGAGACTTCATTGTAGTGCAGATTTCCTTTGCAAGCTTGCTTGGTTGGCCAAAAAGGGCGTATGCGTTTTTTCCTGAATATATTCAGGAAAAAACGCATACGCCCTTTTTGGCCAAGTGCATCATTGTGGACGTTCTGCCTCTTTTCCTATGCTTTCAATGCAATTCCAGTCTACCTCCTGAAATCGGTTTCCTGCAATTCTGCCCCGCTTTCAAGTCCTCTTGGCAGCCTTACTTCAGTCTATTTTTGGACGATAGCTGTCATTTATAACTCTGCAGGTTTGTGAATTACAGTGCCCCTGAGCTCCTTTCTTCAACTCGCTTTCTTTTGAGCTGGCCGCAACACCGCAGGATGGCTTCAGGCCCTAATCTGGTTCCGGTACGGCACGCTGAGCCTTTGGTTATTTCCTCTTCCTGGTGGGAAATGAGAGTTAAATTTGCCCGTCCAGACACCTCCAGCTAGCCTCTCATTGGTTCTCGCTATTCCTGTTCATCTTCCGCAGAAATTGCAAACTGGGCCAAACAGGAGTTTAAAGGGACTGACTCTCCAAGTCGGGAGAGTGTTAGTAAAGCGTCTGGAATGTTGCACCCGAGTACCAGGGGAGGAAAACTGAGACATATTTGAACACGTCTCCCGTTCACATGGTTGATCATACTTGGGTTCCACATGCATGTTTTAGCTGAAGGAAGAATACCTTAAACCTGGAGAGTTAAGACCCGTGTAATGGGTACCATGCAATATGACTTCAAAGGGTCTTCATTTGCTCACCGAACCTCTCCAATCCTATCACTGCTGCGTTTATGCGCCTGTACACATGCTTGATTCTCTTTCGGAGACATAGCAATCCATAGGTTTTAAGATACTTACTAGTCATGTACATTCTTAGACGTTTAATATGCGGTGTTGAGTCCATTTCGTTGAGCAAGGAGTAGCTCTTGTCTATTCCATATTTGACTTAAGGAACTTTATCTGTGCTCATTTCAATCTCTGGTTTTATGCAGCACCCCAACTCACCTTTCCCCTTAAGCAAGCATAAGTTGGTTTTCTAAATTTGAGACCCTGTTCTGTTCTGTAATTCAGTTCCTGTGTAGCCAAGTTTACATTCCGTGTATTACTGATATCTTATGATGTTTCTTTTTCTGTGTGACTTACTTCAGTTAGAATCATCATACCTGAATCCACTCATTGTGCTGCTAAGGGCCTGATGACACAGATTTCATTGCTGAGTGATATTGCTTTGTAAGTAAATACCACAACTTCTTTATCCATTTTTCACTTTCTGCGATGTTGAACTTGTACTGTAAACGAGGTTCTTGTAAACAGAGGCGTCCCAAACTTTGGGGTGGCTGTGTCTTTTTGATTTTAATTTCCCTAAGCTATAGGACCATAAGTGGAAGTGCCCTAGGTTCTGTTGCTTTGTTTTTTAGATGTTTCAGGAAACACCATACACTTCTCCCGAGTGTCTGTTGGCAATTTACATCCCGCCCATCAGCATAACAAGGCTCCCAGTTCTCCATGGCCTGTCCTGCCTTTCTGGATTTTACACTTTTTTCAGATGGCCCTTTTGACCGGGGGGAAGTGAGACTTCATTGTAGTGCAGATTTCCTTTGCAAGCTTGCTTGGTTGGCCAAAAAGGGCGTATGCGTTTTTTCCTGAATATATTCAGGAAAAAACGCATACGCCCTTTTTGGCCAAGTGCATCATTGTGGACGTTCTGCCTCTTTTCCTATGCTTTCAATGCAATTTCAGTCTACCTCCTGAAATCGGTTTCCTGCAATTATGCCCCGCTTTCAAGTCCTCTTGGCAGCCTTACTTCAGTCTATTTTTGGACGATAGCTGTCATTTATAACTCTGCAGGTTTGTGAATTACAGTGCCCCTGAGCTCCTTTCTTCAACTCGCTTTCTTTTGACCTGGCCGCAACACCGCAGGATGACTTGAGGCCCTAATCTGGTTCCGGCCCGGCATGCTGAGCCTTTGGTTAATTCCTCTTCCTGGTGGGAAATGAGAGTTAAATTTGCCCGTCCAGACACCTCCAGCTAGCCTCTCATTGGTTCTCGCTATTCCTGTTCATCTTCCGCAGAAATTGCAAACTGGGCCAAACAGGAGGTTAAAGGGACTGACTCTCCAAGTGGGGAGAGTGTTAGTAAAGCGTCTGGAATGTTGCACCCGAGTACCAGGGGAGGAAAACTGAGACATATTTGAACACGTCTCCCGATCACATGGTTGATCATACTCTAGGTTCCACATGCATGTTTTAGCTGAAGGAAGAATACCTTAAACCTGGGTAGTTGAAACCCGTGGAATGGGTACCATGCAATATGACTTCAAAGGGTCTTCATTTGCTCACCGAACCTCTCCAATCCTATCACTGCTGCGTTTATGCCCCTGTACACATGCTTGATTCTCTTTCGGAGACATAGCAATCTATAGGTTTTAAGATACTTACAAGTCAGGTACATTCTTAGGCGTTTAATATGCGGTGTTGAGTCCATTTCGTTGAGCAAGGAGTAGCTCTTGTCTATTCCATATTTGGCTTAAGGAACTTTATCTGTGCTCATTTCAATCTCTGGTTTTATGCAGCACCCAAACTCACCTTTACCCTTAAGCAAGCATAAGTTGTTTTTCTAA
This sequence comes from Stenella coeruleoalba, assembly GCF_951394435.1. Taxonomy (NCBI): domain Eukaryota; kingdom Metazoa; phylum Chordata; class Mammalia; order Artiodactyla; family Delphinidae; genus Stenella; species Stenella coeruleoalba. The sequence goes on along the minus strand of NW_027646115.1, from coordinate 414,814 downwards.
ATTTGTGACCCAGTTCTGTTCTGTAATTCAGTTCCTGTGAAGCCAAGTTTCCATTCCGTGTATTACTGATATCTTATGATGTTTCTTTTTCTGTGTGACTTATTTCAGTTAGAATCATCATACCTGAATCCACTCATTGTGCTGCTAAGGGCCTGATGACATAGATTTCATTGCTGAGTGATATTGCTTTGTAAGTGAATACCACAACTTCTTTATCCATTTTTCACTTTCTGCGATGTTGAACTTGTACTGTAAACGAGGTTCTTGTAAACAGAGGCGTCCCAAACTTTGGGGTGGCTGTGTCTTTTTGATTTTAATTTCCCTAAGCTATAGGACCATAAGTGGAAGTGCCCTAGGTTCTGTTGCTTTGTTTTTTAGATGTTTCAGGAAACACCATACACTTCTCCCGAGTGGTTGTTGGCAATTTACATCCCGCCCATCAGCATAACAAGGCTCCCAGTTCTCCATGGCCTGTCCTGCCTTTCTGGATTTTACACTTTTTTCAGATGGCCCTTTTGACCGGGGGGAAGTGAGACTTCATTGTAGTGCAGATTTCCTTTGCAAGCTTGCTTGGTTGGCCAAAAAGGGCGTATGCGTTTTTTCCTGAATATATTCAGGAAAAAACGCATACGCCCTTTTTGGCCAAGTGCATCATTGTGGACGTTCTGCCTCTTTTCCTATGCTTTCAATGCAATTTCAGTCTACCTCCTGAAATCGGTTTCCTGCAATTCTGCCCCGCTTTCAAGTCCTCTTGGCAGCCTTACTTCAGTCTATTTTTGGACGATAGCTGTCATTTATAACTCTGCAGGTTTGTGAATTACAGTGCCCCTGAGCTCCTTTCTTCAACTCGCTTTCTTTTGACCTGGCCGCAACACCGCAGGATGACTTGAGGCCCTAATCTGGTTCCGGCCCGGCATGCTGAGCCTTTGGTTAATTCCTCTTCCTGGTGGGAAATGAGAGTTAAATTTGCCCGTCCAGACACCTCCAGCTAGCCTCTCATTGGTTCTCGCTATTCCTGTTCATCTTCCGCAGAAATTGCAAACTGGGCCAAACAGGAGGTTAAAGGGACTGACTCTCCAAGTGGGGAGAGTGTTAGTAAAGCGTCTGGAATGTTGCACCCGAGTACCAGGGGAGGAAAACTGAGACATATTTGAACACGTCTCCCGATCACATGGTTGATCATACTCTAGGTTCCACATGCATGTTTTAGCTGAAGGAAGAATACCTTAAACCTGGGTAGTTGAAACCCGTGGAATGGGTACCATGCAATATGACTTCAGAGGGTTTTCATTTGCTCACCGAACCTCTCCAATCCTATCACTGCTGCGTTTATGCCCCTGTACACATGCTTGATTCTCTTTCGGAGACATAGCAATCTATAGGTTTTAAGATACTTACTAGTCAGGTACATTCTTAGGCGTTTAATATGCGGTGTTGAGTCCATTTCGTTGAGCAAGGAGTACCTCTTGTCTATTCCATATTTGGCTTAAGGAACTTTATCTGTGCTCATTTCAATCTCTGGTTTTATGCAGCACCCCAACTCACCTTTACCCTTAAGCAAGCATAAGTTGTTTTTCTAAATTTGTGACCCAGTTCTGTTCTGTAATTCAGTTCCTGTGAAGCCAAGTTTCCATTCCGTGTATTACTGATATCTTATGATGTTTCTTTTTCTGTGTGACTTATTTCAGTTAGAATCATCATACCTGAATCCACTCATTGTGCTGCTAAGGGCCTGATGACATAGATTTCATTGCTGAGTGATATTGCTTTGTAAGTGAATACCACAACTTCTTTATCCATTTTTCACTTTCTGCGATGTTGAACTTGTACTGTAAACGAGGTTCTTGTAAACAGAGCCGTTCCAAACTTCGGGGTGGCTGTGTCTTTTTGATTTTAATTTCCCTAAGCTATAGGACCATAAGTGGAAGTGCCCTAGGCTCTGTTGCTTTGTTTTTTAGATGTTTCAGGAAACACCATACACTTCTCCCGAGTGTCTGTTGGCAATTTACATCCCGCCCATCAGCATAACAAGGCTCCCAGTTCTCCATGGCCTGTCCTGCCTTTCTGGATTTTACACTTTTTTCAGATGGCCCTTTTGACCGGGGGGAAGTGAGACTTCATTGTAGTGCAGATTTCCTTTGCAAGCTTGCTTGGTTGGCCAAAAAGGGCGTATGCGTTTTTTCCTGAATATATTCAGGAAAAAACGCATACGCCCTTTTTGGCCAAGTGCATCATTGTGGACGTTCTGCCTCTTCTCCTATGCTTTCAATGCAATTCCAGTCTACCTCCTGAAATCGGTTTCCTGCAATTCTGCCCCGCTTTCAAGTCCTCTTGGCAGCCTTACTTCAGTCTATTTTTGGACGATAGCTGTCATTTATAAATCTGCAGGTTTGTGAATTACAGTGCCCCTGAGCTCCTTTCTTCAACTTGCTTTCTTGTGACCTGGCCGCAACACCGCAGGATGGCTTCAGGCCCTAATCTGGTTCCGGCACGGCACGCTGAGCCTTTGGTTATTTCCTCTTCCTGGTGGGAAATGAGAGTTAAATTTGCCCGTCCAAACACCTCCAGCTAGCCTCTCATTGGTTCTCGCTATTCCTGTTCATCTTCCGCAGAAATTGCAAACTGGGCCAAAAGGAGGTTAAAGGCGCTGACTCTCCAAGTGGGGAGAGTGTTAGTAAAGCGTCTGGAATGTTGCACCCGAGTACCAGGGGAGGAAAACTGAGACATATTTGAACACGTCTCCCATTCACATGGTTGATCATACTTGGGTTCCACATGCATGTTTTAGCTGAAGGAAGAATACCTTAAACCTGGAGAGTTGAGACCCGTGGAATGGGTACCATGCAATATGACTTCAAAGGGTCTTCATTTGCTCACCGAACCTCTCCAATCCTATCACTGCTGCGTTTATGCCCCTGTACACATGCTTGATTCTCTTTCGGAGACATAGCAATCCATAGGTTTTAAGATACTTACTAGTCATGTACATTCTTAGACGTTTAAGATGCGGTGTTGAGTCCATTTCGTTGAGCAAGGAGTAGCTCTTGTCTATTCCATATTTGACTTAAGGAACTTTATCTGTGCTCATTTCAATCTCTGGTTTTATGCAGCACCCCAACTCACCTTTCCCCTTAAGCAAGCATAAGTTGGTTTTCTAAATTTGAGACCCTGTTCTTTTCTGTAATTCAGTTCCTGTGTAGCCAAGTTTACATTCCGTGTATTACTGATATCTTATGATGTTTCTTTTTCTGTGTGACTTACTTCAGTTAGAATCATCATACCTGAATCCACTCATTGTGATGCTAAGGGCCTGATGACATAGATTTCATTGCTGAGTGATATTGCTTTGTAAGTAAATACCACAACTTCTTTATCCATTTTTCACTTTCTGCGATGTTGAACTTGTACTGTAAACGAGGTTCTTGTAAACAGAGGCGTCCCAAACTTTGGGGTGGCTGTGTCTTTTTGATTTTAATTTCCCTAAGCTATAGGACCATAAGTGGAAGTGCCCTAGGTTCTGTTGCTTTGTTTTTTAGATGTTTCAGGAAACACCATACACTTCTCCCGAGTGTCTGTTGGCAATTTACATCCCGCCCATCAGCATAACAAGGCTCCCAGTTCTCCATGGCCTGTCCTGCCTTTCTGGATTTTACACTTTTTTCAGATGGCCCTTTTGACCAGGGGGAAGTGAGACTTCATTGTAGTGCAGATTTCCTTTGCAAGCTTGCTTGGTTGGCCAAAAAGGGCGTATGCGTTTTTTCCTGAATATATTCAGGAAAAAACGCATACGCCCTTTTTGGCCAAGTGCATTATTGTGGACGTTCTGCCTCTTTTCCTATGCTTTCAATGCAATTCCAGTCTACCTCCTGAAATCGGTTTCCTGCAATTCTGCCCCGCTTTCAAGTCCTCTTGGCAGCCTTACTTCAGTCTATTTTTGGACGATAGCTGTCATTTATAACTCTGCAGGTTTGTGAATTACAGTGCCCCTGAGCTCCTTTCTTCAACTCGGTTTCTTTTGAGCTGGCCGCAACACCGCAGGATGGCTTCAGGCCCTAATCTGGTTCCGGCACGGCACGCTGAGCCTTTGGTTAATTCCTCTTCCTGGTGGGAAATGAGAGTTAAATTTGCCCGTCCAGACACCTCCAGCTAGTCTCTCATTGGTTCTCGCTATTCCTGTTCATCTTCCGCAGAAATTGCAAACTGGGCCAAACAGGAGTTTAAAGGGACTGACTCTCCAAGTCGGGAGAGTGTTAGTAAAGCGTCTGGAATGTTGCACCCGAGTACCAGGGGAGGAAAACTGAGACATATTTGAACACGTCTCCCGTTCACATGGTTGATCATACTTGGGTTCCACATGCATGTTTTAGCTGAAGGAAGAATACCTTAAACCTGGAGAGTTAAGACCCGTGTAATGGGTACCATGCAATATGACTTCAAAGGGTCTTCATTTGCTCACCGAACGTCTCCAATCCTATCACTGCTGCGTTTATGCCCCTGTACACATGCTTGATTCTCTTTCGGAGACATAGCAATCCATAGGTTTTAAGATACTTACTAGTCAGGTACATTCTTAGGCGTTTAATATGCGGTGTTGAGTCCATTTCGTTGAGCAAGGAGTAGCTCTTGTCTATTCCATATTTGACTTAAGGAACTTTATCTGTGCTCATTTCAATCTCTGGTTTTATGCAGCACCCCAACTCACCTTTACCCTTAAGCAAGCATAAGTTTGTTTTCTAAATTTGAGACCCTGTTCTGTTCTGTAATTCAGTTCCTGTGTAGCCAAGTTTACATTCCGTGTATTACTGATATCTTATGATGTTTCTTTTTCTGTGTGACTTATTTCAGTTAGAATCATCATACCTGAATCCACTCATTGTGATGCTAAGGGCCTGATGACATAGATTTCATTGCTGAGTGATATTGCTTTGTAAGTAAATACAAAAATTTCTTTATCCATTTTTCACTTTCTGCGATGTTGAACTTGTACTGTAAACGAGGTTCTTGTAAACAGAGGCGTCCCAAACTTTGGGGTGGCTGTGTCTTTTTGATTTTAATTTCCCTAAGCTATAGGACCATAAGTGGCAGTGCCCTAGGCTCTGTTGCTTTGTTTTTTAGATGTTTCAGGAAACACCATACACTTCTCGCGAGTGGTTGTTGGCAATTTACATCCCGCCCATCAGCATAACAAGGCTCCCAGTTCTCCATGGCCTGTCCTGCCTTTCTGGATTTTACACTTTTTTCAGATGGCCCTTTTGACCAGGGGGAAGTGAGACTTCATTGTAGTGCAGATTTCCTTTGCAAGCTTGCTTGGTTGGCCAAAAAGGGCGTATGCGTTTTTTCCTGAATATATTCAGGAAAAAACGCATACGCCCTTTTTGGCCAAGTGCATCATTGTGGACGTTCTGCCTCTTTTCCTATGCTTTCAATGCAATTCCAGTCTACCTCCTGAAATCGGTTTCCTGCAATTCTGCCCCGCTTTCAAGTCCTCTTGGCAGCCTTACTTCAGTCTATTTTTGGACGATAGCTGTCATTTATAACTCTGCAGGTTTGTGAATTACAGTGCCCCTGAGCTCCTTTCTTCCACTCGCTTTCTTGTGACCTGGCCGCAACACCGCAGGATGGCTTCAGGCCCTAATCTGGTTCCGGACCGGCATGCTGAGCCTTTGGTTAATTCCTCTTCCTGGTGGGAAATGAGAGTTAAATTTGCCCGTCCAGACACCTCCAGCTAGCCTCTCATTGGTTCTCGCTATTCCTGTTCATCTTCCGCAGAAATTGCAAACTGGGCCAAACAGGAGGTTAAAGGGACTGACTCTCCAAGTGGGGAGAGTGTTAGTAAAGCGTCTGGAATGTTGCACCCGAGTACCAGGGGAGGAAAACTGAGACATATTTGAACACGTCTCCCGATCACATGGTTGATCATACTCTAGGTTCCACATGCATGTTTTAGCTGAAGGAAGAATACCTTAAACCTGGGTAGTTGAAACCCGTGGAATGGGTACCATGCAATATGACTTCAAAGGGTCTTCATTTGTTCACCGAACCTCTCCAATCTTATCACTGCTGCGTTTATGCCCCTGTACACATGCTTGATTCTCTTTCGGAGACATAGCAATCTATAGGTTTTAAGATACTTACAAGTCAGGTACATTCTTAGGCGTTTAATATGCGGTGTTGAGTCCATTTCGTTGAGCAAGGAGTAGCTCTTGTCTATTCCATATTTGACTTAAGGAACTTTATCTGTGCTCATTTCAATCTCTGGTTTTATGCAGCACCCCAACTCACCTTTACCCTTAAGCAAGCATAAGTTGTTTTTCTAAATTTGTGACCCAGTTCTGTTCTGTAATTCAGTTCCTGTGAAGCCAAGTTTCCATTCCGTGTATTACTGATATCTTATGATGTTTCTTTTTCTGTGTGACTTATTTCAGTTAGAATCATCATACCTGAATCCACTCATTGTGCTGCTAAGGGCCTGATGACATAGATTTCATTGCTGAGTGATATTGCTTTGTAAGTGAATACCACAACTTCTTTATCCATTTTTCACTTTCTGCGATGTTGAACTTGTACTGTAAACAAGGTTCTTGTAAACAGAGCCGTTCCAAACTTTGGGGTGGCTGTGTCTTTTTGATTTTAATTTCCCTAAGCTATAGGACCATAAGTGGAAGTGCCCTAGGCTCTGTTGCTTTGTTTTTTAGATGTTTCAGGAAACACCATACACTTCTCCCGAGTGGTTGTTGGCAATTTACATCCCGCCCATCAGCATAACAAGGCTCCCAGTTCTCCATGGCCTGTCCTGCCTTTCTGGATTTTACACTTTTTTCAGATGGCCCTTTTGACCGGGGGGAAGTGAGACTTCATTGTAGTGCAGATTTCCTTTGCAAGCTTGCTTGGTTGGCCAAAAAGGGCGTATGCGTTTTTTCCTGAATATATTCAGGAAAAAACGCATACGCCCTTTTTGGCCAAGTGCATCATTGTGGACGTTCTGCCTCTTTTCCTATGCTTTCAATGCAATTCCAGTCTACCTCCTGAAATCGGTTTCCTGCAATTCTGCCCCGCTTTCAAGTCCTCTTGGCAGCCTTACTTCAGTCTATTTTTGGACGATAGCTGTCATTTATAAATCTGCAGGTTTGTGAATTACAGTGCCCCTGAGCTCCTTTCTTCAACTTGCTTTCTTGTGACCTGGCCGCAACACCGCAGGATGGCTTCAGGCCCTAATCTGGTTCCGGCACGGCACGCTGAGCCTTTGGTTATTTCCTCTTCCTGGTGGGAAATGAGAGTTAAATTTGCCCGTCCAAACACCTCCAGCTAGTCTCTTATTGGTTCTCGCTATTCCTGTTCATCTTCCGCAGAAATTGCAAACTGGGCCAAAAGGAGGTTAAAGGCGCTGACTCTCCAAGTGGGGAGAGTGTTAGTAAAGCGTCTGGAATGTTGCACCCGAGTACCAGGGGAGGAAAACTGAGACATATTTGAACACGTCTCCCGTTCACATGGTTGATCATACTTGGGTTCCACATGCATGCTTTAGCTGAAGGAAGAATACCTTAAACCTGGAGAGTTGAGACCCGTGGAATGGGTACCATGCAATATGACTTCAAAGGGTCTTCATTTGCTCACCGAACCTCTCCAATCCTATCACTGCTGCGTTTATGCCCCTGTAAACATGCTTGATTCTCTTTCAGAGACATAGCAATCCATAGGTTTTAAGATACTTACTAGTCATGTACATTCTTAGACGTTTAAGATGCGGTGTTGAGTCCATTTCGTTGAACAAGGAGTAGCTCTTGTCTATTCCATATTTGACTTAAGGAACTTTATCTGTGCTCATTTCAATCTCTGGTTTTATGCAGCACCCCAACTCACCTTTCCCCTTAAGCAAGCATAAGTTGGTTTTCTAAATTTGAGACCCTGTTCTGTTCTGTAATTCAGTTCCTGTGTAGCCAAGTTTACATTCCGTGTATTACTGATATCTTATGATGTTTCTTTTTCTGTGTGACTTACTTCAGTTAGAATCATCATACCTGAATCCACTCATTGTGATGCTAAGGGCCTGATGACATAGATTTCATTGCTGAGTGATATTGCTTTGTAAGTAAATACAAAAACTTCTTTATCCATTTTTCACTTTCTGCGATGTTGAACTTGTACTGTAAACGAGGTTCTTGTAAACAGAGGCGTCCCAAACTTTGGGGTGGCTGTGTCTTTTTGATTTTAATTTCCCTAAGCTATAGGACCATAAGTGGCAGTGCCCTAGGCTCTGTTGCTTTGTTTTTTAGATGTTTCAGGAAACACCATACACTTCTCCCGAGTGTCTGTTGGCAATTTACATCCCGCCCATCAGCATAACAAGGCTCCCAGTTCTACATGGCCTGTCCTGCCTTTCTGGATTTTACACTTTTTTCAGATGGCCCTTTTGACCGGGGGGAAGTGAGACTTCATTGTAGTGCAGATTTCCTTTGCAAGCTTGCTTGGTTGGCCAAAAAGGGCGTATGCGTTTTTTCCTGAATATATTCAGGAAAAAACGCATATGCCCTTTTTGGCCAAGTGCATCATTGTGGACGTTCTGCCTCTTTTCCTATGCTTTCAATGCAATTCCAGTCTACCTCCTGAAATCGGTTTCCTGCAATTCTGCCCCGCTTTCAAGTCCTCTTGGCAGCCTTACTTCAGTCTATTTTTGGACGATAGCTGTCATTTATAACTCTGCAGGTTTGTGAATTACAGTGCCCCTGAGCTCCTTTCTTCAACTCGCTTTCTTGTGACCTGGCCGCAACACCGCAGGATGGCTTCAGGCCCTAATCTGGTTCCGGACCGGCATGCTGAGCCTTTGGTTAATTCCTCTTCCTGGTGGGAAATGAGAGTTAAATTTGCCCGTCCAGACACCTCCAGCTAGCCTCTCATTGGTTCTCGCTATTCCTGTTCATCTTCCGCAGAAATTGCAAACTGGGCCAAACAGGAGGTTAAAGGGACTGACTCTCCAAGTGGGGAGAGTGTTAGTAAAGCGTCTGGAATGTTGCACCCGAGTACCAGGGGAGGAAAACTGAGACATATTTGAACACGTCTCCCGATCACATGGTTGATCATACTCTAGGTTCCACATGCATGTTTTAGCTGAAGGAAGAATACCTTAAACCTGGGTAGTTGAAACCCGTGGAATGGGTACCATGCAATATGACTTCAAAGGGTCTTCATTTGTTCACCGAACCTCTCCAATCTTATCACTGCTGCGTTTATGCCCCTGTACACATGCTTGATTCTCTTTCGGAGACATAGCAATCTATAGGTTTTAAGATACTTACAAGTCAGGTACATTCTTAGGCGTTTAATATGCGGTGTTGAGTCCATTTCGTTGAGCAAGGAGTAGCTCTTGTCTATTCCATATTTGACTTAAGGAACTTTATCTGTGCTCATTTCAATCTCTGGTTTTATGCAGCACCCCAACTCACCTTTACCCTTAAGCAAGCATAAGTTGTTTTTCTAAATTTGTGACCCAGTTCTGTTCTGTAATTCAGTTCCTGTGTAGCCAAGTTTCCATTCCGTGTATTACTGATATCTTATGATGTTTCTTTTTCTGTGTGACTTATTTCAGTTAGAATCATCATACCTGAATCCACTCATTGTGCTGCTAAGGGCCTGATGACATAGATTTCATTGCTGAGTGATATTGCTTTGTAAGTGAATACCACAACTTCTTTATCCATTTTTCACTTTCTGCGATGTTGAACTTGTACTGTAAACGAGGTTCTTGTAAACAGAGCCGTTCCAAACTTTGGGGTGGCTGTGTCTTTTTGATTTTAATTTCCCTAAGCTATAGGACCATAAGTGGAAGTGCCCTAGGTTCTGTTGCTTTGTTTTTTAGATGTTTCAGGAAACACCATACACTTCTCCCGAGTGGTTGTTGGCAATTTACATCCCGCCCATCAGCATAACAAGGCTCCCAGTTCTCCATGGCCTGTCCTGCCTTTCTGGATTTTACACTTTTTTCAGATGGCCCTTTTGACCGGGGGGAAGTGAGACTTCATTGTAGTGCAGATTTCCTTTGCAAGCTTGCTTGGTTGGCCAAAAAGGGCGTATGCGTTTTTTCCTGAATATATTCTGGAAAAAACGCATACGCCCTTTTTGGCCAAGTGCATCATTGTGGACGTTCTGCCTCTTTTCCTATGCTTTCAATGCAATTCCAGTCTACCTCCTGAAATCGATTTCCTGCAATTCTGCCCCGCTTTCAAGTCCTCTTGGCAGCCTTACTTCAGTCTATTTTTGGACGATAGCTGTCATTTATAACTCTGCAGGTTTGTGAATTACAGTACCCCTGAGCTCCTTTCTTCAACTTGCTTTCTTGTGACCTGGCCGCAACACCGCAGGATGGCTTCAGGCCCTAATCTGGTTCCGGCACGGCACGCTGAGCCTTTGGTTATTTCCTCTTCCTGGTGGGAAATGAGAGTTAAATTTGCCCGTCCAAACACCTCCAGCTAGTCTCTCATTGGTTCTCGCTATTCCTGTTCATCTTCCGCAGAAATTGCAAACTGGGCGAAACAGGAGGTTAAAGGCGCTGACTCTCCAAGTGGGGAGAGTGTTAGTAAAGCGTCTGGAATGTTGCACCCGAGTACCAGGGGAGGAAAACTGAGACATATTTGAACACGTCTCCCGTTCACATGGTTGATCATACTTGGGTTCCACATGCATGTTTTAGCTGAAGGAAGAATACCTTAAACCTGGAGAGTTAAGACCCGTGTAATGGGTACCATGCAATATGACTTCAAAGGGTCTTCATTTGCTCACCGAACCTCTCCAATCCTATCACTGCTGCGTTTATGCCCCTGTACACATGCTTGATTCTCTTTCGGAGACATAGCAATCCATAGGTTTTAAGATACTTACTAGTCATGTACATTCTTAGACGTTTAAGATGCGGTGTTGAGTCCATTTCGTTGAGCAAGGAGTAGCTCTTGTCTATTCCATATTTGACTTAAGGAACTTTATCTGTGCTCATTTCAATCTCTGGTTTTATGCAGCACCCCAACTCACCTTTCCCCTTAAGCAAGCATAAGTTGGTTTTCTAAATTTGAGACACTGTTCTGTTCTGTAATTCAGTTCCTGTGTAGCCAAGTTTACATTCCGTGTATTACTGATATCTTATGATGTTTCTTTTTCTGTGTGACTTATTTCAGTTAGAATCATCATACCTGAATCCACTCATTGTGCTGCTAAGGGCCTGATGACATAGATTTCATTGCTGAGTGATATTGCTTTGTAAGTGAATACCACAACTTCTTTATCCATTTTTCACTTTCTGCGATGTTGAACTTGTACTGTAAACGAGGTTCTTGTAAACAGAGCCGTTCCAAACTTTGGGGTGGCTGTGTCTTTTTGATTTTAATTTCCCTAAGCTATAGGACCATAAGTGGCAGTGCCCTAGGCTCTGTTGCTTTGTTTTTTAGATGTTTCAGGAAACACCATACACTTCTCCCGAGTGTCTGTTGGCAATTTACATCCCGCCCATCAGCATAACAAGGCTCCCAGTTCTACATGGCCTGTCCTGCCTTTCTGGATTTTACACTTTTTTCAGATGGCCCTTTTGACCGGGGGGAAGTGAGACTTCATTGTAGTGCAGATTTCCTTTGCAAGCTTGCTTGGTTGGCCAAAAAGGGCGTATGCGTTTTTTCCTGAATATATTCAGGAAAAAACGCATATGCCCTTTTTGGCCAAGTGCATCATTGTGGACGTTCTGCCTCTTTTCCTATGCTTTCAATGCAATTCCAGTCTACCTCCTGAAATCGGTTTCCTGCAATTCTGCCCCGCTTTCAAGTCCTCTTGGCAGCCTTACTTCAGTCTATTTTTGGACGATAGCTGTCATTTATAACTCTGCAGGTTTGTGAATTACAGTGCCCCTGAGCTCCTTTCTTCAACTCGCTTTCTTGTGACCTGGCCGCAACACCGCAGGATGGCTTCAGGCCCTAATCTGGTTCCGGACCGGCATGCTGAGCCTTTGGTTAATTCCTCTTCCTGGTGGGAAATGAGAGTTAAATTTGCCCGTCCAGACACCTCCAGCTAGCCTCTCATTGGTTCTCGCTATTCCTGTTCATCTTCCGCAGAAATTGCAAACTGGGCCAAACAGGAGGTTAAAGGGACTGACTCTCCAAGTGGGGAGAGTGTTAGTAAAGCGTCTGGAATGTTGCACCCGAGTACCAGGGGAGGAAAACTGAGACATATTTGAACACGTCTCCCGATCACATGGTTGATCATACTCTAGGTTCCACATGCATGTTTTAGCTGAAGGAAGAATACCTTAAACCTGGGTAGTTGAAACCCGTGGAATGGGTACCATGCAATATGACTTCAAAGGGTCTTCATTTGTTCACCGAACCTCTCCAATCTTATCACTGCTGCGTTTATGCCCCTGTACACATGCTTGATTCTCTTTCGGAGACATAGCAATCTATAGGTTTTAAGATACTTACAAGTCAGGTACATTCTTAGGCGTTTAATATGCGGTGTTGAGTCCATTTCGTTGAGCAAGGAGTAGCTCTTGTCTATTCCATATTTGACTTAAGGAACTTTATCTGTGCTCATTTCAATCTCTGGTTTTATGCAGCACCCCAACTCACCTTTACCCTTAAGCAAGCATAAGTTGTTTTTCTAAATTTGTGACCCAGTTCTGTTCTGTAATTCAGTTCCTGTGTAGCCAAGTTTCCATTCCGTGTATTACTGATATCTTATGATGTTTCTTTTTCTGTGTGACTTATTTCAGTTAGAATCATCATACCTGAATCCACTCATTGTGCTGCTAAGGGCCTGATGACATAGATTTCATTGCTGAGTGATATTGCTTTGTAAGTGAATACCACAACTTCTTTATCCATTTTTCACTTTCTGCGATGTTGAACTTGTACTGTAAACGAGGTTCTTGTAAACAGAGCCGTTCCAAACTTTGGGGTGGCTGTGTCTTTTTGATTTTAATTTCCCTAAGCTATAGGACCATAAGTGGAAGTGCCCTAGGTTCTGTTGCTTTGTTTTTTAGATGTTTCAGGAAACACCATACACTTCTCCCGAGTGGTTGTTGGCAATTTACATCCCGCCCATCAGCATAACAAGGCTCCCAGTTCTCCATGGCCTGTCCTGCCTTTCTGGATTTTACACTTTTTTCAGATGGCCCTTTTGACCGGGGGGAAGTGAGACTTCATTGTAGTGCAGATTTCCTTTGCAAGCTTGCTTGGTTGGCCAAAAAGGGCGTATGCGTTTTTTCCTGAATATATTCTGGAAAAAACGCATACGCCCTTTTTGGCCAAGTGCATCATTGTGGACGTTCTGCCTCTTTTCCTATGCTTTCAATGCAATTCCAGTCTACCTCCTGAAATCGATTTCCTGCAATTCTGCCCCGCTTTCAAGTCCTCTTGGCAGCCTTACTTCAGTCTATTTTTGGACGATAGCTGTCATTTATAACTCTGCAGGTTTGTGAATTACAGTACCCCTGAGCTCCTTTCTTCAACTTGCTTTCTTGTGACCTGGCCGCAACACCGCAGGATGGCTTCAGGCCCTAATCTGGTTCCGGCACGGCACGCTGAGCCTTTGGTTATTTCCTCTTCCTGGTGGGAAATGAGAGTTAAATTTGCCCGTCCAAACACCTCCAGCTAGTCTCTCATTGGTTCTCGCTATTCCTGTTCATCTTCCGCAGAAATTGCAAACTGGGCGAAACAGGAGGTTAAAGGCGCTGACTCTCCAAGTGGGGAGAGTGTTAGTAAAGCGTCTGGAATGTTGCACCCGAGTACCAGGGGAGGAAAACTGAGACATATTTGAACACGTCTCCCGTTCACATGGTTGATCATACTTGGGTTCCACATGCATGTTTTAGCTGAAGGAAGAATACCTTAAACCTGGAGAGTTAAGACCCGTGTAATGGGTACCATGCAATATGACTTCAAAGGGTCTTCATTTGCTCACCGAACCTCTCCAATCCTATCACTGCTGCGTTTATGCCCCTGTACACATGCTTGATTCTCTTTCGGAGACATAGCAATCCATAGGTTTTAAGATACTTACTAGTCATGTACATTCTTAGACGTTTAAGATGCGGTGTTGAGTCCATTTCGTTGAGCAAGGAGTAGCTCTTGTCTATTCCATATTTGACTTAAGGAACTTTATCTGTGCTCATTTCAATCTCTGGTTTTATGCAGCACCCCAACTCACCTTTCCCCTTAAGCAAGCATAAGTTGGTTTTCTAAATTTGAGACACTGTTCTGTTCTGTAATTCAGTTCCTGTGTAGCCAAGTTTACATTCCGTGTATTACTGATATCTTATGATGTTTCTTTTTAAGTGTGACTTACTTCAGTTAGAATCATCATACCTGAATCCACTCATTGTGATGCTAAGGGCCTGATGACATAGATTTCATTGCTGAGTGATATTGCTTTGTAAGTAAATACCACAACTTCTTTATCCATTTTTCACTTTCTGCAATGTTGAACTTGTACTGTAAACGAGGTTCTTGTAAACAGAGGCGTCCCAAACTTTGGGGTGGCTGTGTCTTTTTGATTTTAATTTCCCTAAGCTATAGGACCATAAGTGGAAGTGCCCTAGGTTCTGTTGCTTTGTTTTTTAGATGTTTCAGGAAACACCATACACTTCTCCCGAGTGTCTGTTGGCAATTTACATCCCGCCCATCAGCATAACAAGGCTCCCAGTTCTCCATGGCCTGTCCTGCCTTTCTGGATTTTACACTTTTTTCAGATGGCCCTTTTGACCAGGGGGAAGTGAGACTTCATTGTAGTGCAGATTTCCTTTGCAAGCTTGCTTGGTTGGCCAAAAAGGGCGTATGCGTTTTTTCCTGAATATATTCAGGAAAAAACGCATACGCCCTTTTTGGCCAAGTGCATTATTGTGGACGTTCTGCCTCTTTTCCTATGCTTTCAATGCAATTCCAGTCTACCTCCTGAAATCGGTTTCCTGCAATTCTGCCCCGCTTTCAAGTCCTCTTGGCAGCCTTACTTCAGTCTATTTTTGGACGATAGCTGTCATTTATAACTCTGCAGGTTTGTGAATTACAGTGCCCCTGAGCTCCTTTCTTCAACTCGGTTTCTTTTGAGCTGGCCGCAACACCGCAGGATGGCTTCAGGCCCTAATCTGGTTCCGGCACGGCACGCTGAGCCTTTGGTTAATTCCTCTTCCTGGTGGGAAATGAGAGTTAAATTTGCCCGTCCAGACACCTCCAGCTAGCCTCTCATTGGTTCTCGCTATTCCTGTTCATCTTCCGCAGAAATTGCAAACTGGGCCAAACAGGAGTTTAAAGGGACTGACTCTCCAAGTCGGGAGAGTGTTAGTAAAGCGTCTGGAATGTTGCACCCGAGTACCAGGGGAGGAAAACTGAGACATATTTGAACACGTCTCCCGTTCACATGGTTGATCATACTTGGGTTCCACATGCATGTTTTAGCTGAAGGAAGAATACCTTAAACCTGGAGAGTTAAGACCCGTGGAATGGGTACCATGCAATATGACTTCAAAGGGTCTTCATTTGCTCACCGAACGTCTCCAATCCTATCACTGCTGCGTTTATGCCCCTGTACACATGCTTGATTCTCTTTCGGAGACATAGCAATCCATAGGTTTTAAGATACTTACTAGTCAGGTACATTCTTAGGCGTTTAATATGCGGTGTTGAGTCCATTTCGTTGAGCAATGAGTAGCTCTTCTCTATTCCATATTTGACTTAAGGAACTTTATCTGTGCTCATTTCAATCTCTGGTTTTATGCAGCACCCCAACTCACCTTTCCCCTTAAGCAAGCATAAGTTGGTTTTCTAAATTTGAGACCCTGTTCTGTTCTGTAATTCAGTTCCTGTGTAGCCAAGTTTCCATTCCGTGTATTACTGATATCTTATGATGTTTCTTTTTCTGTGTGACTTATTTCAGTTAGAATCATCATACCTGAATCCACTCATTGTGATGCTAAGGGCCTGATGACATAGATTTCATTGCTGAGTGATATTGCTTTGTAAGTAAATACCACAACTTCTTTATCCATTTTTCACTTTCTGCGATGTTGAACTTGTACTGTAAACGAGGTTCTTGTAAACAGAGGCGTCCCAAACTTTGGGGTGGCTGTGTCTTTTTGATTTTAATTTCCCTAAGCTATAGGACCATAAGTGGAAGTGCCCTAGGCTCTGTTGCTTTGTTTTTTAGATGTTTCAGGAAACACCATACACTTCTCCCGAGTGTCTGTTGGCAATTTACATCCCGCCCATCAGCATAACAAGGCTCCCAGTTCTCCATGGCCTGTCCTGCCTTTCTGGATTTTACACTTTTTTCAGATGGCCCTTTTGACCGGGGAGAAGTGAGACTTCATTGTAGTGCAGATTTCCTTTGCAAGCTTGCTTGGTTGGCCAAAAAGGGCGTATGCGTTTTTTCCTGAATATATTCAGGAAAAAACGCATACGCACTTTTTGGCCAAGTGCATCATTGTGGACGTTCTGCCTCTTTTCCTATGCTTTCAATGCAATTCCAGTCTACCTCCTGAAATCGGTTTCCTGCAATTCTGCCCCGCTTTCAAGTCCTCTTGGCAGCCTTACTTCAGTCTATTTTTGGACGATAGCTGTCATTTATAACTCTGCAGGTTTGTGAATTACAGTGCCCCTGAGCTCCTTTCTTCAACTTGCTTTCTTGTGACCTGGCCGCAACATCGCAGGATGGCTTCAGGCCCTAATCTGGTTCCGGCATGGCACGCTGAGCCTTTGGTTATTTCCTCTTCCTGGTGGGAAATGAGAGTTAAATTTGCCCGTCCAAACACCTCCAGCTAGTCTCTCATTGGTTCTCGCTATTCCTGTTCATCTTCCGCAGAAATTGCAAACTGGGCCAAACAGGAGGTTAAAGGCGCTGACTCTCCAAGTGGGGAGAGTGTTAGTAAAGCGTCTGGAATGTTGCACCCGAGTACCAGGGGAGGAAAACTGAGACATATTTGAACACGTCTCCCGTTCACATGGTTGATCATACTTGGGTTCCACATGCATGTTTTAGCTGAAGGAAGAATACCTTAAACCTGGAGAGTTAAGACCCGTGGAATGGGTACCATGCAATATGACTTCAAAGGGTCTTCATTTGCCCACCGAACCTCTCCAATCCTATCACTGCTGCGTTTATGCCCCTGTACACATGCTTGATACTCTTTCGGAGACATAGCAATCCATAGGTTTTAAGATACTTACTAGTCAGGTACATTCTTAGACGTTTAATATGCGGTGTTGAGTCCATTTCGTTGAGCAAGGAGTAGCTCTTGTCTATTCCATATTTGACTTAAGGAACTTTATCTGTGCTCATTTCAATCTCTGGTTTTATGCAGCACCCCAACTCACCTTTACCCTTAAGCAAGAATAAGTTGGTTTTCTAAATTTGAGACCCTGTTCTGTTCTGTAATTCAGTTCCTGTGTAGCCAAGTTTACATTCCGTGTATTACTGATATCTTATGATGTTTCTTTTTCTGTGTGACTTACTTCAGTTAGAATCATCATACCTGAATCCACTCATTGTGATGCTAAGGGCCTGATGACATAGATTTCATTGCTGAGTGATATTGCTTTGTAAGTAAATACCACAACTTCTTTATCCATTTTTCACTTTCTGCGATGTTGAACTTGTACTGTAAACGAGGTTCTTGTAAACAGAGGCGTCCCAAACTTTGGGGTGGCTGTGTCTTTTTGATTTTAATTTCCCTAAGCTATAGGACCATAAGTGGAAGTGCCCTAGGTTCTGTTGCTTTGTTTTTTAGATGTTTCAGGAAACACCATACACTTCTCCCGAGTGTCTGTTGGCAATTTACATCCCGCCCATCAGCATAACAAGGCTCCCAGTTCTCCATGGCCTGTCCTGCCTTTCTGGATTTTACACTTTTTTCAGATGGCCCTTTTGACCGGGGGGAAGTGAGACTTCATTGTAGTGCAGATTTCCTTTGCAAGCTTGCTTGGTTGGCCAAAAAG
This sequence comes from Stenella coeruleoalba, assembly GCF_951394435.1. NCBI lineage: Eukaryota > Metazoa > Chordata > Mammalia > Artiodactyla > Delphinidae > Stenella > Stenella coeruleoalba. Next base: position 396,857 of record NW_027646115.1, on the reverse strand, counting down.
GGCGTATGCGTTTTTTCCTGAATATATTCAGGAAAAAACGCATACGCCCTTTTTGGCCAAGTGCATCATTGTGGACGTTCTGCCTCTTTTCCTATGCTTTCAATGCAATTCCAGTCTACCTCCTGAAATCGGTTTCCTGCTATTCTGCCCCGCTTTCAAGTCCTCTTGGCAGCCTTACTTCAGTGTGTTTTTGGACGATAGCTGTCATTTATAACTCTGCAGGTTTGTGAATTACAGTGCCCCTGAGCTCCTTTCTTCAACTCGCTTTCTTTTGAGCTGGCCGCAACACCGCAGGATGGCTTCAGGCCCTAATCTGGTTCCGGTACGGCACGCTGAGCCTTTGGTTATTTCCTCTTCCTTGTGGGAAATGAGAGTTAAATTTGCCCGTCCAGACACCTCCAGCTAGCCTCTCATTGGTTCTCGCTATTCCTGTTCATCTTCCGCAGAAATTGCAAAGTGGGCCAAACAGGAGGTTAAAGGGACTGACTCTCCAAGTGGGGAGAGTGTTAGTAAAGCGTCTGGAATGTTGCACCCGAGTACCAGGGGAGGAAAACTGAGACATATTTGAACACGTCTCCCGTTCACATGGTTGATCATACTTGGGTTCCACATGCATGTTTTAGCTGAAGGAAGAATACCTTAAACCTGGAGAGTTGAGACCCGTGTAATGGGTACCATGCAATATGACTTCAAAGGGTCTTCATTTGCTCACCGAACCTCTCCAATCCTATCACTGCTGCGTTTATGCCCCTGTACACATGCTTGATTCTCTTTCGGAGACATAGCAATCCATAGGTTTTAAGATACTTACTAGTCAGGCACATTCTTAGGCGTTTAATATGCGGTGTTGAGTCCATTTCGTTGAGCAAGGAGTAGCTCTTGTCTATTCCATATTTGACTTAAGGAACTTTATCTGTGCTCATTTCAATCTCTGGTTTTATGCAGCACCCCAACTCACCTTTACCCTTAAGCAAGCATAGTTGGTTTTCTAAATTTGAGACCCTGTTCTGTTCTGTAATTCAGTTCCTGTGTAGCCAAGTTTCCATTCCGTGTATTAGTGATATCTTATGATGTTTCTTTTTCTGTGTGACTTACTTCAGTTAGAATCATCATACCTGAATCCACTCATTGTGCTGCTAAGGGCCTGATGACACAGATTTCATTGCTGAGTGATATTGCTTTGTAAGTAAATACCACAACTTCTTTATCCATTTTTCACTTTCTGCGATGTTGAACTTGTACTGAAAACGAGGTTCTTGTAAACAGAGGCGTCCCAAACTTTGGGGTGGCTGTGTCTTTTTGATTTTAATTTCCCTAAGCTATAGGACCATAAGTGGCAGTGCCCTAGGCTCTGTTGCTTTGTTTTTTAGATGTTTCAGGAAACACCATACACTTCTCCCGAGTGGTTTTTGGCAATTTACATCCCGCCCATCAGCATAACAAGGCTCCCAGTTCTCCATGGCCTGTCCTGCCTTTCTGGATTTTACACTTTTTTCAGATGGCCCTTTTGACCGGGGGGAAGTGAGACTTCATTGTAGTGCAGATTTCCTTTGCAAGCTTGCTTGGTTGGCCAAAAAGGGCGTATGCGTTTTTTCCTGAATATATTCAGGAAAAAACGCATACGCCCTTTTTGGCCAAGTGCATCATTGTGGACGTTCTGCCTCTTTTCCTATGCTTTCAATGCAATTCCAGTCTACCTCCTGAAATCGGTTTCCTGCAATTCTGCCCCGCTTTCAAGTCCTCTTGGCAGCCTTACTTCAGTCTATTTTTGGACGATAGCTGTCATTTATAACTCTGCAGGTTTGTGAATTACAGTGCCCCTGAGCTCCTTTCTTCAACTCGCTTTCTTGTGACCTGGCCGCAACACCGCAGGATGGCTTCAGGCCCTAATCTGGTTCCGGCCCGGCATGCTGAGCCTTTGGTTAATTCCTCTTCCTGGTGGGAACTGAGAGTTAAATTTGCCCGTCCAGACACCTCCAGCTAGCCTCTCATTGGTTCTCGCTATTCCTGTTCATCTTCCGCAGAAATTGCAAACTGGGCCAAACAGGAGGTTAAAGGCGCTGACTCTCCAAGTGGGGAGAGTGTTAGTAAAGCGTCTGGAATGTTGCACCCGAGTACCAGGGGAGGAAAACTGAGACATATTTGAACACGTCTCCCGTTCACATGGTTGATCATACTTGGGTTCCACATGCATGTTTTAGCTGAAGGAAGAATACCTTAAACCTGGAGAGTTAAGACCCGTGTAATGGGTACCATGCAATATGACTTCAAAGGGTCTTCATTTGCTCACCGAACCTCTCCAATCCTATCACTGCTGCGTTTATGCCCCTGTACACATGCTTGATTCTCTTTCGGAGACATAGCAATCCATAGGTTTTAAGATACTTACTAGTCAGGTACATTCTTAGACGTTTAATATGCGGTGTTGAGTCCATTTCGTTGAGCAAAGAGTAGCTCTTGTCTATTCCATATTTGACTTAAGGAACTTTATCTGTGCTCATTTCAATCTCTGGTTTTATGCAGCACCCCAACTCACCTTTACCCTTAAGCAAGCATAAGTTGGTTTTCTAAATTTGAGACCCTGTTCTGTTCTGTAATTCAGTTCCTGTGTAGCCAAGTTTACATTCCGTGTATTACTGATATCTTATGATGTTTCTTTTTCTGTGTGACTTACTTCAGTTAGAATCATCATACCTGAATCCACTCATTGTGATGCTAAGGGCCTGATGATATAGATTTCATTGCTGAGTGATATTGCTTTGTAAGTAAATACCACAACTTCTTTATCCATTTTTCACTTTCTGCGATGTTGAACTTGTACTGTAAACGAGGTTCTTGTAAACAGAGGCGTCCCAAACTTTGGGGTGGCTGTGTCTTTTTGATTTTAATTTCCCTAAGCTATAGGACCATAAGTGGAAGTGCCCTAGGTTCTGTTGCTTTGTTTTTTAGATGTTTCAGGAAACACCATACACTTCTCCCGAGTGTCTGTTGGCAATTTACATCCCGCCCATCAGCATAACAAGGCTCCCAGTTCTCCATGGCCTGTCCTGCCTTTCTGGATTTTACACTTTTTTCAGATGGCCCTTTTGACCAGGGGGAAGTGAGACTTCATTGTAGTGCAGATTTCCTTTGCAAGCTTGCTTGGTTGGCCAAAAAGGGCGTATGCGTTTTTTCCTGAATATATTCAGGAAAAAACGCATACGCCCTTTTTGGCCAAGTGCATCATTGTGGACGTTCTGCCTCTTTTCCTATGCTTTCAATGCAATTCCAGTCTACCTCCTGAAATCGGTTTCCTGCAATTCTGCCCCGCTTTCAAGTCCTCTTGGCAGCCTTACTTCAGTCTGTTTTTGGACGATAGCTGTCATTTATAACTCTGCAGGTTTGTGAATTACAGTGCCCCTGAGCTCCTTTCTTCAACTCACTTTCTTTTGAGCTGGCCGCAACACCGCAGGATGGCTTCAGGCCCTAATCTGTTTCCGGCCCGGCATGCTGAGCCTTTGGTTAATTCCTCTTCCTTGTGGGAAATGAGAGTTAAATTTGCCCGTCCAGACACCTCCAGCTAGCCTCTCATTGGTTCTCGCTATTCCTGTTCATCTTCCGCAGAAATTGCAAACTGGGCCAAACAGGAGGTTAAAGGCGCTGACTCTCCAAGTGGGGAGAGTGTTAGTAAAGCGTCTGGAATGTTGCACCCGAGTACCAGGGGAGGAAAACTGAGACATATTTGAACACGTCTCCCGTTCACATGGTTGATCATACTTGGGTTCCACATGCATGTTTTAGCTGAAGGAAGAATACCTTAAACCTGGAGAGTTAAGACCCGTGTAATGGGTACCATGCAATATGACTTCAAAGGGTCTTCATTTGCTCACCGAACCTCTCCAATCCTATCACTGCTGCGTTTATGCCCCTGTACACATGCTTGATTCTCTTTCGGAGACATAGCAATCCATAGGTTTTAAGATACTTACTAGTCAGGTACATTCTTAGGCGTTTAATATGCGGTGTTGAGTCCATTTCGTTGAGCAAGGAGTAGCTCTTGTCTATTCCATATTTGGCTTAAGGAACTTTATCTGTGCTCATTTCAATCTCTGGTTTTATGCAGCACCCCAACTCACCTTTACCCTTAAGCAAGCATAAGTTGTTTTTCTAAATTTGTGACCCAGTTCTGTTCTGTAATTCAGTTCCTGTGTAGCCAAGTTTCCATTCCGTGTATTACTGATATCTTATGATGTTTCTTTTTCTGTGTGACTTATTTCAGTTAGAATCATCATACCTGAATCGACTCATTGTGCTGCTAAGGGCCTGATGACATAGATTTCATTGCTGAGTGATATTGCTTTGTAAGTGAATACCACAACTTCTTTATCCATTTTTCACTTTCTGCGATGTTGAACTTGTACTGTAAAGGAGGTTCTTGTAAACAGAGCCGTTCCAAACTTTGGGGTGGCTGTGTCTTTTTGATTTTAATTTCCCTAAGCTATAGGACCATAAGTGGAAGTGCCCTAGGCTCCGTTGCTTTGTTTTTTAGATGTTTCAGGAAACACCATACACTTCTCCCGAGTGGTTGTTGGCAATTTACATCCCGCCCATCAGCATAACAAGGCTCCCAGTTCTCCATGGCCTGTCCTGCCTTTCTGGATTTTACACTTTTTTCAGATGGCCCTTTTGACCGGGGGGAAGTGAGACTTCATTGTAGTGCAGATTTCCTTTGCAAGCTTGCTTGGTTGGCCAAAAAGGGCGTATGCGTTTTTTCCTGAATATATTCAGGAAAAAACGCATACGCCCTTTTTGGCCAAGTGCATCATTGTGGACGTTCTGCCTCTTTTCCTATGCTTTCAATGCAATTCCAGTCTACCTCCTGAAATCGGTTTCCTGCAATTCTGCCCCGCTTTCGAGTCCTCTTGGCAGCCTTACTTCAGTCTATTTTTGGACGATAGCTGTCATTTATAACTCTGCAGGTTTGTGAATTACAGTGCCCCTGAGCTCCTTTCTTCAACTCGCTTTCTTTTGAGCTGGCCGCAACACCGCAGGATGGCTTCAGGCCCTAATCTGGTTCCGGTACGGCACGCTGAGCCTTTGGTTATTTCCTCTTCCTGGTGGGAAATGAGAGTTAAATTTGCCCGTCCAGACACCTCCAGCTAGCCTCTCATTGGTTCTCGCTATTCCTGTTCATCTTCCGCAGAAATTGCAAACTGGGCCAAACAGGAGGTTAAAGGCGCTGACTCTCCAAGTGGGGAGAGTGTTAGTAAAGCGTCTGGAATGTTGCACCCGAGTACCAGGGGAGGAAAACTGAGACATATTTGAACACGTCTCCCGTTCACATGGTTGATCATACTTGGGTTCCACATGCATGTTTTAGCTGAAGGAAGAATACCTTAAACCTGGAGAGTTGAGACCCGTGTAATGGGTACCATGCAATATGACTTCAAAGGGTCTTCATTTGCTCACCGAACCTCTCCAATCCTATCACTGCTGCGTTTATGCCCCTGTACACATGCTTGATTCTCTTTCGGAGACATAGCAATCCATAGGTTTTAAGATACTTACTAGTCAGGCACATTCTTAGGCGTTTAATATGCGGTGTTGAGTCCATTTCGTTGAGCAAGGAGTAGCTCTTGTCTATTCCATATTTGACTTAAGGAACTTTATCTGTGCTCATTTCAATCTCTGGTTTTATGCAGCACCCCAACTCACCTTTCCCCTTAAGCAAGCATAAGTTGGTTTTCTAAATTTGAGACCCTGTTCTGTTCTGTAATTCAGTTCCTGTGTAGCCAAGTTTACATTCCGTGTATTACTGATATCTTATGATGTTTCTTTTTCTGTGTGACTTACTTCAGTTAGAATCATCATACCTGAATCCACTCATTGTGCTGCTAAGGGCCTGATGACACAGATTTCATTGCTGAGTGATATTGCTTTGTAAGTAAATACCACAACTTCTTTATCCATTTTTCACTTTCTGCGATGTTGAACTTGTACTGTAAACGAGGTTCTTGTAAACAGAGGCATTCCAAACTTTGGGGTGGCTGTGTCTTTTTGATTTTAATTTCCCTAAGCTATAGGACCATAAGTGGAAGTGCCCTAGGCTCTGTTGCTTTGTTTTTTAGATGTTTCAGGAAACACCATACACTTCTCCCGAGTGTCTGTTGGCAATTTACATCCCGCCCATCAGCATAACAAGGCTCCCAGTTCTCCATGGCCTGTCCTTCCTTTCTGGATTTTACACTTTTTTCAGATGGCCCTTTTGACCGGGGGGAAGTGAGACTTCATTGTAGTGCAGATTTCCTTTGCAAGCTTGCTTGGTTGGCCAAAAAGGGCGTATGCGTTTTTTCCTGAATATATTCAGGAAAAAACGCATACGCCCTTTTTGGCCAAGTGCATCATTGTGGACGTTCTGCCTCTTTTCCTATGCTTTCAATGCAATTCCAGTCTACCTCCTGAAATTGGTTTCCTGCTATTCTGCCCCGCTTTCAAGTCCTCTTGGCAGCCTTACTTCAGTCTATTTTTGGACGATAGCTGTCATTTATAACTCTGCAGGTTTGTGAATTACAGTGCCCCTGAGCTCCTTTCTTCAACTCGCTTTCTTGTGACCTGGCCGCAACACCGCAGGATGGCTTCAGACCCTAATCTGGTTCCGGCCCGGCATGCTGAGCCTTTGGTTAATTCCTCTTCCTGGTGGGAAATGAGAGTTAAATTTGCCCGTCCAGACACCTCCAGCTAGCCTCTCATTGGTTCTCGCTATTCCTGTTCATCTTCCGCAGAAATTGCAAACTGGGCCAAACAGGAGGTTAAAGGGACTGACTCTCCAAGTGGGGAGAGTGTTAGTTAAGCGTCTGGAATGTTGCACCCGAGTACCAGGGGAGGAAAACTGAGACATATTTGAACACGTCTCCCGTTCACATGGTTGATCATACTTGGGTTCCACATGCATGTTTTAGCTGAAGGAAGAATACCTTAAACCTGGAGAGTTGAGACCCGTGTAATGGGTACCATGCAATATGACTTCAAAGGGTCTTCATTTGCTCACCGAACCTCTCCAATCCTATCACTGCTGCGTTTATGCCCCTGTACACATGCTTGATTCTCTTTCGGAGACATAGCAATCCATAGGTTTTAAGATACTTACTAGTCATGTACATTCTTAGACGTTTAATATGCGGTGTTGAGTCCATTTCGTTGAGCAAGGAGTAGCTCTTGTCTATTCCATATTTGACTTAAGGAAATTTATCTGTGCTCATTTCAATCTCTGGTTTTATGCAGCACCCCAACTCACCTTTCCCCTTAAGCAAGCATAAGTTGGTTTTCTAAATTTGAGACCCTGTTCTGTTCTGTAATTCAGTTCCTGTGTAGCCAAGTTTACATTCCGTGTATTACTGATATCTTATGATGTTTCTTTTTCTGTGTGACTTACTTCAGTTAGAATCATCATACCTGAATCCACTCATTGTGCTGCTAAGGGCCTGATGACACAGATTTCATTGCTGAGTGATATTGCTTTGTAAGTAAATACCACAACTTCTTTATCCATTTTTCACTTTCTGCGATGTTGAACTTGTACTGTAAACGAGGTTCTTGTAAACAGAGGCGTCCCAAACTTTGGGGTGGCTGTGTCTTTTTGATTTTAATTTCCCTAAGCTATAGGACCATAAGTGGAAGTGCCCTAGGCTCCGTTGCTTTGTTTTTTAGATGTTTCAGGAAACACCATACACTTCTCCCGAGTGGTTGTTGGCAATTTACATCCCGCCCATCAGCATAACAAGGCTCCCAGTTCTCCATGGCCTGTCCTGCCTTTCTGGATTTTACACTTTTTTCAGATGGCCCTTTTGACCGGGGGGAAGTGAGACTTCATTGTAGTGCAGATTTCCTTTGCAAGCTTGCTTGGTTGGCCAAAAAGGGCGTATGCGTTTTTACCTGAATATATTCAGGAAAAAACGCATACGCCCTTTTTGGCCAAGTGCATCATTGTGGACGTTCTGCCTCTTTTCCTATGCTTTCAATGCAATTCCAGTCTACCTCCTGAAATCGGTTTCCTGCAATTCTGCCCCGCTTTCGAGTCCTCTTGGCAGCCTTACTTCAGTCTATTTTTGGACGATAGCTGTCATTTATAACTCTGCAGGTTTGTGAATTACAGTGCCCCTGAGCTCCTTTCTTCAACTCGCTTTCTTGTGACCTGGCCGCAACACCGCAGGATGGCTTCAGGCCCTAATCTGGTTCCGGTACGGCACGCTGAGCCTTTGGTTATTTCCTCTTCCTGGTGGGAAATGAGAGTTAAATTTGCCCGTCCAGACACCTCCAGCTAGCCTCTCATTGGTTCTCGCTATTCCTGTTCATCTTCCGCAGAAATTGCAAACTGGGCCAAACAGGAGGTTAAAGGCGCTGACTCTCCAAGTGGGGAGAGTGTTAGTAAAGCGTCTGGAATGTTGCACCCGAGTACCAGGGGAGGAAAACTGAGACATATTTGAACACGTCTCCCGTTCACATGGTTGATCATACTTGGGTTCCACATGCATGTTTTAGCTGAAGGAAGAATACCTTAAACCTGGAGAGTTGAGACCCGTGGAATGGGTACCATGCAATATGACTTCAAAGGGTCTTCATTTGCTCACCGAACCTCTCCAATCCTATCACTGCTGCGTTTATGACCCTGTACACATGCTTGATTCTCTTTCGGAGACATAGCAATCCATAGGTTTTAAGATACTTACTAGTCAGGCACATTCTTAGGCGTTTAATATGCGGTGTTGAGTCCATTTCGTTGAGCAAGGAGTAGCTCTTGTCTATTCCATATTTGACTTAAGGAACTTTATCTGTGCTCATTTCAATCTCTGGTTTTATGCAGCACCCAACTCACCTTTACCCTTAAGCAAGCATAGTTGGTTTTCTAAATTTGAGACCCTGTTCTGTTCTGTAATTCAGTTCCTGTGTAGCCAAGTTTACATTCCGTGTATTAGTGATATCTTATGATGTTTCTTTTTCTGTGTGACTTATTTCAGTTAGAATCATCATACCTGAATCCACTCATTGTGATGCTAAGGGCCTGATGACATAGATTTCATTGCTGAGTGATATTGCTTTGTAAGTAAATACCACAACTTCTTTATCCATTTTTCACTTTCTGCGATGTTGAACTTGCACTGTAAACGAGGTTCTTGTAAACAGAGGCGTCCCAAACTTTGGGGTGGCTGTGTCTTTTTGATTTTAATTTCCCTAAGCTATAGGACCATAAGTGGCAGTGCCCTAGGCTCTGTTGCATTGTTTTTTAGATGTTTCAGGAAACACCATACACTTCTCCCAAGTGTCTGTTGGCAATTTACATCCCGGCCATCAGCATAACAAGGCTCCCAGTTCTCCATGGCCTGTCCTGCCTTTCTGGATTTTACACTTTTTTCAGATGGCCCTTTTGACCGGGGGGAAGTGAGACTTCATTGTAGTGCAGATTTCCTTTGCAAGCTTGCTTGGTTGGCCAAAAAGGGCGTATGCGTTTTTTCCTGAATATATTCAGGAAAAAACGCATACGCCCTTTTTGGCCAAGTGCATCATTGTGGACGTTCTGCCTCTTTTCCTATGCTTTCAATGCAATTCCAGTCTACCTCCTGAAATCGGTTTCCTGCAATTCTGCCCCGCTTTCAAGTCCTCTTGGCAGCCTTACTTCAGTCTATTTTTGGACGATAGCTGTCATTTATAACTCTGCAGGTTTGTGAATTACAGTGCCCCTGAGCTCCTTTCTTCAACTCGCTTTCTTGTGACCTGGCCGCAACACCGCAGGATGGCTTCAGGCCCTAATCTGGTTCCGGCACGGCATGCTGAGCCTTTGGTTATTTCCTCTTCCTGGTGGGAAATGAGAGTTAAATTTGGCCGTCCAGACACCTCCAGCTAGTCTCTCATTGGTTCTCGCTATTCCTGTTCATCTTCCGCAGAAATTGCAAACTGGGCCAAACAGGAGGTGAAAGGGACTGACTCTCCAAGTGGGGAGAGTGTTAGTAAAGCGTCTGGAATGTTGCACCCGAGTACCAGGGGAGGAAAACTGAGACATTTTTGAACACGTCTCCCGATCACATGGTTGATCATACTCTAGGTTCCACATGCATGTTTTAGCTGAAGGAAGAATACCTTAAACCTGGGTAGTTGAAACCCGTGGAATGGGTACCATGCAATATGACTTCAAAGGGTCTTCATTTGCTCACCGAACCTCTCCAATCCTATCACTGCTGCGTTTATGCCCCTGTACACATGCTTGATTCTCTTTCGGAGACATAGCAATCCATAGGTTTTAAGATACTTACAAGTCAGGTACATTCTTAGGCGTTTAATATGGGGTGTTGAGTCCATTTCGTTGAGCAAGGAGTAGCTCTTGTCTATTCCATATTTGGCTTAAGGAACTTTATCTGTGCTCATTTCAATCTCTGGTTTTATGCAGCACCCCAACTCACCTTTACCCTTAAGCAAGCATAAGTTGGTTTTCTAAATTTGAGACCCTGTTCTGTTCTGTAATTCAGTTCCTGTGTAGCCAAGTTTACATTCCGTGTATTACTGATATCTTATGATGTTTCTTTTTCTGTGTGACTTACTTCAGTTAGAATCATCATACCTGAATCCACTCATTGTGCTGCTAAGGGCCTGATGACATAGATTTCATTGCTGAGTGATATTGCTTTGTAAGTAAATACTACAACTTCTTTATCCATTTTTCACTTTCTGCGATGTTGAACTTGTACTGTAAACGAGGTTCTTGTAAACAGAGCCGTTCCAAACTTTGGGGTGGCTGTGTCTTTTTGATTTTAATTTCCCTAAGCTATAGGACCATAAGTGGCAGTGCCCTAGGCTCTGTTGCATTGTTTTTTAGATGTTTCAGGAAACACCATACACTTCTCCCAAGTGTCTGTTGGCAATTTACATCCCGGCCATCAGCATAACAAGGCTCCCAGTTCTCCATGGCCTGTCCTGCCTTTCTGGATTTTACACTTTTTTCAGATGGCCCTTTTGACCGGGGGGAAGTGAGACTTCATTGTAGTGCAGATTTCCTTTGCAAGCTTGCTTGGTTGGCCAAAAAGGGCGTATGCGTTTTTTCCTGAATATATTCAGGAAAAAACGCATACGCCCTTTTTGGCCAAGTGCATCATTGTGGACGTTCTGCCTCTTTTCCTATGCTTTCAATGCAATTCCAGTCTACCTCCTGAAATCGGTTTCCTGCAATTCTGCCCCGCTTTCAAGTCCTCTTGGCAGCCTTACTTCAGTCTATTTTTGGACGATAGCTGTCATTTATAACTCTGCAGGTTTGTGAATTACAGTGCCCCTGAGCTCCTTTCTTCAACTCGCTTTCTTGTGACCTGGCCGCAACACCGCAGGATGGCTTCAGGCCCTAATCTGGTTCCGGCACGGCATGCTGAGCCTTTGGTTATTTCCTCTTCCTGGTGGGAAATGAGAGTTAAATTTGGCCGTCCAGACACCTCCAGCTAGTCTCTCATTGGTTCTCGCTATTCCTGTTCATCTTCCGCAGAAATTGCAAACTGGGCCAAACAGGAGGTTAAAGGTGCTGACTCTCCAAGTGGGGAGAGTGTTAGTAAAGCGTCTGGAATGTTGCACCCGAGTACCAGGGGAGGAAAACTGAGACATATTTGAACACGTCTCCCGATCACATGGTTGATCATACTCTAGGTTCCACATGTATGTTTTAGCTGAAGGAAGAATACCTTAAACCTGGGTAGTTGAAACCCGTGGAATGGGTACCATGCAATATGACTTCAAAGGGTCTTCATTTGCTCACCGAACCTCTCCAATCCTATCACTGCTGCGTTTATGCCCCTGTACACATGCTTGATTCTCTTTCGGAGACATAGCAATCCATAGGTTTTAAGATACTTACAAGTCAGGTACATTCTTAGGCGTTTAATATGCGGTGTTGAGTCCATTTCGTTGAGCAAGGAGTAGCTCTTGTCTATTCCATATTTGGCTTAAGGAACTTTATCTGTGCTCATTTCAATCTCTGGTTTTATGCAGCACCCCAACTCACCTTTACCCTTAAGCAAGCATAAGTTGTTTTTCTAAATTTGAGACCCTGTTCTGTTCTGTAATTCAGTTCCTGTGTAGCCAAGTTTACATTCCGTGTATTACTGATATCTTATGATGTTTCTTTTTCTGTGTGACTTACTTCAGTTAGAATCATCATACCTGAATCCACTCATTGTGCTGCTAAGGGCCTGATGACATAGATTTCATTGCTGAGTGATATTGCTTTGTAAGTAAATACCACAACTTCTTTATCCATTTTTCACTTTCTGCGATGTTGAACTTGTACTGTAAACGAGGTTCTTGTAAACAGAGCCGTTCCAAACTTTGGGGTGGCTGTGTCTTTTTGATTTTAATTTCCCTAAGCTATAGGACCATAAGTGGCAGTGCCCTAGGTTCTGTTGCTTTGTTTTTTAGATGTTTCAGGAAACACCATACACTTCTCCCGAGTGTCTGTTGGCAATTTACATCCCGCCCATCAGCATAACAAGGCTCCCAGTTCTCCATGGCCTGTCCTGCCTTTCTGGATTTTACACTTTTTTCAGATGGCCCTTTTGACCGGGGGGAAGTGAGACTTCATTGTAGTGCAGATTTCCTTTGCAAGCTTGCTTGGTTGGCCAAAAAGGGCGTATGCGTTTTTTCCTGAATATATTCAGGAAAAAACGCATACGCCCTTTTTGGCCAAGTGCATCATTGTGGCCGTTCTGCCTCTTTTCCTATGCTTTCAACGCAATTCCAGTCTACCTCCTGAAATCGGTTTCCTGCAATTCTGCCCCTCTTTCAAGTCCTCTTGGCAGCCTTACTTCAGTCTATTTTTGGACGATAGCTGTCATTTATAACTCTGCAGGTTTGTGAATTACAGTGCCCCTGAGCTCCTTTCTTCAACTCGCTTTCTTTTGAGCTGGCCGCAACACCGCAGGATGGCTTCAGGCCCTAATCTGGTTCCGGTACGGCACGCTGAGCCTTTGGTTATTTCCTCTTCCTGGTGGGAAATGAGAGTTAAATTTGCCCGTCCAGACACCTCCAGCTAGCCTCTCATTGGTTCTCGCTATTCCTGTTCATCTTCCGCAGAAATTGCAAACTGGGCCAAACAGGAGGTTAAAGGCGCTGACTCTCCAAGTGGGGAGAGTGTTAGTAAAGCGTCTGGAATGTTGCACCCGAGTACCAGGGGAGGAAAACTGAGACATATTTGAACACGTCTCCCGTTCACATGGTTGATCATACTTGGGTTCCACATGCATGTTTTAGCTGAAGGAAGAATACCATAAACCTGGAGAGTTGAGACCCGTGTAATGGGTACCATGCAATATGACTTCAAAGGGTCTTCATTTGCTCACCGAACCTCTCCAATCCTATCACTGCTGCGTTTATGCCCCTGTACACATGCTTGATTCTCTTTTGGAGACATAGCAATCCATAGGTTTTACGATACTTACTAGTCAGGTACATTCTTAGGCGTTTAATATGCGGTGTTGAGTCCATTTCGTTGAGCAAGGAGTAGCTCTTGTCTATTCCATATTTGACTTAAGGAACTTTATCTGTGCTCATTTCAATCTCTGGTTTTATGCAGCACCCCAACTCACCTTTACCCTTAAGCAAGCATAAGTTGGTTTTCTAAATTTGAGACCCTGTTCTGTTCTGTAATTCAGTTCCTGTGTAGCCAAGTTTACATTCCGTGTATTACTGATATCTTATGATGTTTCTTTTTCTGTGTGACTTACTTCAGTTAGAATCATCATACCTGAATCCACTCATTGTGCTGCTAAGGGCCTGATGACACAGATTTCAGTGCTGAGTGATATTGCTTTGTAAGTGAATACCACAACTTCTTTATCCATTTTTCACTTTCTGCGATGTTGAACTTGTACTGTAAACGAGGTTCTTGTAAACAGAGGCGTCCCAATCTTTGGGGTGGCTGTGTCTTTTTGATTTTAATTTCCCTAAGCTATAGGACCATAAGTGGCAGTGCCCTAGGCTCTGTTGCTTTGTTTTTTAGATGTTTCAGGAAACACCATACACTTCTCCCAAGTGTCTGTTGGCAATTTACATCCCGCCCATCAGCATAACAAGGCTCCCAGTTCTCCATGGCCTGTCCTGCCTTTCTGGATTTTACACTTTTTTCAGATGGCCCTTTTGACCGGGGGGAAGTGAGACTTCATTGTAGTGCAGATTTCCTTTGCAAGCTTGCTTGGTTGGCCAAAAAGGGCGTATGCGTTTTTTCCTGAATATATTCAGGAAAAAACGCATACGCCCTTTTTGGCCAAGTGCATCATTGTGGACGTTCTGCCTCTTTTCCTATGCTTTCAATGCAATTCCAGTCTACCTCCTGAAATCGGTTTCCTGCAATTCTGCCCCGCTTTCAAGTCCTCTTGGCAGCCTTACTTCAGTCTATTTTTGGACGATAGCTGTCATTTATAACTCTGCAGGTTTGTGAATTACAGTGCCCCTGAGCTCCTTTCTTCAACTCGCTTTCTTTTGAGCTGGCCGCAACACCGCAGGATGGCTTCAGGCCCTAATCTGGTTCCGGTACGGCACGCTGAGCCTTTGGTTAATTCCTCTTCCTCGTGGGAAATGAGAGTTAAATTTGCCCGTCCAGACACCTCCAGCTAGCCTCTCATTGGTTCTCGCTATTCCTGTTCATCTTCCGCAGAAATTGCAAACTGGGCCAAACAGGAGGTTAAAGGTGCTGACTCTCCAAGTGGGGAGAGTGTTAGTAAAGCGTCTGGAATGTTGCACCCGAGTACCAGGGGAGGAAAACTGAGACATATTTGAACACGTCTCCCGTTCACATGGTTGATCATACTTGGGTTCCACATGCATGTTTTAGCTGAAGGAAGAATACCATAAACCTGGAGAGTTGAGACCCGTGTAATGGGTACCATGCAATATGACTTCAAAGGGTCTTCATTTGCTCACCGAACCTCTCCAATCCTATCACTGCTGCGTTTATGCCCCTGTACACATGCTTGATTCTCTTTTGCAGACATAGCAATCCATAGGTTTTACGATACTTACTAGTCAGGTACATTCTTAGGCGTTTAATATGCGGTGTTGAGTCCATTTCGTTGAGCAAGGAGTAGCTCTTGTCTATTCCATATTTGACTTAAGGAACTTTATCTGTGCTCATTTCAATCTCTGGTTTTATGCAGCACCCCAACTCACCTTTACCCTTAAGCAAGCATAAGTTGGTTTTCTAAATTTGAGACCCTGTTCTGTTCTGTAATTCAGTTCCTGTATAGCCAAGTTTACATTCCGTGTATTACTGATATCTTATGATGTTTCTTTTTCTGTGTGACTTATTTCAGTTAGAATCATCATACCTGAATCCACTCATTGTGATGCTAAGGGCCTGATGACATAGATTTCATTGCTGAGTGATATTGCTTTGTAAGTAAATACCACAACTTCTTTATCCATTTTTCACTTTCTGCGATGTTGAACTTGTACTGTAAACGAGGTTCTTGTAAACAGAGGCGTCCCAAACTTTGGGGTGGCTGTGTCTTTTTGATTTTAATTTCCCTAAGCTATAGGACCATAAGTGGCAGTGCCCTAGGCTCTGTTGCATTGTTTTTTAGATGTTTCAGGAAACACCATACACTTCTCCCAAGTGTCTGTTGGCAATTTACATCCCGGCCATCAGCATAACAAGGCTCCCAGTTCTCCATGGCCTGTCCTGCCTTTCTGGATTTTACACTTTTTTCAGATGGCCCTTTTGACCGGGGGGAAGTGAGACTTCATTGTAGTGCAGATTTCCTTTGCAAGCTTGCTTGGTTGGCCAAAAAGGGCGTATGCGTTTTTTCCTGAATATATTCAGGAAAAAACGCATACGCCCTTTTTGGCCAAGTGCATCATTGTGGACGTTCTGCCTCTTTTCCTATGCTTTCAATGCAATTCCAGTCTACCTCCTGAAATCGGTTTCCTGCAATTCTGCCCCGCTTTCAAGTCCTCTTGGTAGCCTTACTTCAGTCTATTTTTGGACGATAGCTGTCATTTATAACTCTGCAGGTTTGTGAATTACAGTGCCCCTGAGCTCCTTTCTTCAACTCGCTTTCTTGTGACCTGGCCGCAACACCGCAGGATGGCTTCAGGCCCTAATCTGGTTCCGGCACGGCACGCTGAGCCTTTGGTTATTTCCTCTTCCTGGTGGGAAATGAGAGTTAAATTTGGCCGTCCAGACACCTCCAGCTAGTCTCTCATTGGTTCTCGCTATTCCTGTTCATCTTCCGCAGAAATTGCAAACTGGGCCAAACAGGAGGTTAAAGGCGCTGACTCTCCAAGTGGGGAGAGTGTTAGTAAAGCGTCTGGAATGTTGCACCCGAGTACCAGGGGAGGAAAACTGAGACATATTTGAACACGTCTCCCGTTCACATGGTTGATCATACTTGGGTTCCACATGCATGTTTTAGCTGAAGGAAGAATACCTTAAACCTGGAGAGTTGAGACCCGTGGAATGGGTACCATGCAATATGACTTCAAAGGGTCTTCATTTGCTCACCGAACCTCTCCAATCCTATCACTGCTGTGTTTATGCCCCTGTACACATGCTTGATTCTCTTTTGGAGACATAGCAATCCATAGGTTTTAAGATACTTACTAGTCAGGTACATTCTTAGGTGTTTAATATGCGGTGTTGAGTCCATTTCGTTGAGCAAGGAGTAGCTCTTGTGTATTCCATATTTGACTTAAGGATCTTTATCTGTGCTCATTTCAATCTCTGGTTTTATGCAGCACCCCAACTCACCTTTCCCCTTAAGCAAGCATAAGTTGGTTTTCTAAATTTGAGACCCTGTTCTGTTCTGTAATTCAGTTCCTGTGTAGCCAAGTTTACATTCCGTGTATTACTGATATCTTATGATGTTTCTTTTTCTGTGTGACTTACTTCAGTTAGAATCATCATACCTGAATCCACTCATTGTGCTGCTAAGGGCCTGATGACACAGATTTCATTGCTGAGTGATATTGCTTTGTAAGTGAATACCACAACTTCTTTATCCATTTTTCACTTTCTGCGATGTTGAACTTGTACTGTAAACGAGGTTCTTGTAAACAGAGGCGTCCCAATCTTTGGGGTGGCTGTGTCTTTTTGATTTTAATTTCCCTAAGCTATAGGACCATAAGTGGCAGTGCCCTAGGCTCTGTTGCTTTGTTTTTTAGATGTTTCAGGAAACACCATACACTTCTCCCAAGTGTCTGTTGGCAATTTACATCCCGCCCATCAGCATAACAAGGCTCCCAGTTCTCCATGGCCTGTCCTGCCTTTCTGGATTTTACACTTTTTTCAGATGGCCCTTTTGACCGGGGGGAAGTGAGACTTCATTGTAGTGCAGATTTCCTTTGCAAGCTTGCTTGGTTGGCCAAAAAGGGCGTATGCGTTTTTTCCTGAATATATTCAGGAAAAAACGCATACGCCCTTTTTGGCCAAGTGCATCATTGTGGACGTTCTGCCTCTTTTCCTATGCTTTCAATGCAATTCCAGTCTACCTCCTGAAATCGGTTTCCTGCAATTCTGCCCCGCTTTCAAGTCCTCTTGGCAGCCTTACTTCAGTCTATTTTTGGACGATAGCTGTCATTTATAACTCTGCAGGTTTGTGAATTACAGTGCCCCTGAGCTCCTTTCTTCAACTCGCTTTCTTTTGAGCTGGCCGCAACACCGCAGGATGGCTTCAGGCCCTAATCTGGTTCCGGTACGGCACGCTGAGCCTTTGGTTATTTCCTCTTCCTCGTGGGAAATGAGAGTTAAATTTGCCCGTCCAGACACCTCCAGCTAGCCTCTCATTGGTTCTCGCTATTCCTGTTCATCTTCCGCAGAATTTGCAAACTGGGCCAAACAGGAGGTTAAAGGCGCTGACTCTCCAAGTGGGGAGAGTGTTAGTAAAGCGTCTGGAATGTTGCACCCGAGTACCAGGGGAGGAAAACTGAGACATATTTGAACACGTCTCCCGTTCACATGGTTGATCATACTTGGGTTCCACATGCATGTTTTAGCTGAAGGAAGAATACCTTAAACCTGGAGAGTTGAGACCCGTGGAATGGGTACCATGCAATATGACTTCAAAGGGTCTTCATTTGCTCACCGAACCTCTCCAATCCTATCACTGCTGCGTTTATGCCCCTGTACACATGCTTGATTCTCTTTCGGAGACATAGCAATCCATAGGTTTTAAGATACTTACTAGTCAGGTACATTCTTAGGCGTTTAATATGCGGTGTTGAGTCCATTTCGTTGAGCAAGGAGTAGCTCTTGTCTATTCCATATTTGGCTTAAGGAACTTTATCTGTGCTCATTTCAATCTCTGGTTTTATGCAGCACCCCAACTCACCTTTACCCTTAAGCAAGCATAAGTTGGTTTTCTGAATTTGAGACCCTGTTCTGTTCTGTAATTCAGTTCCTGTGTAGCCAAGTTTACATTCCGTGTATTACTGATATCTTATGATGTTTCTTTTTCTGTGTGACTTTCTTCAGTTAGAATCATCATACCTGAATCCACTCATTGTGCTGCTAAGGGCCTGATGACATAGATTTCATTGCTGAGTGATATTGCTTTGTAAGTAAATACCACAACTTCTTTATCCATTTTTCAATTTCTGCGATGTTGAACTTGTACTGTAAACGAGGTTCTTGTAAACAGAGCTGTTCCAAACTTTGAGGTGGCTGTGTCTTTTTGATTTTAATTTCCCTAAGCTATAGGACCATAAGTGGAAGTGCCCTAGGTTCTGTTGGTTTGTTTTTTAGATGTTTCAGGAAACACCATACACTTCTCCCGAGTGGTTGTTGGCAATTTACATCCCGCCCATCAGCATAACAAGGCTCCCAGTTCTCCATGGCCTGTCCTGCCTTTCTGGATTTTACACTTTTTTCAGATGGCCCTTTTGACCGGGGGGAAGTGAGACTTCATTGTAGTGCAGATTTCCTTTGCAAGCTTGCTTGGTTGGCCAAAAAGGGCGTATGCGTTTTTTCCTGAATATATTCAGGAAAAAACGCATACGCCCTTTTTGGCCAAGTGCATCATTGTGGACGTTCTGCCTCTTTTCCTATGCTTTCAATGCAATTCCAGTCTACCTCCTGAAATCGGTTTCCTGCAATTCTGCCCCGCTTTCAAGTCCTCTTGGCAGCCTTACTTCAGTCTATTTTTGGACGATAGCTGTCATTTATAACTCTGCAGGTTTGTGAATTACAGTGCCCCTGAGCTCCTTTCTTCAACTTGCTTTTTTGTGACCTGGCCGCAACACCGCAGGATGGCTTCAGGCCCTAATCTGGTTCCGGCACGGCACGCTGAGCCTTTGGTTATTTCCTCTTCCTGGTGGGAAATGAGAGTTAAATTTGCCCGTCCAGAAACCTCCAGCTAGTCTCTCATTGGTTCTCGCTATTCCTGTTCATCTTCCGCAGAAATTGCAAACTGGGCCAAACAGGAGGTTAAAGGCGCTGACTCTCCAAGTGGGGAGAGTGTTAGTAAAGCGTCTGGAATGTTGCACCCGAGTACCAGGGGAGGAAAACTGAGACATATTTGAACACGTCTCCCGTTCACATGGTTGATCATACTTGGGTTCCACATGCATGTTTTAGCTGAAGAAAGAATACCTTAAACCTGGAGAGTTGAGACCCGTGGAATGGGTACCATGCAATATGACTTCAAAGGGTCTTCATTTGCTCACCAAACCTCTCCAATCCTATCACTGCTGCGTTTATGCCCCTGTACACATGCTTGATTCTCTTTCGGAGACATAGCAATCCATAGGTTTTAAGATACTTACTAGTCAGGTACATTCTTAGGCGTTTAATATGCGGTGTTGAGTCCATTTCGTTGAGCAAGGAGTAGCTCTTGTCTATTACATATTTGACTTAAGGAACTTTATCTGTGCTCATTTCAATCTCTGGTTTTATGCAGCACCCCAACTCACCTTTACCCTTAAGCAAGCATAAGTTGGTTTTCTAAATTTGAGACCCTGTTCTGTTCTGTAATTCAGTTCCTGTGTAGCCAAGTTTACATTCCGTGTATTACTGATATCTTATGATGTTTCTTTTTCTGTGTGACTTACTTCAGTTAGAATCATCATACCTGAATCCACTCATTGTGCTGCTAAGGGCCTGATGACACAGATTTCATTGCTGAGTGATATTGCTTTGTAAGTAAATACCACAACTTCTTTATCCATTTTTCACTTTCTGCGATGTTGAACTTGTACTGTAAACGAGGTTCTTGTAAACAGAGGCGTCCCAAACTTTGGGGTGGCTGTGTCTTTTTGATTTTAATTTCCCTAAGCTATAGGACCATAAGTGGAAGTGCCCTAGGTTCTGTTGCTTTGTTTTTTAGATGTTTCAGGAATCACCATACACTTCTCCCGAGTGGTTGTTGGCAATTTACATCCCGCCCATCAGCATAACAAGGCTCCCAGTTCTCCATGGCCTGTCCTGCCTTTCTGGATTTTACACTTTTTTCAGATGGCCCTTTTGACCGGGAGGAAGTGAGACTTCATTGTAGTGCAGATGTCCTTTGCAAGCTTGCTTGGTTGGCCAAAAAGGGCGTATGCGTTTTTTCCTGAATATATTCAGGAAAAAACGCATACGCCCTTTTTGGCCAAGTGCATCATTGTGGACGTTCTGCCTCTTTTCCTATGCTTTCAATGCAATTCCAGTCTACCTCCTGAAATCGGTTTCCTGCAATTCTGCCCCGCTTTCAAGTCCTCTTGGCAGCCTTACTTCAGTCTATTTTTGGACGATAGCTGTCATTTACAACTCTGCAGGTTTGTGAATTACAGTGCCCCTGAGCTCCTTTCTTCAACTCGCTTTCTTTTGAGCTGGCCGCAACACCGCAGGATGGCTTCAGGCCCTAATCTGGTTCCGGCTCGGCACGCTGAGCCTTTGGTTAATTCCTCTTCCTGGTGGGAAATGAGAGTTAAATTTGCCCGTCCAGACACCTCCAGCTAGCCTCTCATTGGTTCTCGCTATTCCTGTTCATCTTCCGCAGAAATTGCAAACTGGGCCAAACAGGAGGTTAAAGGCGCTGACTCTCCAAGTGGGGAGAGTGTTAGTAAAGCGTCTGGAATGTTGCACCCGAGTACCAGGGGAGGAAAACTGAGACATATTTGAACACGTCTCCCGTTCACATGGTTGATCATACTTGGGTTCCACATGCATGTTTTAGCTGAAGGAAGAATACCTTAAACCTGGAGAGTTAAGACCCGTGGAATGGGTACCGTGCAATATGACTTCAAAGGGTCTTCATTTGCTCACCGAACCTCTCCAATCCTATCACTGCTGCATTTATACCCCTGTACACACGCTTGATTCTCTTTTGGAGACATAGCAATCCATAGGTTTTAAGATACTTACTAGTCAGGTACATTCTTAGGGGTTTAATATGGGGTTTTGAGTCCATTTCGTTGACCAAGGAGTAGCTCTTGTCTATTCCATATTTGGCTTAAGGAACTTTATCTGTGCTCATTTCCATCTCTGGTTTTATGCAGCACCCCAACTCACCTTTCCCCTTAAGCAAGCATAAGTTGGTTTTCTAAATTTGAGACCCTGTTCTGTTTTGGAATGCAGTTCCTGTGTAGCCAAGTTTACATTCCGTGTATTAGTGATATCTTATGATGTTTCTTTTTCTGTGTGACTTATTTCAGTTAGAATCATCGTACCTGAATCCACTCATTGTGCTGCTAAGGGCCTGATGACACAGATTTCATTGCTGAGTGATATTGCTTTGTAAGTAAATATCACAACTTCTTTATCCATTTTTCACTTTCTGCGATGTTGAACTTGTACTGTAAACGAGGTTCTTGTAAACAGAGCTGTTCGAAACTTTGGGGTGTCTGTGTCTTTTTGATTTTAAATTCCCTAAGCTATAGGACCATAAGTGGAAGTGCCCTAGGCTCTGTTGCTTTGTTTTTTAGATGTTTCAGGAAACACCATACACTTCTCCCGAGTGGTTGTTGGCAATTTACATCCCACCCTTCAGCATAACAAGGCTCCCAGTTCTCCATGGCCTGTCCTGCCTTTCTGGATTTTACACTTTTTTCAGATGCCCCTTTTGACTGGGGGGTAGAGAGACTTCATTGTAGTGCAGATTTCCTTTGCAAGCTTGCTTGGTTGGCCAAAAAGTGCATATGCGTGTTTTCCTGAATATATTCAGGAAAAAACGCATACGCCCTTTTTGGCCAAGTGCATCATTGTGGACGTTCTGCCTCTTTTCCTATGCTTGAAATGCAATTCCTGTCTACCTCCTGAAATCGGTTTCCTGCAATTCTGCCCCGCTTTCAAGTCCTCTTGGCAACCTTACTTCAGTATATTTTTGGACGATAGCTGTCATTTATAACTCTGCGGGTTTGTGAATTACAGTGCCCCTGAGCTCCTTTCTTCAACTCCCTTTCTTGTGAACTGGCCGCAACACCGCAGGATGTCTTCAGGCCCTAATGTGGTTCCGGCATGGCACGCTGAGCCTTTGGTTAATTCCTCTTCCTGGTGGGAAATGAGAGTTAAATTTGCCCGTTCAGACACCTCCAGGTAGTCTCTCATTGGTTCCCGCTATTCCTGTTCATCTTCCGCAGAAATTGCAAACTGGGGCAAACAGGAGGTTAAAGGCACTGACTCTCCAAGTAGGGAGAGTGTTAGTAAAGCATCTGGAATGTTGCACCCGAGTACCAGGGGAGGAAAACTGAGACATATTTGAACACGTCTCCCTTTCACATCGTTGATCATACTCTGGGTTCCACATGCATGTTTTAGCTGAAGAAAGAATACCTTAAACCTGGAGAGTTGAGACCTGTGTAATGGGTACCATGCAATATGACTTCAAAGGGTCTTCATTTGCTCACCGAACCTCTCCAATCCTATCACTGCTGCGTTTATGCCCCTGTACACACGCTTGATTCTCTTTTGGAGACATAGCAATCCATAGGTTTTAAGATACTTACTAGTCAGGTACATTCTTAGGCGTTTAATATGGGGTGTTGAGTCCATTTCGTTGAGCAAGGAGTAGCTCTTGTCTATTCCATATTTGGCTTAAGGAACTTTATCTGTGCTCATTTCAATCTTTGGTTTTATGCAGCACCCCAACTCACCTTCCCCGTTAAGCAAGCGTAAGTTGGTTTTCTAAACTTGAGACACTGTTCTGTTTTGTAATTCTGTTCATGTGTAGCCTAGTTCACATTCTGTGTATTAGTGATACCTTATGATGTTTCTTTTCTGTGTGACTTATTTCAGTTCGAATCATCATACCTGAATCCACTCATTATGCTGCTACGGGCCTGATGACATAGATTTCATTGCTGAGTGATGTTGCATTGTACGTAAGTACCACAAGTTCTTTATCCATTTTTCACTTTCTGCAATATTGAACTTGTACCGTAAACGAGGTTCTTGTAAACAGAGCCGTCCCAAACTTTGGGGTGGCTGTGTCTTTTTGATTTTAATTTCCCTAATCTATAGGACCATAAGTGGAAGTGCCCTAGGCTCTGTTGCTCTGTTTTTTAGATGTTTCAGGAAACACCATACTCTTCTCCAGAGTGGCTGTTGGCAATTTACATCCCGCCCATCAGCATAAGAAGGCTCCCAGTTCTCCATGGCCTGTCGTGCCTTTATGGATTTTACACTTTTTTCAGATGGCCCTTTTGACCAGGTGGAAGTGAGACTTCTTTGTAGTGCAAATTTCCTTTGCAAGCTTGCTTGGTTGGCCAAAAAGTGCGTATGCGTTTTTTCCTGAATATATTCAGGAAAAAACACATACGCCCTTTTTGGGCAAGTGCATCATTGTCGAGTTTCTGACTCTCTTCATATGTTTTCAGTGCAATTCCAGTCTACCTCCTGAGATCGGTTTCCTGCAATTCTGCCTTGCTTTCAATGCCTCTTCATAGCCTTACCTCAATATATTTTTTAAAAATAGTTGGCCTTTATAACTCTGCAGGTTTTTGAATTGCAGTGGCCCTTAGCTCCATTTTTTAGCTCTTATTTTTGTGGTCTTGCCCCGTAACCACAGGATTCCTTGAAGCCCTATTTTTCTTCTGGGGCACCTTGCTGTCCCTTTGGTTAATTCTTCTTACTGATGTGATATTAGAGTGACATGTGCCCATTGAAACCGCTACAGCTAGTTTCTCACTGGTTCCCCCTATTCCCATTCATCCTCTGCACTAACTGCAGACTGTGCGATACCAGAACTTAAAGGCATTGACTCCATGTGGGGATGTTGTTAGTAAAGCGGCTGGAATGTCGATCCGGAGCCCCAGGAGAGGAAAAATGAGGTGCGTTTTAGAAACCTTTCCCGATCATATGGTATACCAGTCGCTGGGTTTCCCAAGCATGGTTTAGCTGTAGGAAGATTCCCTTCAACCTGGAGTGTTGGGACCCTTGGACTGAGTAGCATGAAGTATTGCATTAAACTTTCGGCAGTTGCTCACCAAAGCTCACCAATCCTGTCAGCCCCAAGTGTCCAGCCTTATGTCTTATCCAGCTGTGGGTTTATATGTGGTCAATCCAGGTTGCATCACAGCCCCTGAGCGAATTTTGTAAGAATTTTTCTCTCTTTCATTGTTTCAGCGTTTTGTTTTTAAAATTTATTTCTATAATGGGGTTTAGCTCATTTTCACTGCTGTGTTTGTGCCGCTCTGCACACACTTGATTCCCTTATGGAGATATATCAATACATGGGTTTTAAGATTCTTATTACTCAGATATATTTCTCTGCAGTGTATAGGGTGTGTTGAGGCCAGTTCATTGAGCAAGGTGTAGATCTTGTCTAATACCTATTTGGTTTATTGAACGGTATCTGTGCTAATTTCAAACTCTGGTTTTATGCATCACCCCACCTCTCCTTTCCCCTTAAGCTGACATAAGTGTGTTTTCTAAATGTGAGACACTGTTCTGTTCTGTAATTCATTTCTTGTGCAGCCATATTTACCCTCCCTCTATAAGTGATATCTTATGATATGTTTCTTTTTCTGTTTGACTTATTTCAAGTAGTATTATCGGACCTAAATCCACTCTTTATCCTTCTACTAGCCTTATTACATTGATTTCATGGTGAAGAGATATTCCATTGTACATAAGTACCACATCTTCTTTATCCATTGTTCTCTTTCCTGGGATATTTAAGGTGTACTGAAGTTGAGGTTCTTGTAAACAGAGTAGCCCTAAACTGTGGTGTGCTTGTGTCTTGTTGATTTTTAGACTTCCCTAGATATACTCCCATGATTGGAAGTGTCCTATGCTCTGTAGCTCTGTTTTTTAGATGATTTAGGAACCACCATACACTTCTCCAGAGTGGCTCTCGGCAGTTCACACACTGCCCATCAGCGTATAAAGGCTCCCTGTTCTCCATGGCCTGTCCTGCATTTCTGGTTTTTACAATTTTTTAGGATGGCCCTTTTGACCGGTGGGAAGTGAGACTTCTTTGTTGTGCACATTTGCATTGCTTGCTTGCTTTGTTGCCCATAAAGTGCGTATGCGTTTTTTCCTGGATATAATCAGGAAAAAACGCATACGCCCTTTTGGGCCAACTGCATCATTGTCGAAATTCTGCCGCTTTTCATGTGCATTAAAGACGAGTCCAATCTATCTCTTGAAATCTGTTTCTTGCAATTCTGTCTTGCATTCAGATCCTCTTCTTTGCCTTACCTCAACATATTTTTGGACGTTAGTTTTCATTTATAACTCTGCAGGTTTGTGAATTGCAGTGACCCTGAGCTCCATTTTTTAAGTTGCTCTTTTGTGAGCTGGCCTCAAACCCGCAGGATTGCTTCAGGCCCTATTTTGGCTCCGGCGAGGCAGGCTGAGCCTTTCTTTAATTCTTATTCTTAATGGGAAATTAGAGTGATATGTGCCCGTCCAAACCCCTACAACTCTTCTCTCATTGGTTCCCCCTCTTCCCGTTCATCCTCCTCACAATTTGCAAAATGTGTGAAACAGAAGTTTAAATGTGCTGATTCTCCAAGTGGGGAGATTCTAAGTAGCGTGGCTGGAATGGTGAACAGGAGCACCAGGAGAGGATAAATGAGGTGCATTTTAGACACATCTCCCGATCACATGGTGTACAGTCCTCTGGGTTTTCCATGCATGTTTTAGCTATAGGAAGATCCCTTG
The DNA here is from genome assembly GCF_951394435.1 of Stenella coeruleoalba. Lineage (NCBI taxonomy): Eukaryota > Metazoa > Chordata > Mammalia > Artiodactyla > Delphinidae > Stenella > Stenella coeruleoalba. The sequence continues at coordinate 370,780 of NW_027646115.1, read as the reverse complement.
AACCTGCAGATTTGGGACCCATTGAATGGGTACCAGGTAGTATTACTTTAAAGGGTGTGCATTTCCTCACCCAACCTCACATTTCTCTTAGCGCAAACAGTTTCCAGCCTTATGTCTCATCCTGCTGTGGGTCTAGATGTGTTCAATCCATGTTGCATCACCGTCCTTGAGGAAAAGTTGTAAGAGGTTTTCTCTGTCTCTCTGTCATTTATTTTTTTCAATTTATTACTATATTGGTTACAGCTGATTTTCAAAGCTCTGTTTCTTGCTGCTGTACATCCACTTGATTCACGTACAGAGAGACATCAATAAATTCTTTTTCAGATTCTTACCAGTCGTATATATTCTTTTCCGGTGACTTGAGTGTGCTGAGTGCAGTTCTTTTAGCTACCGTGTAGGCCTTGTTGATTATCAGTTTGGTATTTGGAATGGTATCTTTGCTAATTTCAACCTCCTGGATGATGCCTCACCCCTCCCCACCTTTCCCGTTTAGCAGCCTTATGCGTGTTTTCTACATATTTGACTATGTTTTTGTTTTGTAATTTATTTCATGTGTAGCCATTTTGGATTCCACCTTTAAGTGATATCTTATGATATGTGTCTTTTTCTTTTTGAATTCTGTCACTTAGAATGATCATACGTAACTCCTCCAGATTTGTTACAACTGGCCATATTTCATTGATTTCCAGGCTGAATAATATTCCACTCTACCTAAGTACCACATCTCTATCCATTTTTTCCCTCCAGAGACATTTAAGTTATATCCTAGTCGAGGATCTTTTAAACAGAGAGGGGGTAAACATTGGGGTGCCTGTGTCCTCTCGATTTTTGTTTTTCCCAAGATATACGCCCATGAGTGCAAGTGCCCTATGCTCTGTAGCTCATTTTTTAGATGCTTTAGTAAACACAATACACTTCTCCAGAATGGCCGTTGGCAATATACATTTCCACTATAAGTCTCACAGGGCTCCCTCTTCTCGTTGCCCTGTCCTGCATTTCTGTTGTTTACGCTTTATGAGGATGGCTCTTCTGACTGATGCGAAGTGATATCTTTTGTAGTATTGACTTCCAGTGCCCACCTGTTTGGTTGGCTAAAAAAGTGTATGCCCTTTTCTTGAATATATACAGAAAAGAACGCATACACCCTTTTTGGCCAACTGCAATGTTGGCAATGTTCAGCTCCTTTTCTTGTGCTTAATGGCGAGTCCTTTCTACCTCCTCAAATCCCTTTCCTGCCATTCTCCCTTGCTTACAAGTCCTTTTCTCTGACTTTCCTCAAGACATTTTTCAGTGATGGATATTTTCAACTCTGCAGTTTTGTGAATTTTACTGCCCCTGAGTTCCATTGTTCAACTCGTGTTTATGGGAACTGGCCACAAAGCAGCGGGATTTCCTCAAGCCCTATACTGTTTCCATGGGCAACCCTAGCTTTTGGTCAATTCATCTTCCTGATTGGAAATTAGAGTGACATGTGCCTGTCTGAACACGTAGGACTTGTCTCTCATTGTTCCTCATCCTTCCGCTTCATCCTCTGGACAAATTCCAAACTGTACGCAACAGGATGTTGACAGTGCTGACATCTCCAAGTGGGGAGACTGTTAGTAAAGACGCTGGAGGGGTGAACCCGAGCACCAGGAGATGAGGAGATGAGATGCCTTTTCCAAACTCTTCCCGATCAGACGGTATACCATCCTCTGGGTGTGACAGACATGTTTTAGCAGTAGGAAGAGTCCCATTCATGTAAGGAGAACACCAGGGCTTTTTCAAAATCAGTGTCTCCCCGAAACCCAAACTGGGGAAATTTTTAAGCTACAGCTACACATATGTTCATTAAGGGCCTTGGGAAGTAGGCAGAGTCCAAACTTTAGATGATTGAAGTCTTCAGGGTCAGAAGCACTCACCACCAGCTTCCCTTAGGCTACACTTTAACTGTCATTGATAGATGATGTCAATAAAAATATCTATTCTTTTTCAGATTATTTCCCCTTATAGGTTATTGCAAAATGTTGAGTGTAGTTCCCTGTGCTATACAGTAGTTCCTTGTTGATGATCTATTTTATACATAGCAGTGTGTATGTGTTCATTCCAAACTGTTAATTTATCCCTCCTCCCACCTTTCCTCTTTGGTAATAATAAATTATAAGATTTTATACTTCTCAGAAATGGGGGAGCTGAAAGAGAGGTATCATTTTCAATGGAAAAGCATTTAAAACAAGATTGAAGGTTTAACCAAGATTATTAAATGTACATCCTTGGAAAGAAATCACTTCGTTTCTCTAATATTGACCTGACAAATAAGACAAACCTTTTCACTGAACTTGCTTATAAAAAGTGATGGAAATATCAAATGGAAGTGTTAAAAACATCTTATTTTACCCGAGCCTTATACACTGTTCTATGTTAACTACAGTTTGGCTCACACATCTGTTCATTGAGGTTACAATAGTCTCAATTTCTGTTACTGATCCTCCAGAGTGGACCCCAACAAGTGTCCCCCTGCCCAGTGTCATTGGGGCCAACAGATCGAGACTGAGTTTGGTTCACAAGCAAAGGAAACTTTATATTTTGATCAGAGAATGGAGAGGTGAGAGCATGCACTACCCCGTGGGCTGTGGGCTGGGCTGCTGTGTAGAGATCCTGTCAGAGTCAGTGGGAGGGAGGGAGGCGGCGGAGCTCTCGAGGGCCGGGTTGGCTGTAGCTCAGGCTCTATATCGTGGAGTCTGCACTGGGCCCCAGGAGCTGAGGTGTCGACCCAGCCATTCTGCACTAGGAAATCTGGTCTGAAGTGCCGGGTGTGGAACCTCTGCATGCGGGACCCTAGGAGCACGTGAAATTAGACAAAGCACAAAGGATAAAAAAGGTTAGACTTGACTTTATTGCCCAGATTCTATTTTTATCTCCCAGGGATTTTTAATGGGCTTTGCTGGGGACAAACCCCTCCTCTGCCTTTTGTCCCGTTCCTCATTCTTGGAGTGCTGAGGGTGCAGACCCTTCTTCTGTAACTGCTGAGTGCTGAGTTGGGAGCCCTCATACCCTGGGGCGAGGGTCAGAGCTTCTCCCCAGCAGCCTCCCGGTGACATTGATTGTCCCCAGGACCCCTGCCTCCCTGCTCGTCCACCTGAGCACCAGCATTGGAAGTGTTATAGATTCTAATGACCTTTAAGGGTCCAGGAAAGAGATGTGCAGAGACGCTGTGGGGGCCGGTTTCACCCCGCCCCACATTTGTTCGGCCACCTTAGGCTGACCGTCTCTGCCAGCCTAGATGCTCTGACCAGTAGTCTGCGCTTTCTTCAGTTAGGCCCCTGAATTAACGTACAAACAGCACCAGGTGTCAGAGCCCTGCCCGCTCAACTCCCAGACAGTCCAGGGTCAGTGGTGATCAAGGACCATGATGGCTACTGAGTCAACAGCCTTTTGAAGTAAACAGGAGTCCAGCCGGTCTTATTGGCCACCATCATCACGGTGTCTGTAGGCTTTTCTATGGTGACAGTGTGGTATACTGTTCCCCCACCAAGATTATTAGCTCCCCTCTGGGTGCAGTAAGTCCTGCAAGCAGTAGTCTACTCTTTTGGGACACACTCTTGTTGTTTTATGAGAGAAACTCCAGGTCAAGTGATGTTCACACGAGTCGTCATGGTGCCCTGTTGCCCCCGGTTATCTCTCTGGATGTTGGAGTTGGAGGGCCTCCTCACTCGAGGTCAGTGTGCCCACGGAGCGAACCCTGCAACTTCAGGGCATGGTTGGTGGTTAGGATCACCACGTGGGGTCCTTTTCCCTTAGGAGGGAGGTGGCCTTTTGGGCTGCTGATTTCCAGGTTTTTAGATACCGCCAGTATCTTGGCCAGATGTGGCAGTGGGCCAAGCCCCTTAGTGACCGTAGTTTATCCTACCTGGATGGCATTCTTGCATTGTTCCATTTCAAGTGGTCCCAGTTTTTGCACTAATTCTCCAATGACGATTCACCTTTCACCGGGAATGTAAAGGTCAAAGGGTTTAGCTAAATTAGGGAGTTCCAGGGCAAGGGTCTGAATTGACTGCTCTTTCCATTCTTGAAAGGCCACTTCTGGATTCTATTCAAAAGGATCATCATCTTTTCCTTTCAGTGTTTCATATAGAGGCCCAGCTAGTAGACTGTAGTTAGGGATCCAGAAGCAGCAAACCCTGGCCTCCCCAGGAACCCCTAAGCTGTCTTCTAGTTTTAGAAAGGGGTAAGGCTGAAAATGGTTTCTTCCCTTTCCTGGGATGGGCTTCTCTGACCTTCTGTGAGAATGAAGCCCAGGCAAGTCACCGCAGTCTGTGATATTTGAGCTTTTTCTTGGACAACTTCTATCCTTTATTGGCTTGGTAGTTCAGAGGCCTCCTTAGTAGGGCTGGTGATCAGAATGTCGTCTGCATATTGAAGGAGGGTTTCCTTTTCCAGAGGTAGAACTTTTAGGTCTTTAGCTAAGCTTTCCCCAAAGATGGTGTGGGAATTTTTGCACCCTTGGGGCCAGACGGCCCGGAAGTATTGTTTTAGTTGTATGTTGAGTCCTGCCACTCACAAGCCAAAATTTCTTGTGACTCTGGGACTAATGGAATACAAAAGAAGGCATCATTGAAGACTAATACAGAATACCATGTCCTGGTGGTTGGTAGAATGACCAGCAGGGTGTAGGAATTAGGAGCAACTGGAGGTATATCCTCGGTGGCTTCACTGACTGTCCTGACATCCTTTACCAGGTCCCCAGCAGCCCATGGGGCTCTCGTGGTCAGACCAATCCCAGAATATGGAGCTCACCTGGGCAGGTACCCCACCCCCACCCCAGCCCACGGGGCTCTCGTGGTCAGGCCCCTCCAGGATACAGAGCTACCCTTGCAGGTACCGTGGCAGGGCTGGGCACACAGGAACCGTGCACATAGCCCTCATTGCAGAGCACCCCCAGCTCACCTGCCGCTCAGAGCTGACACAGAGCACCTCAGAGCAGGACTTGAACTAACAAACAGCAGCTGCGACAGGTCTGTGACCCTGGGCATCACTCCGTGAGGCCTCCCTCCACCTGGTCTTCCAGAGACTTCCACTGCACCCGGGGCACCAGGCCTCTGTCTCCAACCACCACCCACCCCTCCTCTCCCTGACTCCTGGGTTCCTCTCATTAGGAGAGGGTTTTCTTGAAGTTGTCTCCCACTCATGGGCCAGATAAAATGATTAGAAAACAAGCCAAAGCTGCAGCCCCTTGTCTATCCTGACTCTCAGGAGCCCACACCTGTTCCTTGGACCTGGCCGGTTCAGCAAGTTCCATTTTCTGCAACTGTGAGCCCCTGAGGGGTGATGATTGGCTGACCTGGGCAGCCTTACCGTGCCGGCCAGCCCTCCCCAGGTGTGCCTGGGTTGAGATCAATATAAATACCACTCCAGGCAGCAAGAGCCCCTGCAGCCGTGCCTGACGCCATTTTCTCTGCCCTGTCAGCAGTCTCGGGGCTGGGCTGGTGGGAGGGAGTGAGAGGCCACGGCTTTGTGGGTGGCCCAGTGTGAGTGGGGCTCTGCTGGACTTTCTGCAGCAGTTGCCAGGCTGCCACCTGCTAAAGAAGAGGATGTGTCACCCATACCTGCTGCTGGAATTTCTCCCTGGGCAGAGGTGAGGAAGGAAAAAAGCAGTGGGGGCAGGGACAGGACGGGTATCTCAGGCAGGGAAATGGAAATCTTCCAGAAGAGCACCCAGGGCCAGGACCATCCTGGCTGGCCTGCAGGCACCAAGTCGGCCGGCATGCTGTCACTCGTGTGGCTCTATGGCCCTTCCTCTAGGCTTTCAAGTCCTTGTATATATTCAGGTGTTTTACCTGGGACGGGTGGGAATAGTTCAGCAGCAACTGGCCTGGGGCTCAGCTCACGTTTACTCACAGATGCCTCGGCACGGTGCCCCAGCTTTGCAATGAGGACGCTTGTTGCGTGGGGGCTGCTGGCTGAATGGGAGACGATTCCCCACCACTGACCAACTTCAGAATTGTTTACAACTGGAGCAAGTGCCCTGATACGGTTTTCCTCTGTGTAACTGGTGGGTTCTGTGTTTTTTTTCTCTTTTTCGTTTTTGGTTCAAGGTAGATTTTATTCCTCTTTTTTGTATTTACAGATATAAGCATGGAAATAATTTATTCATATAAATACATGTATGTGCAGGGAATAATTGTTTTTTCTGTTTTATTTTTTAAATTTTATTTCTTTTTAATTTTGAATTTTATTTTATATTTTTATACAGCAGGTTCTTATTGGTTATCTATTTTATACATATAAATGTATACATGCCAATCCCAGTCTCTCAACTCCTCCCACCACCACCCCCCAACAGCTTTCCCCCCTTGTTGTCCATACGTTTGTTGTCTACATCTGTTGCTCTATTTATGCCTTGCAAAATGGTTAATCTGTACAGTTTTTCTAGGTTCCACATATATGCATGAATATACAAGACTTGTTTTTCTCTTTCTGACTTACTTCACTCTGTATGACAGTCTCTAGATCCATCGACGTCTCTACAAATGACCCAATTTCATTCCTTTTCATGGCTTAGTAATATTCCATTTTATATATGTACCACAGCTTTATGCATTCGTCTGTCTGTGGGCATTTAGGTTGCTTCCATTACCTCGATATTGTAAATAGTGATGCAATGAACATTGCGGTGAATGACTCTTTTTGATTTATGGTTTTGTCTGGGTATATGTCCAGTACTGGGATTGCTGTATCATATGGTAATTCTATTGTTAGTTTCTTAAGAAATTCCATATTGTTCTCCATAATGACTGTATCAATTTATATTCCCAACAATAGTGGGAGAGGGTTCCTTTTCTCCACACCCTTTCCAGCATTTTTTGTTTGTAGATTTTCAATGATGCCTATTCTACCAGGTGTGAGGTGATACCTCATTGTTGAATCCATTTCGTTGAGCAAGGGGTAGCTCTTGTCTATAACATATTTGGCTTATGGAACGGTATCTGTGCTAATTTCAAACTCTGCTTTTATGCAGCACCCCAACTCACCTTCCCCCTTAAGCAGGCATAAGTTGGTTTTCCAAACTTGAGACCCTGTTCTGTTTTGTAGTTCAGTTCATGTGTAGCCAAGTTCACATTCCGTGTATTAGTGATACCTTATGATGTTTCTTTTTCTGTGTGACTTATTTCACTTAGAATCATCGTGCCTCAATCCACTCATTATGCTGGTACGGGCCTGGTGACATAGATTTCATTGCTGAGTGGTATTCTGTTGTACATAAGTACCGCAACTTCTTTATCCATTATTTGCTCTCTGGGATATTTAACTTGTGCCGTAGAAGAGATTCCTGTAAAAAGAGCCATCCCAAATTTTGGGGTTGCTGTGTCTTTTTGATATTAATTTCCCTAAGCTATAGAACCATAAGTGGAAGTGCCCTAGGCTCTGTTGCTTTGTTTTTTAGATGTTTCAGGAAACACCATACACTTGTCCCGAGTGTCTGTTGGCAATTTACATCCCGCCCATCAGCATAACAAGGCTCCCAGTTCTCCATGGCCTGTCCTGCCTTTCTGGATTTTACACTTTATTCTGATGGCCCTTTTGACCGGGGGGAAGTGAGACTTCATTGTAGTGCAGATTTCCTTTGCAAGCTTACTTGGTTGGCCAAAAAGGGCGTATGCGTTTTTTCCTGAATATATTCAGGAAAAAACGGATACGCCCTTTTGGCAAAGTGCATCACTGTGGACGTTCTGCCTCTTTTCCTATGCTTGAAATGCAATTCCTGTCTACCTCCTGAAATTGGTTTCCTGCAATTCTGCCCTACTTTCAAGTCCTCTTGGCAGCCTTAGTTCAGTATATTTTTGGACGATAGCTGTCATTTATAACTCTGCAGGTTTGTGAATTACAGTGCCCCTGAGCTCCTTTCTTCAACTCGCTTTCTTGTGACCTGGCCGCAACACCGCAGGATGGCTTCAGGCCCTAATCTGGTTCCGGCACGGCACGCTGAGCCTTTGGTTATTTCCTCTTCCTGGTGGGAAATGAGAGTTAAATTTGCCCGTCCAGACACCTCCAGGTAGTCTCTCATTGGTTCTCACTATTCCTGTTCATCTTCCGCAGAAATTGCAAACTGGGGCAAACAGGAGGTTAAAGGCACTGACTCTCCAAGTAGGGAGAGTGTTAGTAAAGCATCTGGAATGTTGCACCCGAGTACCAGGGGAGGAAAACTGAGACATATTTGAACACGGCTCCCGTTCACACGGTTGATCATACTCTGGATTCCACATGCATGTTTTAGCTGAAGGAAGAATACCTTAAACCTGGAGAGTTGAGACCCGTGTAATGGGTACCATGCAATATGACTTCAAAGGGTCTTCATTTGCTCACCGAACCTCTCCAATCCTATCACTGCTGCGTTTATGCCCCTTTACACACGCTTGATTCTCTTTTGGAGACATAGCAATCCATAGGTTTTAAGATACTTACTAGTCAGGTACATTCTTAGGCGTTTAATATGGGGTGTTGAGTCCATTTCGTTGAGCAAGGAGTAGCTCTTGTCTATTCCATATTTGGCTTAAGGAACTTTATCTGTGCTCATTTCAATCTCTGGTTTTATGCAGCACCCCAACTCACCTTTACCCTTAAGCAAGCATAGTTGGTTTTCTAAATTTGAGACCCTGTTCTGTTTTGCAATTCAGTTCCTGTGTAGCCAAGTTTACATTCCGTGTATTAGTGATATCTTATGATGTTTCTTTTTCTGTGTGACTTATTTCAGTTAGAATCATCGTACCTGAATCCACTCATTGTGCTGCTACGGGCCTGATGACACAGATTTCATTGCTGAGTGATACTGCATTGTACATAAGTACCACAAGTTCTTTATCCATTTTTCACTTTCTGTGATATTGAATTTGTACAGTAAACGAGGTTCTTGTAAACAGAGGCGTCCCAAACTTTGAGGTGGCTGTGTCTTTTTGATTTTAATTTCCCTAAGCTATAGGACCATAAGTGGAAGTGCCCTAGGCTCTGTTGCTTTGTTTTTTAGATGTTTCAGGAAACACCATACACTTCTCCCGAGTGGCTGTTGGCAATTTACATCCCGCCCATCAGCATAACAAGGCTCCCAGTTCTCCATGGCCTCTCCTGCCTTTCTGGATTTTACACTTTTTTCAGATGGCCCTTTTGACCGGGGGGAAGTGAGACTTCATTGTAGTGCAGATTTCCTTTGCAAGCTTGCTTGGTTGGCCAAAAAGGGCGTATGCGTTTTTTCCTGAATATATTCAGGAAAAAACGCATAAGCCCTTTTTGGCCAAGTGCATCATTGTGGACGTTCTGCCTCTTTTCCTATGCTTTCAATGTAATTCCAGTCTACCTCCTGAAATCGCTTTCCTGCAATTCTGCCCCGCTTTCAAGTCCTCTTGGCAGCCTTACTTCAGTCTATTTTTGGACGATAGCTGTCATTTATAACTCTGCAGGTTTGTGAATTACAGTGCCCCTGAGCTCCTTTCTTCAACTTGCTTTCTTTTGAGCTGGCCGCAACACCGCAGGATGGCTTCAGGCCCTAATCTGGTTCCGGTACGGCATGCTGAGCCTTTGGTTAATTCCTCTTCCTGGTGGGAAATGAGAGTTAAATTTGCCCGTCCAGACACCTCCAGCTAGCCTCTCATTGGTTCTCGCTATTCCTGTTCATCTTCCGCAGAAATTGCAAACTGGGCCAAACAGGAGGTTAAAGGGACTGACTCTCCAAGTGGGGAGAGTGTTAGTAAAGCGTCTGGAATGTTGCACCTGAGTACCAGGGGAGGAAAACTGAGACATATTTGAACACGTCTCCCGATCACATGGTTGATCATACTCTGGGTTCCACATGCATGTTTTAGCTGGAGGAAGAATACCTAAAACCTGGGTAGTTGAAACCCGTGGAATGGGTACCATGAAATATGACTTCAAAGGGTCTACATTTGCTCACCGAACCTCTCCAAACCTATCACTGCTGCGTTTATGCCCCTGTACACATGCTTGATTCTCTTTCAGAGACATAGCAATCTATAGGTTTTAAGATACTTACTAGTCAGGTACACTCTGAGGCGTTTAATGTGGGGTGTTGAGTCCATTTCGTTGAGCAAGGAGTAGCTCTTGTCTATTCCATATTTGTCTTAAGGAACTTTATCTGTGCTCATTTCAATCTCTGGTTTTATGCACACCCCAACTCACCTTTCCCCTTAAGCAAACATAAGTTGGTTTTCTAAATTTGAGACCCTGTTCTGTTTTGTAATTCAGTTCTTCTGTAGCCAAGTTTAAATTCCATGTATTAGTGATATTTTTTGATGTTTCTTTTTCTGTGTGACTTATTTCAGTTAGAATCACCATACCCGAATCCACTCATTATGCTGCTACGGGCCTGGTGACATAGATTTCATTGCTGAGTGATATTGCATTGTACATGAGTACCACAGCTTCTTTATCCATTTTTCACTTTCTGTGATATTGAACTTGTACGGTAAACGAGGTTCTTGTAAACAGAGGCGTCCCAAACTTTGGGGTGGCTGTGTCTTTTTGATTTTAATTTCCCTAAGCTATAGGACCATAAGTGGAAGTGCACTAGGCTCTGTTGCTTTGTTTTTTAGATGTTTCAGGAAACACCATACACTTCTCCGGAGTGGCTGTTGGCAATTTACATCCCGCCCATCAGCATAACAAGGCTCCCAGTTCTCCATGGCCTGTCCTGCCTTTCTGGATTTTACACTTTTTTCAGATGGCCCTTTTGACCGGGGGGAAGTGAGACTTCATTGTAGTGCAGATTTCCTTTGCAAGCTTACTTGGTTGGCCAAAAAGGGCGTATGCGTTTTTTCCTGAATATATTCAGGAAAAAACGCATACGCCCTTTTTGGCCAAGTGCATCACTGTGGACGTTCTGCCTCTTTTCCTATGCTTTCAATGCAATTCCTGTCTACCTCCTGAAATTGGTTTCCTGCAATTCTGCCCCGCTTTCAAGTCCTCTTGGCAGCCTTACTTCAGTCTATTTTTGGACGATAGCTGTCATTTATAACTCTGCAGGTTTGTGAATTACAGTGCCCCTGAGCTCCTTTCTTCAAATCTCTTTCTTGTGAGCTGGGCGCAACACCGCATGATGTCTTCAGGCCCTAATGTGGTTCCGGCATGGCACGCTGAGCCTTTGATTAATTCCTCTTCCTGGTGGGAAATGAGAGTTAAATTTGCCCGTTCAGACACCTCCAGGTAGTCTCTCATTGGTTCTCACTATTCCTGTTCATCTTCCGCAGAAATTGCAAACTGGGGCAAACAGGAGGTTAAAGGCACTGACTCTCCAAGTAGGGAGAGTGTTAGTAAAGCATCTGGAATGTTGCACCCGAGTACCAGGGGAGGAAAACTGAGACATATTTGAACACGGCTCCCGTTCACACGGTTGATCATACTCTGGATTCCACATGCATGTTTTAGCTGAAGGAAGAATACCTTAAACCTGGAGAGTTGAGACCCGTGTAATGGGTACCATGCAATATGACTTCAAAGGGTCTTCATTTGCTCACCGAACCTCTCCAATCCTATCACTGCTGCGCTTATGCCCCTTTACACACGCTTGATTCTCTTTTGGAGGCATAGCAATCCATAGGTTTTAAGATACTTACTTGTCAGGTACATTCTTAGGCATTTAATATGGGGTGTTGAGTCCATTTCGTTGAACAAGGAGTAGCTCTTGTCTATTCCATATTTGGCTTAAGGAACTTTATCTGTGCTCATTTCAATCTCTGGTTTTATGCAGCACCCCAACTCACCTTTACCCTTAAGCAAGCATAGTTGGTTTTCTAAATTTGAGACCCTGTTCTGTTTTGGAATTCAGTTCCTGTGTAGCCAAGTTTACATTCCGTGTATTAGTGATATCTTATGATGTTTCTTTTTCTGTGTGACTTATTTCAGTTAGAATCATCGTACCTGAATCCACTCATTGTGCTGCTACGGGCCTGATGACACAGATTTCATTGCTGAGTGATACTGCATTGTACGTAAGTACCACAAGTTCTTTATCCATTTTTCACTTTCTGTGATATTGAATTTGTACGGTAAACGAGGTTCTTGTAAACAGAGGCGTCCCAAACTTTGAGGTGGCTGTGTCTTTTTGATTTTAATTTCGCTAAGCTATAGGACCATAAGTGGAAGTGCCCTAGGCTCTGTTGCTTTGTTTTTTAGATGTTTCAGGAAACACCATACACTTCTCCCGAGTGGCTGTTGGCAATTTACATCCCACCCATCAGCATAACAAGGCTTCCAGTTCTCCATGGCCTGTCCTGCCTTTCTGGATTTTACACTTTTTTCAGATGGCCCTTTTGACCGGGGGGAAGTGAGACTTCATTGTACTGCAGATTTCCTTTGCAAGCTTGCTTGGTTGGCCAAAAAGGGCGTATGCGTTTTTTCCTGAATATATTCAGGAAAAAATGCATACGCCCTTTTTGGCCAAGTGCATCATTGTGGACGTTCTGCCTCTTTTCCTATGCTTTCAATGCAATTCCAGTCTACCTCCTGAAATCGGTTTCCTGCAATTCTGCCCCGCATTCAAGTCCTCTTGGCAGCCTTACTTCAGTATATTTTTGGACGATAGCTGTCATTTATAACTCTGCAGGTTTGTGAATTACAGAGCCCCTGAGCTCCTTTCTTCAACTCACTTTCTTGTGAGCTGGCCGCAACACCGCAGGATGGCTTCAGGCCCTAATCTGTTTCCGGCACGGCACGCTGAGCCTTTGGTTAATTCCCCTTCCTAGTGGGAAATGAGAGTTAAATTTGCCCGTTCAGACACCTCCAGCTAGTCTCACATTGGTTCTCCCTATTCCTGTTCATCTTCCGCAGAAATTGCAAACTGGGCCAAACAGGAGGTTAAAGGCACTGACTGTCCAAGTCGGGATAGTGTTAGTAAAGCGTCTGGAATGTTGCACCCGAGTACCAGGGGAGGAAAACTGAGACATATTTGAACACGTCTCCCGATCACATGGTTGATCATACTCTGGGTTCCACATGCATGTTTTAGCTGAAGGAAGAATACCTTAAACCTGGAGAGTTGAGACCCGTGGAATGGGTACCATGCAATATGACTTCAAAGGGTCTTCATTTGCTCACCGAACCTCTCCATTCCTATCACTGCTACATTTATGCCCCAGTACACACGCTTGATTCTCTTTTGGAGACATAGCAATCCATAGGTTTTAAGATACTTACTAGTCAGGTACATTCTTAGGCGTTTAATATGGGGTGTTGAGTCCATTTCATTGAGCAAGGAGTAGCTCTTGTCTGTTCCATATTTGGCTTAAGGATCTTTATCTGTGCTCATTTCAATCTCTGGTTTTATGCAGCACCCGAACTCACCTTTCCCCTTAAGCAAGCATAAGTTGGTTTTCTAAATTTGAGACCCTGTTCTGTTTTGGAATTCAGTTCCAGTGTAGCCAAGTTTACATTCCGTGCATTAGTGATAACTTTTGATGTTTCTTTTTCTGTGTGACTTATTTCAGTTAGAATCATCGTACCTGAATCCACTCATTATGCTGCTATGGGCCTGATGACATAGATTTCATTGCTGAGTGATACTGCATTGTACGTAAGTACCAAAAGTTCTTTATCCATCTTTCACTTTCTGTGATATTGAACTTGTACGGTAAACGAGGTTCTTGTAAACAGAGGCGTCCCAAACTTTGGGGTGGCTGTGTCTTTTTAATTTCCCTAAGCTATAGGACCATAAGTGGAAGTGCACTAGGCTCTGTTGCTTTGTTTTTTAGATGTTTCAGGAAACACCATACACTTCTCCCGAGTGTCTTTTGGCAATTTACATCCCGCCCATCAGCATAACAAGGCTCCCAGTTCTCCATGGCCTGTCCTGCCTTTCTGGATTTTACAATTTTTTCAGATGGCCCTTTTGACCCGGGGGAAGTGAGACTTCATTGTAGTGCAGATTTCCTTTGCAAGCTTGCTTGGTTGGCCAAAAAGGGCGTATGCGTTTTTTCCTGAATATATTCAGGAAAAAACGCATACGCCCTTTTTGGCCAAGTGCATCATTGTGGACGTTCTGCCTCTTTTCCTATGCTTTCAATGCAATTCCAGTCTACCTCCTGAAATCGGTTTCCTGCAATTCTGCCCCGCTTTCAAGTCCTCTTGGCAGCCTTACTTCAGTCTATTTTTGGACGATAGCTGTCATTTATAACTCTGCAGGTTTGTGAATTACAGTGTCCCTGAGCTCCTTTCTTCAACTCGCTTTCTTGTGAGCTGGCCGCAACACCGCAAGATGGCTTCAGGCCCTAATCTGGTTCCGGCACGGCACGCTGAGCCTTTGGTTAATTCCTCATCCTGATGGGAAATTAGAGTTAAATTTGCCCGTCCAGACACCTCCCGCTTGTCTCTCATTGGTTCTCCCTATTCCTGTTCATCTTCCACAGAAATTGCAAACTGGGCCAAACAGGAGGTTAAAGGGACTGACTCTCCAAGTGGGGAGAGTGTTAGTAAAGCGTCTGGAATGTTGCACCCGAGTACCAGGGGAGCAAAACTGAGACATATTTGAACACGTCTCCCGATCACATGGTTGATCATACTCTAGGTTCCACATGCATGTTTTAGCTGAAGGAAGAATACCTTAAACCTGGGTAGTTGAAACCCGTGGAATGGGTACCATGCAATATGACTTCAAAGGGTCTTCATTTGCTCACCGAACCTCTCCAATCCTATCACTGCTGCGCTTATGCCCCTTTACACACGCTTGATTCTCTTTTGCAGACATAGCAATCCATAGGTTTTAAGATACTTACTAGTCAGGTACATTCTTAGGCGTTTAATATGGGGTGTTGAGTCCATTTCGTTGAGCAAGGAGTAGCTCTTGTCTATTCCATATTTGGCTTAAGGAACTTTATCTGTGCTCATTTCAATCTCTGGTTTTATGCAGCACCCCAACTCACCTTTACCCTTAAGCAAGCATAAGTTGGTTTTCTAAATTTGAGACCCTGTTCTGTTTTGGAATTCAGTTCCTGTGTAGCCAAGTTTACATTCCGTGTATTAGTGATATCTTATGATGTTTCTTTTTCTGTGTGACTTATTTCAGTTAGAATCATCGTACTTGAATCCATTCATTGTGCTGCTATGGGCCTGATTACACAGATTTCATTGCTGAGTGATACTGCATTGTACGTAAGTACCACAAGTTCCTTATCCATTTTTCACTTTCTGTGATATTGAATTTGTACGGTAAACGAGGTTCTTGTAAACAGAGGCGTCCCAAACTTTGAGGTGGCTGTGTCTTTTTGATTTTAATTTCCCTAAGCTATAGGACAATAAGTGGAAGTGCCCTAGGCTCTGTTGCTTTGTTTTTTAGATGTTTCAGGAAACACCATACACTTCTCCAGAGTGGCTGTTGGCAATTTACATCCCGCCCATCAGCATAACAAAGTTCCCAGTTCTCCATGGCCTGTCCTGCCTTTCTGGATTTTACACTTTTTTCAGATGGCCCTTTTGACCGGGGGGAAGTGAGACTTCATTGTAGTGCAGATTTCCTTTGCAAGCTTGCTTGTTTGGCCAAAAAGGGCGTATGCGTTTTTTCCTGAATATATTCAGGAAAAAACGCATACGCCCTTTTTGGCCAAGTGCATCACTGTGGATGTTCTGCCTCTTTTCCTATGCTTGAAATGCAATTCCTGTCTACCTCCTGAAATTGGTTTCCTGCAATTCTGCCCTGCTTTCAAGTCCTCTTGGCAGCCTTACTTCAGTCTATTTTTGGACGATAGGTGTCATTTATAACTCTGCAGGTTTGTGAATTACAGTGCCCCTGAGCTCCTTTCTTCAACTCGCTTTCTTGTGAGCTGGCCGCAACACCGCAGGAGGTCTTCAGGCCCTAATGTGGTTCCGGCATGGCACGCTGAGCCTTTGGTTAATTCCTCTTCCTGGTGGGAAATGAGAGTTAAATTTGCCCGTTCAGACACCTCCAGGTAGTCTCTAATTGGTTCTCACTATTCCTGTTCATCTTCCGCAGAAATTGCAAACTGTGCCATACAGGAGGTTAAAGGCACTGACTCTCCAAGTAGGGAGAGTGTTAGTAAAGCATCTGGAATGTTGCACCCGAGTACCAGGGTATGAAAACTGAGACATATTTGAACACGTCTCCCGATCACACGGTTGATCATACTCTGGGTTCCACATGCATGTTTTAGCTGAAGGAAGAATACCTTAAACCTGGAGAGTTGAGACCCGTGGAATATGTACCATGCAATATGACTTCAAAGGGTCTTCATTTGCTCACCGAACCTCTCCAATCCTATCACTGCTGCATTTATGCCCCAGTACACACGCTTGATTCTCCTTCGTAGACATAGCAATCCCTAGGTTTTAAGATACTTACTAGTCAGGTACATTCTTAGGCGTTTAATATGGGGTGTTGAGTCCATTTCGTTGAGCAAGGAGTAGCTCTTGTCTGTTCCATATTTGGCTTAAGGAACTTTATCTGTGCTCATTTCAATATCTGGTTTTATGCAGCACCCCAACTCACCTTTCCCCTTAAGCAAGCATAAGTTGGTTTTCTAAATTTGAGACCCTGTTCTGTTTTGGAATTCAGTTGCAGTGTAGCCAAGTTTACATTCCGTGCATTAGTGATATCTTTTGATGTTTCTTTTTTTGTGTGACTTATTTCAGTTAGAATCATCGTACCTGAATCCACTCATTATGCTGCTACGGGCCTGATGACATAGATTTCATTGCTGAGTGATACTGCATTGTACGTAAGTACCACAAGTTCTTTATCCATTTTTCACTTTCTGTGATATTGAACTTGTACGGTAAACGAGGTTCTTGTAAACAGAGGCGTCCCAAACTTTGGGGTGGCTGTGTCTTTTTGATTTTAATTTCCATAAGCTATAGGACCATAAGTGGAAGTGCCCTAGGCTCTGTTGCTTTGTTTTTTAGATGTTTCAGGAAACACCATACACTTCTCCCGAGTGTCTGTTGGCAATTTACATCCCGCCCATCAGCATAACAAGGCTCCCAGTTCTCCATGGCGTGTCCTGCCTTTCTGGATTTTACACTTTTTTCAGATGGCCCTTTTGACCTGGGGGAAGTGAGACTTCATTGTAGTGCAGATTTCCTTTGCAAGCTTGCTTGGTTGGCCAAAAAGTGCGTATGCGTTTTTTCCTGAATATATTCAGGAGAAAACGCATACGCCCTTTTTGGCCAAGTGCATCATTGTGGACGTTCTGCCTCTTTTCCTATGCTTTCAATGCAATTCCAGTCTACCTCCTGAAATCGGTTTCCTGCAATTCTGCCCCGCTTTCAAGTCCTCTTGGCAGCCTTACTTCAGTCTATTTTTGGACGATAGCTGTCATTTATAACTCTGCAGGTTTGTGAATTACAGTGCCCCTGAGCTCCTTTCTTCAACTCGCTTTCTTGTGACCTGGCCGCAACACCGCAGGATGGCTTCAGGCCCTAATCTGGTTCCGGCACGGCACGCTGAGCCTTTGGTTAATTCCTCATCCTGGTGGGAAATTAGAGTTAAATTTGCCCGTCCAGACACCTCCCGCTTGTCTCTCATTGGTTCTCCCTATTCCTGTACATCTTCCGCAGAAATTGCAAACTGGGCCATACAGGAGGTTAAAGGCACTGACTCTCCAAGTGGGGAGAGTGTTAGTAAAGCGTCTGGAATGTTGCACCGAAGTACCAGGGGACGAAAACTGAGACATATTTGAACACGTATCCCGATCACACGGTTGTTCATACTCTGGGTTCCACATGCATGTTTTATCTGAAGAAAGAATACCTTAAACCTGGAGAGTTGAGACCCGTGGAATGGGTACCATGCAATATGACTCCAAAGGGTCTTCATTTGCTCACCGAATCTCTCCAATCCTATCACTGCTGCGTTTATGACCCTTGTACACACGCTTGATTCTCTTTTGGAGACATAGCAATCCATAGGTTTTAAGATACTTACTAGTCAGGTATATTCTTAGGCATTTAATATGGGGTGTTGAGTCCATTTCGTTGAGCAAGGAGTAGCTCTTGTCTATTCCATATTTGGCTTAAGGAACTTTATCTGTGCTCATTTCAATCTCTGTTTTTATGCAGCACCCCAACTCATCTTTCCACTTAAGCAAGCATAAGTTGGTTTTCTAAATTTGAGACCCTGTTCTGTTTTGTAATTCAGTTCCTCTGTTGCCAAGTTTATATTCCATGTATTAGTGATATTTTTTGATGTTTCTTTTTCTGTGTGACTTATTTCAGTTAGAATCACCATACCCGAATCCACTCATTATGCTGCTATGGTCCTGTTGACATAGATTTCATTGCTGAGTGATATTGCATTGTACATGAGTACCACAACTTCTTTATCCATTTTTCACTTTCTGTGATATTGAACTTGTATGGTTAACGAGGTTCTTGTAAACAGAGGCGTCCTAAACTTTGGGGTGGCTGTGTCTTTTTGATTTTAATTTCCCTAAGCTATAGGACCATAAGTGGAAGTGCACTAGGCTCTGTTGCTTTGTTTTTTAGATGTTTCAGGAAACACCATACACGTCTCTGGAGTGTCTGTTGGCTATTTACATCCCGTCCATCAGCATAACAAGGCTCCCAGTTCTCCATGGCCTGTCCTGCCTTTCTGGATTTTACACTTTTTTCAGATGGCCTTTTTGACCGGGGGTAAGTGAGACTTCATTGTAGTGCAGATTTCCTTTGCAAGCTTGCTTGGTTGGCCAAAAAGGGCGTATGCGTTTTTTCCTGAATATATTCAGGAAAAAACGCATACGCCCTTTTTGGCCAAGTGCATCATTGTGGACGTTCTGCCTCTTTTCCTATGCTTTCAATGCAATTCCAGTCTACCTCCTGAAATCGGTTTCCTGCAATTCTGCCCCGCTTTCAAGTCCTCTTGGCAGCCTTACTTCAGTATATTTTTGGACGATAGCTGTCATTTATAACTCTGCAGGTTTGTGAATTACAGTGCCCCTGAGCTCCTTTCTTCAACTCGCTTTCTTGTGACCTGGCCGCAACACCGCAGGATGGCTTCAGGCCCTAATCTGTTTCCGGCATGGCATGCTGAGCCTTTGGTTAATTCCTCTTCCTGATGGGAAATGAGAGTTAAATTTGCCCGTCCAGACACCTCCAGCTAGTCTCTCATTGGTTCTCGCTATTCCTGTTCATCTTCCGCAGAAACTGCAAATTGGGCCAAACAGGAGGTTAAAGGCGCTGACTCTCCAAGTCGGGAGAGTGTTAGTAAAGCGTCTGGAATGTTGCACCCGAGTACCAGGGTACGAAAACTGAGACATATTTGAACACGTCTCCCAATCACATGGTTGATCATACTCTAGTTTCCACATGCATGTTTTAGCTGAAGGAAGAATACCTTAAACCTGGGTAGTTGAAACCCGTGGAAAGGGTACCATGCAATATGACTTCAAAGGGTCTTCATTTGCTCACCGAATCTCTCCAATCCTATCACTGCTGCGTTTATGACCCTTGTACACACGCTTGATTCTCTTTTGGAGACATAGCAATCCATAGGTTTTAAGATACTTACTAGTCAGGTATATTCTTAGGCGTTTAATATGGGGTGTTGAGTCCATTTCGTTGAGCAAGGAGTAGCTCTTGTCTATTCCATATTTGGCTTAAGGAACTTTATCTGTGCTCATTTCAATCTCTGTTTTTATGCAGCACCCCAACTCATCTTTCCACTTAAGCAAGCATAAGTTGGTTTTCTAAATTTGAGACCCTGTTCTGTTTTGTAATTCAGTTCCTCTGTTGCCAAGTTTATATTCCATGTATTAGTGATATTTTTTGATGTTTCTTTTTCTGTGTGACTTATTCCAGTTAGAATCACCATACCCGAATCCACTCATTATGCTGCTATGGTCCTGTTGACATAGATTTCATTGCTGAGTGATATTGCATTGTACATGAGTACCACAACTTCTTTATCCATTTTTCACTTTCTGTGATATTGAACTTGTATGGTTAACGAGGTTCTTGTAAACTGAGGCGTCCCAAACTTTGGGGTGGCTGTGTCTTTTTGATTTTAATTTCCCTAAGCTATAGGACCATAAGTGGAAGTGCACTAGGCTCTGTTGCTTTGTTTTTTAGATGTTTCAGGAAACACCATACACGTCTCTGGAGTGTCTGTTGGCTATTCACATCCCGCCCATCAGCATAACAAGGCTCCCAGTTCTCCATGGCCTGTCCTGCCTTTCTGGATTTTACACTTTTTTCAGATGGCCTTTTTGACCGGGGGGGAAGTGAGACTTCATTGTAGTGCAGATTTCTTTGCAAGCTTGCTTGGTTGGCCAAAAAGGGCGTATGCGTTTTTTCCTGAATATATTCAGGAAAAAACGCATACGCCCTTTTTGGCCAAGTGCATCATTGTGGACGTTCTGCCTCTTTTCCTATGCTTTCAATGCAATTCCAGTCTACCTCCTGAAATCGGTTTCCTGCAATTCTGCCCCGCTTTCAAGTCCTCTTGGCAGCCTTACTTCAGTCTATTTTTGGACGATAGCTGTCATTTATAACTCTGCAGGTTTGTGAATTACAGTGCCCCTGAGCTCCTTTCTTCAACTCGTTTTCTTGTGACCTGGCCGCAACACCGCAGGATGGCTTCAGGCCCTAATCTGTTTCCGGCATGGCATGCTGAGCCTTTGGTTAATTCCTCTTCCTGATGGGAAATGAGAGTTAAATTTGCCCGTCCAGACACCTCCAGCTAGTCTCTCATTGGTTCTCGCTATTCCTGTTCATCTTCCGCAGAAACTGCAAACTGGGCCAAACAGGAGGTTAAAGGCGCTGACTCTCCAAGTCGGGAGAGTGTTAGTAAAGCGTCTGGAATGTTGCACCCGAGTACCAGGGTACGAAAACTGAGACATATTTGAACACGTCTCCCAATCACATGGTTGATCATACTCTAGTTTCCACATGCATGTTTTAGCTGAAGGAAGAATACCTTAAACCTGGGTAGTTGAAACCCGTGGAAAGGGTACCATGCAATATGACTTCAAAGGGTCTTCATTTGCTCACCGAACCTCTCCAATCCTATCACTGCTGCGTTTATGCCCCTGTACACATGCTTGATTCTCTTTCAGAGACATAGCAATCCATAGGTTTTAAGATACTTACTAGTCAGGTACATTCTTAAGCATTTAATATGCGGTGTTGAGTCCATTTCGTTGAGCAAGGAGTAGCTCTTATTTATTCCATATTTGGCTTAAGGAACTTTATCTGTGCTCATTTCAATCTCTGGTTTTATGCAGCACCCCAACTCACCTTTACCCTTAAGCAAGCATAAGTTGGTTTTCTAAATTTGAGACCCTGTTCTGTTCTGTAATTCAGTTCCTGTGTAGCCAAGTTTACATTCCGTGTATTACTGATATCTTGTGATGTTTCTTTTTCTGTGTGACTTATTTCAGTTAGAATCATCGTACCTGAATCCACTCATTATGCTGCTACGGGCCTGGTGACATAGATTTCATTGCTGAGTGATATTGCATTGTACATGAGTACCACAGCTTCTTTATCCATTTTTCACTTTCTGTGATATTGAACTTGTACGGTAAACGAGGTTCTTGTAAACAGAGGCGTCCCAAACTTTGGGGTGGCTGTGTCTTTTTGATTTTAATTTCCCTAAGCTATAGGACCATAAGTGGAAGTGCACTAGGCTCTGTTGCTTTGTTTTTTAGATGTTTCAGGAAACACCATACACTTCTCCGGAGTGGCTGTTGGCAATTTACATCCCGCCCATCAGCATAACAAGGCTCCCAGTTCTCCATGGCCTGTCCTGCCTTTCTGGATTTTACACTTTTTTCAGATGGCCCTTTTGACCGGGGGGAAGTGAGACTTCATTGTAGTGCAGATTTCCTTTGCAAGCTTACTTGGTTGGCCAAAAAGGGCGTATGCGTTTTTTCCTGAATATATTCAGGAAAAAACGCATACGCCCTTTTTGGCCAAGTGCATCACTGTGGACGTTCTGCCTCTTTTCCTATGCTTTCAATGCAATTCCTGTCTACCTCCTGAAATTGGTTTCCTGCAATTCTGCCCCGCTTTCAAGTCCTCTTGGCAGCCTTACTTCAGTCTATTTTTGGACGATAGCTGTCATTTATAACTCTGCAGGTTTGTGAATTACAGTGCCCCTGAGCTCCTTTCTTCAAATCTCTTTCTTGTGAGCTGGGCGCAACACCGCATGATGTCTTCAGGCCCTAATGTGGTTCCGGCATGGCACGCTGAGCCTTTGATTAATTCCTCTTCCTGGTGGGAAATGAGAGTTAAATTTGCCCGTTCAGACACCTCCAGGTAGTCTCTCATTGGTTCTCACTATTCGTGTTCATCTTCCGCAGAAATTGCAAACT
Organism: Stenella coeruleoalba; assembly: GCF_951394435.1. Taxonomy (NCBI): domain Eukaryota; kingdom Metazoa; phylum Chordata; class Mammalia; order Artiodactyla; family Delphinidae; genus Stenella; species Stenella coeruleoalba. The sequence continues at coordinate 348,479 of NW_027646115.1, read as the reverse complement.
GGGGCAAACAGGAGGTTAAAGGCACTGACTCTCCAAGTAGGGAGAGTGTTAGTAAAGCATCTGGAATGTTGCACCCGAGTACCAGGGGAGGAAAACTGAGACATATTTGAACACGGCTCCCGTTCACACGGTTGATCATACTCTGGATTCCACATGCATGTTTTAGCTGAAGGAAGAATACCTTAAACCTGGAGAGTTGAGACCCGTGTAATGGGTACCATGCAATATGACTTCAAAGGGTCTTCATTTGCTCACCGAACCTCTCCAATCCTATCACTGCTGCGCTTATGCCCCTTTACACACGCTTGATTCTCTTTTGGAGGCATAGCAATCCATAGGTTTTAAGATACTTACTTGTCAGGTACATTCTTAGGCATTTAATATGGGGTGTTGAGTCCATTTCGTTGAACAAGGAGTAGCTCTTGTCTATTCCATATTTGGCTTAAGGAACTTTATCTGTGCTCATTTCAATCTCTGGTTTTATGCAGCACCCCAACTCACCTTTCCCCTTAAGCAAGCATAGTTGGTTTTCTAAATTTGAGACCCTGTTCTGTTTTGGAATTCAGTTCCTGTGTAGCCAAGTTTACATTCCGTGTATTAGTGATATCTTATGATGTTTCTTTTTCTGTGTGACTTATTTCAGTTAGAATCATCGTACCTGAATCCACTCATTGTGCTGCTACGGGCCTGATGACACAGATTTCATTGCTGAGTGATACTGCATTGTACGTAAGTACCACAAGTTCTTTATCCATTTTTCACTTTCTGTGATATTGAATTTGTACGGTAAACGAGGTTCTTGTAAACAGAGGCGTCCCAAACTTTGAGGTGGCTGTGTCTTTTTGATTTTAATTTCCCTAAGCTATAGGACCATAAGTGGAAGTGCCCTAGGCTCTGTTGCTTTGTTTTTTAGATGTTTCAGGAAACACCATACACTTCTCCCGAGTGGCTGTTGGCAATTTACATCCCACCCATCAGCATAACAAGGCTTCCAGTTCTCCATGGCCTGTCATGCCTTTCTGGATTTTACACTTTTTTCAGATGGCCCTTTTGACCAGGGAGAAGTGAGACTTCATTGTAGTGCAGATTTCCTTTGCAAGTTTGCTTGGTTGGCCAAAAAGGGCGTATGCGTTTTTTCCTGAATATATTCAGGAAAAAATGCATACGCCCTTTTTGGCCAAGTGCATCATTGTGGACGTTCTGCCTCTTTTCCTATGCTTTCAATGCAATTCCAGTCTACCTCCTGAAATCGGTTTCCTGCAATTCTGCCCCGCATTCAAGTCCTCTTGGCAGCCTTACTTCAGTATATTTTTGGACGATAGCTGTCATTTATAACTCTGCAGGTTTGTGAATTACAGAGCCCCTGAGCTCCTTTCTTCAACTCACTTTCTTGTGAGCTGGCCGCAACACCGCAGGATGGCTTCAGGCCCTAATCTGTTTCCGGCACGGCACGCTGAGCCTTTGGTTAATTCCCCTTCCTAGTGGGAAATGAGAGTTAAATTTGCCCGTTCAGACACCTCCAGCTAGTCTCACATTGGTTCTCCCTATTCCTGTTCATCTTCCGCAGAAATTGCAAACTGGGCCAAACAGGAGGTTAAAGGCACTGACTGTCCAAGTCGGGATAGTGTTAGTAAAGCGTCTGGAATGTTGCACCCGAGTACCAGGGGAGGAAAACTGAGACATATTTGAACACGTCTCCCGATCACATGGTTGATCATACTCTGGGTTCCACATGCATGTTTTAGCTGAAGGAAGAATACCTTAAACCTGGAGAGTTGAGACCCGTGGAATGGGTACCATGCAATATGACTTCAAAGGGTCTTCATTTGCTCACCGAACCTCTCCAATCCTATCACTGCTACATTTATGCCCCAGTACACACGCTTGATTCTCTTTCGGAGACATAGCAATCCATAGGTTTTAAGATACTTACTAGTCAGGTACATTCTTAGGCGTTTAATATGGGGTGTTGAGTCCATTTCATTGAGCAAGGAGTAGCTCTTGTCTGTTCCATATTTGGCTTAAGGATCTTTATCTGTGCTCATTTCAATCTCTGGTTTTATGCAGCACCCGAACTCACCTTTCCCCTTAAGCAAGCATAAGTTGGTTTTCTAAATTTGAGACCCTGTTCTGTTTTGGAATTCAGTTCCAGTGTAGCCAAGTTTACATTCCGTGCATTAGTGATAACTTTTGATGTTTCTTTTTCTGTGTGACTTATTTCAGTTAGAATCATCGTACCTGAATCCACTCATTATGCTGCTATGGGCCTGATGACATAGATTTCATTGCTGAGTGATACTGCATTGTACGTAAGTACCAAAAGTTCTTTATCCATCTTTCACATTCTGTGATATTGAACTTGTACGGTAAACGAGGTTCTTGTAAACAGAGGCGTCCCAAACTTTGGGGTGGCTGTGTCTTTTTAATTTCCCTAAGCTATAGGACCATAAGTGGAAGTGCACTAGGCTCTGTTGCTTTGTTTTTTAGATGTTTCAGGAAACACCATACACTTCTCCCGAGTGTCTTTTGGCAATTTACATCCCGCCCATCAGCATAACAAGGCTCCCAGTTCTCCATGGCCTGTCCTGCCTTTCTGGATTTTACAATTTTTTCAGATGGCCCTTTTGACCCGGGGGAAGTGAGACTTCATTGTAGTGCAGATTTCCTTTGCAAGCTTGCTTGGTTGGCCAAAAAGGGCGTATGCGTTTTTTCCTGAATATATTCAGGAAAAAACGCATACGCCCTTTTTGGCCAAGTGCATCATTGTGGACGTTCTGCCTCTTTTCCTATGCTTTCAATGCAATTCCAGTCTACCTCCTGAAATCGGTTTCCTGCAATTCTGCCCCGCTTTCAAGTCCTCTTGGCAGCCTTACTTCAGTATATTTTTGGACGATAGCTGTCATTTATAACTCTGCAGGTTTGTGAATTACAGTGTCCCTGAGCTCCTTTCTTCAACTCGCTTTCTTGTGAGCTGGCCGCAACACCGCAAGATGGCTTCAGGCCCTAATCTGGTTCCGGCACGGCACGCTGAGCCTTTGGTTAATTCCTCATCCTGATGGGAAATTAGAGTTAAATTTGCCCGTCCAGACACCTCCCGCTTGTCTCTCATTGGTTCTCCCTATTCCTGTTCATCTTCCACAGAAATTGCAAACTGGGCCAAACAGGAGGTTAAAGGGACTGACTCTCCAAGTGGGGAGAGTGTTAGTAAAGCGTCTGGAATGTTGCACCCGAGTACCAGGGGAGCAAAACTGAGACATATTTGAACACGTCTCCCGATCACATGGTTGATCATACTCTAGGTTCCACATGCATGTTTTAGCTGAAGGAAGAATACCTTAAACCTGGGTAGTTGAAACCCGTGGAATGGGTACCATGCAATATGACTTCAAAGGGTCTTCATTTGCTCACCGAACCTCTCCAATCCTATCACTGCTGCGCTTATGCCCCTTTACACACGCTTGATTCTCTTTTGCAGACATAGCAATCCATAGGTTTTAAGATACTTACTAGTCAGGTACATTCTTAGGCGTTTAATATGGGGTGTTGAGTCCATTTCGTTGAGCAAGGAGTAGCTCTTGTCTATTCCATATTTGGCTTAAGGAACTTTATCTGTGCTCATTTCAATCTCTGGTTTTATGCAGCACCCCAACTCACCTTTACCCTTAAGCAAGCATAAGTTGGTTTTCTAAATTTGAGACCCTGTTCTGTTTTGGAATTCAGTTCCTGTGTAGCCAAGTTTACATTCCGTGTATTAGTGATATCTTATGATGTTTCTTTTTCTGTGTGACTTATTTCAGTTAGAATCATCGTACTTGAATCCATTCATTGTGCTGCTACGGGCCTGATTACACAGATTTCATTGCTGAGTGATACTGCATTGTACGTAAGTACCACAAGTTCCTTATCCATTTTTCACTTTCTGTGATATTGAATTTGTACGGTAAACGAGGTTCTTGTAAACAGAGGCGTCCCAAACTTTGAGGTGGCTGTGTCTTTTTGATTTTAATTTCCCTAAGCTATAGGACAATAAGTGGAAGTGCCCTAGGCTCTGTTGCTTTGTTTTTTAGATGTTTCAGGAAACACCATACACTTCTCCAGAGTGGCTGTTGGCAATTTACATCCCGCCCATCAGCATAACAAGGTTCCCAGTTCTCCATGGCCTGTCCTGCCTTTCTGGATTTTACACTTTTTTCAGATGGCCCTTTTGACCGGGGGGAAGTGAGACTTCATTGTAGTGCAGATTTCCTTTGCAAGCTTGCTTGTTTGGCCAAAAAGGGCGTATGCGTTTTTTCCTGAATATATTCAGGAAAAAACGCATACGCCCTTTTTGGCCAAGTGCATCACTGTGGATGTTCTGCCTCTTTTCCTATGCTTGAAATGCAATTCCTGTCTACCTCCTGAAATTGGTTTCCTGCAATTCTGCCCTGCTTTCAAGTCCTCTTGGCAGCCTTACTTCAGTCTATTTTTGGACGATAGGTGTCATTTATAACTCTGCAGGTTTGTGAATTACAGTGCCCCTGAGCTCCTTTCTTCAACTCGCTTTCTTGTGAGCTGGCCGCAACACCGCAGGAGGTCTTCAGGCCCTAATGTGGTTCCGGCATGGCACGCTGAGCCTTTGGTTAATTCCTCTTCCTGGTGGGAAATGAGAGTTAAATTTGCCCGTTCAGACACCTCCAGGTAGTCTCTAATTGGTTCTCACTATTCCTGTTCATCTTCCGCAGAAATTGCAAACTGTGCCATACAGGAGGTTAAAGGCACTGACTCTCCAAGTAGGGAGAGTGTTAGTAAAGCATCTGGAATGTTGCACCCGAGTACCAGGGTATGAAAACTGAGACATATTTGAACACGTCTCCCGATCACACGGTTGATCATACTCTGGGTTCCACATGCATATTTTAGCTGAAGGAAGAATACCTTAAACCTGGAGAGTTGAGACCCGTGGAATATGTACCATGCAATATGACTTCAAAGGGTCTTCATTTGCTCACCGAACCTCTCCAATCCTATCACTGCTGCATTTATGCCCCAGTACACACGCTTGATTCTCTTTCGTAGACATAGCAATCCCTAGGTTTTAAGATACTTACTAGTCAGGTACATTCTTAGGCGTTTAATATGGGGTGTTGAGTCCATTTCGTTGAGCAAGGAGTAGCTCTTGTCTGTTCCATATTTGGCTTAAGGAACTTTATCTGTGCTCATTTCAATATCTGGTTTTATGCAGCACCCCAACTCACCTTTCCCCTTAAGCAAGCATAAGTTGGTTTTCTAAATTTGAGACCCTGTTCTGTTTTGGAATTCAGTTGCAGTGTAGCCAAGTTTACATTCCGTGCATTAGTGATATCTTTTGATGTTTCTTTTTTTGTGTGACTTATTTCAGTTAGAATCATCGTACCTGAATCCACTCATTATGCTGCTACGGGCCTGATGACATAGATTTCATTGCTGAGTGATACTGCATTGTACGTAAGTACCACAAGTTCTTTATCCATTTTTCACTTTCTGTGATATTGAACTTGTACGGTAAACGAGGTTCTTGTAAACAGAGGCGTCCCAAACTTTGGGGTGGCTGTGTCTTTTTGATTTTAATTTCCATAAGCTATAGGACCATAAGTGGAAGTGCCCTAGGCTCTGTTGCTTTGTTTTTTAGATGTTTCAGGAAACACCATACACTTCTCCCGAGTGTCTGTTGGCAATTTACATCCCGCCCATCAGCATAACAAGGCTCCCAGTTCTCCATGGCGTGTCCTGCCTTTCTGGATTTTACAATTTTTTCAGATGGCCCTTTTGACCCGGGGGAAGTGAGACTTCATTGTAGTGCAGATTTCCTTTGCAAGCTTGCTTGGTTGGCCAAAAAGTGCGTATGCGTTTTTTCCTGAATATATTCAGGAGAAAATGCATACGCCCTTTTTGGCCAAGTGCATCATTGTGGACGTTCTGCCTCTTTTCCTATGCTTTCAATGCAATTCCAGTCTACCTCCTGAAATCGGTTTCCTGCAATTCTGCCCCGCTTTCAAGTCCTCTTGGCAGCCTTACTTCAGTATATTTTTGGACGATAGCTGTCATTTATAACTCTGCAGGTTTGTGAATTACAGTGCCCCTGAGCTCCTTTCTTCAACTCGCTTTCTTGTGACCTGGCCGCAACACCGCAGGATGGCTTCAGGCCCTAATCTGGTTCCGGCACGGCACGCTGAGCCTTTGGTTAATTCCTCATCCTGGTGGGAAATTAGAGTTAAATTTGCCCGTCCAGACACCTCCCGCTTGTCTCTCATTGGTTCTCCCTATTCCTGTACATCTTCCGCAGAAATTGCAAACTGGGCCATACAGGAGGTTAAAGGCACTGACTCTCCAAGTGGGGAGAGTGTTAGTAAAGCGTCTGGAATGTTGCACCGAAGTACCAGGGGACGAAAACTGAGACATATTTGAACACGTATCCCGATCACACGGTTGTTCATACTCTGGGTTCCACATGCATGTTTTATCTGAAGAAAGAATACCTTAAACCTGGAGAGTTGAGACCCGTGGAATGGGTACCATGCAATATGACTCCAAAGGGTCTTCATTTGCTCACCGAATCTCTCCAATCCTATCACTGCTGCGTTTATGACCCTTGTACACACGCTTGATTCTCTTTTGGAGACATAGCAATCCATAGGTTTTAAGATACTTACTAGTCAGGTATATTCTTAGGCGTTTAATATGGGGTGTTGAGTCCATTTCGTTGAGCAAGGAGTAGCTCTTGTCTATTCCATATTTGGCTTAAGGAACTTTATCTGTGCTCATTTCAATCTCTGTTTTTATGCAGCACCCCAACTCATCTTTCCACTTAAGCAAGCATAAGTTGGTTTTCTAAATTTGAGACCCTGTTCTGTTTTGTAATTCAGTTCCTCTGTTGCCAAGTTTATATTCCATGTATTAGTGATATTTTTTGATGTTTCTTTTTCTGTGTGACTTATTTCAGTTAGAATCACCATACCCGAATCCACTCATTATGCTGCTATGGTCCTGTTGACATAGATTTCATTGCTGAGTGATATTGCATTGTACATGAGTACCACAACTTCTTTATCCATTTTTCACTTTCTGTGATATTGAACTTGTATGGTTAACGAGGTTCTTGTAAACAGAGGCGTCCTAAACTTTGGGGTGGCTGTGTCTTTTTGATTTTAATTTCCCTAAGCTATAGGACCATAAGTGGAAGTGCACTAGGCTCTGTTGCTTTGTTTTTTAGATGTTTCAGGAAACACCATACACGTCTCTGGAGTGTCTGTTGGCTATTTACATCCCGTCCATCAGCATAACAAGGCTCCCAGTTCTCCATGGCCTGTCCTGCCTTTCTGGATTTTACACTTTTTTCAGATGGCCTTTTTGACCGGGGGTAAGTGAGACTTCATTGTAGTGCAGATTTCCTTTGCAAGCTTGCTTGGTTGGCCAAAAAGGGCGTATGCGTTTTTTCCTGAATATATTCAGGAAAAAACGCATACGCCCTTTTTGGCCAAGTGCATCATTGTGGACGTTCTGCCTCTTTTCCTATGCTTTCAATGCAATTCCAGTCTACTTCCTGAAATCGGTTTCCTGCAATTCTGCCCCGCTTTCAAGTCCTCTTGGCAGCCTTACTTCAGTATATTTTTGGACGATAGCTGTCATTTATAACTCTGCAGGTTTGTGAATTACAGTGCCCCTGAGCTCCTTTCTTCAACTCGCTTTCTTGTGACCTGGCCGCAACACCGCAGGATGGCTTCAGGCCCTAATCTGTTTCCGGCATGGCATGCTGAGCCTTTGGTTAATTCCTCTTCCTGATGGGAAATGAGAGTTAAATTTGCCCGTCCAGACACCTCCAGCTAGTCTCTCATTGGTTCTCGCTATTCCTGTTCATCTTCCGCAGAAACTGCAAATTGGGCCAAACAGGAGGTTAAAGGCGCTGACTCTCCAAGTGGGGAGAGTGTTAGTAAAGCGTCTGGAATGTTGCACCCGAGTACCAGGGTACGAAAACTGAGACATATTTGAACACGTCTCCCAATCACATGGTTGATCATACTCTAGTTTCCACATGCATGTTTTAGCTGAAGGAAGAATACCTTAAACCTGGGTAGTTGAAACCCGTGGAAAGGGTACCATGCAATATGACTTCAAAGGGTCTTCATTTGCTCACCGAATCTCTCCAATCCTATCACTGCTGCGTTTATGACCCTTGTACACACGCTTGATTCTCTTTTGGAGACATAGCAATCCATAGGTTTTAAGATACTTACTAGTCAGGTATATTCTTAGGCGTTTAATATGGGGTGTTGAGTCCATTTCGTTGAGCAAGGAGTAGCTCTTGTCTATTCCATATTTGGCTTAAGGAACTTTATCTGTGCTCATTTCAATCTCTGTTTTTATGCAGCACCCCAACTCATCTTTCCACTTAAGCAAGCATAAGTTGGTTTTCTAAATTTGAGACCCTGTTCTGTTTTGTAATTCAGTTCCTCTGTTGCCAAGTTTATATTCCATGTATTAGTGATATTTTTTGATGTTTCTTTTTCTGTGTGACTTATTCCAGTTAGAATCACCATACCCGAATCCACTCATTATGCTGCTATGGTCCTGTTGACATAGATTTCATTGCTGAGTGATATTGCATTGTACATGAGTACCACAACTTCTTTATCCATTTTTCACTTTCTGTGATATTGAACTTGTATGGTTAACGAGGTTCTTGTAAACTGAGGCGTCCCAAACTTTGGGGTGGCTGTGTCTTTTTGATTTTAATTTCCCTAAGCTATAGGACCATAAGTGGAAGTGCACTAGGCTCTGTTGCTTTGTTTTTTAGATGTTTCAGGAAACACCATACACGTCTCTGGAGTGTCTGTTGGCTATTCACATCCCGCCCATCAGCATAACAAGGCTCCCAGTTCTCCATGGCCTGTCCTGCCTTTCTGGATTTTACACTTTTTTCAGATGGCCTTTTTGACCGGGGGGGAAGTGAGACTTCATTGTAGTGCAGATTTCTTTGCAAGCTTGCTTGGTTGGCCAAAAAGGGCGTATGCGTTTTTTCCTGAATATATTCAGGAAAAAACGCATACGCCCTTTTTGGCCAAGTGCATCATTGTGGACGTTCTGCCTCTTTTCCTATGCTTTCAATGCAATTCCAGTCTACCTCCTGAAATCGGTTTCCTGCAATTCTGCCCCGCTTTCAAGTCCTCTTGGCAGCCTTACTTCAGTCTATTTTTGGACGATAGCTGTCATTTATAACTCTGCAGGTTTGTGAATTACAGTGCCCCTGAGCTCCTTTCTTCAACTCGCTTTCTTGTGACCTGGCCGCAACACCGCAGGATGGCTTCAGGCCCTAATCTGGTTCCGGCATGGCATGCTGAGCCTTTGGTTAATTCCTCTTCCTGATGGGAAATGAGAGTTAAATTTGCCCGTCCAGACACCTCCAGCTAGTCTCTCATTGGTTCTCGCTATTCCTGTTCATCTTCCGCAGAAACTGCAAACTGGGCCAAACAGGAGGTTAAAGGCGCTGACTCTCCAAGTCGGGAGAGTGTTAGTAAAGCGTCTGGAATGTTGCACCCGAGTACCAGGGTACGAAAACTGAGACATATTTGAACACGTCTCCCAATCACATGGTTGATCATACTCTAGTTTCCACATGCATGTTTTAGCTGAAGGAAGAATACCTTAAACCTGGGTAGTTGAAACCCGTGGAAAGGGTACCATGCAATATGACTTCAAAGGGTCTTCATTTGCTCACCGAACCTCTCCAATCCTATCACTGCTGCGTTTATGCCCCTGTACACATGCTTGATTCTCTTTCAGAGACATAGCAATCCATAGGTTTTAAGATACTTACTAGTCAGGTACATTCTTAAGCATTTAATATGCGGTGTTGAGTCCATTTCGTTGAGCAAGGAGTAGCTCTTATTTATTCCATATTTGGCTTAAGGAACTTTATCTGTGCTCATTTCAATCTCTGGTTTTATGCAGCACCCCAACTCACCTTTACCCTTAAGCAAGCATAAGTTGGTTTTCTAAATTTGAGACCCTGTTCTGTTCTGTAATTCAGTTCCTGTGTAGCCAAGTTTACATTCCGTGTATTACTGATATCTTGTGATGTTTCTTTTTCTGTGTGACTTATTTCAGTTAGAATCATCGTACCTGAATCCACTCATTATGCTGCTACGGGCCTGGTGACATAGATTTCATTGCTGAGTGATATTGCATTGTACATGAGTACCACAGCTTCTTTATCCATTTTTCACTTTCTGTGATATTGAACTTGTACGGTAAACGAGGTTCTTGTAAACAGAGGCGTCCCAAACTTTGGGGTGGCTGTGTCTTTTTGATTTTAATTTCCCTAAGCTATAGGACCATAAGTGGAAGTGCACTAGGCTCTGTTGCTTTGTTTTTTAGATGTTTCAGGAAACACCATACACTTCTCCGGAGTGGCTGTTGGCAACTTACATCCCGCCCATCAGCATAACAAGGCTCCCAGTTCTCCATGGCCTGTCCTGCCTTTCTGGATTTTACACTTTTTTCAGATGGCCCTTTTGACCGGGGGGAAGTGAGACTTCATTGTAGTGCAGATTTCCTTTGCAAGCTTACTTGGTTGGCCAAAAAGGGCGTATGCGTTTTTTCCTGAATATATTCAGGAAAAAACGCATACGCCCTTTTTGGCCAAGTGCATCACTGTGGACGTTCTGCCTCTTTTCCTATGCTTTCAATGCAATTCCTGTCTACCTCCTGAAATTGGTTTCCTGCAATTCTGCCCCGCTTTCAAGTCCTCTTGGCAGCCTTACTTCAGTCTATTTTTGGACGATAGCTGTCATTTATAACTCTGCAGGTTTGTGAATTACAGTGCCCCTGAGCTCCTTTCTTCAAATCTCTTTCTTGTGAGCTGGGCGCAACACCGCATGATGTCTTCAGGCCCTAATGTGGTTCCGGCATGGCACGCTGAGCCTTTGATTAATTCCTCTTCCTGGTGGGAAATGAGAGTTAAATTTGCCCGTTCAGACACCTCCAGGTAGTCTCTCATTGGTTCTCACTATTCGTGTTCATCTTCCGCAGAAATTGCAAACTGGGGCAAACAGGAGGTTAAAGGCACTGACTCTCCAAGTAGGGAGAGTGTTAGTAAAGCATCTGGAATGTTGCACCCGAGTACCAGGGGAGGAAAACTGAGACATATTTGAACACGGCTCCCGTTCACACGGTTGATCATACTCTGGATTCCACATGCATGTTTTAGCTGAAGGAAGAATACCTTAAACCTGGAGAGTTGAGACCCGTGTAATGGGTACCATGCAATATGACTTCAAAGGGTCTTCATTTGCTCACCGAACCTCTCCAATCCTATCACTGCTGCGCTTATGCCCCTTTACACACGCTTGATTCTCTTTTGGAGGCATAGCAATCCATAGGTTTTAAGATACTTACTTGTCAGGTACATTCTTAGGCATTTAATATGGGGTGTTGAGTCCATTTCGTTGAACAAGGAGTAGCTCTTGTCTATTCCATATTTGGCTTAAGGAACTTTATCTGTGCTCATTTCAATCTCTGGTTTTATGCAGCACCCCAACTCACCTTTCCCCTTAAGCAAGCATAGTTGGTTTTCTAAATTTGAGACCCTGTTCTGTTTTGGAATTCAGTTCCTGTGTAGCCAAGTTTACATTCCGTGTATTAGTGATATCTTATGATGTTTCTTTTTCTGTGTGACTTATTTCAGTTAGAATCATCGTACCTGAATCCACTCATTGTGCTGCTACGGGCCTGATGACACAGATTTCATTGCTGAGTGATACTGCATTGTACGTAAGTACCACAAGTTCTTTATCCATTTTTCACTTTCTGTGATATTGAATTTGTACGGTAAACGAGGTTCTTGTAAACAGAGGCGTCCCAAACTTTGAGGTGGCTGTGTCTTTTTGATTTTAATTTCCCTAAGCTATAGGACCATAAGTGGAAGTGCCCTAGGCTCTGTTGCTTTGTTTTTTAGATGTTTCAGGAAACACCATACACTTCTCCCGAGTGGCTGTTGGCAATTTACATCCCACCCATCAGCATAACAAGGCTTCCAGTTCTCCATGGCCTGTCCTGCCTTTCTGGATTTTACACTTTTTTCAGATGGCCCTTTTGACCAGGGAGAAGTGAGACTTCATTGTAGTGCAGATTTCCTTTGCAAGTTTGCTTGGTTGGCCAAAAAGGGCGTATGCGTTTTTTCCTGAATATATTCAGGAAAAAATGCATACGCCCTTTTTGGCCAAGTGCATCATTGTGGACGTTCTGCCTCTTTTCCTATGCTTTCAATGCAATTCCAGTCTACCTCCTGAAATCGGTTTCCTGCAATTCTGCCCCGCATTCAAGTCCTCTTGGCAGCCTTACTTCAGTATATTTTTGGACGATAGCTGTCATTTATAACTCTGCAGGTTTGTGAATTACAGAGCCCCTGAGCTCCTTTCTTCAACTCACTTTCTTGTGAGCTGGCCGCAACACCGCAGGATGGCTTCAGGCCCTAATCTGTTTCCGGCACGGCACGCTGAGCCTTTGGTTAATTCCCCTTCCTAGTGGGAAATGAGAGTTAAATTTGCCCGTTCAGACACCTCCAGCTAGTCTCACATTGGTTCTCCCTATTCCTGTTCATCTTCCGCAGAAATTGCAAACTGGGCCAAACAGGAGGTTAAAGGCACTGACTGTCCAAGTCGGGATAGTGTTAGTAAAGCGTCTGGAATGTTGCACCCGAGTACCAGGGGAGGAAAACTGAGACATATTTGAACACGTCTCCCGATCACATGGTTGATCATACTCTGGGTTCCACATGCATGTTTTAGCTGAAGGAAGAATACCTTAAACCTGGAGAGTTGAGACCCGTGGAATGGGTACCATGCAATATGACTTCAAAGGGTCTTCATTTGCTCACCGAACCTCTCCAATCCTATCACTGCTACATTTATGCCCCAGTACACACGCTTGATTCTCTTTCGGAGACATAGCAATCCATAGGTTTTAAGATACTTACTAGTCAGGTACATTCTTAGGCGTTTAATATGGGGTGTTGAGTCCATTTCATTGAGCAAGGAGTAGCTCTTGTCTGTTCCATATTTGGCTTAAGGATCTTTATCTGTGCTCATTTCAATCTCTGGTTTTATGCAGCACCCCAACTCACCTTTCCCCTTAAGCAAGCATAAGTTGGTTTTCTAAATTTGAGACCCTGTTCTGTTTTGGAATTCATTTCCAGTGTAGCCAAGTTTACATTCCGTGCATTAGTGATAACTTTTGATGTTTCTTTTTCTGTGTGACTTATTTCAGTTAGAATCATCGTACCTGAATCCACTCATTATGCTGCTATGGGCCTGATGACATAGATTTCATTGCTGAGTGATACTGCATTGTACGTAAGTACCAAAAGTTCTTTATCCATCTTTCACTTTCTGTGATATTGAACTTGTACGGTAAACGAGGTTCTTGTAAACAGAGGCGTCCCAAACTTTGGGGTGGCTGTGTCTTTTTAATTTCCCTAAGCTATAGGACCATAAGTGGAAGTGCACTAGGCTCTGTTGCTTTGTTTTTTAGATGTTTCAGGAAACACCATACACTTCTCCCGAGTGTCTTTTGGCAATTTACATCCCGCCCATCAGCATAACAAGGCTCCCAGTTCTCCATGGCCTGTCCTGCCTTTCTGGATTTTACAATTTTTTCAGATGGCCCTTTTGACCCGGGGGAAGTGAGACTTCATTGTAGTGCAGATTTCCTTTGCAAGCTTGCTTGGTTGGCCAAAAAGGGCGTATGCGTTTTTTCCTGAATATATTCAGGAAAAAACGCATACGCCCTTTTTGGCCAAGTGCATCATTGTGGACGTTCTGCCTCTTTTCCTATGCTTTCAATGCAATTCCAGTCTACCTCCTGAAATCGGTTTCCTGCAATTCTGCCCCGCTTTCAAGTCCTCTTGGCAGCCTTACTTCAGTATATTTTTGGACGATAGCTGTCATTTATAACTCTGCAGGTTTGTGAATTACAGTGTCCCTGAGCTCCTTTCTTCAACTCGCTTTCTTGTGAGCTGGCCGCAACACCGCAGGATGGCTTCAGGCCCTAATCTGGTTCCGGCACGGCACGCTGAGCCTTTGGTTAATTCCTCATCCTGATGGGAAATTAGAGTTAAATTTGCCCGTCCAGACACCTCCCGCTTGTCTCTCATTGGTTCTCCCTATTCCTGTTCATCTTCCACAGAAATTGCAAACTGGGCCAAACAGGAGGTTAAAGGGACTGACTCTCCAAGTCGGGAGAGTGTTAGTAAAGCGTCTGGAATGTTGCACCCGAGTACCAGGGGAGCAAAACTGAGACATATTTGAACACGTCTCCCGATCACATGGTTGATCATACTCTAGGTTCCACATGCATGTTTTAGCTGAAGGAAGAATACCTTAAACCTGGGTAGTTGAAACCCGTGGAATGGGTACCATGCAATATGACTTCAAAGGGTCTTCATTTGCTCACCGAACCTCTCCAATCCTATCACTGCTGCGCTTATGCCCCTTTACACACGCTTGATTCTCTTTTGCAGACATAGCAATCCATAGGTTTTAAGATACTTACTAGTCAGGTACATTCTTAGGCGTTTAATATGGGGTGTTGAGTCCATTTCGTTGAGCAAGGAGTAGCTCTTGTCTATTCCATATTTGGCTTAAGGAACTTTATCTGTGCTCATTTCAATCTCTGGTTTTATGCAGCACCCCAACTCACCTTTACCCTTAAGCAAGCATAAGTTGGTTTTCTAAATTTGAGACCCTGTTCTGTTTTGGAATTCAGTTCCTGTGTAGCCAAGTTTACATTCCGTGTATTAGTGATATCTTATGATGTTTCTTTTTCTGTGTGACTTATTTCAGTTAGAATCATCGTACTTGAATCCATTCATTGTGCTGCTACGGGCCTGATTACACAGATTTCATTGCTGAGTGATACTGCATTGTACGTAAGTACCACAAGTTCCTTATCCATTTTTCACTTTCTGTGATATTGAATTTGTACGGTAAACGAGGTTCTTGTAAACAGAGGCGTCCCAAACTTTGAGGTGGCTGTGTCTTTTTGATTTTAATTTCCCTAAGCTATAGGACAATAAGTGGAAGTGCCCTAGGCTCTGTTGCTTTGTTTTTTAGATGTTTCAGGAAACACCATACACTTCTCCAGAGTGGCTGTTGGCAATTTACATCCCGCCCATCAGCATAACAAGGTTCCCAGTTCTCCATGGCCTGTCCTGCCTTTCTGGATTTTACACTTTTTTCAGATGGCCCTTTTGACCCGGGGGAAGTGAGACTTCATTGTAGTGCAGATTTCCTTTGCAAGCTTGCTTGGTTGGCCATAAAGGGCGTATGCGTTTTTTCCTGAATATATTCAGGAAAAAACGCATACGCCCTTTTTGGCCAAGTGCATCACTGTGGATGTTCTGCCTCTTTTCCTATGCTTGAAATGCAATTCCTGTCTACCTCCTGAAATTGGTTTCCTGCAATTCTGCCCTGCTTTCAAGTCCTCTTGGCAGCCTTACTTCAGTCTATTTTTGGACGATAGGTGTCATTTATAACTCTGCAGGTTTGTGAATTACAGTGCCCCTGAGCTCCTTTCTTCAACTCGCTTTCTTGTGAGCTGGCCGCAACACCGCAGGAGGTCTTCAGGCCCTAATGTGGTTCCGGCATGGCACGCTGAGCCTTTGGTTAATTCCTCTTCCTGGTGGGAAATGAGAGTTAAATTTGCCCGTTCAGACACCTCCAGGTAGTCTCTCATTGGTTCTCACTATTCCTGTTCATCTTCCGCAGAAATTGCAAACTGTGCCATACAGGAGGTTAAAGGCACTGACTCTCCAAGTAGGGGGAGTGTTAGTAAAGCATCTGGAATGTTGCACCCGAGTACCAGGGTATGAAAACTGAGACATATTTGAACACGTCTCCCGATCACACGGTTGATCATACTCTGGGTTCCACATGCATGTTTTAGCTGAAGGAAGAATACCTTAAACCTGGAGAGTTGAGACCCGTGGAATATGTACCATGCAATATGACTTCAAAGGGTCTTCATTTGCTCACCGAACCTCTCCAATCCTATCACTGCTGCATTTATGCCCCAGTACACACGCTTGATTCTCTTTCGTACACATAGCAATCCCTAGGTTTTAAGATACTTACTAGTCAGGTACATTCTTAGGCGTTTAATATGGGGTGTTGAGTCCATTTCGTTGAGCAAGGAGTAGCTCTTGTCTGTTCCATATTTGGCTTAAGGAACTTTATCTGTGCTCATTTCAATATCTGGTTTTATGCAGCACCCCAACTCACCTTTCCCCTTAAGCAAGCATAAGTTGGTTTTCTAAATTTGAGACCCTGTTCTGTTTTGGAATTCAGTTGCAGTGTAGCCAAGTTTACATTCCGTGCATTAGTGATATCTTTTGATGTTTCTTTTTTTGTGTGACTTATTTCAGTTAGAATCATCGTACCTGAATCCACTCATTATGCTGCTACGGGCCTGATGACATAGATTTCATTGCTGAGTGATACTGCATTGTACGTAAGTACCACAAGTTCTTTATCCATTTTTCACTTTCTGTGATATTGAACTTGTACGGTAAACGAGGTTCTTGTAAACAGAGGCGTCCCAAACTTTGGGGTGGCTGTGTCTTTTTGATTTTAATTTCCCTAAGCTATAGGACCATAAGTGGAAGTGCCCTAGGCTCTGTTGCTTTGTTTTTTAGATGTTTCAGGAAACACCATACACTTCTCCCGAGTGTCTGTTGGCAATTTACATCCCGCCCATCAGCATAACAAGGCTCCCAGTTCTCCATGGCGTGTCCTGCCTTTCTGGATTTTACAATTTTTTCAGATGGCCCTTTTGACCCGGAGGAAGTGAGACTTCATTGTAGTGCAGATTTCCTTTGCAAGCTTGCTTGGTTGGCCAAAAAGGGCGTATGCGTTTTTTCCTGAATATATTCAGGAAAAAACGCATACGCCCTTTTTGGCCAAGTGCATCATTGTGGACGTTCTGCCTCTTTTCCTATGCTTTCAATGCAATTCCAGTCTACCTCCTGAAATCGGTTTCCTGCAATTCTGCCCCGCTTTCAAGTCCTCTTGGCAGCCTTACTTCAGTATATTTTTGGACGATAGCTGTCATTTATAACTCTGCAGGTTTGTGAATTACAGTGCCCCTGAGCTCCTTTCTTCAACTCGCTTTCTTGTGACCTGGCCGCAACACCGCAGGATGGCTTCAGGCCCTAATCTGTTTCCGGCATGGCATGCTGAGCCTTTGGTTAATTCCTCTTCCTGATGGGAAATGAGAGTTAAATTTGCCCGTCCAGACACCTCCAGCTAGTCTCTCATTGGTTCTCGCTATTCCTGTTCATCTTCCGCAGAAACTGCAAACTGGGCCAAACAGGAGGTTAAAGGCGCTGACTCTCCAAGTCGGGAGAGTGTTAGTAAAGCGTCTGGAATGTTGCACCCGAGTACCAGGGTACGAAAACTGAGACATATTTGAACACGTCTCCCAATCACATGGTTGATCATACTCTAGTTTCCACATGCATGTTTTAGCTGAAGGAAGAATACCTTAAACCTGGGTAGTTGAAACCCGTGGAAAGGGTACCATGCAATATGACTTCAAAGGGTCTTCATTTGCTCACCGAACCTCTCCAATCCTATCACTGCTGCGTTTATGCCCCTGTACACATGCTTGATTCTCTTTCAGAGACATAGCAATCCATAGGTTTTAAGATACTTACTAGTCAGGTACATTCTTAAGCATTTAATATGCGGTGTTGAGTCCATTTCGTTGAGCAAGGAGTAGCTCTTGTCTATTCCATATTTGGCTTAAGGAACTTTATCTGTGCTCATTTCAATCTCTGGTTTTATGCAGCACCCCAACTCACCTTTCCCCTTAAGCAAGAATAAGTTGGTTTTCTAAATTTGAGACCCTGTTCTGTTCTGTAATTCAGTTCCTGTGTAACCAAGTTTATATTCCATGTATTAATGATATCTTATGATGTTTCTTTTTCTGTGTGACTTATTTCAGTTAGAATCATCATACCTGAATCCACTCATTGTGCTTCTAAGGGCCTGATGACACAGATTTCATTGCTGTGTGATATTGCTTTGTAAGTAAATACCACAACTTCTTTATCCATTTTTCACTTTCTGCGATGTTGAACTTGTACTGTAAAGTAGGTTCTTGTAAACAGAGCCGTTCCAAACTTTGGGGTGGCTGTGTCTTTTTGATTTTAATTTCCCTAAGCTATAGGACCATAAGTGGAAGTGCCCTAGGCTCTGTTGCTTTGTTTTTTAGATGTTTCAGGAAACACCATACACTTCTCCCAAGTGTCTGTTGGCAATTTACATCCCGCCCATCAGCATAACAAGGCTCCCAGTTCTCAATGGCCTGTTGCCTTTCTGGATTTTACACTTTTTTCAGATGGCCCTTTTGACCGGGGGGAAGTGAGACTTCATTGTAGTGCAGATTTCCTTTGCAAGCTTGCTTGGTTGGCCAATAAGGGCGTATGCGTTTTTTCTGAATATATTCAGGAAAAAACGCATACGCCCTTTTTGGCCAAGTGCATCATTGTGGACGTTCTGCCTCTTTTCCTATGCTTTCAATGCAATTCCAGTCTACCTCCTGAAATCGGTTTCCTGCAATTCTGCCCCGCTTTCAAGTCCTCTTGGCAGCCTTACTTCAGTATATTTTTGGACGATAGCTGTCATTTATAACTCTGCAGGTTTGTGAATTACAGTGCCCCTGAGCTCCTTTCTTCAACTCGCTTTCTTTTGAGCTGGCCGCAACACCGCAGGATGGCTTCAGGCCCTAATCTGGTTCCGGGACGGCACGCTGAGCCTTTGGTTATTTCCTCTTCCTCGTGGGAAATGAGAGTTAAATTTGCCCGTCCAGACACCTCCAGCTAGCCTCTCATTGGTTCTCGCTATTCCTGTTCATCTTCCGCAGAAATTGCAAACTGTGCCAAACAGGAGGTTAAAGGCGCTGACTCTCCAAGTAGGGAGAGTGTTAGTAAAGCGTCTGGAATGTTGCTCCCGAGTACCAGGGGAGGAAAACTGAGACATATTTGAACACGTCTCCCGATCACATGGTTGATCATACTCTGGGTTCCACATGCATGTTTTACCTGAAGGAAGAATACCTAAAACCTGGGTAGTTGAAACCCGTGGAATGGGTACCATGCAATATGACTTCAAAGGGTCTTCATTTGCTCACCGAACCTCTCCAATCCTATCACTGCTGCGTTTATGCCCCTGTACACATGCTTGATTCTCTTTCAGAGACATAGCAATCTATAGGTTTTAAGATACTTACTAGTCAGGTACATTCTTAGGCGTTTAATATGCGGTGTTGAGTCCATTTCGTTGAGCAAGGAGTAGCTCTTGTCTATTCCATATTTGGCTTAAGGAACTTTATCTGTGCTCATTTCAATCTCTGGTTTTATGCAGCACCCCAACTCACCTTTCTCCTTAAGCAAGCATAAGTTGGTTTTCTAAATTTCAGACCCTGTTCTGTTCTGGAATTCAGTTCCTGTGTAGCCAAGTTTACATTCCGTGTATTACTGATATCTTATGATGTTTCTTTTTCTGTGTGACTTACTTCAGTTAGAATCATCATACCTGAATCCACTCATTGTGCTGCTAAGGGCCTGATGACACAGATTTCATTGCTGAGTGATATTGCTTTGTAAGTAAATACCACAACTTCTTTATCCATTTTTCACTTTCTGCGATGTTGAACTTGTACTGTAAACGAGGTTCTTGTAAACAGAGGCGTCCCAAACTTTGGGGTGGCTGTGTCTTTTTGATTTTAATTTCCCTAAGCTATAGGACCATAAGTGGCAGTGCCCTAGGCTCTGTTGCTTTGTTTTTTAGATGTTTCAGGAAACACCATACACTTCTCCCGAGTGTCTGTTGGCAATTTACATCCCGCCCATCAGCATAACAAGGCTCCCAGTTCTCCATGGCCTGTCCTGCCTTTCTGGATTTTACACTTTTTTCAGATGGCCTTTTTGACCGGGGGGAAGTGAGACTTCATTGTAGTGCAGATTTCCTTTGCAAACTTGCTTGGTTGGCCAAAAAGGGTGTATGCGTTTTTTCCTGAATATATTCAGGAAAAAACGCATACGCCCTTTTTGGCCAAGTGCATCATTGTGGACGTTCTGCCTCTTTTCCTATGCTTTCAATGCAATTCCAGTCTACCTCCTGAAATCGATTTCCTGCAATTCTGCCCCGCTTTCAAGTCCTCTTGGCAGCCTTACTTCAGTCTATTTTTGGACGATAGCTGTCATTTATAACTCTGCAGGTTTGTGAATTACAGTGCCCCTGAGCTCCTTTCTTCAACTCGCTTTCTTTTGAGCTGGCCGCAACACCGCAGGATGGCTTCAGGCCCTAATCTGGTTCCGGTACGGCACGCTGAGCCTTTGGTTATTTCCTCTTCCTGGTGGGAAATGAGAGTTAAATTTGCCCGTCCAGACACCTCCAGCTAGTCTCTCATTGGTTCTCGCTATTCCTCTTCATCTTCCGCAGAAATTGCAAACTGGGACAAACAGGAGGTTAAAGGGACTGACTCTCCAAGTCTGGAGAGTGTTAGTAAAGCGTCTGGAATGTTGCACCCGAGTACCAGGGTACGAAAACTGAGACATATTTGAACACGTCTCCCGATCACATGGTTGATCATACTCTAGGTTCCACATGCATGTTTTAGCTGAAGGAAGAATACCTTAAACCTGGGTAGTTGAAACCCGTGGAATGGGTACCATGCAATATGACTTCAAAGGGTCTTCATTTGCTCACCGAACCTCTCCAATCCTATCACTGCTGCGTTTATGCACCTGTACACATGCTTGATTCTCTTTCGGAGACATAGCAATCCATAGGTTTTAAGATACTTACTAGTCAGGTACATTCTTAGGCGTTTAATATGCGGTGTTCAGTCCATTTCGTTGAGCAAGGAGTAGCTCTTGTCTATTCCATATTTGGCTTAAGGAACTTTATCTGTGCTCATTTCAATCTCTGGTTTTATGCAGCACCCCAACTCACCTTTACCCTTAAGCAAGCATAAGTTGGTTTTCTAAATTTGAGACCCTGTTCTGTTTTCTAATTCAGTTCCTGTGTAGCCAAGTTACCATTCCGTGTATTACTGATATCTTATGATGTTTCTTTTTCTGTGTGACTTATTTCAGTTAGAATCATCGTACCTGAATCCACTCATTATGCTGCTAAGGGCCTGATGACATAGATTTCATTGTGAGTGATACTGCATTGTACATGAGTACCACAACTTCTTTATCCATTTTTCACTTTCTGTGATATTGAATTTGTACGGTAAACGAGGTTCTTGTAAACAGAGGCGTCCCAAACTTTGGGGTGGCTGTGTCTTTTTGATTTTAATTTCCCTAAGCTATAGGACCATAAGTGGAAGTGCCCTAGGTTCTGTTGCTTTGTTTTTTAGATGTTTCAGGAAACACCATACACTTCTCCCGAGTGTCTGTTGGCAATTTACATCCCGCCCATCAGCATAACAAGGCTCCCAGTTCTCCATGGCCTGTCCTGCCTTTCTGGATTTTACACTTTTTTCAGATAGCCCTTTTGACCGGGGGGAAGTGAGACTTCATTGTAGTGCAGATTTCCTTTGCAAGCTTGCTTGGTTGGCCAAAAAGGGCGTATGCGTTTTTTCCTGAATATATTCAGGAAAAAACGCATACGCCCTTTTTGGCCAAGTGCATCATTGTGGACGTTCTGCCTCTTTTCCTATGCTTTCAATGCAATTCCAGTCTACCTCCTGAAATCGGTTTCCTGCAATTCTGCCCCGCATTCAAGTCCTCTTGGCAGCCTTACTTCAGTATATTTTTGGACGATAGCTGTCATTTATAACTCTGCAGGTTTGTGAATTACAGTGCCCCTGAGCTCCTTTCTTCAACTCGCTTTCTTGTGAGCTGGCCGCAACACCGCAGGAGGTCTTCAGGCCCTAATGTTGTTCCGGCATGGCACGCTGAGCCTTTGGTTAATTCCTCTTCCTGGTGGGAAATGAGAGTTAAATTTGCCCGTTCAGACACCTCCAGGTAGTCTCTCATTGGTTCTCACTATTCCTGTTCATCTTCCGCAGAAATTGCAAACTGTGCCATACAGGAGGTTAAAGGCACTGACTCTCCAAGTAGGGGGAGTGTTAGTAAAGCATCTGGAATGTTGCACCCGAGTACCAGGGTATGAAAACTGAGACATATTTGAACACGTCTCCCGATCACACGGTTGATCATACTCTGGGTTCCACATGCATGTTTTAGCTGAAGGAAGAATACCTTAAACCTGGAGAGTTGAGACCCGTGGAATATGTACCATGCAATATGACTTCAAAGGGTCTTCATTTGCTCACCGAACCTCTCCAATCCTATCACTGCTGCATTTATGCCCCAGTACACACGCTTGATTCTCTTTCGTAGACATAGCAATCCCTAGGTTTTAAGATACTTACTAGTCAGGTACATTCTTAGGCGTTTAATATGGGGTGTTGAGTCCATTTCGTTGAGCAAGGAGTAGCTCTTGTCTGTTCCATATTTGGCTTAAGGAACTTTATCTGTGCTCATTTCAATATCTGGTTTTATGCAGCACCCCAACTCACCTTTCCCCTTAAGCAAGCATAAGTTGGTTTTCTAAATTTGAGACCCTGTTCTGTTTTGGAATTCAGTTGCAGTGTAGCCAAGTTTACATTCCGTGCATTAGTGATATCTTTTGATGTTTCTTTTTTTGTGTGACTTATTTCAGTTAGAATCATCGTACCTGAATCCACTCATTATGCTGCTACGGGCCTGATGACATAGATTTCATTGCTGAGTGATACTGCATTGTACGTAAGTACCACAAGTTCTTTATCCATTTTTCACTTTCTGTGATATTGAACTTGTACGGTAAACGAGGTTCTTGTAAACAGAGGCGTCCCAAACTTTGGGGTGGCTGTGTCTTTTTGATTTTAATTTCCCTAAGCTATAGGACCATAAGTGGAAGTGCCCTAGGCTCTGTTGCTTTGTTTTTTAGATGTTTCAGGAAACACCATACACTTCTCCCGAGTGTCTGTTGGCAATTTACATCCCGCCCATCAGCATAACAAGGCTCCCAGTTCTCCATGGCGTGTCCTGCCTTTCTGGATTTTACAATTTTTTCAGATGGCCCTTTTGACCCGGAGGAAGTGAGACTTCATTGTAGTGCAGATTTCCTTTGCAAGCTTGCTTGGTTGGCCAAAAAGGGCGTATGCGTTTTTTCCTGAATATATTCAGGAAAAAACGCATACGCCCTTTTTGGCCAAGTGCATCATTGTGGACGTTCTGCCTCTTTTCCTATGCTTTCAATGCAATTCCAGTCTACCTCCTGAAATCGGTTTCCTGCAATTCTGCCCCGCTTTCAAGTCCTCTTGGCAGCCTTACTTCAGTATATTTTTGGACGATAGCTGTCATTTATAACTCTGCAGGTTTGTGAATTACAGTGCCCCTGAGCTCCTTTCTTCAACTCGCTTTCTTGTGACCTGGCCGCAACACCGCAGGATGGCTTCAGGCCCTAATCTGTTTCCGGCATGGCATGCTGAGCCTTTGGTTAATTCCTCTTCCTGATGGGAAATGAGAGTTAAATTTGCCCGTCCAGACACCTCCAGCTAGTCTCTCATTGGTTCTCGCTATTCCTGTTCATCTTCCGCAGAAACTGCAAACTGGGCCAAACAGGAGGTTAAAGGCGCTGACTCTCCAAGTCGGGAGAGTGTTAGTAAAGCGTCTGGAATGTTGCACCCGAGTACCAGGGTACGAAAACTGAGACATATTTGAACACGTCTCCCAATCACATGGTTGATCATACTCTAGTTTCCACATGCATGTTTTAGCTGAAGGAAGAATACCTTAAACCTGGGTAGTTGAAACCCGTGGAAAGGGTACCATGCAATATGACTTCAAAGGGTCTTCATTTGCTCACCGAACCTCTCCAATCCTATCACTGCTGCGTTTATGCCCCTGTACACATGCTTGATTCTCTTTCAGAGACATAGCAATCCATAGGTTTTAAGATACTTACTAGTCAGGTACATTCTTAAGCATTTAATATGCGGTGTTGAGTCCATTTCGTTGAGCAAGGAGTAGCTCTTGTCTATTCCATATTTGGCTTAAGGAACTTTATCTGTGCTCATTTCAATCTCTGGTTTTATGCAGCACCCCAACTCACCTTTCCCCTTAAGCAAGAATAAGTTGGTTTTCTAAATTTGAGACCCTGTTCTGTTCTGTAATTCAGTTCCTGTGTAACCAAGTTTATATTCCATGTATTAATGATATCTTATGATGTTTCTTTTTCTGTGTGACTTATTTCAGTTAGAATCATCATACCTGAATCCACTCATTGTGCTTCTAAGGGCCTGATGACACAGATTTCATTGCTGTGTGATATTGCTTTGTAAGTAAATACCACAACTTCTTTATCCATTTTTCACTTTCTGCGATGTTGAACTTGTACTGTAAAGTAGGTTCTTGTAAACAGAGCCGTTCCAAACTTTGGGGTGGCTGTGTCTTTTTGATTTTAATTTCCCTAAGCTATAGGACCATAAGTGGAAGTGCCCTAGGCTCTGTTGCTTTGTTTTTTAGATGTTTCAGGAAACACCATACACTTCTCCCAAGTGTCTGTTGGCAATTTACATCCCGCCCATCAGCATAACAAGGCTCCCAGTTCTCAATGGCCTGTTGCCTTTCTGGATTTTACACTTTTTTCAGATGGCCCTTTTGACCGGGGGGAAGTGAGACTTCATTGTAGTGCAGATTTCCTTTGCAAGCTTGCTTGGTTGGCCAATAAGGGCGTATGCGTTTTTTCTGAATATATTCAGGAAAAAACGCATACGCCCTTTTTGGCCAAGTGCATCATTGTGGACGTTCTGCCTCTTTTCCTATGCTTTCAATGCAATTCCAGTCTACCTCCTGAAATCGGTTTCCTGCAATTCTGCCCCGCTTTCAAGTCCTCTTGGCAGCCTTACTTCAGTATATTTTTGGACGATAGCTGTCATTTATAACTCTGCAGGTTTGTGAATTACAGTGCCCCTGAGCTCCTTTCTTCAACTCGCTTTCTTTTGAGCTGGCCGCAACACCGCAGGATGGCTTCAGGCCCTAATCTGGTTCCGGGACGGCACGCTGAGCCTTTGGTTATTTCCTCTTCCTCGTGGGAAATGAGAGTTAAATTTGCCCGTCCAGACACCTCCAGCTAGCCTCTCATTGGTTCTCGCTATTCCTGTTCATCTTCCGCAGAAATTGCAAACTGTGCCAAACAGGAGGTTAAAGGCGCTGACTCTCCAAGTAGGGAGAGTGTTAGTAAAGCGTCTGGAATGTTGCTCCCGAGTACCAGGGGAGGAAAACTGAGACATATTTGAACACGTCTCCCGATCACATGGTTGATCATACTCTGGGTTCCACATGCATGTTTTACCTGAAGGAAGAATACCTAAAACCTGGGTAGTTGAAACCCGTGGAATGGGTACCATGCAATATGACTTCAAAGGGTCTTCATTTGCTCACCGAACCTCTCCAATCCTATCACTGCTGCGTTTATGCCCCTGTACACATGCTTGATTCTCTTTCAGAGACATAGCAATCTATAGGTTTTAAGATACTTACTAGTCAGGTACATTCTTAGGCGTTTAATATGCGGTGTTGAGTCCATTTCGTTGAGCAAGGAGTAGCTCTTGTCTATTCCATATTTGGCTTAAGGAACTTTATCTGTGCTCATTTCAATCTCTGGTTTTATGCAGCACCCCAACTCACCTTTCTCCTTAAGCAAGCATAAGTTGGTTTTCTAAATTTCAGACCCTGTTCTGTTCTGGAATTCAGTTCCTGTGTAGCCAAGTTTACATTCCGTGTATTACTGATATCTTATGATGTTTCTTTTTCTGTGTGACTTACTTCAGTTAGAATCATCATACCTGAATCCACTCATTGTGCTGCTAAGGGCCTGATGACACAGATTTCATTGCTGAGTGATATTGCTTTGTAAGTAAATACCACAACTTCTTTATCCATTTTTCACTTTCTGCGATGTTGAACTTGTACTGTAAACGAGGTTCTTGTAAACAGAGGCGTCCCAAACTTTGGGGTGGCTGTGTCTTTTTGATTTTAATTTCCCTAAGCTATAGGACCATAAGTGGCAGTGCCCTAGGCTCTGTTGCTTTGTTTTTTAGATGTTTCAGGAAACACCATACACTTCTCCCGAGTGTCTGTTGGCAATTTACATCCCGCCCATCAGCATAACAAGGCTCCCAGTTCTCCATGGCCTGTCCTGCCTTTCTGGATTTTACACTTTTTTCAGATGGCCTTTTTGACCGGGGGGAAGTGAGACTTCATTGTAGTGCAGATTTCCTTTGCAAACTTGCTTGGTTGGCCAAAAAGGGTGTATGCGTTTTTTCCTGAATATATTCAGGAAAAAACGCATACGCCCTTTTTGGCCAAGTGCATCATTGTGGACGTTCTGCCTCTTTTCCTATGCTTTCAATGCAATTCCAGTCTACCTCCTGAAATCGATTTCCTGCAATTCTGCCCCGCTTTCAAGTCCTCTTGGCAGCCTTACTTCAGTCTATTTTTGGACGATAGCTGTCATTTATAACTCTGCAGGTTTGTGAATTACAGTGCCCCTGAGCTCCTTTCTTCAACTCGCTTTCTTTTGAGCTGGCCGCAACACCGCAGGATGGCTTCAGGCCCTAATCTGGTTCCGGTACGGCACGCTGAGCCTTTGGTTATTTCCTCTTCCTGGTGGGAAATGAGAGTTAAATTTGCCCGTCCAGACACCTCCAGCTAGTCTCTCATTGGTTCTCGCTATTCCTCTTCATCTTCCGCAGAAATTGCAAACTGGGACAAACAGGAGGTTAAAGGGACTGACTCTCCAAGTCTGGAGAGTGTTAGTAAAGCGTCTGGAATGTTGCACCCGAGTACCAGGGTACGAAAACTGAGACATATTTGAACACGTCTCCCGATCACATGGTTGATCATACTCTAGGTTCCACATGCATGTTTTAGCTGAAGGAAGAATACCTTAAACCTGGGTAGTTGAAACCCGTGGAATGGGTACCATGCAATATGACTTCAAAGGGTCTTCATTTGCTCACCGAACCTCTCCAATCCTATCACTGCTGCGTTTATGCACCTGTACACATGCTTGATTCTCTTTCGGAGACATAGCAATCCATAGGTTTTAAGATACTTACTAGTCAGGTACATTCTTAGGCGTTTAATATGCGGTGTTCAGTCCATTTCGTTGAGCAAGGAGTAGCTCTTGTCTATTCCATATTTGGCTTAAGGAACTTTATCTGTGCTCATTTCAATCTCTGGTTTTATGCAGCACCCCAACTCACCTTTACCCTTAAGCAAGCATAAGTTGGTTTTCTAAATTTGAGACCCTGTTCTGTTTTCTAATTCAGTTCCTGTGTAGCCAAGTTACCATTCCGTGTATTACTGATATCTTATGATGTTTCTTTTTCTGTGTGACTTATTTCAGTTAGAATCATCGTACCTGAATCCACTCATTATGCTGCTAAGGGCCTGATGACATAGATTTCATTGTGAGTGATACTGCATTGTACATGAGTACCACAACTTCTTTATCCATTTTTCACTTTCTGTGATATTGAACTTGTACGGTAAACGAGGTTCTTGTAAACAGAGGCGTCCCAAACTTTGGGGTGGCTGTGTCTTTTTGATTTTAATTTCCCTAAGCTATAGGACCATAAGTGGAAGTGCCCTAGGTTCTGTTGCTTTGTTTTTTAGATGTTTCAGGAAACACCATACACTTCTCCCGAGTGTCTGTTGGCAATTTACATCCCGCCCATCAGCATAACAAGGCTCCCAGTTCTCCATGGCCTGTCCTGCCTTTCTGGATTTTACACTTTTTTCAGATAGCCCTTTTGACCGGGGGGAAGTGAGACTTCATTGTAGTGCAGATTTCCTTTGCAAGCTTGCTTGGTTGGCCAAAAAGGGCGTATGCGTTTTTTCCTGAATATATTCAGGAAAAAACGCATACGCCCTTTTTGGCCAAGTGCATCATTGTGGACGTTCTGCCTCTTTTCCTATGCTTTCAATGCAATTCCAGTCTACCTCCTGAAATCGGTTTCCTGCAATTCTGCCCCGTTTCAAGTCCTCTTGGCAGCCTTACTTCAGTATATTTTTGGATGTTAGCTGTCATTTATAACTCTGCAGGTTTGTGAATTACAGTGCCCCTGAGCTCCTTTCTTCAACTCGCTTTCTTGTGACCTGGCCGAAACACCGCAGGATGGCTTCAGGCCCTAATCTGGTTCCGGCACGGCACGCTGAGCCTTTGGTTATTTCCTCTTCCTGGTGGGAAATGAGAGTTAAATTTGCCCGTCCAGACACCTCCAGCTAGCCTCTCATTGGTTCTCGCTATTCCTGTTCATCTTCCGCAGAAATTGCAAACTGTGTCAAACAGGAGGTTAAAGGCGCTGACTCTCCAAGTGGGGAGAGTGTTAGTAAAGCGTCTGGAATGTTGCACCCGAGTACCAGGGGAGGAAAACTGAGACATATTTGAACACGTCTCCCGATCACATGGTTGATCATACTCTGGGTTCCACATGCATGTTTTAGCTGAGGGAAGAATACCTTAAACCTAGGTAGTTGAAACCCGTGGAATGGGTACCATGCAATATGACTTCAAAGGGTCTTCATTTGTTCACCGAACCTATCCAATCCTATCACTGCTGCGTTTATGCCCCTGTACACATGCTTGATTCTCTTTCGGAGACATAGCAATCCATAGGTTTTAAGATACTTACTAGTCAGGTACATTCTTAGGCGTTTAATATGCGGTGTTGAGTCCATTTCGTTGAGCAAGGAGTAGCTCTTGTCTATTCCATATTTGGCTTAAGGAACTTTATCTGTGCTCATTTCAATCTCTGGTTTTATGCAGCACCCCAACTCACCTTTCCCCTTAAGCAAGCATAAGTTGGTTTTCTAAATTTGAGACCCTGTTCTGTTCTGTAATTCAGTTCCTGTGTAGCCAAGTTTACATTCTTTGTATTAGTGATATCTTATGATGTTTCTTTTTCTGTGTGACTTATTTCAATTAGAATCATCGTACCTGAATCCACTCATTATGCTGCTACGGGCCTGATGACATAGATTTCATTGCTGAGTGATACTGCATTGTACGTAAGTACCACAAGTTCTTTATCCATTTTTCACTTTATGTGATATTGAACTTGTACGATAAATGAGGTTCTTGTAAACAGAGTCGTCCCAAACTTTGGGGTGGCTGTGTCTTTTTGATTTTAATTTCCCTATGCTATAGGACCATAAGTGGAAGTGCCCTAGGCTCTGTTGCTTTGTTTTTTAGATGTTTCAGGAAACACCATACACTTCTCCCGAGTGTCTGTTGGCAATTTAAATCCCGCCCATCAGCATAACAAGCCTCCCAGTTCTCCATGGCCTGTCCTGCCTTTCTGGATTTTACACTTTTTTCAGATGGCCCTTTTGACAGGGGGGAAGTGAGACTTCATTGTAGTGCAGATTTCCTTTGCAAGCTTGCTTGGTTGGCCAAAAAGGGCGTATGCGTTTTTTCCTGAATATATTCAGGAAAAAACGCATACGCCCTTTTTGGCCAAGTGCATCATTGTGGACGTTCTGCCTCTTTTCCTATGCTTTCAATTCAATTCCAGTCTACCTCCTGAAATCGGTTTCCTGCAATTCTGCCCCGCTTTCAAGTCCTCTTGGCAGCCTTACTTCAGTATATTTTTGGACGATAGCTGTCATTTATAACTCTGCAGGTTTGTGAATTACAGTGCCCCTGAGCTCCTTTCTTCAACTCGCTTTCTTTTGAGCAGGCCGCAACACCGCAGGATGGCTTCAGGCCCTAATCTGGTTCCGACATGGCACGCTGAGCCTTTGGTTATTTCCTCTTCCTGGTGGGAAATGAGAGTTAAATTTGCCCGTCCAGACACCTCCAGCTAGTCTCTCATTGGTTCTCCCTATTCCTGTTCATCTTGCGCAGAAATTGCAAACTGGGCCAAACAGGAGGTTAAAGGCGCTGACTCTCCAAGTGGGGAGAGTGTTAGTAAAGCGTCTGGAATGTTGCACCCGAGTACCAGGGGAGAAGAACTGAGACATATTTGAACACGTCTCCCGTTCACACGGTTGATCATACTCTGGGTTCCACATGCATGTTTTACCTGAAGGAAGAATACCTTAAACCTGCAGAGTTGAGACCCGTGGAATGGGTACCATGCAATATGACTTCAAAGGGTCTTCATTTGCTCACCGAACCTATCCAATCCTATCACTGCTGCGTTTACACCCCTGTACACAGGCTTGATTCTCTTTTGGAGACATAGCAATCCATAGGTTTTAAGATACTTACTAGTCAGGTACATTCTTAGGCTTTTAATATGGGGTGTTGTGTCCATTTCGTTGAGCAAGGAGTAGCTCTTGTCTATTCCATATTTGGCTTAAGGAACTTTATCTGTGCTCATTTCAATCTCTGGTTTTATGCAGCACCCCAACTCACCTTTCCCCTTAAGCAAGCATAAGTTGGTTTTCTAAATTTGAGACCCTGTTCTGTTCTGTAATTCAGTTCCTGTGTAGCCAAGTTTACATTCCGTGTATTACTGATATCTTATGATGTTTCTTTTTCTGTGTGACTTATTTCAGTTAGAATCATCATACCTGAATCCACTCATTGTGCTGCTAAGGGCCTGATGACATAGATTTCATTGCTGAGTGATATTGCTTTGTAAGTAAATACCACAACTTCTTTATCCATTTTTCACTTTCTGTGATGTTGAACTTGTACTGTAAACGAGGTTCTTGTAAACAGAGGCGTCCCAAACTTTGGGGTGGCTGTGTCTTTTTGATTTTAATTTCCCTAAGCTATAGGACCATAAATGGCAGTGCCCTAGGCTCTGTTGCTTTGTTTTTTAGATGTTTCAGGAAACACCATACACTTCTCCCGAGTGTCTGTTGGCAATTTAAATCCCGCCCATCAGCATAACAAGGCTCCCAGTTCTCCATGGCCTGTCCTGCCTTTCTGGATTTTACACTTTTTTCAGATGGCCCTTTTGACCTGGGGGAAGTGAGACTTCATTGTAGTGCAGATTTCCTTTGCAAGCTTGCTTGGTTGGCCAAAAAGGGCGTATGCGTTTTTTCCTGAATATATTCAGGAAAAAACGCATACGCCCTTTTTGGCCAAGTGCATCATTGTGGACGTTCTGCCTCTTTTCCTATGCTTTCAATGCAATTCCAGTCTACCTCCTGAAATCGGTTTCCTGCAATTCTGCCCCGCTTTCAAGTCCTCTTGGCAGCCTTACTTCAGTCTATTTTTGGACGATAGCTGTCATTTATAACTCTGCAGGTTTGTGAATTACAGTGCCCCTGAGCTCCTTTCTTCAACTCGCTTTCTTGTGACCTGGCCGCAACACCGCAGGATGGCTTCAGGCCCTAATGTGGTTCCGGCACGGCACGCTGAGCCTTTGGTTATTTCCTCATCCTGGTGGGAAATGAGAGTTAAATTTGCCCGTCCAGACACCTCCAGCTAGTCTCTCATTCGTTCTCGCTATTCCTGTTCATCTTCCGCAGAAATTGCAAACTGGGCCAAACAGGAGGTTAAAGGCGCTGACTCTCCAAGTGGGGAGAGTGTTAGTAAAGCGTCTGGAATTTTGCACCCGAGTACCAGGGGAGGAAAACTGAGACATATTTGAACACGTCTCCCGTTCACATGGTCGATCATACTTGGGTTCCACATACAAGTTTTAGCTGAAGGAAGAATACCTTAAACATGGGTAGTTGAAACCCGTGGAATGGGTACCATGCAATATGACTTCAAAGGGTCTTCATTTGCTCACCGAACCTCTCCAATCCTATCACTGCTGCCTTTATGCCCCTGTACACATGCTTGATTCTCTTTCGGAGACATAGCAATCCATAGGTTTTAAGATACTTACTAGTCAGGTACATTCTTAGGCGTTTAATATGCGGTGTTGAGTCCATTTCGTTGAGCAAGGAGTAGCTCTTGTCTATTCCATATTTGGCTTAAGGAACTTTATCTGTGCTCATTTCAATCTCTGGTTTTATGCAGCACCCCAACTCACCTTTCCCCTTAAGCAAGCATAAGTTGGTTTTCTAAATTTCAGACCCTGTTCTGTTCTGTAATTCAGTTCCTGTGTAGCCAAGTTTACATTCCGTGTATTACTGATATCTTATGATGTTTCTTTTTCTGTGTGACTTATTTCAGTTAGAATCATCATACCTGAATCCACTCATTGTGCTGCTAAGGGCCTGATGACACAGATTTCATTGCTGAGTGATATTGCTTTGTAAGTAAATACCACAACTTCTTTATCCATTTTTCACTTTCTGCGATGTTGAACTTGTACTTTAAACGAGGTTCCTGTAAACAGAGGCATTCCAAACTTTGGGGTGGCTGTGTCTTTTTGATTTTAATTTCCCTAAGCTATAGGACCATAAGTGGAAGTGCCCTAGGTTCTGTTGCTTTGTTTTTTAGATGTTTCAGGAAACACCATACACTTCTCCCGAGTGGTTGTTGGCAATTTACATCCCGCCCATCAGCATAACAAGGCTCCCAGTTCTCCATGGCCTGTCCTGCCTTTCTGGATTTTACACTTTTTTCAGATGGCCCTTTTGACCGGGGGGAAGTGAGACTTCATTGTAGTGCAGATTTCCTTTGCAAGCTTGCTTGGTTGGCCAAAAAGGGCGTATGCGTTTTTTCCTGAATATATTCAGGAAAAAACGCATACGCCCTTTTTGGCCAAGTGCATCATTGTGGACGTTCTGCCTCTTTTCCTATGCTTTCAATGCAATTCCAGTCTACCTCCTGAAATCGGTTTCCTGCAATTCTGCCCCGCTTTCAAGTCCTCTTGGCAGCCTTACTTCAGTCTATTTTTGGACGATAGCTGTCATTTATAACTCTGCAGGTTTGTGAATTACAGTGCCCCTGAGCTCCTTTCTTCAACTCGCTTTCTTTTGAGCTGGCCGCAACACCGCAGGATGGCTTCAGGCCCTAATCTGGTTCCGGTACGGCATGCTGAGCCTTTGGTTATTTCCTCTTCCTGGTGGGAAATGAGAGTTAAATTTGCCCGTCCAGACACCTCCAGCTAGCCTCTCATTGGTTCTCGCTATTCCTGTTCATCTTCCGCAGAAATTGCAAACTGGGCCAAACAGGAGGTTAAAGGGACTGACTCTCCAAGTCGGGAGAGTGTTAGTAAAGCGTCTGGAATGTTGCACCCGAGTACCAGGGTACGAAAACTGAGACATATTTGAACACGTCTCCCGATCACATGGTTGATCATACTCTAGGTTCCACATGCATGTTTTAGCTGAAGGAAGAATACCTTAAACCTGGGTGGTTGAAACCCGTGGAATGGGTACCATGCAATATGACTTCAAAGGGTCTTCATTTGCTCACCGAACCTCTCCAATCCTATCACTGCTGCGTTTATGCACCTGTACACATGCTTGATTCTCTTTCGGAGACATAGCAATCCATAGGTTTTAAGATACTTACTAGTCAGGTACATTCTTAGGCGTTTAATATGCGGTGTTCAGTCCATTTCGTTGAGCAAGGAGTAGCTCTTGTCTATTCCATATTTGGCTTAAGGAACTTTATCTGTGCTCATTTCAATCTCTGGTTTTATGCAGCACCCCAACTCACCTTTCCCCTTAAGCAAGCATAAGTTGGTTTTCTAAATTTGAGACCCTGTTCTGTTTTCTAATTCACTTCCTGTGTAGCCAAGTTACCATTCCGTGTATTACTGATATCTTATGATGTTTCTTTTTCTGTGTGACTTATTTCAGTTAGAATCATCGTACCTGAATCCACTCATTATGCTGCTAAGGGCCTGATGACATAGATTTCATTGTGAGTGATACTGCATTGTACATGAGTACCACAACTTCTTTATCCATTTTTCACTTTCTGTGATATTGAACTTGTACGGTAAACGAGGTTCTTGTAAACAGAGGCGTCCCAAACTTTGGGGTGGCTGTGTCGTTTTGATTTTAATTTCCCTAAGCTATAGGACCATAAGTGGAAGTGCCCTAGGTTCTGTTGCTTTGTTTTTTAGATGTTTCAGGAAACACCATACACTTCTCCCGAGTGTCTGTTGGCAATTTACATCCCGCCCATCAGCATAACAAGGCTCCCAGTTCTCCATGGCCTGTCCTGCCTTTCTGGATTTTACACTTTTTTCAGATAGCCCTTTTGACCGGGGGGAAGTGAGACTTCATTGTAGTGCAGATTTCCTTTGCAAGCTTGCTTGGTTGGCCAAAAAGGGCGTATGCGTTTTTACCTGAATATATTCAGGAAAAAACGCATACGCCCTTTTTGGCCAAGTGCATCATTGTGGACGTTCTGCCTCTTTTCCTATGCTTTCAATGCAATTCCAGTCTACCTCCTGAAATCGGTTTCCTGCAATTCTGCCCCGTTTCAAGTCCTCTTGGCAGCCTTACTTCAGTATATTTTTGGATGTTAGCTGTCATTTATAACTCTGCAGGTTTGTGAATTACAGTGCCCCTGAGCTCCTTTCTTCAACTCGCTTTCTTGTGACCTGGCCGAAACACCACAGGATGGCTTCAGGCCCTAATCTGGTTCCGGCACGGCACGCTGAGCCTTTGGTTATTTCCTCTTCCTGGTGGGAAATGAGAGTTAAATTTGCCCGTCCAGACACCTCCAGCTAGCCTCTCATTGGCTCTCGCTATTCCTGTTCATCTTCCGCAGAAATTGCAAACTGTGTCAAACAGGAGGTTAAAGGCGCTGACTCTCCAAGTGGGGAGAGTGTTAGTAAAGCGTCTGGAATGTTGCACCCGAGTACCAGGGGAGGAAAACTGAGACATATTTGAACACGTCTCCCGATCACATGGTTGATCATACTCTGGGTTCCACATGCATGTTTTAGCTGAAGGAAGAATACTTTAAACCTGCAGAGTTGAGACCCGTGGAATGGGTACCATGCAATATGACTTCAAAGGGTCTTCATTTGCTCACCGAACCTATCCAATCCTATCACTGCTGCGTTTACACCCCTGTACACAGGCTTGATTCTCTTTTGGAGACATAGCAATCCATAGGTTTTAAGATACTTACTAGTCAGGTACATTCTTAGGCTTTTAATATGGGGTGTTGTGTCCATTTCGTTGAGCAAGGAGTAGCTCTTGTCTATTCCATATTTGGCTTAAGGATCTTTATCTGTGCTCATTTCAATCTCTGGTTTTATGCAGCACCCCAACTCACCTTTCCCCTTAAGCAAGCATAAGTTGGTTTTCTAAATTTGAGACCCTGTTCTGTTTTCTAATTCACTTCCTGTGTAGCCAAGTTACCATTCCGTGTATTACTGATATCTTATGATGTTTCTTTTTCTGTGTGACTTATTTCAGTTAGAATCATCGTACCTGAATCCACTCATTATGCTGCTAAGGGCCTGATGACATAGATTTCATTGTGAGTGATACTGCATTGTACATGAGTACCACAACTTCTTTATCCATTTTTCACTTTCTGTGATATTGAACTTGTACGGTAAACGAGGTTCTTGTAAACAGAGGCGTCCCAAACTTTGGGGTGGCTGTGTCGTTTTGATTTTAATTTCCCTAAGCTATAGGACCATAAGTGGAAGTGCCCTAGGTTCTGTTGCTTTGTTTTTTAGATGTTTCAGGAAACACCATACACTTCTCCCGAGTGTCTGTTGGCAATTTACATCCCGCCCATCAGCATAACAAGGCTCCCAGTTCTCCATGGCCTGTCCTGCCTTTCTGGATTTTACACTTTTTTCAGATAGCCCTTTTGACCGGGGGGAAGTGAGACTTCATTGTAGTGCAGATTTCCTTTGCAAGCTTGCTTGGTTGGCCAAAAAGGGCGTATGCGTTTTTACCTGAATATATTCAGGAAAAAACGCATACGCCCTTTTTGGCCAAGTGCATCATTGTGGACGTTCTGCCTCTTTTCCTATGCTTTCAATGCAATTCCAGTCTACCTCCTGAAATCGGTTTCCTGCAATTCTGCCCCGTTTCAAGTCCTCTTGGCAGCCTTACTTCAGTATATTTTTGGATGTTAGCTGTCATTTATAACTCTGCAGGTTTGTGAATTACAGTGCCCCTGAGCTCCTTTCTTCAACTCGCTTTCTTGTGACCTGGCCGAAACACCACAGGATGGCTTCAGGCCCTAATCTGGTTCCGGCACGGCACGCTGAGCCTTTGGTTATTTCCTCTTCCTGGTGGGAAATGAGAGTTAAATTTGCCCGTCCAGACACCTCCAGCTAGCCTCTCATTGGCTCTCGCTATTCCTGTTCATCTTCCGCAGAAATTGCAAACTGTGTCAAACAGGAGGTTAAAGGCGCTGACTCTCCAAGTGGGGAGAGTGTTAGTAAAGCGTCTGGAATGTTGCACCCGAGTACCAGGGGAGGAAAACTGAGACATATTTGAACACGTCTCCCGATCACATGGTTGATCATACTCTGGGTTCCACATGCATGTTTTAGCTGAAGGAAGAATACTTTAAACCTGCAGAGTTGAGACCCGTGGAATGGGTACCATGCAATATGACTTCAAAGGGTCTTCATTTGCTCACCGAACCTCTCCAATCCTATCACTGCTGCGTTTATGCCCCTGTACACACGCTTGATTCTCTTTTGGAGACATAGCAATCCATAGGTTTTAAGATACTTACTAGTCAGGTACATTCTTAGGCGTTTAATATGGGGTGTTGAGTCCATTTCGTTGAGCAAGGAGTAGCTCTTGTCTATTCCATATTTGGCTTAAGGAACTTTATCTGTGCTCATTTCAATCTCTGGTTTTATGCAGCACCCCAACTCACCTTTCCCCTTAAGCAAGCATAAGTTGGTTTTCTAAATTTGAGACCCTGTTCTGTTTTGGAATTCAGTTCCTGTGTAGCCAAGTTTACATTCCGTGTATTAGTGATATCTTATGATGTTTCTTTTTCTGTGTGACTTATTTCAGTTAGAATCATCGTACCTGAATCCACTCATTATGCTGCTACGGGCCTGATGACATAGATTTCATTGCTGAGTGATACTGCATTGTACGTAAGTACCACAAGTTCTTTATCCATTTTTCACTTTCTGTGATATTGAACTTGTACGGTAAATGAGGTTCTTGTAAACAGAGCTGTCCCAAACTTTGGGGTGGCTGTGTCTTTTTTGTTTTAATTTCCCTAAGCTATAGGACCATAAGAGGAAGTGCCCTAGGCTCTGTTGCTTTGTTTTTTAGATGTTTCAGGAAACACCATACACTTCTCCCGAGTGTCTGTTGGCAATTTACATCCCGCCCATCAGCATAACAAGGCTCCCAGTTCTCCATGGCCTGTCCTGCCTTTCTGGATTTTACACTTTTTTCAGATGGCCCTTTTGACCGGGGGGAAGTGAGACTTCATTGTAGTGCAGATTTCCTTTGCAAGCTTGCTTGGTTGGCCAAAAAGGGCGTATGCGTTTTTTCCTGAATATATTCAGGAAAAAACGCATACGCCCTTTTTGGCCAAGTGCATCATTGTGGACGTTCTGCCTCTTTTCCTATGCTTTCAATGCAATTCCAGTCTACCTCCTGAAATCGGTTTCCTGCAATTCTGCCCCGCTTTCAAGTCCTCTTGGCAGCCTTACTTCAGTCTATTTTTGGACGATAGCTGTCATTTATAACTCTGCAGGTTTGTGAATTACAGTGCCCCTGAGCTCCTTTCTTCAACTCGCTTTCTTGTGAGCTGGCCGCAACACCGCAGGATGGCTTCAGGCCCTAATCTGGTTCTGGCACGGCACGCTGAGCCTTTGGTTAATTCCTCTTCCTGGTGGGAAATGAGAGTTAAATTTGCCCGTCCAGACACCTCCAGCTAGTCTCTCATTGGTTCTCGCTATTCCTGTTCATCTTCCACAGAAATTGCAAACTGGGCCAAACAGGAGGTTAAAGGGACTGACTCTCCAAGTCGGGAGAGTGTTAGTAAAGCGTCTGGAATGTTGCACCCGAGTACCAGGGTACGAAAACTGAGACATATTTGAACACGTCTCCCGATCACATGGTTGATGATACTCTGGGTTCCACATGCAGGTTTTAGCTGAAGGAAGAATACCTTAAACCTGGAGAGTTAAGACCCGTGTAATGGGTACCATGCAATATGACTTCAAAGGGTCTTCATTTGCTCACCGAACCTCTCCAATCCTATCACTGCTGCGTTTATGCCCCTGTACACATGCTTGATTCTCTTTCGTAGACATAGCAATCCCTAGGTTTTAAGATACTTACTAGTCAGGTACATTCTTAGGCGTTTAATATGCGGTGTTGAGTCCATTTCATTGAGCAAGGAGTAGCTCTTGTCTATTCCATATTTGGCTTAAGGAACTTTACCTGTGCTCATTTCAATCTCTGGTTTTATGCAGCACCCCAACTCACCTTTACCCTTAAGCAAGCATAAGTTGGTTTTCTAAATTTGAGACCCTGTTCTGTTCTATAATTCAGTTCCTGTGTAGCCAAGTTTACATTCCGTGCATTACTGATATCTTATGATGTTTCTTTTTCTGTGTGACTTATTTCAGTTAGAATCATCATACCTGAATCCACTCATTGTGCTGCTAAGGGCCTGATGACACAGATTTCATTGCTGAGTGATATTGCTTTGTAAGTAAATACCACAACTTCTTTATCCATTTTTCGCTTTCTGCGATGTTGAACTTGTACTGTAAACGAGGTTCTTGTAAACAGAGCCGTTCCAAACTTTGGGGTG
Source organism: Stenella coeruleoalba (assembly GCF_951394435.1). Taxonomy (NCBI): domain Eukaryota; kingdom Metazoa; phylum Chordata; class Mammalia; order Artiodactyla; family Delphinidae; genus Stenella; species Stenella coeruleoalba. The sequence continues at coordinate 309,753 of NW_027646115.1, read as the reverse complement.
GCTGTGTCTTTTTGATTTTAATTTCCCTAAGCTATAGGACCATAAGTGGAAGTGCCCTAGGTTCTGTTGCTTTGTTTTTTAGATGTTTCAGGAAACACCATACACTTCTCCCGAGTGGTTGTTGGCAATTTACATCCCACCCATCAGCATAACAAGGCTCCCAGTTCTCCATGGCCTGTCCTGCCTTTCTGGATTTTACACTTTTTTCAGATGGCCCTTTTGACCGGGGGGAAGTGAGACTTCATTGTAGTGCAGATTTCCTTTGCAAGCTTGCTTGGTTGGCCAAAAAGGGCGTATGCGTTTTTTCCTGAATATATTCAGGAAAAAACGCATACGCCCTTTTTGGCCAAGTGCATCATTGTGGACGTTCTGCCTCTTTTCCTATGCTTTCAATGCAATTCCAGTCTACCTCCTGAAATCGGTTTCCTGCAATTCTGCCCCGCTTTCAAGTCCTCTTGGCAGCCTTACTTCAGTCTATTTTTGGACGATAGCTGTCATTTATAACTCTGCAGGTTTGTGAATTACAGTGCCCCTGAGCTCCTTTCTTCAACTCGCTTTCTTGTGAGCTGGCCGCAACACCGCAGGATGGCTTCAGGCCCTAATCTGGTTCTGGCACGGCATGCTGAGCCTTTGGTTAATTCCTCTTCCTGGTGGGAAATGAGAGTTAAATTTGCCCGTCCAGACACCTCCAGCTAGCCTCTCATTGGTTCTCGCTATTCCGGTTCATCTTCCGCAGTAATTGCAAACTGGGCCAAACAGGAGGATAAAGGGACTGACTCTCCAAGTCGGGAGAGTGTTAGTAAAGCGTCTGGAATGTTGCACCCGAGTACCAGGGGAGGAAAATTGAGACATATTTGAACACGTCTCCTGATCACATGGTTGATCATACTCTGGGTTCTACATGCATGTTTTAGCTGAAGGAAGAATACCTTAAACCTTGAGAGTTGAGACCCGTGTAATGGGTACCATGCAATATGACTTCAAAGGGTCTTCATTTGTTCACCGAACCTATCCAATCCTATCACTGCTGCGTTTATGCCCCTGTACACATGCTTGATTCTCTTTCGGAGACATAGCAATCCATAGGTTTTAAGATACTTACTAGTCAGGTACATTCTTAGGCGTTTAATATGCGGTGTTGAGTCCATTTCGTTGAGCAAGGAGTAGCTCTTGTCTATTCCATATTTGGCTTAAGGAACTTTATCTGTGCTCATTTCAATCTCTGGTTTTATGCAGCACCCCAACTCACCTTTACCCTTAAGCAAGCATAAGTTGGTTTTCTAAATTTGAGACCCTGTTCTGTTTTGGAATGCAGTTCCTGTGTAGCCAAGTTTACATTCCGTGTATTAGTGTTATCTTATGATGTTTCTTTTTCTGTGTGACTTATTTCAGTTAGAATCATCGTACCTGAATCCACTCATTATGCTGCTACGGGCCTGATGACATAGATTTCATTGCTGAGTGATACTGCATTGTACCTAAGTACCACAAGTTCTTTATCCATTTTTCACTTTCTGTGATATTGAACTTGTACGGTAAACGAGGTTCTTGTAAATGGAGGCGTCCCAAACTTTGGGGTGGCTGTGTCTTTTTGATTTTAATTTCCCTAAGCTATAGGACCATAAGTGGAAGTGCCCTAGGCTCTGTTGCTTTGTTTTTTAGATGTTTCAGGAAACACCATACACTTCTCCTGAGTGTCTGTTGGCAATTTACATCCCGCCCATCAGCATAACAAGGCTCCCAGTTCTCCATGGCCTGTCCTGCCTTTCTGGATTTTACACTTTTTTCAGATGGCCCTTTTGACCAGGGAGAAGTGAGACTTCATTGTAGTGCAGATTTCCTTTGCAAGTTTGCTTGGTTGGCCAAAAAGGGCGTATGCGTTTTTTCCTGAATATATTCAGGAAAAAACGCATACGCCCTTTTTGGCCAAGTGCATCATTGTGGACGTTCTGCCTCTTTTCCTATGCTTTCAATGCAATTCCAGTCTACCTCCTGAAATCGGGTTCCTGCAATTCTGCCCCGCTTTCAAGTCCTCTTGGCAGCCTTACTTCAGTCTATTTTTGGACGATAGCTGTCATTTATAACTCTGCAGGTTTGTGAATTACAGTGCCCCTGAGCTCCTTTCTTCAACTCGCTTTCTTTTGAGCTGGCCGCAACACCGCAGGATGGCTTCAGGCCCTAATCTGGTTCCGGTACGGCACGCTGAGCCTTTGGTTATTTCCTCTTCCTGGTGGGAAATGAGAGTTAAATTTGCCCGTCCAGAGACCTCCATCTAGCCTCTCATTGGTTCTCGCTATTCCTGTTCATCTTCCGCGGAAATTGCAAACTGTGCCAAACAGGAGGTTAAAGGCGCTGACTCTCCAAGTGGGGAGAGTGTTAGTAAAGCGTCTGGAATGTTGCACCCGAGTACCAGGGTACGAAAACTGAGACATATTTGAACACGTCTCCCGATCACATGGTTGATCATACTCTGGGTTCCACATGCATGTTTTAGCTGAAGGAAGAATACCTAAAACCTGGGTAGTTGAAACCCGTGGAATGGGTACCATGCAATATGACTTCAAAGGGTCTTCATTTGCTCACCGACCTCTCCAATCCTATCACTGCTGCGTTTATGCCCCTGTACACATGCTTGATTCTCTTTCAGAGACATAGCAATCCATAGGTTTTAAGATACTTACTAGTCAGGTACATTCTTAGACGTTTAATATGCGGTGTTGAGTCCGTTTCGTTGAGCAAGGAGTAGCTCTTGTCTATTCCATATTTGGCTTAAGGAACTTTATCTGTGCTCATTTCAATCTCTCGTTTTATGCAGCACCCCAACTCACCTTTACCCTTAAGCAAGCATAAGTTGGTTTTCTAAATTTGAGACCGTGTTCTGTTCTATAATTCAGTTCCTGTGTAGCCAAGTTTAAATTCCGTGCATTACTGATATCTTATGATGTTTCTTTTTCTGTGTGACTTATTTCAGTTAGAATCATCATACCTGAATCCACTCATTGTGCTGCTAAGGGCCTGATGACACAGATTTCATTGCTGAGTGATATTGCTTTGTAAGTAAATACCACAACTTCTTTATCCATTTTTCGCTTTCTGCGATGTTGAACTTGTACTGTAAACGAGGTTCTTGTAAACAGAGCCGTTCCAAACTTTGGGGTGGCTGTGTCTTTTTGATTTTAATTTCCCTAAGCTATAGGACCATAAGTGGAAGTGCCCTAGGTTCTGTTGCTTTGTTTTTTAGATGTTTCAGGAAACACCATACACTTCTCCCTAGTGGTTGTTGGCAATTTACATCCCGCCCATCAGCATAACAAGGCTCCCAGTTCTCCATGGCCTGTCCTGCCTTTCTGGATTTTACACTTTTTTCAGATGGCCCTTTTGACCGGGGGGAAGTGAGACTTCATTGTAGTGCAGATTTCCTTTGCAAGCTTGCTTGGTTGGCCAAAAAGGGCGTATGCGTTTTTTCCTGAATATATTCAGGAAAAAACGCATACGCCCTTTTTGGCCAAGTGCATCATTGTGGACGTTCTGCCTCTTTTCCTATGCTTTCAATGCAATTCCAGTCTACCTCCTGAAATCGGTTTCCTGCAATTCTGCCCCGCTTTCAAGTCCTCTTGGCAGCCTTACTTCAGTCTATTTTTGGACGATAGCTGTCATTTATAACTCTGCAGGTTTGTGAATTACAGTGCCCCTGAGCTCCTTTCTTCAACTCGCTTTCTTGTGAGCTGGCCGCAACACCGCAGGATGGCTTCAGGCCCTAATCTGGTTCTGGCACGGCACGCTGAGCCTTTGGTTAATTCCTCTTCCTGGTGGGAAATGAGAGTTAAATTTGCCCGTCCAGACACCTCCAGCTAGTCTCTCATTGGTTCTCGCTATTCCTGTTCATCTTCCACAGAAATTGCAAACTGGGCCAAACAGGAGGTTAAAGGGACTGACTCTCCAAGTCGGGAGAGTGTTAGTAAAGCGTCTGGAATGTTGCACCCGAGTACCAGGGTACGAAAACTGAGACATATTTGAACACGTCTCCCGATCACATGGTTGATCATACTCTGGGTTCCACATGCAGGTTTTAGCTGAAGGAAGAATACCTTAAACCTGGAGAGTTAAGACCCGTGTAATGGGTACCATGCAATATGACTTCAAAGGGTCTTCATTTGCTCACCGAACCTCTCCAATCCTATCACTGCTGCGTTTATGCCCCTGTACACATGCTTGATTCTCTTTCGGAGACATAGCAATCCATAGGTTTTAAGATAGTTACTAGTCAGGTACATTCTTAGGCGTTTAATATGCGGTGTTGAGTCCATTTCGTTGAGCAAGGAGTAGCTCTTGTCTATTCCATATTTGGCTTAAGGAACTTTATCTGTGCTCATTTCAATCTCTGGTTTTATGCAGCACCCAAACTCACCTTTACCCTTAAGCAAGCATAAGTTGGTTTTCTAAATTTGAGACCCTGTTCTGTTCTGTAATTCAGTTCCTGTGTAGCCAAGTTTACATTCCGTGCATTACTGATATCTTATGATGTTTCTTTTTCTGTGTGACTTATTTCAGTTAGAATCATCATACCTGAATCCACTCATTGTGCTGCTAAGGGCCTGATGACACAGATTTCATTGCTGAGTGATATTGCTTTGTAAGTAAATACCACAACTTCTTTATCCATTTTTCGCTTTCTGCGATGTTGAACTTGTACTGTAAACGAGGTTCTTGTAAACAGAGCCGTTCCAAACTTTGGGGTGGCTGTGTCTTTTTGATTTTAATTTCCCTAAGCTATAGGACCATAAGTGGAAGTGCCCTAGGTTCTGTTGCTTTGTTTTTTAGATGTTTCAGGAAACACCATACACTTCTCCCGAGTGGTTGTTGGCAATTTACATCCCGCCCATCAGCATAACAAGGCTCCCAGTTCTCCATGGCCTGTCCTGCCTTTCTGGATTTTACACTTTTTTCAGATGGCCCTTTTGACCGGGGGGAAGTGAGACTTCATTGTAGTGCAGATTTCCTTTGCAAGCTTGCTTGGTTGGCCAAAAAGGGCGTATGCGTTTTTTCCTGAATATATTCAGGAAAAAACGCATACGCCCTTTTTGGCCAAGTGCATCATTGTGGACGTTCTGCCTCTTTTCCTATGCTTTCAATGCAATTCCAGTCTACCTCCTGAAATCGGTTTCCTGCAATTCTGCCCCGCTTTCAAGTCCTCTTGGCAGCCTTACTTCAGTCTATTTTTGGACGATAGCTGTCATTTATAACTCTGCAGGTTTGTGAATTACAGTGCCCCTGAGCTCCTTTCTTCAACTCGCTTTCTTGTGAGCTGGCCGCAACACCGCAGGATGGCTTCAGGCCCTAATCTGGTTCTGGCACGGCACGCTGAGCCTTTGGTTAATTCCTCTTCCTGGTGGGAAATGAGAGTTAAATTTGCCCGTTCAGACACCTCCAGCTAGTCTCTCATTGGTTCTCGCTATTCCTGTTCATCTTCCGCAGAAATTGCAAACTGGGCCAAACAGGAGGTTAAAGGGACTGACTCTCCAAGTCGGGAGAGTGTTAGTAAAGCGTCTGGAATGTTGCACCCGAGTACCAGGGGAGGAAAACTGAGACATATTTGAACACGTCTCCCGATCACATGGTTGATCATACTCTAGGTTCCACATGCATGTTTTAGCTGAAGGAAGAATACCTTAAACCTGGATGGTTGAAACCCGTGGAATGGGTACCATGCAATATGACTTCAAAGGGTCTTCATTTGCTCACCGAACCTCTCCAATCCTATCACTGCTGCGTTTATTCCCCTGTACACATGCTTGATTCTCTTTCGGAGACATAGCAATCCATAGGTTTTAAGATACTTACTAGTCAGGTACATTCTTAGGCGTTTAATATGCGGTGTTGAGTCCATTTCGTTGAGCAAGGAGTAGCTCTTGTCTATTCCATATTTGGCTTAAGGAACTTTATCTGTGCTCATTTCAATCTCTGGTTTTATGCAGCACCCCAACTCACCTTTACCCTTAAGCAAGCATAAGTTGGTTTTCTAAATTTGAGACCCTGTTCTGTTCTGTAATTCAGTTCCTGTGTAGCCAAGTTTCCATTCCATGTATTACTGATATCTTATGATGTTTCTTTTTCTGTGTGACTTATTTCAGTTAGACTCATCATACCTGAATCCACTCATTGTGCTGCTAAGGGCCTGATGACACAGATTTCATTGCTGAGTGATATTGCTTTGTAAGTAAATACCACAACTTCTTTATCCATTTTTCGCTTTCTGCGATGTTGAACTTGTACTGTAAACGAGGTTCTTGTAAACAGAGCCGTTCCAAACTTTGGGGTGGCTGTGTCTTTTTGATTTTAATTTCCCTAAGCTATAGGACCATAAGTGGAAGTGCCCTAGGTTCTGTTGCTTTGTTTTTTAGATGTTTCAGGAAACACCATACACTTCTCCCTAGTGGTTGTTGGCAATTTACATCCCGCCCATCAGCATAACAAGGCTCCCAGTTCTCCATGGCCTGTCCTGCCTTTCTGGATTTTACACTTTTTTCAGATGGCCCTTTTGACCAGGGAGAAGTGAGACTTCATTGTAGTGCAGATTTCCTTTGCAAGTTTGCTTGGTTGGCCAAAAAGGGCGTATGCGTTTTTTCCTGAATATATTCAGGAAAAAACGCATACGCCCTTTTTGGCCAAGTGCATCATTGTGGACGTTCTGCCTCTTTTCCTATGCTTTCAATGCAATTCCAGTCTACCTCCTGAAATCGGGTTCCTGCAATTCTGCCCCGCTTTCAAGTCCTCTTGGCAGCCTTACTTCAGTATATTTTTGGACGATAGCTGTCATTTATAACTCTGCAGGTTTGTGAATTACAGTGCCCCTGAGCTCCTTTCTTCAACTCGCTTTCTTTTGAGCTGGCCGCAACACCGCAGGATGGCTTCAGGCCCTAATCTGGTTCCGGTACGGCACGCTGAGCCTTTGGTTATTTCCTCTTCCTGGTGGGAAATGAGAGTTAAATTTGCCCGTCCAGACACCTCCATCTAGCCTCTCATTGGTTCTCGCTATTCCTGTTCATCTTCCGCGGAAATTGCAAACTGTGCCAAACAGGAGGTTAAAGGCGCTGACTCTCCAAGTGGGGAGAGTGTTAGTAAAGCGTCTGGAATGTTGCACCCGAGTACCAGGGTACGAAAACTGAGACATATTTGAACACGTCTCCCGATCACATGGTTGATCATACTCTGGGTTCCACATGCATGTTTTAGCTGAAGGAAGAATACCTAAAACCTGGGTAGTTGAAACCCGTGGAATGGGTACCATGCAATATGACTTCAAAGGGTCTTCATTTGCTCACCGAACCTCTCCAATCCTATCACTGCTGCGTTTATGCCCCTGTACACATGCTTGATTCTCTTTCGGAGACATAGCAATCCATAGGTTTTAAGATACTTACTAGTCAGGTACATTCTTAGGCGTTTAATATGCGGTGTTGAGTCCATTTCGTTGAGCAAGGAGTAGCTCTTGTCTATTCCATATTTGGCTTAAGGAACTTTATCTGTGCTCATTTCAATCTCTGGTTTTATGCAGCACCCCAACTCACCTTTACCCTTAAGCAAGCTTAAGTTGGTTTTCTAAATTTGAGACCCTGTTCTGTTCTGTAATTCAGTTCCTGTGTAGCCAAGTTTCCATTCCGTGTATTACTGATATCTTATGATGTTTCTTTTTCTGTGTGACTTATTTCAGTTAGAATCATCATACCTGAATCCACTCATTGTGCTGCTAAGGGCCTGATGACACAGATTTCATTGCTGAGTGATATTGCTTTGTAAGTAAATACCACAACTTCTTTATCCATTTTTCGCTTTCTGCGATGTTGAACTTGTACTGTAAACGAGGTTCTTGTAAACAGAGCCGTTCCAAACTTTGGGGTGGCTGTGTCTTTTTGATTTTAATTTCCCTAAGCTATAAGACCATAAGTGGAAGTGCCCTAGGTTCTGTTGCTTTGTTTTTTAGATGTTTCAGGAAACACCATACACTTCTCCCTAGTGGTTGTTGGCAATTTACATCCCGCCCATCAGCATAACAAGGCTCCCAGTTCTCCATGGCCTGTCCTGCCTTTCTGGATTTTACACTTTTTTCAGATGGCCCTTTTGACCGGGGGGAAGTGAGACTTCATTGTAGTGCAGATTTCCTTTGCAAGCTTGCTTGGTTGGCCAAAAAGGGCGTATGCGTTTTTTCCTGAATATATTCAGGAAAAAACGCATACGCCCTTTTTGGCCAAGTGCATCATTGTGGACGTTCTGCCTCTTTTCCTATGCTTTCAATGCAATTCCAGTCTACCTCCTGAAATCGGTTTCCTGCAATTCTGCCCCGCTTTCAAGTCCTCTTGGCAGCCTTACTTCAGTCTATTTTTGGACGATAGCTGTCATTTATAACTCTGCAGGTTTGTGAATTACAGTGCCCCTGAGCTCCTTTCTTCAACTCGCTTTCTTGTGAGCTGGCCGCAACACCGCAGGATGGCTTCAGGCCCTAATCTGGTTCTGGCACGGAACGCTGAGCCTTTGGTTAATTCCTCTTCCTGGTGGGAAATGAGAGTTAAATTTGCCCGTCCAGACACCTCCAGCTAGTCTCTCATTGGTTCTCGCTATTCCTGTTCATCTTCCACAGAAATTGCAAACTGGGCCAAACAGGAGGTTAAAGGGACTGACTCTCCAAGTCGGGAGAGTGTTAGTAAAGCGTCTGGAATGTTGCACCCGAGTACCAGGGTACGAAAACTGAGACATATTTGAACACGTCTCCCGATCACATGGTTGATCATACTCTGGGTTCCACATGCAGGTTTTAGCTGAAGGAAGAATACCTTAAACCTGGAGAGTTAAGACCCGTGTAATGGGTACCATGCAATATGACTTCAAAGGGTCTTCATTTGCTCACCGAACCTCTCCAATCCTATCACTGCTGCGTTTATGCCCCTGTACACATGCTTGATTCTCTTTCGGAGACATAGCAATCCATAGGTTTTAAGATAGTTACTAGTCAGGTACATTCTTAGGCGTTTAATATGCGGTGTTGAGTCCATTTCGTTGAGCAAGGAGTAGCTCTTGTCTATTCCATATTTGGCTTAAGGAACTTTATCTGTGCTCATTTCAATCTCTGGTTTTATGCAGCACCCAAACTCACCTTTACCCTTAAGCAAGCATAAGTTGGTTTTCTAAATTTGAGACCCTGTTCTGTTCTGTAATTCAGTTCCTGTGTAGCCAAGTTTACATTCCGTGCATTACTGATATCTTATGATGTTTCTTTTTCTGTGTGACTTATTTCAGTTAGAATCATCATACCTGAATCCACTCATTGTGCTGCTAAGGGCCTGATGACACAGATTTCATTGCTGAGTGATATTGCTTTGTAAGTAAATACCACAACTTCTTTATCCATTTTTCGCTTTCTGCGATGTTGAACTTGTACTGTAAACGAGGTTCTTGTAAACAGAGCCGTTCCAAACTTTGGGGTGGCTGTGTCTTTTTGATTTTAATTTCCCTAAGCTATAGGACCATAAGTGGAAGTGCCCTAGGTTCTGTTGCTTTGTTTTTTAGATGTTTCAGGAAACACCATACACTTCTCCCGAGTGGTTGTTGGCAATTTACATCCCGCCCATCAGCATAACAAGGCTCCCAGTTCTCCATGGCCTGTCCTGCCTTTCTGGATTTTACACTTTTTTCAGATGGCCCTTTTGACCGGGGGGAAGTGAGACTTCATTGTAGTGCAGATTTCCTTTGCAAGCTTGCTTGGTTGGCCAAAAAGGGCGTATGCGTTTTTTCCTGAATATATTCAGGAAAAAACGCATACGCCCTTTTTGGCCAAGTGCATCATTGTGGACGTTCTGCCTCTTTTCCTATGCTTTCAATGCAATTCCAGTCTACCTCCTGAAATCGGTTTCCTGCAATTCTGCCCCGCTTTCAAGTCCTCTTGGCAGCCTTACTTCAGTCTATTTTTGGACGATAGCTGTCATTTATAACTCTGCAGGTTTGTGAATTACAGTGCCCCTGAGCTCCTTTCTTCAACTCACTTTCTTGTGACCTGGCCGCAACACCGCAGGATGGCTTCAGGCCCTAATCTGGTTCTGGCACGGCACGCTGAGCCTTTGGTTAATTCCTCTTCCTGGTGGGAAATGAGAGTTAAATTTGCCCGTTCAGACACCTCCAGCTAGTCTCTCATTGGTTCTCGCTATTCCTGTTCATCTTCCGCAGAAATTGCAAACTGGGCCAAACAGGAGGTTAAAGGGACTGACTCTCCAAGTCGGGAGAGTGTTAGTAAAGCGTCTGGAATGTTGCACCCGAGTACCAGGGGAGGAAAACTGAGACATATTTGAACACGTCTCCCGATCACATGGTTGATCATACTCTAGGTTCCACATGCATGTTTTAGCTGAAGGAAGAATACCTTAAACCTGGATGGTTGAAACCCGTGGAATGGGTACCATGCAATATGACTTCAAAGGGTCTTCATTTGCTCACCGAACCTCTCCAATCCTATCACTGCTGCGTTTATTCCCCTGTACACATGCTTGATTCTCTTTCGGAGACATAGCAATCCATAGGTTTTAAGATACTTACTAGTCAGGTACATTCTTAGGCGTTTAATATGCGGTGTTGAGTCCATTTCGTTGAGCAAGGAGTAGCTCTTGTCTATTCCATATTTGGCTTAAGGAACTTTATCTGTGCTCATTTCAATCTCTGGTTTTATGCAGCACCCCAACTCACCTTTACCCTTAAGCAAGCATAAGTTGGTTTTCTAAATTTGAGACCCTGTTCTGTTCTGTAATTCAGTTCCTGTGTAGCCAAGTTTCCATTCCATGTATTACTGATATCTTATGATGTTTCTTTTTCTGTGTGACTTATTTCAGTTAGACTCATCATACCTGAATCCACTCATTGTGCTGCTAAGGGCCTGATGACACAGATTTCATTGCTGAGTGATACTGCATTGTACGTAAGTACCACAAGTTCTTTATCCATTTTTCACTTTCCGTGATATTGAACTTGTACGGTAAACGACGTTCTTGTAAACAGAGGCGTCCCAAACTTTGGGGTGGCTGTGTCATTTTGATTTTAATTTCCCTAAGCTATAGGACCATAAGTGGAAGTGCCCTAGGCTCTGTTGCTTTGTTTTTTAGATATTTCAGGAAACACCATACACTTCTCCGGAGTGTCTGTTGGCAATTTACATCCCGCCCATCAGCATAACAAGGCTCCCAGTTCTCCATGGCCTGTCCTGCCTTTCTGGATTTTACACTTTTTTCAGATGGCCCTTTTGACCGGGGGGAAGTGAGACTTCATTGTAGTGCAGATTTCCTTTGCAAGTTTGCTTGGTTGGCCAAAAAGTGCGTATGCATTTTTTCCTGAATATATTCAGGAAAAAACGCATACGCCCTTTTTGGCCAAGTGCATCATTGTGGACGTTCTGCCTCTTTTCCTATGCTTTCAATGCAATTCCAGTCTACCTCCTGAAATCGGTTTCCTGCAATTCTGCCCCGCTTTCAAGTCCTCTTGGCAGCCTTACTTCAGTCTATTTTTGGACGATAGCTGTCATTTATAACTCTGCAGGTTTGTGAATTACAGTGCCCCTGAGCTCCTTTCTTCAACTCGCTTTCTTGTGACCTGGCCGCAACACCGCAGGATGGATTCAGGCCCTAATCTGGTTCTGGCACGGCACGCTGAGCCTTTGGTTAATTCCTCTTCCTGGTGGGAAATGAGAGTTAAATTTGCCCGTCCAGACACCTCCAGCTAGTCTCTCATTGGTTCTCGCTATTCCTGTTCATCTTCCGCAGAAATTGCAAACTGGGCCAAACAGGAGGTTAAAGGCGCTGACTGTCCAAGTTGGGAGAGTTTTAGTAAAGCGTCTGGAATGTTGCACCCGAGTACCAGGTGAGAAAAACTGAGACATATTTGAACACGTCTCCCGTTCACACGGTTGATCATACTCTGGGTTCCACATGCATGTTTTACCTGAAGGAAGAATACCTTAAACCTGCAGAGTTGAGACCCTTGGTATGGGTACCATGCAATACGACTTCAAAGGGTCTTCATATGCTCACCGAACCTCTCCAGTCGTATCACTGCTGCGTTTATGCCCCTGTACACATGCTTGATTCTCTTTTGGAGACATAGCAATCCATAGGTTTTAAGATACTTACTAGTCAGGTACATTCTTAGGCGTTTAATATGCGGTGTTGAGTCCATTTCGTTGAGCAAGGAGTAGCTCTTGTCTATTCCATATTTGGCTTAAGGAACTTTATCTGTGCTCATTGCAATCTCTGGTTTTTTGCAGCACCCCAACTCACCTTTCCCCTATGGAAGCATAAGTTGGTTTTCTAAATTTGAGAGCCTGTTCTGTTTTGGAATTCAGTTCCTGTGTAGCCAAGTTTACATTCTGTGTATTAGTGATACCTTATGATGTTTCTTTTTCTGTGTGACTTATTTCAGTTAGAATCATCATACCTGAATCCACTCATTGTGCTGCTAAGGGCCTGATGACATAGATTTCATTGCTGAGTGATATTGCTTTGTAAGTGAATACCACAACTTCTTTATCCATTTTTCACTTTCTGTGATGTTGAACTTGTACTGTAAATGAGGTTCTTGTAAACAGAGGCATTCCAAACTTTGGGGTGGCTGTGTCTTTTTGATTTTAATTTCCCTAAGCTATAGGACCATAAGTGGAAGTGCCCTAGGTTCTGTTGCTTTGTTTTTTAGATGTTTCAGGAAACACCATACACTTCTCCCGAGTGTCTGTTGGCAATTTACATCCCGCCCATCAGCATAACAAGGCTCCCAGTTCTCCATGGCCTGTCCTGCCTTTCTGGATTTTACACTTTTTTCAGATGGCCCTTTTGACCGGGGGGAAGTGAGACTTCATTGTAGTGCAGATTTCCTTTGCAAGCTTGCTTGGTTGGCCAAAAAGGGCGTGTGCGTTTTTTCCTGAATATATTCAGGAAAAAACGCATACGCCCTTTTTGGCCAAGTTCATCATTGTGGACGTTCTGCCTCTTTTCCTATGCTTTCAATGCAATTCCAGTCTACCTCCTGAAATCGGTTTCCTGCAATTCTGCCCCGCTTTCAAGTCCTCTTGGCAGCCTTACTTCAGTCTATTTTTGGACGATAGCTGTCATTTATAACTCTGCAGGTTTGTGAATTACAGTGCCCCTGAGCTCCTTTCTTCAACTCGCTTTCTTGTGAGCTGGCCGAAACACCGCAGGATGGCTTCAGGCCCTAATCTGGTTCCGGCACGGCACGCTGAGCCTTTGGTTAATTCCTCTTCCTGGTGGGAAATGAGAGTTAAATTTGCCCGTCCAGACACCTGCAGCTAGTCTCTCATTGGTTCTCGCTATTCCTGTTCATCTTCCGCAGAAATTGCAAACTGGGCCAAACAGGAGGTTAAAGGGACTGACTCTCCAAGTCGGGAGAGTGTTAGTAAAGCGTCTGGAATGTTGCACCCGAGTACCAGTATACGAAAACTGAGACATATTTGAACACGTCTCCCGATCACATGGTTGATCATACTCTGGGTTCCACATGCATGTTTTAGCTGAAGGAAGAATACCTTAAACCTTGAGATTTGAGACCCGTGTAATGGGTACCATGCAATATGACTTCAAAGGGTCTTCATTTGCTCACCGAACCTCTCCAATCCTATGACTGCTGCGTTTATGCCCCTGTACACATGCTTGATTCTCTTTTGGAGACATAGCACTCCATAGGTTTTAAGATACTTATTAGTCAGGTATATTCTTAGGCGTTTAATATGGGGTTTTGAGTCCATTTCGTTGAGCAAGGAGTAGCTCTTGTCTATTCCATATTTGGCTTAAGGAACTTTATCTGTGCTCATTTCAATCTCTGGTTTTATGCAGCACCCCAACTCACCTTTACCCTTAAGCAAGCATAAGTTGGTTTTCTAAATTTGAGACCCTGTTCTGTTTTGGAATGCAGTTCCTGTGTAGCCAAGTCTACATTCCGTGTATTAGTGATATCTTATGATGTTTCTTTTTCTGTGTGACTTATTTCAGTTAGAATCATCGTACCTGAATCCACTCATTATGCTGCTACGGGCCTGATGACATAGATTTCATTGCTGAGTGATACTGCATTGTACGTAAGTACCACAAGTTCTTTATCCATTTTTCACTTTCTGTGATATTGAACTTGTACGGTAAACGAGGTTCTTGTAAATGGAGGCGTCCCAAACTTTGGGGTGGCTGTGTCTTTTTGATTTTAATCTCCCTAAGCTATAGGACCATAAGTGGAAGTGCCCTAGGCTCTGTTGCTTTGTTTTTTAGATGTTTCAGGAAACACCATACACTTCTCCCGAGTGTCTGTTGGCAATTTACATCCCGCCCATCAGCATAACAAGGCTCCCAGTTCTCCATGGCCTGTCCTGCCTTTCTGGATTTTACACTTTTTTCAGATGGCCCTTTTGACCGGGGGGAAGTGAGACTTCATTGTAGTGCAGATTTCCTTTGCAAGCTTGCTTGGTTGGCCAAAAAGGGCGTATGCGTTTTTTCCTGAATATATTCAGGAAAAAACGCATACGCCCTTTTTGGCCAAGTGCATCATTGTGGACGTTCTGCCTCTTTTCCTATGCTTTCAATGCAATTCCAGTCTACCTCCTGAAATCGGTTTCCTGCAATTCTGCCCCGCTTTCAAGTCCTCTTGGCAGCCTTACTTCAGTCTATTTTTGGACGATAGCTGTCATTTATAACTCTGCAGGTTTGTGAATTACAGTGCCCCTGAGCTCCTTTCTTCAACTCGCTTTCGTGTGACCTGGCCGCAACACCGCAGGATGGCTTCAGGCCCTAATCTGGTTCCGGTACGGCACGCTGAGCCTTTGGTTATTTCCTCTTCCTGGTGGGAAATGAGAGTTAAATTTGCCCGTCCAGACACCTCCAGCTAGTCTCTCATTGGTTCTCGCTATTCCTGTTCATCTTCCGCAGAAATTGCAAACTGGGACAAACAGGAGGTTAAAGGGACTGACTCTCCAAGTCAGGAGAGTGTTAGTAAAGCGTCTGGAATGTTGCACCCGAGTACCAGGGTACGAAAACTGAGACATATTTGAACACGTCTCCCGATCACATGGTTGATCATACTCTAGGTTCCACATGCATGTTTTAGCTGAAGGAAGAATACCTTAAAACTGGAGAGTTGAGACCCGTGGAATGGGTACCATGCAATATGAATTCAA
The DNA here is from genome assembly GCF_951394435.1 of Stenella coeruleoalba. Lineage (NCBI taxonomy): Eukaryota > Metazoa > Chordata > Mammalia > Artiodactyla > Delphinidae > Stenella > Stenella coeruleoalba. Next base: position 294,551 of record NW_027646115.1, on the reverse strand, counting down.
AGGGTCTTCATTTGCTCACCGAACCTCTCCAATCCTATCACTGCTGCGTTTATGTCCCTGTACACATGCTTGATTCTCTTTCGGAGACATAGCAATCCCTAGGTTTTAAGATACTTACTAGTCAGGTACATTCTTAGGAGTTTAGTATGCGGTGTTGAGTCCATTTCGTTGAGCAAGGAGTAGCTCTTGTCTATTCCATATTTGGCTTAAGGAACTTTATCTGTGCTCATTTCAATCTCTGGTTTTATGCAGCACCCCAACTCACCTTTCCCCTTAAGCAAGCATAAGTTGGTTTTCTAAATTTGAGACCCTGTTCTGTTTTGGAATGCAGTTCCTGTGTAGCCAAGTTTACATTCCGTGTATTAGTGATATCTTATGATGTTTCTTTTTCTGTGTGACTTATTTCAGTTAGAATCATCGTACCTGAATCCACTCATTATGCTGCTACGGGCCTGATGACATAGATTTCATTGCTGAGTGATACTGCATTGTACGTAAGTACCAAAAGTTCTTTATCCATTTTTCACTTTCTGTGATGTTGAACTTGTACGGTAAACGAGGTTCTTGTAAACGGAGGCGTCCGAAACTTTGGGGTGGCTGTGCCTTTTTGATTTTAATTTCCCTAAGCTATAGGACCATAAGTGGAAGTGCCCTAGGCTCTGTTGCTTTGTTTTTTAGATGTTTCAGGAAACACCATACACTTCTCCTGAGTGTCTGTTGGCAATTTACATCCCGCCCATCAGCATAACAAGCCTCCCAGTTCTCCATGGCCTGTCCTGCCTTTCTGGATTTTACACGTTTTTCAGATGGCCCTTTTGACCGGGGAGAAGTGAGACTTCATTGTAGTGCAGATTTCCTTTGCAAGCTTGCTTGGTTGGCCAAAAAGGGCGTATGCGTTTTTTCCTGAATATATTCAGGAAAAAACGCATACGCCCTTTTTGGCCAAGTGCATCATTGTGGACGTTCTGCCTCTTTTCCTATGCTTTCAATGCAATTCCAGTCTACCTCCTGAAATCGGTTTCCTGCAATTCTGCCCCGCTTTCAAGTCCTCTTGGCAGCCTTACTTCAGTCTATTTTTGGACGATAGCTGTCATTTATAACTCTGCAGGTTTGTGAATTACAGTGCCCCTGAGCTCCTTTCTTCAACTCGCTTTCTTGTGAGCTGGCCGCAACACCGCAGGATGGCTTCAGGCCCTAATCTGGTTCCGGCCCGGCATGCTGAGCCTTTGGTTAATTCCTCTTCCTGGTGGGAAATGAGAGTTAAATTTGCCCGTCCAGACACCTCCAGCTAGCCTCTCATTGGTTCTCGCTATTCCTGTTCATCTTCCGCAGAAATTGCAAACTGGGCCAAACAGGAGGTTAAAGGGACTGACTCTCCTATTCGGGAGAGTGTTAGTAAAGCGTCTGGAATGTTGCACCCGAGTACCAGGGGAGGAAAACTGAGACATATTTGAACACGTCTCCCGTTCACATGGTTGATCATACTCTGGGTTCCACATGCATGTTTTAGCTGAAGGAAGAATACCTTAAACCTGGAGAGTTGAGACCCGTGTAATGGGTACAATGCAATATGACTTCAAAAGGTCTTCATTTGCTCACGAACCTCTGCAATCCTACCACTGCTGCGTTTATGCCCCTGTACACACGCTTGATTCTCTTTTGGGACATAGCAATCCATAGGTTTTAAGATACTTACTAGTCAGGTACATTCTTAGGCGTTTAATATGGAGTTTTGAGTCCATTTCGTTGAGCAAGGAGTAGCTCTTGTCTATTCCATATTTGGCTTAAGGAACTTTATCTGTGCTCATTTCAATCTCTGGTTTTATGCAGCACCCCAACTCACCTTTCCCCTTAAGCAAGCATAAGTTGGTTTTCTAAATTTGAGACCCTGTTCTGTTCTGTAATTCAGTTCCTCTGTAGCCAAGTTTCCATTCCGTGTATTACTGATATCTTATGATGTTTCTTTTTCTGTGTGACTTATTTCAGTTAGAATCATCATACCTGAATCCACTCATTGTGCTGCTAAGGGCCTGATGACATAGATTTCATTGCTGAGTGATATTGCTTTGTAAGTGAATACCACAACTTCTTTATCCATTTTTCACTTTCTGCGATGTTGAACTTGTACTGTAAACGAGGTTCTTGTAAACAGAGCCGTTCCAAACTTTGGGGTGGCTGTGTGTTTTTGATTTTAATTTCCCTAAGCTATAGGCCCATAAGTGGAAGTGCCCTAGGCTCTGTTGCTTTGTTTTTTAGATGTTTCAGGAAACACCATACACTTCTCCCGAGTGGTTGTTGGCAATTTACATCCCGCCCATCAGCATAACAAGGCTCCCAGTTCTCCATGGCCTGTCCTGCCTTTCTGGATTTTACACTTTTTTCAGATGGCCCTTTTGACCGGGGGGAAGTGAGACTTCATTGTAGTGCAGATTTCCTTTGCAAGCTTGCTTGGTTGGCCAAAAAGGGCGTATGCGTTTTTTCCTGAATATATTCAGGAAAAAACGCATACGCCCTTTTTGTCCAAGTGCATCATTGTGGACGTTCTGCCTCTTTTCCTATGCTTTCAATGCAATTCCAGTCTACCTCCTGAAATCGGTTTCCTGCAATTCTGCCCCGCTTTCAAGTCCTCTTGGCAGCCTTACTTCAGTCTATTTTTGGACGATAGCTGTCATTTATAACTCTGCAGGTTTGTGAATTACAGTGCCCCTGAGCTCCTTTCTTCAACTCGCTTTCTTTTGAGCTGGCCGCAACACCGCAGGATGGCTTCAGGCCCTAATCTGGTTCCGGCATGGCACGCTGAGCCTTTGGTTAATTCCTCTTCCTGGTGGGAAATGAGAGTTAAATTTGCCCGTCCAGACACCTCCAGCTAGTCTCTCATTGGTTCTCGCTATTCCTGTTCATCTTCCGCAGAAATTGCAAACTGTGCCAAACAGGAGTTTAAAGGGCCTGTCTCTCCAAGTCAGGAGAGTGTTAGTAAAGCGTCTGGAATGTTGCACCCGAGTACCAGGGGAGGAAAACTGAGACATATTTGAACACGTCTCCCGTTCACATGGTTGATCATACTTGGGTTCCACATGCATGTTTTAGCTGAAGGAAGAATACCTTAAACCTGGAGAGTTAAGACCCGTGTAATGGGTACCATGCAATATGACTTCAAAGGGTCTTCATTTGCTCACCGAACCTCTCCAATCCTATCACTGCTGCGTTTATGCCCCTGTACACATGCTTGATTCTCTTTCGGAGACATAGCAATCCATAGGTTTTAAGATACTTACTAGTCAGGTACATTCTTAGGCGTTTAATATGCGGTGTTGAGTCCATTTCGTTGAGCAAGGAGTAGCTCTTGTCTATTCCATATTTGACTTAAGGAACTTTATCTGTGCTCATTTCAATCTCTGGTTTTATGCAGCACCCCAACTCACCTTTCCCCTTAAGCAAGCATAAGTTGGTTTTCTAAATTTGAGACCCTGTTCTGTTCTGTAATTCAGTTCCTGTGTAGCCAAGTTTACATTCCGTGTATTACTGATATCTTATGATGTTTCTTTTTCTGTGTGACTTATTTCAGTTTGAATCATCATACCTGAATCCACTCATTGTGATGCTAAGGGCCTGATGACATAGATTTCATTGCTGAGTGATATTGCTTTGTAAGTAAATACCACAACTTCTTTATCCATTTTTCACTTTCTGCGATGTTGAACTTGTACTGTAAACGAGGTTCTTGTAAACAGAGGCGTCCCAAACTTTGGGGTGGCTGTGTCTTTTTGATTTTAATTTCCCTAAGCTATAGGACCATAAGTGGCAGTGCCCTAGGCTCTGTTGCTTTGTTTTTTAGATGTTTCAGGAAACACCATACACTTCTCCCGAGTGTCTGTTGGCAATTTACATCCCGCCCATCAGCATAACAAGGCTCCCAGTTCTCCATGGCCTGTCCTGCCTTTCTGGATTTTACACTTTTTTCAGATGGCCCTTTTGACCGGGGGGAAGTGAGACTTCATTGTAGTGCAGATTTCCTTTGCAAGCTTGCTTGGTTGGCCAAAAAGGGCGTATGCGTTTTTTCCTGAATATATTCAGGAAAAAACGCATACGCCCTTTTTGGCCAAGTGCATCATTGTGGACGTTCTGCCTCTTTTCCTATGCTTTCTGTGCAATTCCAGTCTACCTCCTGAAATCGGTTTCCTGCAATTCTGCCCCGCTTTCAAGTCCTTTTGGCAGCCTTACTTCAGTCTATTTTTGGACGATAGCTGTCATTTATAACTCTGCAGGTTTGTGAATTACAGTGCCCCTGAGCTCCTTTCTTCAACTCGCTTTCTTGTGACCTGGCCGCAACACCGCATGCTGGCTTCAGGCCCTAATCTGGTTCCGGCACGGCACGCTGAGCCTTTGGTTATTTCCTCTTCCTGGTGGGAAATGAGAGTTAAATTTGCCCGTCCAGACACCTCCAGCTAGTCTCTCATTGGTTCTCGCTATTTCTGTTCATCTTCCGCAGAAATTGCAAACTGGGCCAAACAGGAGGTTAAAGGCGCTGACTCTCCAATTGGGGAGAGTGTTAGTAAAGCATCTGGAATGTTGCACCCGAGTACCAGGGAAGGAAAACTGAGACATATTTGAACACGTCTCCCGTTCACATGGTTGATCATACTTGGGTTCCACATGCATGTTTTAGCTGAAGGAATAATACCTTAAACCTGGAGAGTTGAGACCCGTGGAATGGGTACCATGCAATATGACTTCAAAGGGTCTTCATTTGCTCACCGAACCTCTCCAATCCTATCACTGCTGCGTTTATGCCCCTGTACACATGCTTGATTCTCTTTCGGAGACATAGCAATCCATAGGTTTTAAGATACTTACTAGTCAGGTACATTCTTAGGCGTTTAATATGCGGTGTTGAGTCCATTTCGTTGAGCAAGGAGTAGCTCTTGTCTATTCCATATTTGACTTAAGGAACTTTATCTGTGCTCATTTCAATCTCTGGTTTATGCAGCACCCCAACTCACCTTTCCCCTTAAGCAAGCATAAGTTGGTTTTCTAAATTTGAGACCCTTTTCTGTTCTGTAATTCAGTTCCTGTGTAGCCAAGTTTACATTCCGTGTATTACTGATATCTTATGATGTTTCTTTTTCTGTGTGACTTACTTCAGTTAGAATCATCATACCTGAATCCACTCATTGTGCTGCTAAGGGCCTGATGACACAGATTTCATTGCTGAGTGATATTGCTTTGTAAGTAAATACCACAACTTCTTTCCATTTTTCACTTTCTGCGATGTTGAACTTGTACTGTAAACGAGGTTCTTGTAAACAGAGCGGTTCCAAACTTTGGGGTGGCTGTGTCTTTTTGATTTTAATTTCCCTAAGCTATAGGCCCATAAGTGGAAGTGCCCTAGGCTCTGTTGCTTTGTTTTTTAGATGTTTCAGGAAACACCATACACTTCTCCCGAGTGGTTGTTGGCAATTTACATCCCGCCCATCAGCATAACAAGGCTCCCAGTTCTCCATGGCCTGTCCTGCCTTTCTGGATTTTACACGTTTTTCAGATGGCCCTTTTGACCGGGGGGAAGTGAGACTTCATTGTAGTGCAGATTTCCTTTGCAAGCTTGCTTGGTTGGCCAAAAACGGCGTATGCGTTTTTTCCTGAATATATTCAGGAAAAAACGCATACGCCCTTTTTGGCCAAGTGCATCATTGTGGACGTTCTGCCTCTTTTCCTATGCTTTCAATGCAATTCCAGTCTACCTCCTGAAATCGGTTTCCTGCAATTCTGCCCCGCTTTCAAGTCCTCTTGGCAGCCTTACTTCAGTCTATTTTTGGACGATAGCTGTCATTTATAACTCTGCAGGTTTGTGAATTACAGTGCCCCTGAGCTCCTTTCTTCAACTTGCTTTCTTGTGACCTGGCCGCAACACCGCAGGATGGCTTCAGGCCCTAATCTGGTTCCGGCACGGCACGCTGAGCCTTTGCTTATTTCCTCTTCCTGGTGGGAAATGAGAGTTAAATTTGCCCGTGCAAACACCTCCAGCTAGTCTCTCATTGGTTCTCGCTATTCCTGTTCATCTTCCGCAGAAATTGCAAAACTGGGCCAAACAGGAGGTTAAAGGCGCTGACTCTCCAAGTGGGGAGAGTGTTAGTAAAGCGTCTGGAATGTTGCACCCGAGTACCAGGGGAGGAAAACTGAGACATATTTGAACACGTCTCCCGTTCACATGGTTGATCATTCTTGGGTTCCACATGCATGTTTTAGCTGAAGGAAGAATACCTTAAACCTGGAGAGTTAAGACCCGTGTAATGGGTACCATGCAATATGACTTCAAAGGGTCTTCATTTGCTCACCGAACCTCTCCAATCCTATCACTGCTGCGTTTATGCCCCTGTACACATGCTTGATTCTCGTTCGGAGACATAGCAATCCATAGGTTTTAAGATACTTACTAGTCAGGTACATTCTTAGGCGTTTAATATGCGGTGTTGAGTCCATTTCGTTGAGCAAGGAGTAGCTCTTGTCTATTCCATATTTGGCTTAAGGAACTTTATCTGTGCTCATTTCAATCTCTGGTTTTATGCAGCACCCCAACTCACCTTTCCCCTTAAGCAAGCATAAGTTGGTTTTCTAAATTTGAGTCCCTGTTCTGTTCTGTAATTCAGTTCCTGTGTAGCCAAGTTTACATTCCGTGTATTACTGATATCTTATGATGTTTCTTTTTCTGTGTGACTTATTTCAGTTAGAATCATCGTACCTGAATCTACTCATTATGCTGCTACGGGCCTGATGACATAGATTTCATTGCTGAGTGATACTGCATTGTACGTAAGTACCACAAGTTCTTTATCCATTTTTCACTTTCTGCGATGTTGAACTTGTACTGTAAACGAGGTTCTTGTAAACAGAGCCGTTCCAAACTTTGGGGTGGCTGTGTCTTTTTGATTTTAATTTCCCTAAGCTATAGGACCATAAGTGGAAGTGCCCTAGGCTCTGTTGCTTTGTTTTTTAGATGTTTCAGGAAACACCATACACTTCTCCCAAGTGTCTGTTGGCAATTTACATCCCGCCCATCAGCATAACAAGGCTCCCAGTTCTCCATGGCCTGTCCTGCCTTTCTGGATTTTACACTTTTTTCAGATGGCCCTTTTGACCAGGGGGAAGTGAGACTTCATTGTAGTGCAGATTTCCTTTGCAAGCTTGCTTGGTTGGCCAAAAATGGCGTATGCGTTTTTTCCTGAATATATTCAGGAAAAAACGCATACGCCCTTTTTGGCCAAGTGCATCATTGTGGACGTTCTGCCTCTTTTCCTATGCTTTCAATGCAATTCCAGTCTACCTCCTGAAATCGGTTTCCTGCAATTCTGCCCCGCTTTCAAGTCCTCTTGGCAGCCTTACTTCAGTCTATTTTTGGACGATAGCTGTCATTTATAACTCTGCAGGTTTGTGAATTACAGTGCCCCTGAGCTCCTTTCTTCAATTCGCTTTCTTTTGAGCTGGCCGCAACACCGCATGATGGCTTCAGGCCCTAATCTGGTTCCGGCATGGCACGCTGAGCCTTTGGTTAATTCCTCTTCCTGGTGGGAAATGAGAGTTAAATTTGCCCGTCCAGACACCTCCAGCTAGTCTCTCATTGGTTCTCGCTATTCCTGTTCATCTTCCGCAGAAATTGCAAACTGGGCCAAACAGGAGTTTAAAGGGACTGACTCTCCAAGTCGGGAGAGTGTTAGTAAAGCGTCTGGAATGTTGCACCCGAGTACCAGGGGAGGAAAACTGAGACATATTTGAACACGTCTCCCGTTCACATGGTTGATCATACTTGGGTTCCACATGCATGTTTTAGCTGAAGGAAGAATACCTTAAACCTGGAGAGTTAAGACCCGTGTAATGGGTACCATGTAATATGAATTCAAAGGGTCTTCATTTGCTCACCGAACCTCTCCAATCCTATCACTGCTGCGTTTATGCCCCTGTACACATGCTTGATTCTCTTTCGGAGACATAGCAATCCATAGGTTTTAAGATACTTACTAGTCATGTACATTCTTAGGCGTTTAATATGCGGTGTTGAGTCCATTTCGTTGAGCAAGGAGTAGCTCTTGTCTATTCCATATTTGACTTAAGGAACTTTATCTGTGCTCATTTCAATCTCTGGTTTTATGCAGCACCCCAACTCACCTTTACCCTTAAGCAAGCATAAGTTGGTTTTCCAAATTTGAGACCCTGTTCTGTTCTGTAATTCAGTTCCTGTGTAGCCAAGTTTACATTCCGTGTATTACTGATATCTTATGATGTTTCTTTTTCTGTGTGACTTATTTCAGTTAGAATCATCATACCTGAATCCACTCATTGTGATGCTAAGGGCCTGATGACATAGATTTCATTGCTGAGTGATATTGCTTTGTAAATAAATACCACAACTTCTTTATCCATTTTTCACTTTCTGCGATGTTGAACTTGTACTGTAAACGAGGTTCTTGTAAACAGAGGCGTCCCAAACTTTGGGGTGGCTGTGTCTTTTTGATTTTAATTTCCCTAAGCTATAGGACCATAAGTGGCAGTGCCCTAGGCTCTGTTGCTTTGTTTTTTAGATGTTTCAGGAAACACCATACACTTCTCCCGAGTGTCTGTTGGCAATTTACATCCCGCCCATCAGCATAACAAGGCTCCCAGTTCTCCATGGCCTGTCCTGCCTTTCTGGATTTTACACTTTTTTCAGATGGCCCTTTTGACCGGGGGGAAGTGAGACTTCATTGTAGTGCAGATTTCCTTTGCAAGCTTGCTTGGTTGGCCAAAAGGGGCGTATGCGTTTTTTCCTGAATATATTCAGGAAAAAACGCATACGCCCTTTTTGGCCAAGTGCATCATTGTGGACGTTCTGCCTCTTTTCCTATGCTTTCAATGCAATTTCAGTCTACCTCCTGAAATCGGTTTCCTGCAATTCTGCCCCGCTTTCAAGTCCTCTTGGCAGCCTTACTTCAGTCTATTTTTGGACGATAGCTGTCATTTATAACTCTGCAGGTTTGTGAATTACAGTGCCCCTGAGCTCCTTTCTTCAACTCGCTTTCTTTTGAGCTGGCCGCAACACCGCAGGATGGCTGCAGGCCCTAATCTGGTTCCGGTACGGCACGCTGAGCCTTTGGTTATTTCCTCCTCCTGGTGGGAAATGAGAGTTAAATTTGCCCGTCCAGACACCTCCAGCTAGCCTCTCATTGGTTCTCGCTATTCCTGTTCATCTTCCGCAGAAATTGCAAACTGTGCCAAACAGGAGGTTAAAGGCGCTGACTCTCCAAGTGGGGAGAGTGTTAGTAAAGCGTCTGGAATGTTGCACCCGAGTACCAGGGGAGGAAAACTGAGACATATTTGAACACGTCTCCCAATCACATGGTTGATCATACTCTGGGTTCCACATGCAAGTTTTAGCTGAAGGAAGAATACCTAAAACCTGGGTAGTTGAAACTCGTGGAATGGGTACCATGCAATATGACTTCAAAGGGTCTTCATTTGCTCACCGAACCTCTCCAATCCTATCACTGCTGCGTTTATGCCCCTGTACACATGCTTGATTCTCTTTCGGAGACATAGCAATCCATAGGTTTTAAGATACTTACTAGTCAGGTACATTCTTAGGCGTTTAATATGCGGTGTTGAGACCATTTCGTTGAGCAAGGAGTAGCTCTTGTCTATTCCATATTTGACTTAAGGAACTTTATCTGTGCTCATTTCAATCTCTGGTTTTATGCAGCACCCCAACTCACCTTTACCCTTAAGCAAGCATAGTTGGTTTTCTAAATTTGAGACCCTGTTCTGTTCTGTAATTCAGTTCCTGTGTAGCCAAGTTTACATTCCGTGTATTACTGATATCTTATGATGTTTCTTTTTCTGTGTGACTTACTTCAGTTAGAATCATCATACCTGAATCCACTCATTGTGCTGCTAAGGGCCTGATGACACAGATTTCATTGCTGAGTGATATTGCTTTGTAAGTAAATACCACAACTTCTTTATCCATTTTTCACTTTCTGCGATGTTGAACTTGTACTGTAAACGAAGTTCTTGTAACAGAGCCGTTCCAAACTTTGGGGTGGCTGTGTCTTTTTGATTTTAATTTCCCTAAGCTATAGGACCATAAGTGGAAGTGCCCTAGGTTCTGTTGCTTTGTTTTTTAGATGTTTCAGGAAACACCATACACTTCTCCCGAGTGTCTGTTGGCAATTTACATCCCGCCCATCAGCATAACAAGGCTCCCAGTTCTCCATGGCCTGTCCTGCCTTTCTGGATTTTACACTTTTTTCAGATGGCCCTTTTGACCGGGGGGAAGTGAGACTTCATTGTAGTGCAGATTTCCTTTGCAAGCTTGCTTGGTTGGCCAAAAAGGGCGTATGCGTTTTTTCCTGAATATATTCAGGAAAAAACGCATACGCCCTTTTTGGCCAAGTGCATCATTGTGGACGTTCTGCCTCTTTTCCTATGCTTTCAATGCAATTCCAGTCTACCTCCTGAAATCGGTTTCCTGCAATTCTGCCCCGCTTTCAAGTCCTCTTGGCAGCCTTACTTCAGTCTATTTTTGGACGATAGCTGTCATTTATAACTCTGCAGGTTTGTGAATTACAGTGCCCCTGAGCTCCTTTCTTCAACTCGCTTTCTTGTGACCTGGCCGCAACACCGCAGGATGGCTTCAGGCCCTAATCTGGTTCTGGCCCGGCACGCTGAGCCTTTGGTTAATTCCTCTTCCTGGTGGGAAATGAGAGTTAAATTTGCCCGTCCAGACACCTCCAGCTAGCCTCTCATTGGTTCTCGCTATTCCTGTTCATCTTCCGCAGAAATTGCAAACTGGGCCAAACAGGAGGTTAAAGGGACTGACTCTCCAAGTGGGGAGAGTGTTAGTAAAGCGTCTGGAATGTTGCACCCGAGTACCAGGGGAGGAAAACTGAGACATATTTGAACACGTCTCCCGATCACATGGTTGATCATACTCTAGGTTCCACATGCATGTTTTAACTGAAGGAAGAATACCTTAAACCTGGGTAGTTGAGACCCGTGGAATGGGTACCATGCAATATGACTTCAAAGGGTCTTCATTTGCTCACCGAACCTCTCCAATCCTATCACTGCTGCGTTTATGCCCCTGTACACATGCTTGATTCTCTTTTGGAGACATAGCAATCCATAGGTTTTAAAATACTTACAAGTCAGGTACATTCTTAGGCGTTTAATATGCGGTGTTGAGTCCATTTCGTTGAGCAAGGAGTAGCTCTTGTCTATTCCATATTTGACTTAAGGAACTTTATCTGTGCTCATTTCAATCTCTGGTTTTATGCAGCACCCCAACTCACCTTTCCCCTTAAGCAAGCATAAGTTGTTTTTCTAAATTTGAGACCCTGTTCTGTTCTGTAATTCAGTTCCTGTGTAGCCAAGTTTACATTCCGTGTATTACTGATATCTTATGATGTTTCTTTTTCTGTGTGACTTACTTCAGTTAGAATCATCATACCTGAATCCACTCATTGTGCTGCTAAGGGCCTGATGACACAGATTTCATTGCTGAGTGATATTGCTTTGTAAGTAAATACCACAACTTCTTTATCCATTTTTCACTTTCTGCGATGTTGAACTTGTACTGTAAACGAGGTTCTTGTAAACAGAGGCGTCCCAAACTTTAGGGTGGCTGTGTCTTTTTGATTTTAATTTCCCTAAGCTATAGGACCATAAGTGGCAGTGCCCTAGGCTCTGTTGCTTTGTTTTTTAGATGTTTCAGGAAACACCATACACTTCTCCCGAGTGTCTGTTGGCAATTTACATCCCGCCCATCAGCATAACAAGTCTCCCAGTTATCCATGGCCTGTCCTGCCTTTCTGGTTTTTACACTTTTTTCAGATGGCCCTTTTGACCGGGAGGAAGTGAGACTTCATTGTAGTGCAGATTTCCTTTGCAAGCTTGCTTGTTTGGCCAAAAAGGGCGTATGCGTTTTTTCCTGAATATATTCAGGAAAAAACGCATACGCCCTTTTTGGCCAAGTGCATCATTGTGGACGTTCTGCCTCTTTTCCTATGCTTTCAATGCAATTCCAGTCTACCTCCTGAAATCGGTTTCCTGCAATTCTGCCCCGCTTTCAAGTCCTCTTGGCAGCCTTACTTCAGTCTATTTTTGGACGATAGCTGTCATTTATAACTCTGCAGGTTTGTGAAATACAGTGCCCCTGAGCTCCTTTCTTCAACTCGCTTTCTTGTGACCTGGCCGCAACACCGCAGGATGGCTTCAGGCCCTAATCTGGTTCCGGCACGGCACGCTGAGCCTTTGGTTATTTCCTCTTCCTGGTGGGAAATGAGAGTTAAATTTGCCCGTCCAAACACCTCCAGCTAGTCTCTCATTGGTTCTCGCTATTCCTGTTCATCTTCCGCAGAAATTGCAAAACTGAGCCAAACAGGAGGTTAAAGGCGCTGACTCTCCAAGTGGGGAGAGTGTTAGTAAAGTGTCTGGAATGTTGCACCCGAGTACCAGGGGAGGAAAACTGAGACATATTTGAACACGTCTCCCGTTCACATGGTTGATCATACTTGGGTTCCACATGCATGTTTTAGCTGAAGGAAGAATACCTTAAACCTGGAGAGTTAAGACCCGTGTAATGGGTACCATGCAATATGACTTCAAAGGGTGTTCATTTGCTCACCGAACCTCTCCAATCCTATCACTGCTGCGTTTATGCCCCTGTACACATGCTTGATTCTCTTTCGGAGACATAGCAATCCATAGGTTTTAAGATACTTACTAGTCAGGTACATTCTTAGGCGTTTAATATGCGGTGTTGAGTCCATTTCGTTGAGCAAGGAGTAGCTCTTGTCTATTCCATATTTGGCTTAAGGAACTTTATCTGTGCTCATTTCAATCTCTGGTTTTATGCAGCACCCCAACTCACCTTTCCCCTTAAGCAAGCATAAGTTGGTTTTCTAAATTTGAGTCCCTGTTCTGTTCTGTAATTCAGTTCCTGTGTAGCCAAGTTTACATTCCGTGTATTACTGATATCTTATGATGTTTCTTTTTCTGTGTGACTTATTTCAGTTAGAATCATCATACCTGAATCCACTCATTGTGATGCTAAGGGCCTGATGACATAGATTTCATTGCTGAGTGATATTGCTTTGTAAGTAAATACCACATCTTCTTTATCCATTTTTCACTTTCTGCGATGTTGAACTTGTACTGGAAACGAGGTTCTTGTAAACAGAGGCGTCCCAAACTTTGGGGTGGCTGTGTCTTTTTGATTTTAATTTCACTAAGCTATAGGACCATAAGTGGCAGTGCTCTAGGCTCTGTTGCTTTGTTTTTTAGATGTTTCAGGAAACACCATACACTTCTCCCGAGTGGTTGTTGGCAATTTACATCCCGCCCATCAGCATAACAAGGCTCCCAGTTCTCCATGGCCTGTCCTGCCTTTCTGGATTTTACACTTTTTTCAGATGGCCCTTTTGACCGGGGGGAAGTGAGACTTCATTGTAGTGCAGATTTCCTTTGCAAGCTTGCTTGGTTGGCCAAAAAGGGCGTATGCGTTTTTTCCTGAATATATTCAGGAAAAAACGCATACGCCCTTTTTGGCCAAGTGCATCATTGTGGACGTTCTGCCTCTTTTCCTATGCTTTCAATGCAATTTCAGTCTACCTCCTGAAATCGGTTTCCTGCAATTCTGCCCCGCTTTCAAGTCCTCTTGGGAGCCTTACTTCAGTCTATTTTTGGACGATAGCTGTCATTTATAACTCTGCAGGTTTGTGAAATACAGTGCCCCTGAGCTCCTTTCTTCAACTCGCTTTCGTTTGAGCTGGCCGCAACACCGCAGGATGGCTTCAGGCCCTAATCTGGTTCCGGTACGGCACACTGAGCCTTTGGTTATTTCCTCTTCCTGTTGGGAAATGAGAGTTAAATTTGCCCGTCCAGACACCTCCAGCTAGCCTCTCATTGGTTCTCGCTATTCCTGTTCATCTTCCGCAGAAATTGCAAACTGTGCCAAACAGGAGGTTAAAGGCGCTGACTCTCCAAGTGGGGAGAGTGTTAGTAAAGCGTCTGGAATGTTGCACCCGAGTACCAGGGGAGGAAAACTGAGACATATTTGAACACGTCTCCCGATCACACGGTTGATCATACTCTGGGTTCCACATGCATGTTTTAGCTGAAGGAAGAATACCTAAAACCTGGGTAATTGAAACCCGTGGAATGGGTACCATGCAATATGACTTCAAAGGGTCTTCATTTGCTCACCGAAACTCTCCAATCCTATCACTGCTGCGTTTATGCCCCTGTACACATGCTTGATTCTCTTTCGGAGACATAGCAATCCATAGGTTTTAAGATACTTACTAGTCAGGTACATTCTTAGGCGTTTAATATGCGGTGTTGAGTCCATTTCGTTGAGCAAGGAGTAGCTCTTGTCTATTCCATATTTGACTTAAGGAACTTGATCTGTGCTCATTTCAATCTCTGGTTTTATGCAGCACCCCAACTCACCTTTCCCCTTAAGCAAGCATAAGTTGGTTTTCTAAATTTGAGACCCTGTTCTGTTCTGTAATTCAGTTCCTGTGTAGCCAAGTTTACATTCCGTGTATTAGTGATATCTTATGATGTTTCTTTTTCTGTGTGACTTATTTCAGTTAGAATCATCATACCTGAATCCACTCATTGTGATGCTAAGGGCCTGATGACATAGATTTCATTGCTGAGTGATATTGCTTTGTAAGTAAATACCACAACTTCTTTATCCATTTTTCACTTTCTGCGATGTTGAACTTGTACTGTAAACGAGGTTCTTGTAAACAGAGGCATCCCAAACTTTGGGGTGGCTGTGTCTTTTTGATTTTAATTTCCCTAAGCTATAGGACCATAAGTGGCAGTGCCCTAGGCTCTGTTGCTTTGTTTTTTAGATGTTTCAGGAAACACCATACACTTCTCCCGAGTGTCTGTTGGCAATTTACATCCCGCCCATCAGCATAACAAGGCTCCCAGTTCTCCATGGCCTGTCCTGCCTTTCTGGATTTTACACTTTTTTCAGATGGCCCTTTTGACCGGGAGGAAGTGAGACTTCATTGTAGTGCAGATTTCCTTTGCAAGCTTGCTTGGTTGGCCAAAAAGGGCGTATGCGTTTTTTCCTGAATATATTCAGGAAAAAACGCATACGCCCTTTTTGGCCAAGTGCATCATTGTGGACGTTCTGCCTCTTTTCCTATGCTTTCAATGCAATTCCAGTCTACCTCCTGAAATCGGTTTCCTGCAATTCTGCCCCGCTTTCAAGTCCTCTTGGCAGCCTTACTTCAGTCTATTTTTGGACGATAGCTGTCATTTATAACTCTGCAGGTTTGAGAATTACAGTGCCCCTGAGCTCCTTTCTTCAACTTGCTTGCTCGTGACCTGGCCGCAACACCGCAGGATGGCTTCAGGCCCTAATCTGGTTCCGGCACGGCACGCTGAGCCTTTGGTTAATTCCTCTTCCTGGTGGGAAATGAGAGTTAAATTTGCCCGTCCAGACACCTCCAGCTAGTCTCTCATTGGTTCTCACTATTCCTGTTCATCTTCCGCAGAAATTGCAAACTGGGCCAAACAGGAGGTTAAAGGGACTGACTGTCCAAGTGGGGAGAGTGTTAGTAAAGCGTCTGGAATGTTGCACCCGAGTACCAGGGGAGGAAAACTGAGACATATTTGAACACGTCTCCCGTTCACATGGTTGATCATACTTGGGTTCCACATGCATGTTTTAGCTGAAGGAAGAATACCTTAAACCTGGAGAGTTAAGACCCGTGTAATGGGTACCATGCAATATGACTTCAAAGGGTCTTCATTTGCTCACCGAACCTCTCCAATCCTATCACTGCTGCGTTTATGCCCCTGTACACATGCTTGATTCTCTTTCGGAGACATAGCAATCCATAGGTTTTAAGATACTTACTAGTCAGGTACATTCTTAGGCGTTTAATATGCGGTGTTGAGTCCATTTCGTTGAGCAAGGAGTAGCTCTTGTCTATTCCATATTTGACTTAAGGAACTTTATCTGTGCTCATTTCAATCTCTGGTTTTATGCAGCACCCCAACTCACCTTTACCCTTAAGCAAGCATAGTTGGTTTTCTAAATTTGAGACCCTGTTCTGTTCTGTAATTCAGTTCCTGTGTAGCCAAGTTTACATTCCGTGTATTACTGATATCTTATGATGTTTCTTTTTCTGTGTGACTTACTTCAGTTAGAATCATCATACCTGAATCCACTCATTGTGCTGCTCAGGGCCTGATGACACAGATTTCATTGCTGAGTGATATTGCTTTGTAAGTAAATACCACAACTTCTTTATCCATTTTTCACTTTCTGCGATGTTGAACTTGTACTGTAAACGAAGTTCTTGTAACAAAGCCGTTCCAAACTTTGGGGTGGCTGTGTCTTTTTGATTTTAATTTCCCTAAGCTATAGGACCATAAGTGGAAGTGCCCTAGGTTCTGTTGCTTTGTTTTTTAGATGTTTCAGGAAACACCATACACTTCTCCCGAGTGTCTGTTGGCAATTTACATCCCGCCCATCAGCATAACAAGGCTCCCAGTTCTCCATGGCCTGTCCTGCCTTTCTGGATTTTACACTTTTTTCAGATGGCCCTTTTGACCGGGGGGAAGTGAGACTTCATTGTAGTGCAGATTTCCTTTGCAAGCTTGCTTGGTTGGCCAAAAAGGGCGTATGCGTTTTTTCCTGAATATATTCAGGAAAAAACGCATACGCCCTTTTTGGCCAAGTGCATCATTGTGGACGTTCTGCCTCTTTTCCTATGCTTTCAATGCAATTCCAGTCTACCTCCTGAAATCGGTTTCCTGCAATTCTGCCCCGCTTTCAAGTCCTCTTGGCAGCCTTACTTCAGTCTATTTTTGGACGATAGCTGTCATTTATAACTCTGCAGGTTTGTGAATTACAGTGCCCCTGAGCTCCTTTCTTCAACTCGCTTTCTTGTGACCTGGCCGCAACACCGCAGGATGGCTTCAGGCCCTAATATGGTTCTGGCCCGGCACGCTGAGCCTTTGGTTAATTCCTCTTCCTGGTGGGAAATGAGAGTTAAATTTGCCCGTCCAGACACCTCCAGCTAGCCTCTCATTGGTTCTCGCTATTCCTGTTCATCTTCCGCAGAAATTGCAAACTGGGCCAAACAGGAGGTTAAAGGGACTGACTCTCCAAGTGGGGAGAGTGTTAGTAAAGCGTCTGGAATGTTGCACCCGAGTACCAGGGGAGGAAAACTGAGACATATTTGAACACGTCTCCCGATCACATGGTTGATCATACTCTAGGTTCCACATGCATGTTTTAGCTGAAGGAAGAATACCTTAAACCTGGGTAGTTGAAACCCGTGGAATGGGTACCATGCAATATGACTTCAAAGGGTCTTCATTTGCTCACCGAACCTCTCCAATCCTATCACTGCTGCGTTTATGCCCCTGTACACATGCTTGATTCTCTTTCGGAGACCTAGCAATCCATAGGTTTTAAGATACTTACAAGTCAGGTACATTCTTAGGCGTTTAATATGCGGTGTTGAGTCCATTTCGTTGAGCAAGGAGTAGCTCTTGTCTATTCCATATTTGACTTAAGGAACTTTATCTGTGCTCATTTCAATCTCTGGTTTTATGCAGCACCCCAACTCACCTTTCCCCTTAAGCAAGCATAAGTTGGTTTTCTAAATTTGAGACCCTGTTCTGTTCTGTAATTCAGTTCCTGTGTAGCCAAGTTTCCATTCCGTGTATTACTGATATCTTATGATGTTTCTTTTTCTGTGTGACTTATTTCAGTTAGAATCATCATACCTGAATCCACTCATTGTGCTGCTAAGGGCCTGATGACATAGATTTCATTGCTGAGTGATATTGCTTTGTAAGTGAATACCACAACTTCTTTATCCATTTTTCACTTTCTGCGATGTTGAACTTGTACTGTAAACGAGGTTCTTGTAAACAGAGCCGTTCCAAACTTTGGGGTGGCTGTGTCTTTTTGATTTTAATTTCCCTAAGCTATAGGACCATAAGTGGAAGTGCCCTAGGTTCTGTTGCTTTGTTTTTTAGATGTTTCAGGAAACACCATACACTTCTCCCGAGTGGTTGTTGGCAATTTACATCCCGCCCATCAGCATAACAAGGCTCCCAGTTCTCCATGGCCTGTCCTGCCTTTCTGGATTTTACACTTTTTTCAGATGGCCCTTTTGACCGGGGGGAAGTGAGACTTCATTGTAGTGCAGATTTCCTTTGCAAGCTTGCTTGGTTGGCCAAAAAGGGCGTATGCGTTTTTTCCTGAATATATTCAGGAAAAAACGCATACGCCCTTTTTGGCCAAGTGCATCATTGTGGACGTTCTGCCTCTTTTCCTATGCTTTCAATGCAATTCCAGTCTACCTCCTGAAATCGGTTTCCTGCAATTCTGCCCCGCTTTCAAGTCCTCTTGGCAGCCTTACTTCAGTCTATTTTTGGACGATAGCTGTCATTTATAACTCTGCAGATTTGAGAATTACAGTGCCCCTGAGCTCCTTTCTTCAACTTGCTTTCTCGTGACCTGGCCGCAACACCGCAGGATGGCTTCAGGCCCTAATTTGGTTCCGGCACGGCACACTGAGCCTTTGGTTAATTCCTCTTCCTGGTGGGAAATGAGAGTTAAATTTGCCCGTCCAGACACCTCCAGCTAGTCTCTCATTGGTTCTCACTATTCCTGTTCATCTTCCGCAGAAATTGCAAACTGGGCCAAACAGGAGGTTAAAGGGACTGACTGTCCAAGTGGGGAGAGTGTTAGTAAAGCGTCTGGAATGTTGCACCCGAGTACCAGGGGAGGAAAACTGAGACATATTTGAACACGTCTCCCGTTCACATGGTTGATCATACTTGGGTTCCACATGCATGTTTTAGCTGAAGGAAGAATACCTTAAACCTGGAGAGTTAAGACCCGTGTAATGGGTACCATGCAATATGACTTCAAAGGGTCTTCATTTGCTCACCGAACCTCTCCAATCCTATCACTGCTGCGTTTATGCCCCTGTACACATGCTTGATTCTCTTTCGGAGACATAGCAATCCATAGGTTTTAAGATACTTACTAGTCAGGTACATTCTTAGGCGTTTAATATGCGGTGTTGAGTCCATTTCGTTGAGCAAGGAGTAGCTCTTGTCTATTCCATATTTGACTTAAGGAACTTTATCTGTGCTCATTTCAATCTCTGGTTTTATGCAGCACCCCAACTCACCTTTACCCTTAAGCAAGCATAGTTGGTTTTCTAAATTTGAGACCCTGTTCTGTTCTGTAATTCAGTTCCTGTGTAGCCAAGTTTACATTCCGTGTATTACTGATATCTTATGATGTTTCTTTTTCTGTGTGACTTACTTCAGTTAGAATCATCATACCTGAATCCACTCATTGTGCTGCTCAGGGCCTGATGACACAGATTTCATTGCTGAGTGATATTGCTTTGTAAGTAAATACCACAACTTCTTTATCCATTTTTCACTTTCTGCGATGTTGAACTTGTACTGTAAACGAAGTTCTTGTAACAAAGCCGTTCCAAACTTTGGGGTGGCTGTGTCTTTTTGATTTTAATTTCCCTAAGCTATAGGACCATAAGTGGAAGTGCCCTAGGTTCTGTTGCTTTGTTTTTTAGATGTTTCAGGAAACACCATACACTTCTCCCGAGTGTCTGTTGGCAATTTACATCCCGCCCATCAGCATAACAAGGCTCCCAGTTCTCCATGGCCTGTCCTGCCTTTCTGGATTTTACACTTTTTTCAGATGGCCCTTTTGACCGGGGGGAAGTGAGACTTCATTGTAGTGCAGATTTCCTTTGCAAGCTTGCTTGGTTGGCCAAAAAGGGCGTATGCGTTTTTTCCTGAATATATTCAGGAAAAAACGCATACGCCCTTTTTGGCCAAGTGCATCATTGTGGACGTTCTGCCTCTTTTCCTATGCTTTCAATGCAATTCCAGTCTACCTCCTGAAATCGGTTTCCTGCAATTCTGCCCCGCTTTCAAGTCCTCTTGGCAGCCTTACTTCAGTCTATTTTTGGACGATAGCTGTCATTTATAACTCTGCAGGTTTGTGAATTACAGTGCCCCTGAGCTCCTTTCTTCAACTCGCTTTCTTGTGACCTGGCCGCAACACCGCAGGATGGCTTCAGGCCCTAATCTGGTTCTGGCCCGGCACGCTGAGCCTTTGGTTAATTCCTCTTCCTGGTGGGAAATGAGAGTTAAATTTGCCCGTCCAGACACCTCCAGCTAGCCTCTCATTGGTTCTCGCTATTCCTGTTCATCTTCCGCAGAAATTGCAAACTGGACCAAACAGGAGGTTAAAGGGACTGACTCTCCAAGTGGGGAGAGTGTTAGTAAAGCGTCTGGAATGTTGCACCCGAGTACCAGGGGAGGAAAACTGAGACATATTTGAACACGTCTCCCGATCACATGGTTGATCATACTCTAGGTTCCACATGCATGTTTTAGCTGAAGGAAGAATACCTTAAACCTGGGTAGTTGAAACCCGTGGAATGGGTACCATGCAATATGACTTCAAAGGGTCTTCATTTGCTCACCGAACCTCTCCAATCCTATCACTGCTGCGTTTATGCCCCTGTACACATGCTTGATTCTCTTTCGGAGACCTAGCAATCCATAGGTTTTAAGATACTTACAAGTCAGGTACATTCTTAGGCGTTTAATATGCGGTGTTGAGTCCATTTCGTTGAGCAAGGAGTAGCTCTTGTCTATTCCATATTTGACTTAAGGAACTTTATCTGTGCTCATTTCAATCTCTGGTTTTATGCAGCACCCCAACTCACCTTTCCCCTTAAGCAAGCATAAGTTGGTTTTCTAAATTTGAGACCCTGTTCTGTTCTGTAATTCAGTTCCTGTGTAGCCAAGTTTCCATTCCGTGTATTACTGATATCTTATGATGTTTCTTTTTCTGTGTGACTTATTTCAGTTAGAATCATCATACCTGAATCCACTCATTGTGCTGCTAAGGGCCTGATGACATAGATTTCATTGCTGAGTGATATTGCTTTGTAAGTGAATACCACAACTTCTTTATCCATTTTTCACTTTCTGCGATGTTGAACTTGTACTGTAAACGAGGTTCTTGTAAACAGAGCCGTTCCAAACTTTGGGGTGGCTGTGTCTTTTTGATTTTAATTTCCCTAAGCTATAGGACCATAAGTGGAAGTGCCCTAGGTTCTGTTGCTTTGTTTTTTAGATGTTTCAGGAAACACCATACACTTCTCCCGAGTGGTTGTTGGCAATTTACATCCCGCCCATCAGCATAACAAGGCTCCCAGTTCTCCATGGCCTGTCCTGCCTTTCTGGATTTTACACTTTTTTCAGATGGCCCTTTTGACCGGGGGGAAGTGAGACTTCATTGTAGTGCAGATTTCCTTTGCAAGCTTGCTTGGTTGGCCAAAAAGGGCGTATGCGTTTTTTCCTGAATATATTCAGGAAAAAACGCATACGCCCTTTTTGGCCAAGTGCATCATTGTGGACGTTCTGCCTCTTTTCCTATGCTTTCAATGCAATTCCAGTCTACCTCCTGAAATCGGTTTCCTGCAATTCTGCCCCGCTTTCAAGTCCTCTTGGCAGCCTTACTTCAGTCTATTTTTGGACGATAGCTGTCATTTATAACTCTGCAGATTTGAGAATTACAGTGCCCCTGAGCTCCTTTCTTCAACTTGCTTTCTCGTGACCTGGCCGCAACACCGCAGGATGGCTTCAGGCCCTAATTTGGTTCCGGCACGGCACACTGAGCCTTTGGTTAATTCCTCTTCCTGGTGGGAAATGAGAGTTAAATTTGCCCGTCCAGACACCTCCAGCTAGTCTCTCATTGGTTCTCACTATTCCTGTTCATCTTCCGCAGAAATTGCAAACTGGGCCAAACAGGAGGTTAAAGGGACTGACTCTCCAAGTGGGGAGAGTGTTAGTAAAGCGTCTGGAATGTTGCACCCGAGTACCAGGGGAGGAAAACTGAGACATATTTGAACACGTCTCCCGTTCACATGGTTGATCATACTTGGGTTCCACATGCATGTTTTAGCTGAAGGAAGAATACCTTAAACCTGGAGAGTTAAGACCCGTGTAATGGGTACCATGCAATATGACTTCAAAGGGTCTTCATTTGCTCACCGAACCTCTCCAATCCTATCACTGCTGCGTTTATGCCCCTGTACACATGCTTGATTCTCTTTCGGAGACATAGCAATCCATAGGTTTTAAGATACTTACTAGTCAGGTACATTCTTAGGCGTTTAATATGCGGTGTTGAGTCCATTTCGTTGAGCAAGGAGTAGCTCTTGTCTATTCCATATTTGACTTAAGGAACTTTATCTGTGCTCATTTCAATCTCTGGTTTTATGCAGCACCCCAACTCACCTTTACCCTTAAGCAAGCATAGTTGGTTTTCTAAATTTGAGACCCTGTTCTGTTCTGTAATTCAGTTCCTGTGTAGCCAAGTTTACATTCCGTGTATTACTGATATCTTATGATGTTTCTTTTTCTGTGTGACTTACTTCAGTTAGAATCATCATACCTGAATCCACTCATTGTGCTGCTAAGGGCCTGATGACACAGATTTCATTGCTGAGTGATATTGCTTTGTAAGTAAATACCACAACTTCTTTATCCATTTTTCACTTTCTGCGATGTTGAACTTGTACTGTAAACGAGGTTCTTGTAACAGAGCCGTTCCAAACTTTGGGGTGGCTGTGTCTTTTTGATTTTAATTTCCCTAAGCTATAGGACCATAAGTGGAAGTGCCCTAGGTTCTGTTGCTTTGTTTTTTAGATGTTTCAGGAAACACCATACACTTCTCCCGAGTGTCTGTTGGCAATTTACATCCCGCCCATCAGCATAACAAGGCTCCCAGTTCTCCATGGCCTGTCCTGCCTTTCTGGATTTTACACTTTTTTCAGATGGCCCTTTTGACCGGGGGGAAGTGAGACTTCATTGTAGTGCAGATTTCCTTTGCAAGCTTGCTTGGTTGGCCAAAAAGGGCGTATGCGTTTTTTCCTGAATATATTCAGGAAAAAACGCATACGCCCTTTTTGGCCAAGTGCATCATTGTGGACGTTCTGCCTCTTTTCCTATGCTTTCAATGCAATTCCAGTCTACCTCCTGAAATCGGTTTCCTGCAATTCTGCCCCGCTTTCAAGTCCTCTTGGCAGCCTTACTTCAGTCTATTTTTGGACGATAGCTGTCATTTATAACTCTGCAGGTTTGTGAATTACAGTGCCCCTGAGCTCCTTTCTTCAACTCGCTTTCTTGTGACCTGGCCGCAACACCGCAGGATGGCTTCAGGCCCTAATCTGGTTCCGGTACGGCACGCTGAGCCTTTGGTTATTTCCTCTTCCTGGTGGGAAATGAGAGTTAAATTTGCCCGTCCAGACACCTCCAGCTAGCCTCTCATTGGTTCTCGCTATTCCTATTCATCTTCCGCAGAAATTGCAAACTGGGCCAAACAGGAGGTTAAAGGCGCTGACTCTCCAAGTGGGGAGAGTGTTAGTAAAGCGTCTGGAATGTTGCACCCGAGTACCAGGGGAGGAAAACTGAGACATATTTGAACACGTCTCCCGTTCACATGGTTGATCATACTTGGGTTCCACATGCATGTTTTAGCTGAAGGAAGAATACCTTAAACCTGGGTAGTTGAAACCCGTGGAATGGGTACCATGCAATATGACTTCAAAGGGTCTTCATTTGCTCACCGAACCTCTCCAATCCTATCACTGCTGCGTTTATGCACCTGTACACATGCTTGATTCTCTTTCGGAGACATAGCAATCCATAGGTTTTAAGATACTTACAAGTCAGGTACATTCTTAGGCGTTTAATATGCGGTGTTGAGTCCATTTCGTTGAGCAAGGAGTAGCTCTTGTCTATTCCATATTTGGCTTAAGGAACTTTATCTGTGCTCATTTCAATCTCTGGTTTTATGCAGCACCCCAACTCACCTTTACCCTTAAGCAAGCATAAGTTGGTTTTCTAAATTTGAGACCCTGTTCTGTTCTGTAATTCAGTTCCTGTGTAGCCAAGTTTCCATTCCGTGTATTACTGATATCTTATGATGTTTCTTTTTCTGTGTGACTTATTTCAGTTAGAATCATCATACCTGAATCCACTCATTGTGCTGCTAAGGGCCTGATGACATAGATTTCATTGCTGAGTGATACTGCTTTGTAAGTGAATACCACAACTTCTTTATCCATTTTTCACTTTCTGCGATGTTGAACTTGTACTGTAAACGAGGTTCTTGTAAACAGAGCCGTTCCAAACTTTGGGGTGGCTGTGTCTTTTTGATTTTAATTTCCCTAAGCTATAGGACCATAAGTGGCAGTGCCCTAGGCTCTGTTGCTTTGTTTTTTAGATGTTTCAGGAAACACCATACACTTCTCCCGAGTGTCTGTTGGCAATTTACATCCCGCCCATCAGCATAACAAGGCTCCCAGTTCTCCATGGCCTGTCCTGCCTTTCTGGATTTTACACTTTTTTCAGATGGCCCTTTTGACCGGGGGGAAGTGAGACTTCATTGTAGTGCAGATTTCCTTTGCAAGCTTGCTTGGTTGGCCAAAAAGGGCGTATGCGTTTTTTCCTGAATATATTCAGGAAAAAACGCATACGCCCTTTTTGGCCAAGTGCATCATTGTGGACGTTCTGCCTCTTTTCCTATGCTTTCAATGCAATTCCAGTCTACCTCCTGAAATCGGTTTCCTGCAATTCTGCCCCGCTTTCAAGTCCTCTTGGCAGCCTTACTTCAGTCTATTTTTGGACGATAGCTGTCATTTATAACTCTGCAGGTTTGTGAATTACAGTGCCCCTGAGCTCCTTTCTTCAACTCGCTTTCTTGTGACCTGGCCGCAACACCGCAGGATGGCTTCAGGCCCTAATCTGGTTCCGGCACGGCACGCTGAGCCTTTGGTTATTTCCTCTTCCTGGTGGGAAATGAGAGTTAAATTTGCCCGTCCAGACACCTCCAGCTAGTCTCTCATTGGTTCTCGCTATTCCTGTTCATCTTCCGCAGAAATTGCAAACTGGGCCAAACAGGAGGTTAAAGGCGCTGACTCTCCAAGTGGGGAGAGTGTTAGTAAAGCGTCTGGAATGTTGCACCCGAGTACCAGGGGAGGAAAACTGAGACATATTTGAACACGTCTCCCATTCACATGGTTGATCATACTTGGGTTCCACATGCATGTTTTAGCTGAAGGAAGAATACCTTAAACCTGGAGAGTTAAGACCCGTGTAATGGGTACCATACAATATGACTTCAAAGGGTCTTCATTTGCTCACCGAACCTCTCCAATCCTATCACTGCTGCGTTTATGCCCCTGTACACATGCTTGATTCTCTTTCGGAGACATAGCAATCCATAGGTTTTAAGATACTTACTAGTCAGGTACATTCTTAGGCGTTTAATATGCGGTGTTGAGTCCATTTCGTTGAGCAAGGAGTAGCTCTTGTCTAATCCATATTTGACTTAAGGAACTTTATCTGTGCTCATTTCAATCTCTGGTTTTATGCAGCACCCCAACTCACCTTTACCCTTAAGCAAGCATAAGTTGGTTTTCTAAATTTGAGACCCTGTTCTGTTCTGTAATTCAGTTCCTGTGTAGCCAAGTTTACATTCCGTGTATTACTGATATCTTATGATGTTTCTTTTTCTGTGTGACTTACTTCAGTTAGAATCATCATACCTGAATCCACTCATTGTGCTGCTAAGGGCCTGATGACACAGATTTCATTGCTGAGTGATATTGCTTTGTAAGTAAATACCACAACTTCTTTATCCATTTTTCACTTTCTGCGATGTTGAACTTGTACTGTAAACGAGGTTCTTGTAAACAGAGGCGTCCCAAACTTTAGGGTGGCTGTGTCTTTTTGATTTTAATTTCCCTAAGGTATAGGACCATAAGTGGAAGTGCCCTAGGCTCTGTTGCTTTGTTTTTTAGATGTTTCAGGAAACACCATACACTTCTCCCGAGTGTCTGTTGGCAATTTACATCCCGCCCATCAGCATAACAAGGCTCCCAGTTCTCCATGGCCTGTCCTGCCTTTCTGGATTTTACACTTTTTTCAGATGGCCCTTTTGACCGGGGGGAAGTGAGACTTCATTGTAGTGCAGATTTCCTTTGCAAGCTTGCTTGGTTGGCCAAAAAGGGCGTATGCGTTTTTTCCTGAATATATTCAGGAAAAAACGCATACGCCCTTTTTGGCCAAGTGCATCATTGTGGACGTTCTGCCTCTTTTCCTATGCTTTCAATGCAATTCCAGTCTACCTCCTGAAATCGGTTTCCTGCAATTCTGCCCCGCTTTCAAGTCCTCTTGGCAGCCTTACTTCAGTCTATTTTTGGACGATAGCTGTCATTTATAACTCTGCAGGTTTGTGAATTACAGTGCCCCTGAGCTCCTTTCTTCAACTCGCTTTCTTGTGACCTGGCCGCAACACCGCAGGATGGCTTCAGGCCCTAATCTGGTTCCGGCCCGGCATGCTGAGCCTTTGGTTAATTCCTCTTCCTGGTGGGAAATGAGAGTTAAATTTGCCCGTCCAGACACCTCCAGCTAGCCTCTCATTGGTTCTCGCTATTCCTGTTCATCTTCCGCAGAAATTGCAAACTGGGCCAAACAGGAGGTTAAAGGGACTGACTCTCCAAGAGGGGAGAGTGTTAGTAAAGCGTCTGGAATGTTGCACGCGAGCACCAGGGGAGGAAAACTGAGACATATTTGAACACGTCTCCCGATCACATGGTTGATCATACTCTAGGTTCCACATGCATGTTTTAGCTGAAGGAAGAATACCTTAAACCTGGGTAGTTGAAACCCGTGGAATGGGTACCATGCAATATGACTTCAAAGGGTCTTCATTTGCTCACCGAACCTCTCCAATACTATCACTGCTGCGTTTATGCCCCTGTACACATGCTTGATTCTCTTTCAGAGACATAGCAATCCATAGGTTTTAAGATACTTACTAGTCAGGTACATTCTTAGGCGTTTAATATGCGGTGTTGAGTCCATTTCGTTGAGCAAGGAGTAGCTCTTGTCTATTCCATATTTGGCTTAAGGAACTTTATCTGTGCTCATTTCAATCTCTGGTTTTATGCAGCACCCCAACTCACCTTTCCCCTTAAGCAAGCATAAGTTGGTTTTCTAAATTTGAGTCCCTGTTCTGTTCTGTAATTCAGTTCCTGTGTAGCCAAGTTTACATTCCGTGTATTACTGATATCTTATGATGTTTCTTTTACTGTGTGACTTATTTCAGTTAGAATCATCATACCTGAATCCACTCATTGTGATGCTAAGGGCCTGATGACATAGATTTCATTGCTGAGTTATATTGCTTTGTAAGTAAATACCACATCTTCTTTATCCATTTTTCACTTTCTGCGATGTTGAACATGTACTGGAAACGAGGTTCTTGTAAACAGAGGCGTCCCAAACATTGGGGTGGCTGTGTCTTTTTGATTTTAATTTCCCTAAGCTATAGGACCATAAGTGGCAGTGCTCTAGGCTCTGTTGCTTTGTTTTTTAGATGTTTCAGGAAACACCATACACTTCTCCCGAGTGGTTGTTGGCAATTTACATCCCGCCCATCAGCATAACAAGGCTCCCAGTTCTCCATGGCCTGTCCTGCCTTTCTGGATTTTACACTTTTTTCAGATGGCCCTTTTGACCGGGGGGAAGTGAGACTTCATTGTAGTGCAGATTTCCTTTGCAAGCTTGCTTGGTTGGCCAAAAAGGGCGTATGCGTTTTTTCCTGAATATATTCAGGAAAAAACGCATACGCCCTTTTTGGCCAAGTGCATCATTGTGGACGTTCTGCCTCTTTTCCTATGCTTTCAATGCAATTTCAGTCTACCTCCTGAAATCGGTTTCCTGCAATTCTGCCCCGCTTTCAAGTCCTCTTGGCAGCCTTACTTCAGTCTATTTTTGGACGATAGCTGTCATTTATAACTCTGCAGGTTTGTGAATTACAGTGCCCCTGAGCTCCTTTCTTCAACTCGCTTTCTTTTGAGCTGGCCGCAACACCGCAGAATGGCTTCAGGCCCTAATCTGGTTCCGGTACGGCACGCTGAGCCTTTGGTTATTTCCTCTTCCTGTTGGGAAATGAGAGTTAAATTTGCCCGTCCAGACACCTCCAGCTAGCCTCTCATTGGTTCTCGCCATTCCTGTTCATCTTCCGCAGAAATTGCAAACTGTGCCAAACAGGAGGTTAAAGGCGCTGACTCTCCAAGTGGGGAGAGTGTTAGTAAAGCGTCTGGAATGTTGCACCCGAGTACCAGGGGAGGAAAACTGAGACATATTTGAACACGTCTCCTGATCACACGGTTGATCATACTCTGGGTTCCACATGCATGTTTTAGATGAAGGAAGAATACCTAAAACCTGGGTAATTGAAACCCGTGGAATGGGTACCATGCAATATGACTTCAAAGGGTCTTCATTTGCTCACCGAACCTCTCCAATCCTATCACTGCTGCGTTTATGCCCCTGTACACATGCTTGATTCTCTTTCGGAGACATAGCAATCCATAGGTTTTAAGATACTTACTAGTCAGGTACATTCTTAGGCGTTTAATATGCGGTGTTGAGTCCATTTCGTTGAGCAAGGAGTAGCTCTTGTCTATTCCATATTTGACTTAAGGAACTTTATCTGTGCTCATTTCAATCTCTGGTTTTATGCAGCACCCCAACTCACCTTTACCCTTAAGCAAGCATAAGTTGGTTTTCTAAATTTGAGACCCTGTTCTGTTCTGTAATTCAGTTCCTGTGTAGCCAAGTTTACATTCCGTGTATTAGTGATATCTTATGATGTTTCTTTTTCTGTGTGACTTATTTCAGTTAGAATCATCATACCTGAATCCACTCATTGTGATGCTAAGGGCCTGATGACATAGATTTCATTGCTGAGTGATATTGCTTTGTAAGTAAATACCACAACTTCTTTATCCATTTTTCACTTTCTGCGATGTTGAACTTGTACTGTAAACGAGGTTCTTGTAAACAGAGGCATCCCAAACTTTGGGGTGGCTGTGTCTTTTTGATTTTAATTTCCCTAAGCTATAGGACCATAAGTGGCAGTGCCCTAGGCTCTGTTGCTTTGTTTTTTAGATGTTTCAGGAAACACCATACACTTCTCCCGAGTGTCTGTTGGCAATTTACATCCCGCCCATCAGCATAACAAGGCTCCCAGTTCTCCATGGCCTGTCCTGCCTTTCTGGATTTTACACTTTTTTCAGATGGCCCTTTTGACCGGGAGGAAGTGAGACTTCATTGTAGTGCAGATGTCCTTTGCAAGCTTGCTTGGTTGGCCAAAAAGGGCGTATGCGTTTTTTCCTGAATATATTCAGGAAAAAACGCATACGCCCTTTTTGGCCAAGTGCATCATTGTGGACGTTCTGCCTCTTTTCCTATGCTTTCAATGCAATTCCAGTCTACCTCCTGAAATCGGTTTCCTGCAATTCTGCCCCGCTTTCAAGTCCTCTTGGCAGCCTTACTTCAGTCTATTTTTGGACGATAGCTGTCATTTATAACTCTGCAGGTTTGAGAATTACAGTGCCCCTGAGCTCCTTTCTTCAACTTGCTTTCTCGTGACCTGGCCGCAACACCGCAGGATGGCTTCAGGCCCTAATCTGGTTCCGGCACGGCACGCTGAGCCTTTGGTTAATTCCTCTTCCTGGTGGGAAATGAGAGTTAAATTTGCCCGTCCAGACACCTCCAGCTAGTCTCTCATTGGTTCTCACTATTCCTGTTCATCTTCCGCAGAAATTGCAAACTGGGCCAAACAGGAGGTTAAAGGGACTGACTCTCCAAGTGGGGAGAGTGTTAGTAAAGCGTCTGGAATGTTGCACCCGAGTACCAGGGGAAGAAAACTGAGACATATTTGAACACGTCTCCCGTTCACATGGTTGATCATACTTGGGTTCCACATGCATGTTTTAGCTGAAGGAAGAATACCTTAAACCTGGAGAGTTAAGACCCGTGTAATGGGTACCATGCAATATGACTTCAAAGGGTCTTCATTTGCTCACCGAACCTCTCCAATCCTATCACTGCTGCGTTTATGCCCCTGTACACATGCTTGATTCTCTTTCGGAGACATAGCAATCCATAGGTTTTAAGATACTTACTAGTCAGGTACATTCTTAGGCGTTTAATATGCGGTGTTGAGTCCATTTCGTTGAGCAAGGAGTAGCTCTTGTCTATTCCATATTTGACTTAAGGAACTTTATCTGTGCTCATTTCAATCTCTGGTTTTATGCAGCACCCCATCTCACCTTTACCCTTAAGCAAGCATAGTTGGTTTTCTAAATTTGAGACCCTGTTCTGTTCTGTAATTCAGTTCCTGTGTAGCCAAGTTTACATTCCGTGTATTACTGATATCTTATGATGTTTCTTTTTCTGTGTGACTTACTTCAGTTAGAATCATCATACCTGAATCCACTCATTGTGCTGCTCAGGGCCTGATGACACAGATTTCATTGCTGAGTGATATTGCTTTGTAAGTAAATACCACAACTTCTTTATCCATTTTTCACTTTCTGCGATGTTGAACTTGTACTGTAAACGAAGTTCTTGTAACAGAGCCGTTCCAAACTTTGGGGTGGCTGTGTCTTTTTGATTTTAATTTCCCTAAGCTATAGGACCATAAGTGGAAGTGCCCTAGGTTCTGTTGCTTTGTTTTTTAGATGTTTCAGGAAACACCATACACTTCTCCCGAGTGTCTGTTGGCAATTTACATCCCGCCCATCAGCATAACAAGGCTCCCAGTTCTCCATGGCCTGTCCTGCCTTTCTGGATTTTACACTTTTTTCAGATGGCCCTTTTGACCGGGGGGAAGTGAGACTTCATTGTAGTGCAGATTTCCTTTGCAAGCTTGCTTGGTTGGCCAAAAAGGGCGTATGCGTTTTTTCCTGAATATATTCAGGAAAAAACGCATACGCCCTTTTTGGCCAAGTGCATCATTGTGGACGTTCTGCCTCTTTTCCTATGCTTTCAATGCAATTCCAGTCTACCTCCTGAAATCGGTTTCCTGCAATTCTGCCCCGCTCTCAAGTCCTCTTGGCAGCCTTACTTCAGTCTATTTTTGGACGATAGCTGTCATTTATAACTCTGCAGGTTTTTGAATTACAGTGCCCCTGAGCTCCTTTCTTCAACTCGCTTTCTTGTGACCTGGCCGCAACACCGCAGGATGGCTTCAGGCCCTAATATGGTTCCGGTACGGCACGCTGAGCCTTTGGTTATTTCCTCTTCCTGGTGGGAAATGAGAGTTAAATTTGCCCGTCCAGACACCTCCAGCTAGCCTCTCATTGGTTCTCGCTATTCCTATTCATCTTCCGCAGAAATTGCAAACTGGGCCAAACAGGAGGTTAAAGGCGCTGACTCTCCAAGTGGGGAGAGTGTTAGTAAAGCGTCTGGAATGTTGCACCCGAGTACCAGGGGAGGAAAACTGAGACATATTTGAACACGTCTCCCGTTCACATGGTTGATCATACTTGGGTTCCACATGCATGTTTTAGCTGAAGGAAGAATACCTTAAACCTGGGTAGTTGAAACCCGTGGAATGGGTACCATGCAATATGACTTCAAAGGGTCTTCATTTGCTCACCGAACCTCTCCAATCCTATCACTGCTGCGTTTATGCCCCTGTACACATGCTTGATTCTCTTTCGGAGACATAGCAATCCATAGGTTTTAAGATACTTACAAGTCAGGTACATTCTTAGGCGTTTAATATGCGGTGTTGAGTCCATTTCGTTGAGCAAGGAGTAGCTCTTGTCTATTCCATATTTGACTTAAGGAACTTTATCTGTGCTCATTTCAATCTCTGGTTTTATGCAGCACCCCAACTCACCTTTCCCCTTAAGCAAGCATAAGTTGGTTTTCTAAATTTGAGACCCTGTTCTGTTCTGTAATTCAGTTCCTGTGTAGCCAAGTTTCCATTCCGTGTATTACTGATATCTTATGATGTTTCTTTTTCTGTGTGACTTATTTCAGTTAGAATCATCATACCTGAATCCACTCATTGTGCTGCTAAGGGCCTGATGACATAGATTTCATTGCTGAGTGATATTGCTTTGTAAGTGAATACCACAACTTCTTTATCCATTTTTCACTTTCTGCGATGTTGAACTTGTACTGTAAACGAGGTTCTTGTAAACAGAGCCGTTCCAAACTTTGGGGTGGCTGTGTCTTTTTGATTTTAATTTCCCTAAGCTATAGGACCATAAGTGGAAGTGCCCTAGGTTCTGTTGCTTTGTTTTTTAGATGTTTCAGGAAACACCATACACTTCTCCCGAGTGGTTGTTGGCAATTTACATCCCGCCCATCAGCATAACAAGGCTCCCAGTTCTCCATGGCCTGTCCTGCCTTTCTGGATTTTACACTTTTTTCAGATGGCCCTTTTGACCGGGGGGAAGTGAGACTTCATTGTAGTGCAGATTTCCTTTGCAAGCTTGCTTGGTTGGCCAAAAAGGGCGTATGCGTTTTTTCCTGAATATATTCAGGAAAAAACGCATACGCCCTTTTTGGCCAAGTGCATCATTGTGGACGTTCTGCCTCTTTTCCTATGCTTTCAATGCAATTCCAGTATACCTCCTGAAATCGGTTTCCTGCAATTCTCCCCCGCTTTCAAGTCCTCTTGGCAGCCTTACTTCAGTCTATTTTTGGACGATAGCTGTCATTTATAACTCTGCAGGTTTGAGAATTACAGTGCCCCTGAGCTCCTTTCTTCAACTTGCTTTCTCGTGACCTGGCCGCAACACCGCAGGATGGCTTCAGGCCCTAATCTGGTTCCGGCACGGCACGCTGAGCCTTTGGTTAATTCCTCTTCCTGGTGGGAAATGAGAGTTAAATTTGCCCGTCCAGACACCTCCAGCTAGTCTCTCATTGGTTCTCACTATTCCTGTTCATCTTCCGCAGAAATTGCAAACTGGGCCAAACAGGAGGTTAAAGGGACTGACTCTCCAAGTGGGGAGACTGTTAGTAAAGCGTCTGGAATGCTGCACCCGAGTACCAGGGGAGGAAAACTGAGACATATTTGAACACGTCTCCCGTTCACATGGTTGATCATACTTGGGTTCCACATGCATGTTTTAGCTGAAGGAAGAATACCTTAAACCTGGAGAGTTGAGACCCGTGGAATGGGTACCATGCAATATGACTTCAAAGGGTCTTCATTTGCTCACCGAACCTCTCCAATCCTATCACTGCTGCGTTTATGCCCCTGTACACATGCTTGATTCTCTTTCGGAGACATAGCAATCCATAGGTTTTAAGATACTTACTAGTCAGGTACATTCTTAGGCGTTTAATATGCGGTGTTGAGTCCATTTCGTTGAGCAAGGAGTAGCTCTTGTCTATTCCATATTTGACTTAAGGAACTTTATCTGTGCTCATTTCAATCTCTGGTTTTATGCAGCACCCCAACTCACCTTTACCCTTAAGCAAGCATAGTTGGTTTTCTAAATTTGAGACCCTGTTCTGTTCTGTAATTCAGTTCCTGTGTAGCCAAGTTTACATTCCGTGTATTACTGATATCTTATGATGTTTCTTTTTCTGTGTGACTTACTTCAGTTAGAATCATCATACCTGAATCCACTCATTGTGCCGCTAAGGGCCTGATGACACAGATTTCATTGCTGAGTGATATTGCTTTGTAAGTAAATACCACAACTTCTTTATCCATTTTTCACTTTCTGCGATGTTGAACTTGTACTGTAAACGAGGTTCTTGTAACAGAGCCGTTCCAAACTTTGGGGTGGCTGTGTCTTTTTGATTTTAATTTCCCTAAGCTATAGGACCATAAGTGGAAGTGCCCTAGGTTCTGTTGCTTTGTTTTTTAGATGTTTCAGGGAACACCATACACTTCTCCGGAGTGTCTGTTGGCAATTTACATCCCGCCCATCAGCATAACAAGGCTCCCAGTTCTCCATGGCCTGTCCTGCCTTTCTGGATTTTACACTTTTTTCAGATGGCCCTTTTGACCGGGGGGAAGTGAGACTTCATTGTAGTGCAGATTTCCTTTGCAAGCTTGCTTGGTTGGCCAAAAAGGGCGTATGCGTTTTTTCCTGAATATATTCAGGAAAAAACGCATACGCCCTTTTTGGCCAAGTGCATCATTGTGGACGTTCTGTCTCTTTTCCTATGCTTTCAATGCAATTCCAGTCTACCTCCTGAAATCGGTGTCCTGCAATTCTGCCCCGCTTTCAAGTCCTCTTGGCAGCCTTACTTCAGTCTATTTTTGGACGATAGCTGTCATTTATAACTCTGCAGGTTTTTGAATTACAGTGCCCCTGAGCTCCTTTCTTCAACTCGCTTTCTTGTGACCTGGCCGCAACACCGCAGGATGGCTTCAGGCCCTAATATGGTTCCGGTACGGCACGCTGAGCCTTTGGTTATTTCCTCTTCCTGGTGGGAAATGAGAGTTAAATTTGCCCGTCCAGACACCTCCAGCTAGCCTCTCATTGGTTCTCGCTATTCCTATTCATCTTCCGCAGAAATTGCAAACTGGGCCAAACAGGAGGTTAAAGGCGCTGACTCTCCAAGTGGGGAGAGTGTTAGTAAAGCGTCTGGAATGTTGCACCCGAGTACCAGGGGAGGAAAACTGAGACATATTTGAACACGTCTCCCGTTCACATGGTTGATCATACTTGGGTTCCACATGCATGTTTTAGCTGAAGGAAGAATACCTTAAACCTGGGTAGTTGAAACCCGTGGAATGGGTACCATGCAATATGACTTCAAAGGGTCTTCATTTGCTCACCGAACCTCTCCAATCCTATCACTGCTGCGTTTATGCCCCTGTACACATGCTTGATTCTCTTTCGGAGACATAGCAATCCATAGGTTTTAAGATACTTACAAGTCAGGTACATTCTTAGGCGTTTAATATGCGGTGTTGAGTCCATTTCGTTGAGCAAGGAGTAGCTCTTGTCTATTCCATATTTGACTTAAGGAACTTTATCTGTGCTCATTTCAATCTCTGGTTTTATGCAGCACCCCAACTCACCTTTCCCCTTAAGCAAGCATAAGTTGGTTTTCTAAATTTGAGACCCTGTTCTGTTCTGTAATTCAGTTCCTGTGTAGCCAAGTTTCCATTCCGTGTATTACTGATATCTTATGATGTTTCTTTTTCTGTGTGACTTATTTCAGTTAGAATCATCATACCTGAATCCACTCATTGTGCTGCTAAGGGCCTGATGACATAGATTTCATTGCTGAGTGATATTGCTTTGTAAGTGAATACCACAACTTCTTTATCCATTTTTCACTTTCTGCGATGTTGAACTTGTACTGTAAACGAGGTTCTTGTAAACAGAGCCGTTCCAAACTTTGGGGTGGCTGTGTCTTTTTGATTTTAATTTCCCTAAGCTATAGGACCATAAGTGGAAGTGCCCTAGGTTCTGTTGCTTTGTTTTTTAGATGTTTCAGGAAACACCATACACTTCTCCCGAGTGGTTGTTGGCAATTTACATCCCGCCCATCAGCATAACAAGGCTCCCAGTTCTCCATGGCCTGTCCTGCCTTTCTGGATTTTACACTTTTTTCAGATGGCCCTTTTGACCGGGGGGAAGTGAGACTTCATTGTAGTGCAGATTTCCTTTGCAAGCTTGCTTGGTTGGCCAAAAAGGGCGTATGCGTTTTTTCCTGAATATATTCAGGAAAAAACGCATACGCCCTTTTTGGCCAAGTGCATCATTGTGGACGTTCTGCCTCTTTTCCTATGCTTTCAATGCAATTCCAGTATACCTCCTGAAATCGGTTTCCTGCAATTCTCCCCCGCTTTCAAGTCCTCTTGGCAGCCTTACTTCAGTCTATTTTTGGACGATAGCTGTCATTTATAACTCTGCAGGTTTGAGAATTACAGTGCCCCTGAGCTCCTTTCTTCAACTTGCTTTCTCGTGACCTGGCCGCAACACCGCAGGATGGCTTCAGGCCCTAATCTGGTTCCGGCACGGCACGCTGAGCCTTTGGTTAATTCCTCTTCCTGGTGGGAAATGAGAGTTAAATTTGCCCGTCCAGACACCTCCAGCTAGTCTCTCATTGGTTCTCACTATTCCTGTTCATCTTCCGCAGAAATTGCAAACTGGGCCAAACAGGAGGTTAAAGCGACTGACTCTCCAAGTGGGGAGACTGTTAGTAAAGCGTCTGGAATGCTGCACCCGAGTACCAGGGGAGGAAAACTGAGACATATTTGAACACGTCTCCCGTTCACATGGTTGATCATACTTGGGTTCCACATGCATGTTTTAGCTGAAGGAAGAATACCTTAAACCTGGAGAGTTGAGACCCGTGGAATGGGTACCATGCAATATGACTTCAAAGGGTCTTCATTTGCTCACCGAACCTCTCCAATCCTATCACTGCTGCGTTTATGCCCCTGTACACATGCTTGATTCTCTTTCGGAGACATAGCAATCCATAGGTTTTAAGATACTTACTAGTCAGGTACATTCTTAGGCGTTTAATATGCGGTGTTGAGTCCATTTCGTTGAGCAAGGAGTAGCTCTTGTCTATTCCATATTTGACTTAAGGAACTTTATCTGTGCTCATTTCAATCTCTGGTTTTATGCAGCACCCCAACTCACCTTTACCCTTAAGCAAGCATAGTTGGTTTTCTAAATTTGAGACCCTGTTCTGTTCTGTAATTCAGTTCCTGTGTAGCCAAGTTTACATTCCGTGTATTACTGATATCTTATGATGTTTCTTTTTCTGTGTGACTTACTTCAGTTAGAATCATCATACCTGAATCCACTCATTGTGCTGCTAAGGGCCTGATGACACAGATTTCATTGCTGAGTGATATTGCTTTGTAAGTAAATACCACAACTTCTTTATCCATTTTTCACTTTCTGCGATGTTGAACTTGTACTGTAAACGAGGTTCTTGTAACAGAGCCGTTCCAAACTTTGGGGTGGCTGTGTCTTTTTGATTTTAATTTCCCTAAGCTATAGGACCATAAGTGGAAGTGCCCTAGGTTCTGTTGCTTTGTTTTTTAGATGTTTCAGGAAACACCATACACTTCTCCGGAGTGTCTGTTGGCAATTTACATCCCGCCCATCAGCATAACAAGGCTCCCAGTTCTCCATGGCCTGTCCTGCCTTTCTGGATTTTACACTTTTTTCAGATGGCCCTTTTGACCGGGGGGAAGTGAGACTTCATTGTAGTGCAGATTTCCTTTGCAAGCTTGCTTGGTTGGCCAAAAAGGGCGTATGCGTTTTTTCCTGAATATATTCAGGAAAAAACGCATACGCCCTTTTTGGCCAAGTGCATCATTGTGGACGTTCTGCCTCTTTTCCTATGCTTTCAATGCAATTCCAGTCTACCTCCTGAAATCGGTTTCCTGCAATTCTGCCCCGTATTCAAGTCCTCTTGGCAGCCTTACTTCAGTCTATTTTTGGACGATAGCTGTCATTTATAACTCTGCAGGTTTTTGAATTACAGTGCCCCTGAGCTCCTTTCTTCAACTCGCTTTCTTGTGACCTGGCCGCAACACCGCAGGATGGCTTCAGGCCCTAATATGGTTCCGGTACGGCACGCTGAGCCTTTGGTTATTTCCTCTTCCTGGTGGGAAATGAGAGTTAAATTTGCCCGTCCAGACACCTCCAGCTAGCCTCTCATTGGTTCTCGCTATTCCTATTCATCTTCCGCAGAAATTGCAAACTGGGCCAAACAGGAGGTTAAAGGCGCTGACTCTCCAAGTGGGGAGAGTGTTAGTAAAGCGTCTGGAATGTTGCACCCGAGTACCAGGGGAGGAAAACTGAGACATATTTGAACACGTCTCCCGTTCACATGGTTGATCATACTTGGGTTCCACATGCATGTTTTAGCTGAAGGAAGAATACCTTAAACCTGGGTAGTTGAAACCCGTGGAATGGGTACCATGCAATATGACTTCAAAGGGTCTTCATTTGCTCACCGAACCTCTCCAATCCTATCACTGCTGCGTTTATGCCCCTGTACACATGCTTGATTCTCTTTCGGAGACATAGCAATCCATAGGTTTTAAGATACTTACAAGTCAGGTACATTCTTAGGCGTTTAATATGCGGTGTTGAGTCCATTTCGTTGAGCAAGGAGTAGCTCTTGTCTAATCCATATTTGGCTTAAGGAACTTTATCTGTGCTCATTTCAATCTCTGGTTTTATGCAGCACCCCAACTCACCTTTACCCTTAAGCAAGCATAAGTTGTTTTTCTAAATTTGAGACCCTGTTCTGTTCTGTAATTCAGTTCCTGTGTAGCCAAGTTTCCATTCCATGTATTACTGATATCTTATGATGTTTCTTTTTCTGTGTGACTTATTTCAGTTAGAATCATCATACCTGAATCCACTCATTGTGCTGCTAAGGGCCTGATGACATAGATTTCATTGCTGAGTGATATTGCTTTGTAAGTGAATACCACAGCTTCTTTATCCATTTTTCACTTTATGCGATGTTGAACTTGTACTGTAAACGAGGTTCTTGTAAACAGAGCCGTTCCAAACTTTGGGGTGGCTGTGTGTTTTTGATTTTAATTTCCCTAAGCTATAGGACCATAAGTGGAAGTGCCCTAGGCTCTGTTGCTTTGTTTTTTAGATGTTTCAGGAAACACCATACACTTCTCCCGAGTGTCTGTTGGCAATTTACATCCCGCCCATCAGCATAACAAGGCTCCCAGTTCTCCATGGCCTGTCCTGCCTTTCTGGATTTTACACTTTTTTCAGATGGCCCTTTTGACCAGGGGGAAGTGAGACTTCATTGTAGTGCAGATTTCCTTTGCAAGCTTGCTTGGTTGGCCAAAAAGGGCGTATGCGTTTTTTCCTGAATATATTCAGGAAAAAACGCATACGCCCTTTTTGGCCAAGTGCATCATTGTGGACGTTCTGCCTCTTTTCCTATGCTTTCAATGCAATTCCAGTCTACCTCCTGAAATCGGTTTCCTGCAATTCTGCCCCGCTTTCAAGTCCTCTTGGCAGCCTTACTTCAGTCTATTTTTGGACGATAGCTGTCATTTATAACTCTGCAGGTTTGTGAATTACAGTGCCCCTGAGCTCCTTTCTTCAACTCGCTTTCTTGTGACCTGGCCGCAACACCGCAGGATGGCTTCAGGCCCTAATCTGGTTACGGCTCGGCACGCTGAGCCTTTGGTTATTTCCTCTTCCTGGTGGGAAATGAGAGTTAAATTTGCCCGTCCAGACACCTCCAGCTAGTCTCTCATTGGTTCTCGCTATTCCTGTTCATCTTCCGCAGAAATTGCAAACTGGGCCAAACAGGAGGTTAAAGGCGCTGACTCTCCAAGTGGGGAGAGTGTTAGTAAAGCGTCTGGAATGTTGCACCCGAGTACCAGGGGAGGAAAACTGAGACATATTTGAACACGTCTCCCATTCACATGGTTGATCATACTTGGGTTCCACATGCATGTTTTAGCTGAAGGAAGAATACCTTAAACCTGGAGAGTTAAGACCCGTGTAATGGGTACCATGCAATATGACTTCAAAGGGTCTTCATTTGCTCACCGAACCTCTCCAATCCTATCACTGCTGCGTTTATGCCCCTGTACACATGCTTGATTCTCTTTCGGAGACATAGCAATCCATAGGTTTTAAGATACTTACTAGTCAGGTACATTCTTAGGCGTTTAATATGCGGTGTTGAGTCCATTTCGTTGAGCAAGGAGTAGCTCTTGTCTAATCCATATTTGACTTAAGGAACTTTATCTGTGCTCATTTCAATCTCTGGTTTTATGCAGCACCCCAACTCACCTTTACCCTTAAGCAAGCATAAGTTGGTTTTCTAAATTTGAGACCCTGTTCTGTTCTGTAATTCAGTTCCTGTGTAGCCAAGTTTACATTCCGTGTATTACTGATATCTTATG
Source organism: Stenella coeruleoalba (assembly GCF_951394435.1). NCBI lineage: Eukaryota > Metazoa > Chordata > Mammalia > Artiodactyla > Delphinidae > Stenella > Stenella coeruleoalba. Next base: position 254,707 of record NW_027646115.1, on the reverse strand, counting down.
ATGTTTCTTTTTCTGTGTGACTTACTTCAGTTAGAATCATCATACCTGAATCCACTCATTGTGCTGCTAAGGGCCTGATGACACAGATTTCATTGCTGAGTGATATTGCTTTGTAAGTAAATACCACAACTTCTTTATCCATTTTTCACTTTCTGCGATGTTGAACTTGTACTGTAAACGAGGTTCTTGTAAACAGAGGCGTCCCAAACTTTGGGGTGGCTGTGTCTTTTTGATTTTAATTTCCCTAAGGTATAGGACCATAAGTGGAAGTGCCCTAGGCTCTGTTGCTTTGTTTTTTAGATGTTTCAGGAAACACCATACACTTCTCCCGAGTGTCTGTTGGCAATTTACATCCCGCCCATCAGCATAACAAGGCTCCCAGTTCTCCATGGCCTGTCCTGCCTTTCTGGATTTTACACTTTTTTCAGATGGCCCTTTTGACCGGGGGGAAGTGAGACTTCATTGTAGTGCAGATTTCCTTTGCAAGCTTGCTTGGTTGGCCAAAAAGGGCGTATGCGTTTTTTCCTGAATATATTCAGGAAAAAACGCATACGCCCTTTTTGGCCAAGTGCATCATTGTGGACGTTCTGCCTCTTTTCCTATGCTTTCAATGCAATTCCAGTCTACCTCCTGAAATCGGTTTCCTGCAATTCTGCCCCGCTTTCAAGTCCTCTTGGCAGCCTTACTTCAGTCTATTTTTGGACGATAGCTGTCATTTATAACTCTGCAGGTTTGTGAATTACAGTGCCCCTGAGCTCCTTTCTTCAACTCGCTTTCTTGTGACCTGGCCGCAACACCGCAGGATGGCTTCAGGCCCTAATCTGGTTCCGGCCCGGCATGCTGAGCCTTTGGTTAATTCCTCTTCCTGGTGTGAAATGAGAGTTAAATTTGCCCGTCCAGACACCTCCAGCTAGCCTCTCATTGGTTCTCGCTATTCCTGTTCATCTTCCGCAGAAATTGCAAACTGGGCCAAACAGGAGGTTAAAGGGACTGACTCTCCAAGAGGGGAGAGTGTTAGTAAAGCGTCTGGAATGTTGCACGCGAGTACCAGGGGAGGAAAACTGAAACATATTTGAACACGTCTCCCGATCACATGGTTGATCATACTCTAGGTTCCACATGCATGATTTAGCTGAAGGAAGAATACCTTAAATCTGGGTAGTTGAAACCCGTGGAATGGGTACCATGCAATATGACTTCAAAGGGTCTTCATTTGCTCACCGAACCTCTCCAATCCTATCACTGCTGCGTTTATGCCCCTGTACACATGCTTGATTCTCTTTCGGAGACATAGCAATCCATAGGTTTTAAGATACTTACTAGTCAGGTACATTCTTAGGCGTTTAATATGCGGTGTTGAGTCCATTTCGTTGAGCAAGGAGTAGCTCTTGTCTATTCCATATTTGACTTAAGGAACTTTATCTGTGCTCATTTCAATCTCTGGTTTTATGCAGCACCCCAACTCACCTTTCCCCTTAAGCAAGCATAAGTTGGTTTTCTAAATTTGAGACCCTGTTCTGTTCTGTAATTCAGTTCCTGTGTAGCCAAGTTTACATTCCGTGTATTACTGATATCTTATGATGTTTCTTTTTCTGTGTGACTTACTTCAGTTAGAATCACCATACCTGAATCCACTCATTGTGCTGCTAAGGGCCTGATGACACAGATTTCATTGCTGAGTGATATTGCTTTGTAACTAAATACCACAACTTCTTTATCCATTTTTCACTTTCTGCGATGTTGAACTTGTACTGTAAACGAGGTTCTTGTAAACAGAGCCGTTCCAAACATTGGGGTGGCTGTGTCTTTTTGATTTTAATTTCCCTAAGGTATAGGACCATAAGTGGAAGTGCCCTAGGTTCTGTTGCTTTGTTTTTTAGATGTTTCAGGAAACACCATACACTTCTCCCGAGTGCTTGTTGGCAATTTACATCCCGCCCATCAGCATAGCAAGGCTCCCAGTTCTCAATGGCCTGTTGCCTTTCTGGATTTTACACTTTTTTCAGATGGCCCTTTTGACCGGGGGGAAGTGAGACTTCATTGTAGTGCAGATTTCCTTTGCAAGCTTGCTTGGTTGGCCAAAAAGGGCGTATGCGTTTTTTCCTGAATATATTCAGGAAAAAACGCATACGCCCTTTTTGGCCAAGTGCATCATTGTGGACGTTCTGCCTCTTTTCCTATGCTTTCAATGCAATTCCAGTCTACCTCCTGAAATCGGTTTCCTGCAATTCTGCCCCGCTTTCAAGTCCTCTTGGCAGCCTTACTTCAGTCTATTTTTGGACGATAGCTGTCATTTATAACTCTGCAGGTTTGTGAATTACAGTGCCCCTGAGCTCCTTTCTTCAACTCGCTTTCTTGTGACCTGGCCGCAACACCGCAGGATGGCTTCAGGCCCTAATCTGGTTCCGGCCCGGCATGCTGAGCCTTTGGTTAATTCCTCTTCCTGGTGGGAAATGAGAGTTAAATTTGCCCGTCCAGACACCTCCAGCTAGTCTCTCATTGGTTCTCGCTATTCCTGTTCATCTTCCGCAGAATTTGCAAACTGGGCCAAACAGGAGGTTAAAGGCGCTGACTCTCCAAGTGGGGAGAGTGTTAGTAAAGCGTCTGGAATGTTGCACCCGAGTACCAGGGGAGGAAAACTGAGACATATTTGAACACGTCTCCCGATCACATGGTTGATCATACTCTAGGTTCCACATGCATGTTTTAGCTGAAGGAAGAATACCTTAAACCTGGGTAGTTGAAACCCGTGGAATGGGTACCATGCAATATGACTTCAAAGGGTCTTCATTTGCTCACCGAACCTCTCCAATCCTATCACTGCTGCGTTTATGCCCCTGTACACATGCTTGATTCTCTTTCGGAGACATAGCAATCCATAGGTTTTAAGATACTTACTAGTCAGGTACATTCTTAGGCGTTTAATATGCGGTGTTGAGTCCATTTCGTTGAGCAAGGTGTAGCTCTTGTCTATTCCATATTTGACTTAAGGAACTTTATCTGTGCTCATTTCAATCTCTGGTTTTATGCAGCACCCCAACTCACCTTTCCCCTTAAGCAAGCATAAGTTGGTTTTCTAAATTTGAGACCCTGTTCTGTTCTGTAATTCAGTTCCTGTGTAGCCAAGTTTACATTCCGTGTATTACTGATATCTTATGATGTTTCTTTTTCTGTGTGACTTACTTCAGTTAGAATCACCATACCTGAATCCACTCATTGTGCTGCTAAGGGCCTGATGACACAGATTTCATTGCTGAGTGATATTGCTTTGTAACTAAATACCACAACTTCTTTATCCATTTTTCACTTTCTGCGATGTTGAACTTGTACTGTAAACGAGGTTCTTGTAAACAGAGCCGTTCCAAACATTGGGGTGGCTGTGTCTTTTTGATTTTAATTTCCCTAAGGTATAGGACCATAAGTGGAAGTGCCCTAGGTTCTGTTGCTTTGTTTTTTAGATGTTTCAGGAAACACCATACACTTCTCCCGAGTGCTTGTTGGCAATTTACATCCCGCCCATCAGCATAGCAAGGCTCCCAGTTCTCAATGGCCTGTTGCCTTTCTGGATTTTACACTTTTTTCAGATGGCCCTTTTGACCGGGGGGAAGTGAGACTTCATTGTAGTGCAGATTTCCTTTGCAAGCTTGCTTGGTTGGCCAAAAAGGGCGTATGCGTTTTTTCCTGAATATATTCAGGAAAAAACGCATACGCCCTTTTTGGCCAAGTGCATCATTGTGGACGTTCTGCCTCTTTTCCTATGCTTTCAATGCAATTCCAGTCTACCTCCTGAAATCGGTTTCCTGCAATTCTGCCCCGCTTTCAAGTCCTCTTGGCAGCCTTACTTCAGTCTATTTTTGGACGATAGCTGTCATTTATAACTCTGCAGGTTTGTGAATTACAGTGCCCCTGAGCTCCTTTCTTCAACTCGCTTTCTTGTGACCTGGCCGCAACACCGCAGGATGGCTTCAGGCCCTAATCTGGTTCCGGCCCGGCATGCTGAGCCTTTGGTTAATTCCTCTTCCTGGTGGGAAATGAGAGTTAAATTTGCCCGTCCAGACACCTCCAGCTAGTCTCTCATTGGTTCTCGCTATTCCTGTTCATCTTCCGCAGAAATTGCAAACTGGGCCAAACAGGAGGTTAAAGGCGCTGACTCTCCAAGTGGGGAGAGTGTTAGTAAAGCGTCTGGAATGTTGCACCCGAGTACCAGGGGAGGAAAACTGAGACATATTTGAACACGTCTCCCGATCACATGGTTGATCATACTCTAGGTTCCACATGCATGTTTTAGCTGAAGGAAGAATACCTTAAACCTGGGTAGTTGAAACCCGTGGAATGGGTACCATGCAATATGACTTCAAAGGGTCTTCATTTGCTCACCGAACCTCTCCAATCCTATCACTGCTGCGTTTATGCCCCTGTACACATGCTTGATTCTCTTTCGGAGACATAGCAATCCATAGGTTTTAAGATACTTACTAGTCAGGTACATTCTTAGGCGTTTAATATGCGGTGTTGAGTCCATTTCGTTGAGCAAGGTGTAGCTCTTGTCTATTCCATATTTGACTTAAGGAACTTTATCTGTGCTCATTTCAATCTCTGGTTTTATGCAGCACCCCAACTCACCTTTCCCCTTAAGCAAGCATAAGTTGGTTTTCTAAATTTGAGACCCTGTTCTGTTCTGTAATTCAGTTCCTGTGTAGCCAAGTTTACATTCCGTGTATTACTGATATCTTATGATGTTTCTTTTTCTGTGTGACTTACTTCAGTTAGAATCACCATACCTGAATCCACTCATTGTGCTGCTAAGGGCCTGATGACACAGATTTCATTGCTGAGTGATATTGCTTTGTAACTAAATACCACAACTTCTTTATCCATTTTTCACTTTCTGCGATGTTGAACTTGTACTGTAAACGAGGTTCTTGTAAACAGAGCCATTCCAAACATTGGGGTGGCTGTGTCTTTTTGATTTTAATTTCCCTAAGGTATAGGACCATAAGTGGAAGTGCCCTAGGTTCTGTTGCTTTGTTTTTTAGATGTTTCAGGAAACACCATACACTTCTCCCGAGTGCTTGTTGGCAATTTACATCCCGCCCATCAGCATAGCAAGGCTCCCAGTTCTCAATGGCCTGTTGCCTTTCTGGATTTTACACTTTTTTCAGATGGCCCTTTTGACCGGGGGGAAGTGAGACTTCATTGTAGTGCAGATTTCCTTTGCAAGCTTGCTTGGTTGGCCAAAAAGGGCGTATGCGTTTTTTCCTGAATATATTCAGGAAAAAACGCATACGCCCTTTTTGGCCAAGTGCATCATTGTGGACGTTCTGCCTCTTTTCCTATGCTTTCAATGCAATTCCAGTCTACCTCCTGAAATCGGTTTCCTGCAATTCTGCCCCGCTTTCAAGTCCTCTTGGCAGCCTTACTTCAGTCTATTTTTGGACGATACCTGTCATTTATAACTCTGCAGGTTTGTGAATTACAGTGCCCCTGAGCTCCTTTCTTCAACTCGCTTTCTTTTGAGCTGGCCGCAACACCGCAGGATGGCTTCAGGCCCTAATCTGGTTCCGGTACGGCACGCTGAGCCTTTGGTTATTTCCTCTTCCTGGTGGGAAATGAGAGTTAAATTTGCCCGTCCAGACACCTCCAGCTAGCCTCTCATTGGTTCTCACTATTCCTGTTCATCTTCCGCAGAAATTGCAAACTGGGCCAAACAGGAGGTTAAAGGGACTGACTCTCCAAGTGGGGAGAGTGTTAGTAAAGCGTCTGGAATGTTGCACCCGAGTACCAGGGGAGGAAAACTGAGACATATTTGAACACGTCTCCCGATCACATGGTTGATCATACTCTAGGTTCCACATGCATGTTTTAGCTGAAGGAAGAATACCTTAAACCTGGGTGGTTGAAACCCGTGGAATGGGTACCATGCAATATGACTTCAAAGGGTCTTCATTTGCTCACCGAACCTCTCCAATCCTATCACTGCTGCGTTTATGCCCCTGTACACATGCTTGATTCTCTTTTGGAGACATAGCAATCCATAGGTTTTAAGATACTTACTAGTCAGGTACATTCTTAGGCGTTTAATATGCGGTGTTGAGTCCATTTCGTTGAGCAAGGAGTAGCTCTTGTCTATTCCATATTTGGCTTAAGGAACTTTATCTGTGCTCATTTCAATCTCTGGTTTTATGCAGCACCCCAACTCACCTTTACCCTGAAGCAAGCATAAGTTGGTTTTCTAAATTTGAGACCCTGTTCTGTTCTGTAATTCAGTTCCTGTGTAGCCAAGTTTACATTCCGTGTATTACTGATATCTTATGATGTTTCTTTTTCTGTGTGACTTATTTCAGTTAGAATCATCATACCTGAATCCACTCATTGTGCTGCTAAGGGCCTGATGACATAGATTTCATTGCTGAGTGATATTGCTTTGTAAGTGAATACCACAACTTCTTTATCCATTTTTCACTTTCTGCGATGTTGAACTTGTACTGTAAACGAGATTCTTGTAAACAGAGCCGTTCCAAACTTCGGGGTGGCTGTGTCTTTTTGATTTTAATTTCCCTAAGCTATAGGACCATAAGTGGAAGTGCCCTAGGCTCTGTTGCTTTGTTTTTTAGATGTTTCAGGAAACACCATACACTTCTCCCGAGTGTCTGTTGGCAATTTACATCCCGCCCATCAGCATAACAAGGCTCCCAGTTCTCAATGGCTTGTTGCCTTTCTGGATTTTACAATTTTTTCAGATGGCCCTTTTGACCGGGGGTAAGTGAGACTTCATTGTAGTGCAGATTTCCTTTGCAAGCTTGCTTGGTTGGCCAAAAAGGGCGTATGCGTTTTTTCCTGAATATATTCAGGAAAAAACGCATACGCCCTTTTTGGCCAAGTGCATCATTGTGGACGTTCTGCCTCTTTTCCTATGCTTTCAATGCAATTCCAGTCTACCTCCTGAAATCGGTTTCCTGCAATTCTGCCCCGCTTTCAAGTCCTCTTGGCAGCCTTACTTCAGTCTATTTTTGGACGATAGCTGTCATTTATAACTCTGCAGGTTTGTGAATTACAGTGCCCCTGAGCTCCTTTCTTCAACTCGCTTTCTTGTGACCTGGCCGCAACACCGCAGGATGGCTTCAGGCCCTAAACTGTTTCCGGCCCGGCATGCTGAGCCTTCGGTTAATTCCTCTTCCTGGTGGGAAATGAGAGTTAAATTTGCCCGTCCAGACACCTCCAGCTAGCCTCTCATTGGTTCTCGCTATTCCTGTTCATCTTCCGCAGAAATTGCAAACTGGGCCAAACAGGAGGTTAAAGGGACTGACTCTCCAAGTGGGGAGAGTGTTAGTAAAGCGTCTGGAATGTTGCACCCGAGTACCAGGGGAGGAAAACTGAGACATATTTGAACACGTCTCCCGATCACATGGTTGATCATACTCTAGGTTCCACATGCATGTTTTAGCTGAAGGAAGAATACCTTAAACCTGGGTAGTTGAAAACCGTGGAATGGGTACCATGCAATATGACTTCAAAGGGTCTTCATTTGCTCACCGAACCTCTCCAATCCTATCACTGCTGCGTTTATGCCCCTGTACACATGCTTGATTCTCTTTTGGAGACATAGCAATCCATAGGTTTTAAGATACTTACTAGTCAGGTACATTCTTAGGCGTTTAATATGGGGTGTTGAGTCCATTTCGTTGAGCAAGGAGTAGCTCTTGTCTATTCCATATTTGGCTTAAGGAACTTTATCTGTGCTCATTTCAATCTCTGGTTTTATGCAGCACCCCAACTCACCTTTACCCTTAAGTAAGAATAAGTTGGTTTTCTAAATTTGAGACCCTGTTCTGTTCTGTAATTCAGTTCCTGTGTAGCCAAGTTTACATTCCGTGTATTACTGATATCTTATGATGTTTCTTTTTCTGTGTGACTTATTTCAGTTAGAATCATCATACCTGAATCCACTCATTGTGCTGCTAAGGGCCTGATGACACAGATTTCATTGCTGAGTGATATTGCTTTGTAAGTAAATACCACAACTTCTTTATCCATTTTTCACTTTCTGCGATGTTGAACTTGTACTGTAAACGAGGTTCTTGTAAACAGAGCCGTTCCAAACTTTGGGGTGGCTGTGTCTTTTTGATTTTAATTTCCCTAAGCTATAGGACCATAAGTGGCAGTGCCCTAGGTTCTGTTGCTTTCTTTTTTAGATGTTTCAGGAAACACCATACACTTCTCCCGAGTGGTTGTTGGCAATTTACATCCCGCCCATCAGCATAACAAGGCTCCCAGTTCTCCATGGCCTGTCCTGCCTTTCTGGATTTTACACTTTTTTCAGATGGCCCTTTTGACCGGGGGGAAGTGAGACTTCATTGTAGTGCAGATTTCCTTTGCAAGCTTGCTTGGTTGGCCAAAAAGGGCGTATGCGTTTTTTCCTGAATATATTCAGGAAAAAACGCATACGCCCTTTTTGGCCAAGTGCATCATTGTGGACGTTCTGCCTCTTTTCCTATGCTTTCAATGCAATTCCAGTCTACCTCCTGAAATCGGTTTCCTGCAATTCTGCCCCGCTTTCAAGTCCTCTTGGCAGCCTTACTTCAGTCTATTTTTGGACGATAGCTGTCATTTATAACTCTGCAGGTTTGTGAATTACAGTGCCCCTGAGCTCCTTTCTTCAACTCGCTTTCTTTTGAGCTGGCCGCAACACCGCAGGATGGCTTCAGGCCCTAATCTGGTTCCGGTACGGCACGCTGAGCCTTTGGTTATTTCCTCTTCCTGGTGGGAAATGAGAGTTAAATTTGCCCGTCCAGACACCTCCAGCTAGCCTCTCATTGGTTCTCGCTATTCCTGTTCATCTTCCGCAGAAATTGCAAACTGGGCCAAACAGGAGGTTAAAGGCGCTGACTCTCCAAGTGGGGAGAGTGTTAGTAAAGCGTCTGGAATGTTGCACCCGAGTACCAGGGGAGGAAAACTGAGACATATTTGAACACGTCTCCCGATCACATGGTTGATCATACTCTAGGTTCCACATGCATGTTTTAGCTGAAGGAAGAATACCTTAAACCTGGGTAGTTGAAACCCGTGGAATGGGTACCATGCAATATGACTTCAAAGGGTCTTCATTTGCTCACCGAACCTCTCCAATCCTATCACTGCTGTGTTTATGCCCCTGTACACAAGCTTGATTCTCTTTCGGAGACATAGCAATCCATAGGTTTTAAGATACTTACTAGTCAGGTACATTCTTAGGCGTTTAATATGCGGTGTTGAGTCCATTTCGTTGAGCAAGGAGTACCTCTTGTCTATTCCATATTTGGCTTAAGGAACTTTATCTGTGCTCATTTCAATCTCTGGTTTTATGCAGCACCCCAACTCACCTTTCCCCTTAAGCAAGCATAAGTTGGTTTTCTAAATTTGAGACCCTGTTCTGTTCTGTAATTCAGTTCCTCTGGAGCCAAGTTTCCATTCCGTGTATTACTGATATCTTATGATGTTTCTTTTTCTGTGTGACTTATTTCAGTTAGAATCATCATACCTGAATCCACTCATTGTGCTGCTAACGGCCTGATGACATAGATTTCATTGCTGAGTGATATTGCTTTGTAAGTGAATACCACAACTTCTTTATCCATTTTTCACTTTCTGCGATGTTGAACTTGTACTGTAAACGAGGTTCTTGTAAACAGAGCCGTTCCAAACTTTGGGGTGGCTGTGTCTTTTTGATTTTAATTTCCCTAAGCTATAGGACCATAAGTGGAAGTGCCCTAGGCTCTGTTGCTTTCTTTTTTAGATGTTTCAGGAAACACCATACACTTCTCCCGAGTGGTTGTTGGCAATTTACATCCCGCCCATCAGCATAGCAAGGCTCCCAGTTCTCAATGGCCTGTTGCCTTTCTGGATTTTACACTTTTTTCAGATGGCCCTTTTGACCGGGGGGAAGTGAGACTTCATTGTAGTGCAGATTTCCTTTGCAAGCTTGCTTGGTTGGCCAAAAAGGGCGTATGCGTTTTTTCCTGAATATATTCAGGAAAAAACGCATACGCCCTTTTTGGCCAAGTGCATCATTGTGGACGTTCTGCCTCTTTTCCTATGCTTTCAATGCAATTCCAGTCTACCTCCTGAAATCGGTTTCCTGCAATTCTGCCCCGCTTTCAAGTCCTCTTGGCAGCCTTACTTCAGTCTATTTTTGGACGATAGCTGTCATTTATAACTCTGCAGGTTTGTGAATTACAGTGCCCCTGAGCTCCTTTCTTCAACTCGCTTTCTTGTGACCTGGCCGCAACACCGCAGGATGGCTTCAGGCCCTAATCTGGTTCCGGCACGGCACGCTGAGCCTTTGGTTATTTCCTCTTCCTGGTGGGAAATGAGAGTTAAATTTGCCCGTCCAGACACCTCCAGCTAGTCTCTCATTGGTTCTCGCTATTCCTGTTCATCTTCCGCAGAAATTGCAAACTGGGCCAAACAGGAGGTTAAAGGCGCTGACTCTCCAAGTGGGGAGAGTGTTAGTAAAGCGTCTGGAATGTTGCACCCAAGTACCAGGGGAGGAAAACTGAGACATATTTGAACACGTCTCCCATTCACATGGTTGATCATACTTGGGTTCCACATGCATGTTTTAGCTGAAGGAAGAATACCTTAAACCTGGGTAGTTGAAACCCGTGGAATGGGTACCATGCAATATGACTTCAAAGGGTCTTCATTTGCTCACCGAACCTCTCCAATCCTATCACTGCTGTGTTTATGCCCCTGTACACATGCTTGATTCTCTTTCGGAGACATAGCAATCCATAGGTTTTAAGATACTTACTAGTCAGGTACATTCTTAGGCGTTTAATATGCGGTGTTGAGTCCATTTCGTTGAGCAAGGAGTACCTCTTGTCTATTCCATATTTGGCTTAAGGAACTTTATCTGTGCTCATTTCAATCTCTGGTTTTATGCAGCACCCCAACTCACCTTTACCCTTAAGCAAGCATAAGTTGGTTTTCTAAATTTGAGACCCTGTTCTGTTCTGTAATTCAGTTCCTCTGGAGCCAAGTTTCCATTCCGTGTATTACTGATATCTTATGATGTTTCTTTTTCTGTGTGACTTATTTCAGTTAGAATCATCATACTTGAATCCACTCATTGTGCTGCTAAGGGCCTGATGACATAGATTTCATTGCTGAGTGATATTGCTTTATAAGTAAATACCACAACTTCTTTATCCATTTTTCACTTTCTGCGATGTTGAACTTGTACTGTAAACGAGGTTCTTGTAAACAGAGGCGTCCCAAATTTTGGGGTGGCTGTGTCTTTTTGATTTTAATTTCCCTAAGCTATAGGACCATAAGTGGAAGTGCCCTAGGCTCTGTTGCTTTGTTTTTTAGATGTTTCAGGAAACACCATACACTTCTCCCGAGTGTCTGTTGGCAATTTACATCCCGCCCATCAGCATAACAAGGCTCCCAGTTCTCAATGGCTTGTTGCCTTTCTGGATTTTACAATTTTTTCAGATGGCCCTTTTGACCGGGGGTAAGTGAGACTTCATTGTAGTGCAGATTTCCTTTGCAAGCTTGCTTGGTTGGCCAAAAAGGGCGTATGCGTTTTTTCCTGAATATATTCAGGAAAAAACGCATACGCCCTTTTTGGCCAAGTGCATCATTGTGGACGTTCTGCCTCTTTTCCTATGCTTTCAATGCAATTCCAGTCTACCTCCTGAAATCGGTTTCCTGCAATTCTGCCCCGCTTTCAAGTCCTCTTGGCAGCCTTACTTCAGTCTATTTTTGGACGATAGCTGTCATTTATAACTCTGCAGGTTTGTGAATTACAGTGCCCCTGAGCTCCTTTCTTCAACTCGCTTTCTTGTGACCTGGCCGCAACACCGCAGGATGGCTTCAGGCCCTAAACTGTTTCCGGCCCGGCATGCTGAGCCTTCGGTTAATTCCTCTTCCTGGTGGGAAATGAGAGTTAAATTTGCCCGTCCAGACACCTCCAGCTAGCCTCTCATTGGTTCTCGCTATTCCTGTTCATCTTCCGCAGAAATTGCAAACTGGGCCAAACAGGAGGTTAAAGGGACTGACTCTCCAAGTGGGGAGAGTGTTAGTAAAGCGTCTGGAATGTTGCACCCGAGTACCAGGGGAGGAAAACTGAGACATATTTGAACACGTCTCCCGATCACATGGTTGATCATACTCTAGGTTCCACATGCATGTTTTAGCTGAAGGAAGAATACCTTAAACCTGGGTAGTTGAAAACCGTGGAATGGGTACCATGCAATATGACTTCAAAGGGTCTTCATTTGCTCACCGAACCTCTCCAATCCTATCACTGCTGCGTTTATGCCCCTGTACACATGCTTGATTCTCTTTTGGAGACATAGCAATCCATAGGTTTTAAGATACTTACTAGTCAGGTACATTCTTAGGCGTTTAATATGGGGTGTTGAGTCCATTTCGTTGAGCAAGGAGTAGCTCTTGTCTATTCCATATTTGGCTTAAGGAACTTTATCTGTGCTCATTTCAATCTCTGGTTTTATGCAGCACCCCAACTCACCTTTACCCTTAAGTAAGAATAAGTTGGTTTTCTAAATTTGAGACCCTGTTCTGTTCTGTAATTCAGTTCCTGTGTAGCCAAGTTTACATTCCGTGTATTACTGATATCTTATGATGTTTCTTTTTCTGTGTGACTTATTTCAGTTAGAATCATCATACCTGAATCCACTCATTGTGCTGCTAAGGGCCTGATGACACAGATTTCATTGCTGAGTGATATTGCTTTGTAAGTAAATACCACAACTTCTTTATCCATTTTTCACTTTCTGCGATGTTGAACTTGTACTGTAAACGAGGTTCTTGTAAACAGAGCCGTTCCAAACTTTGGGGTGGCTGTGTCTTTTTGATTTTAATTTCCCTAAGCTATAGGACCATAAGTGGCAGTGCCCTAGGTTCTGTTGCTTTCTTTTTTAGATGTTTCAGGAAACACCATACACTTCTCCCGAGTGGTTGTTGGCAATTTACATCCCGCCCATCAGCATAACAAGGCTCCCAGTTCTCCATGGCCTGTCCTGCCTTTCTGGATTTTACACTTTTTTCAGATGGCCCTTTTGACCGGGGGGAAGTGAGACTTCATTGTAGTGCAGATTTCCTTTGCAAGCTTGCTTGGTTGGCCAAAAAGGGCGTATGCGTTTTTTCCTGAATATATTCAGGAAAAAACGCATACGCCCTTTTTGGCCAAGTGCATCATTGTGGACGTTCTGCCTCTTTTCCTATGCTTTCAATGCAATTCCAGTCTACCTCCTGAAATCGGTTTCCTGCAATTCTGCCCCGCTTTCAAGTCCTCTTGGCAGCCTTACTTCAGTCTATTTTTGGACGATAGCTGTCATTTATAACTCTGCAGGTTTGTGAATTACAGTGCCCCTGAGCTCCTTTCTTCAACTCGCTTTCTTTTGAGCTGGCCGCAACACCGCAGGATGGCTTCAGGCCCTAATCTGGTTCCGGTACGGCACGCTGAGCCTTTGGTTATTTCCTCTTCCTGGTGGGAAATGAGAGTTAAATTTGCCCGTCCAGACACCTCCAGCTAGCCTCTCATTGGTTCTCGCTATTCCTGTTCATCTTCCGCAGAAATTGCAAACTGGGCCAAACAGGAGGTTAAAGGCGCTGACTCTCCAAGTGGGGAGAGTGTTAGTAAAGCGTCTGGAATGTTGCACCCGAGTACCAGGGGAGGAAAACTGAGACATATTTGAACACGTCTCCCGATCACATGGTTGATCATACTCTAGGTTCCACATGCATGTTTTAGCTGAAGGAAGAATACCTTAAACCTGGGTAGTTGAAACCCGTGGAATGGGTACCATGCAATATGACTTCAAAGGGTCTTCATTTGCTCACCGAACCTCTCCAATCCTATCACTGCTGTGTTTATGCCCCTGTACACATGCTTGATTCTCTTTCGGAGACATAGCAATCCATAGGTTTTAAGATACTTACTAGTCAGGTACATTCTTAGGCGTTTAATATGCGGTGTTGAGTCCATTTCGTTGAGCAAGGAGTACCTCTTGTCTATTCCATATTTGGCTTAAGGAACTTTATCTGTGCTCATTTCAATCTCTGGTTTTATGCAGCACCCCAACTCACCTTTCCCCTTAAGCAAGCATAAGTTGGTTTTCTAAATTTGAGACCCTGTTCTGTTCTGTAATTCAGTTCCTCTGGAGCCAAGTTTCCATTCCGTGTATTACTGATATCTTATGATGTTTCTTTTTCTGTGTGACTTATTTCAGTTAGAATCATCATACCTGAATCCACTCATTGTGCTGCTAACGGCCTGATGACATAGATTTCATTGCTGAGTGATATTGCTTTGTAAGTGAATACCACAACTTCTTTATCCATTTTTCACTTTCTGCGATGTTGAACTTGTACTGTAAACGAGGTTCTTGTAAACAGAGCCGTTCCAAACTTTGGGGTGGCTGTGTCTTTTTGATTTTAATTTCCCTAAGCTATAGGACCATAAGTGGAAGTGCCCTAGGCTCTGTTGCTTTCTTTTTTAGATGTTTCAGGAAACACCATACACTTCTCCCGACTGGTTGTTGGCAATTTACATCCCGCCCATCAGCATAGCAAGGCTCCCAGTTCTCAATGGCCTGTTGCCTTTCTGGATTTTACACTTTTTTCAGATGGCCCTTTTGACCGGGGGGAAGTGAGACTTCATTGTAGTGCAGATTTCCTTTGCAAGCTTGCTTGGTTGGCCAAAAAGGGCGTATGCGTTTTTTCCTGAATATATTCAGGAAAAAACGCATACGCCCTTTTTGGCCAAGTGCATCATTGTGGACGTTCTGCCTCTTTTCCTATGCTTTCAATGCAATTCCAGTCTACCTCCTGAAATCGGTTTCCTGCAATTCTGCCCCGCTTTCAAGTCCTCTTGGCAGCCTTACTTCAGTCTATTTTTGGACGATAGCTGTCATTTATAACTCTGCAGGTTTGTGAATTACAGTGCCCCTGAGCTCCTTTCTTCAACTCGCTTTCTTGTGACCTGGCCGCAACACCGCAGGATGGCTTCAGGCCCTAATCTGGTTCCGGCACGGCACGCTGAGCCTTTGGTTATTTCCTCTTCCTGGTGGGAAATGAGAGTTAAATTTGCCCGTCCAGACACCTCCAGCTAGTCTCTCATTGGTTCTCGCTATTCCTGTTCATCTTCCGCAGAAATTGCAAACTGGGCCAAACAGGAGGTTAAAGGCGCTGACTCTCCAAGTGGGGAGAGTGTTAGTAAAGCGTCTGGAATGTTGCACCCAAGTACCAGGGGAGGAAAACTGAGACATATTTGAACACGTCTCCCATTCACATGGTTGATCATACTTGGGTTCCACATGCATGTTTTAGCTGAAGGAAGAATACCTTAAACCTGGGTAGTTGAAACCCGTGGAATGGGTACCATGCAATATGACTTCAAAGGGTCTTCATTTGCTCACCGAACCTCTCCAATCCTATCACTGCTGTGTTTATGCCCCTGTACACATGCTTGATTCTCTTTCGGAGACATAGCAATCCATAGGTTTTAAGATACTTACTAGTCAGGTACATTCTTAGGCGTTTAATATGCGGTGTTGAGTCCATTTCGTTGAGCAAGGAGTACCTCTTGTCTATTCCATATTTGGCTTAAGGAACTTTATCTGTGCTCATTTCAATCTCTGGTTTTATGCAGCACCCCAACTCACCTTTACCCTTAAGCAAGCATAAGTTGGTTTTCTAAATTTGAGACCCTGTTCTGTTCTGTAATTCAGTTCCTCTGGAGCCAAGTTTCCATTCCGTGTATTACTGATATCTTATGATGTTTCTTTTTCTGTGTGACTTATTTCAGTTAGAATCATCATACTTGAATCCACTCATTGTGCTGCTAAGGGCCTGATGACATAGATTTCATTGCTGAGTGATATTGCTTTATAAGTAAATACCACAACTTCTTTATCCATTTTTCACTTTCTGCGATGTTGAACTTGTACTGTAAACGAGGTTCTTGTAAACAGAGGCGTCCCAAATTTTGGGGTGGCTGTGTCTTTTTGATTTTAATTTCCCTAAGCTATAGGACCATAAGTGGAAGTGCCCTAGGCTCTGTTGCTTTGTTTTTTAGATGTTTCAGGAAACACCATACACTTCTCCCGAGTGTCTGTTGGCAATTTACATCCCGCCCATCAGCATAACAAGGCTCCCAGTTCTCCATGGCCTGTCCTGCCTTTCTGGATTTTACACTTTTTTCAGATGGCCCTTTTGACCGGGGGGAAGTGAGACTTCATTGTAGTGCAGATTTCCTTTGCAAGCTTGCTTGGTTGGCCAAAAAGGGCGTATGCGTTTTTTCCTGAATATATTCAGGAAAAAACGCATACGCCCTTTTTGGCCAAGTGCATCATTGTGGACGTTCTGCCTCTTTTCCTATGCTTTCAATGCAATTCCAGTCTACCTCCTGAAATCGGTTTCCTGCAATTCTGCCCCGCTTTCAAGTCCTCTTGGCAGCCTTACTTCAGTCTATTTTTGGACGATAGCTGTCATTTATAACTCTGCAGGTTTGTGAATTACAGTGCCCCTGAGCTCCTTAATTCAACTCGCTTTCTTGTGACCTGGCCGCAACACCGCAGGATGGCTTCAGGCCCTAATCTGGTTCCGGCCCGGCATGCTGAGCCTTTGGTTAATTCCTCTTCCTGGTGGGAAATGAGAGTTAAATTTGCCCGTCCAGACACCTCCAGCTAGCCTCTCATTGGTTCTCGCTATTCCTGTTCATCTTCCGCAGAAATTGCAAACTGGGCCAAACAGGAGGTTAAAGGGACTGACTCTCCAAGTGGGGAGAGTGTTAGTAAAGCGTCTGGAATGTTGCACCCGAGTACCAGGGGAGGAAAACTGAGACATATTTGAACACGTCTCCCGATCACATGGTTGATCATACTCTAGGTTCCACATGCATGTTTTAGCTGAAGGAAGAATACCTTAAACCTGGGTAGTTGAAACCCGTGGAATGGGTACCATGCAATATGACTTCAAAGGGTCTTCATTTGCTCACCGAACCTCTCCAATCCTATCACTGCTGCGTTTATGCCCCTGTACACATGCTTGATTCTCTTTCAGAGACATAGCAATCCATAGGTTTTAAGATACTTACTAGTCAGGTACATTCTTAGGCGTTTAATATGCGGTGTTGAGTCCATTTCGTTGAGCAAGGAGTAGCTCTTGTCTATTCCATATTTGACTTAAGGAACTTTATCTGTGCTCATTTCAATCTCTGGTTTTATGCAGCACCCCAACTCACCTTTCCCCTTAAGCAAGCATAAGTTGGTTTTCTAAATTTGAGACCCTGTTCTGTTCTGTAATTCAGTTCCTGTGTAGCCAAGTTTACATTCCGTGTATTACTGATATCTTATGATGTTTCTTTTTCTGTGTGACTTACTTCAGTTAGAATCACCATACCTGAATCCACTCATTGTGCTGCTTAGGGCCTGATGACACAGATTTCATTGCTGAGTGATATTGCTTTGTAACTAAATACCACAACTTCTTTATCCATTTTTCACTTTCTGCGATGTTGAACTTGTACTGTAAACGAGGTTCTTGTAAACAGAGCCGTTCCAAACATTGGGGTGGCTGTGTCTTTTTGATTTTAATTTCCCTAAGGTATAGGACCATAAGTGGAAGTGCCCTAGGTTCTGTTGCTTTGTTTTTTAGATGTTTCAGGAAACACCATACACTTCTCCCGAGTGGTTGTTGGCAATTTACATCCCGCCCATCAGCATAACAAGGCTCCCTGTTCTCCATGGCCTGTCCTGCCTTTCTGGATTTTACACTTTTTTCAGATGGCCCTTTTGACCGGGGGGAAGTGAGACTTCATTGTAGTGCAGATTTCCTTTGCAAGCTTGCTTGGTTGGCCAAAAAGGGCGTATGCGTTTTTTCCTGAATATATTCAGGAAAAAACGCATACGCCCTTTTTGGCCAAGTGCATCATTGTGGACGTTCTGCCTCTTTTCCTATGCTTTCAATGCAATTCCAGTCTACCTCCTGAAATCGGTTTCCTGCAATTCTGCCCCACTTTCAAGTCCTCTTGGCAGCCTTACTTCAGTCTATTTTTGGACGATACCTGTCATTTATAACTCTGCAGGTTTGTGAATTACAGTGCCCCTGAGCTCCTTTCTTCAACTCGCTTTCTTTTGAGCAGGCCGCAACACCGCAGGATGACTTCAGGCCCTAATCTGGTTCCGGTACGGCACGCTGAGCCTTTGGTTATTTCCTCTTCCTGGTGGGAAATGAGAGTTAAATTTGCCCGTCCAGACACCTCCAGCTAGCCTCTCATTGGTTCTCACTATTCCTGTTCATCTTCCGCAGAAATTGCAAACTGGGCCAAACAGGAGGTTAAAGGGACTGACTCTCCAAGTGGGGAGAGTGTTAGTAAAGCGTCTGGAATGTTGCACCCGAGTACCAGGGGAGGAAAACTGAGACATATTTGAACACGTCTCCCGATCACATGGTTGATCATACTCTAGGTTCCACATGCATGTTTTAGCTGAAGGAAGAATACCTTAAACCTGGGTGGTTGAAACCCGTGGAATGGGTACCATGCAATATGACTTCAAAGGGTCTTCATTTGCTCACCGAACCTCTCCAATCCTATCACTGCTGCGTTTATGCCCCTGTACACATGCTTGATTCTCTTTTGGAGACATAGCAATCCATAGGTTTTAAGATACTTACTAGTCAGGTACATTCTTAGGCGTTTAATATGCGGTGTTGAGTCCATTTCGTTGAGCAAGGAGTAGCTCTTGTCTATTCCATATTTGGCTTAAGGAACTTTATCTGTGCTCATTTCAATCTCTGGTTTTATGCAGCACCCCAACTCACCTTTACCCTGAAGCAAGCATAAGTTGGTTTTCTAAATTTGAGACCCTGTTCTGTTCTGTAATTCAGTTCCTCTGTAGCCAAGTTTACATTCCGTGTATTACTGATATCTTATGATGTTTCTTTTTCTGTGTGACTTATTTCAGTTAGAATCATCATACCTGAATCCACTCATTGTGCTGCTAAGGGCCTGATGACATAGATTTCATTGCTGAGTGATATTGCTTTGTAAGTGAATACCACAACTTCTTTATCCATTTTTCACTTTCTGCGATGTTGAACTTGTACTGTAAACGAGGTTCTTGTAAACAGAGCCGTTCCAAACTTTGGGGTGGCTGTGTCTTTTTGATTTTAATTTCCCTAAGCTATAGGACCATAAGTGGAAGTGCCCTAGGCTCTGTTGCTTTGTTTTTTAGATGTTTCAGGAAACACCATACACTTCTCCCGAGTGTCTGTTGGCAATTTACATCCCGCCCATCAGCATAACAAGGCTCCCAGTTCTCAATGGCCTGTTGCCTTTCTGGATTTTACACTTTTTTCAGATGGCCCTTTTGACCGGGGGGAAGTGAGACTTCATTGTAGTGCAGATTTCCTTTGCAAGCTTGCTTGGTTGGCCAAAAAGGGCGTATGCGTTTTTTCCTGAATATATTCAGGAAAAAACGCATACGCCCTTTTTGGCCAAGTGCATCATTGTGGACGTTCTGCCTCTTTTCCTATGCTTTCAATGCAATTCCAGTCTACCTCCTGAAATCGGTTTCCTGCAATTCTGCCCCGCTTTCAAGTCCTCTTGGCAGCCTTACTTCAGTCTATTTTTGGACGATAGCTGTCATTTATAACTCTGCAGGTTTGTGAATTACAGTGCCCCTGAGCTCCTTTCTTCAACTCGCTTTCTTGTGACCTGGCCGCAACACCGCAGGATGGCTTCAGGCCCTAAACTGTTTCCGGCCCGGCATGCTGAGCCTTCGGTTAATTCCTCTTCCTGGTGGGAAATGAGAGTTAAATTTGCCCGGCCAGACACCTCCAGCTAGCCTCTCATTGGTTCTCGCTATTCCTGTTCATCTTCCGCAGAAATTGCAAACTGGGCCAAACAGGAGGTTAAAGGGACTGACTCTCCAAGTGGGGAGAGTGTTAGTAAAGCGTCTGGAATGTTGCACCCGAGTACCAGGGGAGGAAAACTGAGACATATTTGAACACGTCTCCCGATCACATGGTTGATCATACTCTAGGTTCCACATGCATGTTTTAGCTGAAGGAAGAATACCTTAAACCTGGGTAGTTGAAAACCGTGGAATGGGTACCATGCAATATGACTTCAAAGGGTCTTCATTTGCTCACCGAACCTCTCCAATCCTATCACTGCTGCGTTTATGCCCCTGTACACATGCTTGATTCTCTTTTGGAGACATAGCAATCCATAGGTTTTAAGATACTTACTAGTCAGGTACATTCTTAGGCGTTTAATATGGGGTGTTGAGTCCATTTCGTTGAGCAAGGAGTAGCTCTTGTCTATTCCATATTTGGCTTAAGGAACTTTATCTGTGCTCATTTCAATCTCTGGTTTTATGCAGCACCCCAACTCACCTTTACCCTTAAGTAAGAATAAGTTGGTTTTCTAAATTTGAGACCCTGTTCTGTTCTGTAATTCAGTTCCTGTGTAGCCAAGTTTACATTCCGTGTATTACTGATATCTTATGATGTTTCTTTTTCTGTGTGACTTATTTCAGTTAGAATCATCATACCTGAATCCACTCATTGTGCTGCTAAGGGCCTGATGACACAGATTTCATTGCTGAGTGATATTGCTTTGTAAGTAAATACCACAACTTCTTTATCCATTTTTCACTTTCTGCGATGTTGAACTTGTACTGTAAACGAGGTTCTTGTAAACAGAGCCGTTCCAAACTTTGGGGTGGCTGTGTCTTTTTGATTTTAATTTCCCTAAGCTATAGGACCATAAGTGGCAGTGCCCTAGGTTCTGTTGCTTTCTTTTTTAGATGTTTCAGGAAACACCATACACTTCTCCCGAGTGGTTGTTGGCAATTTACATCCCGCCCATCAGCATAACAAGGCTCCCAGTTCTCCATGGCCTGTCCTGCCTTTCTGGATTTTACACTTTTTTCAGATGGCCCTTTTGACCAGGGGGAAGTGAGACTTCATTGTAGTGCAGATTTCCTTTGCAAGCTTGCTTGGTTGGCCAAAAAGGGCGTATGCGTTTTTTCCTGAATATATTCAGGAAAAAACGCATACGCCCTTTTTGGCCAAGTGCATCATTGTGGACGTTCTGCCTCTTTTCCTATGCTTTCAATGCAATTCCAGTCTACCTCCTGAAATCGGTTTCCTGCAATTCTGCCCCGCTTTCAAGTCCTCTTGGCAGCCTTACTTCAGTCTATTTTTGGACGATAGCTGTCATTTATAACTCTGCAGGTTTGTGAATTACAGTGCCCCTGAGCTCCTTTCTTCAACTCGCTTTCTTTTGAGCTGGCCGCAACACCGCAGGATGGCTTCAGGCCCTAATCTGGTTCCGGTACGGCACGCTGAGCCTTTGGTTATTTCCTCTTCCTGGTGGGAAATGAGAGTTAAATTTGCCCGTCCAGACACCTCCAGCTAACCTCTCATTGGTTCTCGCTATTCCTGTTCATCTTCCGCAGAAATTGCAAACTGGGCCAAACAGGAGGTTAAAGGCGCTGACTCTCCAAGTGGGGAGAGTGTTAGTAAAGCGTCTGGAATGTTGCACCCGAGTACCAGGGGAGGAAAACTGAGACATATTTGAACACGTCTCCCGATCACATGGTTGATCATACTCTAGGTTCCACATGCATGTTTTAGCTGAAGGAAGAATACCTTAAACCTGGGTAGTTGAAACCCGTGGAATGGGTACCATGCAATATGACTTCAAAGGGTCTTCATTTGCTCACCGAACCTCTCCAATCCTATCACTGCTGCGTTTATGCCCCTGTACACATGCTTGATTCTCTTTCGGAGACATAGCAATCCATAGGTTTTAAGATACTTACTAGTCAGGTACATTCTTAGGCGTTTACTATGCGGTGTTGAGTCCATTTCGTTGAGCAAGGAGTACCTCTTGTCTATTCCATATTTGGCTTAAGGAACTTTATCTGTGCTCATTTCAATCTCTGGTTTTATGCAGCACCCCAACTCACCTTTACCCT
Organism: Stenella coeruleoalba; assembly: GCF_951394435.1. Taxonomy (NCBI): domain Eukaryota; kingdom Metazoa; phylum Chordata; class Mammalia; order Artiodactyla; family Delphinidae; genus Stenella; species Stenella coeruleoalba. The sequence goes on along the minus strand of NW_027646115.1, from coordinate 232,709 downwards.
TAAGCAAGCATAAGTTGGTTTTCTAAATTTGAGACCCTGTTCTGTTCTGTAATTCAGTTCCTCTGGAGCCAAGTTTCCATTCCGTGTATTACTGATATCTTATGATGTTTCTTTTTCTGTGTGACTTATTTCAGTTAGAATCATCATACCTGAATCCACTCATTGTGCTGCTAACGGCCTGATGACATAGATTTCATTGCTGAGTGATATTGCTTTGTAAGTGAATACCACAACTTCTTTATCCATTTTTCACTTTCTGCGATGTTGAACTTGTACTGTAAACGAGGTTCTTGTAAACAGAGCCGTTCCAAACTTTGGGGTGGCTGTGTCTTTTTGATTTTAATTTCCCTAAGCTATAGGACCATAAGTGGAAGTGCCCTAGGCTCTGTTGCTTTCTTTTTTAGATGTTTCAGGAAACACCATACACTTCTCCCGAGTGGTTGTTGGCAATTTACATCCCGCCCATCAGCATAACAAGGCTCCCAGTTCTCAATGGCCTGTTGCCTTTCTGGATTTTACACTTTTTTCAGATGGCCCTTTTGACCGGGGGGAAGTGAGACTTCATTGTAGTGCAGATTTCCTTTGCAAGCTTGCTTGGTTGGCCAAAAAGGGCGTATGCGTTTTTTCCTGAATATATTCAGGAAAAAACACATACGCACTTTTTGGCCAAGTGCATCATTGTGGACGTTCTGCCTCTTTTCCTATGCTTTCAATGCAATTCCAGTCTACCTCCTGAAATCGGTTTCCTGCAATTCTGCCCCGCTTTCAAGTCCTCTTGGCAGCCTTACTTCAGTCTATTTTTGGACGATAGCTGTCATTTATAACTCTGCAGGTTTGTGAATTACAGTGCCCCTGAGCTCCTTTCTTCAACTCGCTTTCTTGTGACCTGGCCGCAACACCACAGGATGGCTTCAGGCCCTAAACTGTTTCCGGCCCGGCATGCTGAGCCTTTGGTTAATTCCTCTTCCTGGTGGGAAATGAGAGTTAAATTTGCCCGACCAGACACCTCCAGCTAGCCTCTCATTGGTTCTCGCTATTCCTGTTCATCTTCCGCAGAAATTGCAAACTGGGCCAAACAGGAGGTTAAAGGGACTGACTCTCCAAGTGGGGAGAGTGTTAGTAAAGCGTCTGGAATGTTGCACCCGAGTACCAGGGGAGGAAAACTGAGACATATTTGAACACGTCTCCCGATCACATGGTTGATCATACTCTAGGTTCCACATGCATGTTTTAGCTGAAGGAAGAATACCTTAAACCTGGGTAGTTGAAACCCGTGGAATGGGTACCATGCAATATGACTTCAAAGGGTCTTCATTTGCTCACCGAACCTCTCCAATCCTATCACTGCTGCGTTTATGCCCCTGTACACATGCTTGATTCTCTTTCGGAGACATAGCAATCCATAGGTTTTAAGATACTTACTAGTCAGGTACATTCTTAGGCGTTTAATATGGGGTGTTGAGTCCATTTCGTTGAGCAAGGAGTAGCTCTTGTCTTTTCCATATTTGGCTTAAGGAACTTTATCTGTGCTCATTTCAATCTCTGGTTTTATGCAGCACCCCAACTCACCTTTACCCTTAAGTAAGGATAAGTTGGTTTTCTAAATTTGAGACCCTGTTCTGTTCTGTAATTCAATTCCTGTGTAGCCAAGTTTACATTCCATGTATTACTGATATCTTATGATGTTTCTTTTTCTGTGTGACTTATTTCAGTTAGAATCATCATACCTGAATCCACTCATTGTGCTGCTACGGGCCTGATGACATAGATTTCATTGCTGAGTGATATTGCTTTGTAAGTGAATACCACAACTTCTTTATCCATTTTTCACTTTCTGCGATGTTGAACTTGTACTGTAAACGAGGTTCTTGTAAACAGAGCCGTTCCAAACTCTGGGGTGGCTGTGTCTTTTTGATTTTAATTTCCCTAAGCTATAGGACCATAAGTGGAAGTGCCCTAGGTTCTGTTGCTTTGTTTTTTAGATGTTTCAGGAAACACCATACACTTCTCCCGAGTGGTTGTTGGCCATTTACATCCCGCCCATCAGCATAACAGGGCTCCCAGTTCTCCATGGCCTGTTCTGCCTTTCTGGATTTTACACTTTTTTCAGATGGCCCTTTTGACCGGGGGGAAGTGAGACTTCATTGTAGTGCAGATTTCCTTTGCAAGCTTGCTTGGTTGGCCAAAAAGGGCGTATGCGTTTTTTCCTGAATATATTCAGGAAAAAACGCATACGCCCTTTTTGGCCATGTGCATCATTGTGGACGTTCTGCCTCTTTTCCTATGCTTTCAATGCAATTCCAGTCTACCTCCTGAAATCGGTTTCCTGCAATTCTGCCCCGCTTTCAAGTCCTCTTGGCAGCCTTACTTCAGTCTATTTTTGGACGATAGCTGTCATTTATAACTCTGCAGGTTTGAGAATTACAGTGCCCCTGAGCTCCTTTCTTCAACTTGCTTTCTTGTGACCTGGCCGCAACACCGCAGGATGGCTTCAGGCCCTAATCTGGTTCCGGCACGGCACGCTGAGCCTTTGGTTATTTCCTCTTCCTCGTGGGAAATGAGAGTTAAATTTGCCCGTCCAGACACCTGCAGCTAGTGTCTCATTGGTTCTCGCTATTCCTGTTAATCTTCCGCAGAAATTGCATACTGGGCCAAACAGGAGGTTAAAGGCGCTGACTCTCCAAGTGGGGAGAGTGTTAGTAAAGCGTCTGGAATGTTGCACCCGAGTACCAGGGGAGGAAAACTGAGACATATTTGAACACATCTCCCGTTCACATGGTTGATCATACTTGGGTTCCACATGCATGTTTTAGCTGAAGGAAGAATACCTTAAACCTGGAGAGTTGAGACCCGTGGAATGGGTACCATGCAATATGACTTCAAAGGGTCTTCATTTGCTCACCGAACCTCTCCAATCCTATCACTGCTGCGTTTATGACCCTGTACACATGCTTGATTCTCTTTCGGAGACATAGCAATCCATAGGTTTTAAGATACTTACTAGTCAGGTACATTCTTAGGCGTTTAATATGGGGTGTTGAGTCCATTTCGTTGAGCAAGGAGTAGCTCTTGTCTATTCCATATTTGACTTAAGGAACTTTATCTGTGCTCATTTCAATCTCTGGTTTATGCAGCACCCCAACTCACCTTTACCCTTAAGCATGCATAAGTTGGTTTTCTAAATTTGAGACCCTGTTCTGTTCTGTAATTCAGTTCCTGTGTAGCCAAGTTTACATTCCGTGTATTACTGATATCTTATGATGTTTCTTTTTCTGTGTGACTTATTTCAGTTAGAATCATCATACCTGAATCCACTCATTGTGCTGCTAAGGGCCTGATGACATAGATTTCATTGCTGAGTGATATTGATTTGTAAGTGAATACCACAACTTCTTTATCCATTTTTCACTTTCTGCGATGTTGAACTTGTACTGTAAACGAGGTTCTTGTAAACAGAGCCGTTCCAAACTTTGGGGTGGCTGTGTCTTTTTGATTTTAATTTCCCTAAGCTATAGGACCATAAGTGGAAGTGCCCTAGGTTCTGTTGCTTTGTTTTTTAGATGTTTCAGGAAACACCATACACTTCTCCCGAGTGGTTGTTGGCAATTTACATCCCGCCCATCAGCATAACAAGGCTCCCAGTTCTCCATGGCCTGTCCTGCCTTTCTGGATTTTACACTTTTTTCAGATGGCCCTTTTGACCGGGGGGAAGTGAGACTTCATTGTAGTGCAGATTTCCTTTGCAAGCTTGCTTGGTTGGCCAAAAAGGGCGTATGCGTTTTTTATTCCTGTTCATCTTCCGCAGAAATTGCAAACTGGGCCAAACAGTAGGTTAAAGGCGCTGACTCTCCAAGTGAGGAGAGTGTTAGTAAAGTGTCTGGAATGTTGCACCCGAGTGCCAGGGGAGGAAAACTGAGACATATTTGAACACGTCTCCCGTTCACATGGTTGATCATACTTGGGTTCCACATGCATGTTTTAGCTGAAGGAAGAATACCTTAAACCTGGAGAGTTGAGACCCGTGGAATGGGTACCATGCAATATGACTTCAAAGGGTCTTCATTTGCTCACCGAACCTCTCCAGTCCTATCACTGCTGCGTTTATGCCCCTGTACACATGCTTGATTCTCTTTCGGAGACATAGCAATCCATAGGTTTTAAGATACTTACTAGTCAGGTACATTCTTAGGCGTTTAATATGCGGTGTTGAGTCCATTTCGTTGAGCAAGGAGTAGCTCTTGTCTATTCCATATTTGACTTAAGGAACTTTATCTGTGCTCATTTCAATCTCTGGTTTTATGCAGCACCCCAACTCACCTTTACCCTGAAGCAAGCATAAGTTGGTTTTCTAAATTTGAGACCCTGTTCTGTTCTGTAATTCAGTTCCTGTGTAGCCAAGTTTACATTCCGTGTATTACTGATATCTTATGATGTTTCTTTTTCTGTGTGACTTATTTCAGTTAGAATCATCATACCTGAATCCACTCATTGTGCTGCTAAGGGCCTGATGACATAGATTTCATTGCTGAGTGATATTGCTTTGTAAGTAAATACCACAACTTCTTTATCCATTTTTCACTTTCTGCGATGTTGAACTTGTACTGTAAACGAGGTTCTTGTAAACAGAGGTGTCCCAAACTTTGGGGTGGCTGTGTCTTTTTGATTTTAATTTCCCTAATCTATAAGACCATAAGTGGCAGTGCCCTAGGCTCTGTTGCTTTGTTTTTTAGATGTTTCAGGAAACACCATACACTTCTCCCGAGTGTCTGTTGGCAATTTACATCCCGCCCATCAGCATAACAAGGCTCCCAGTTCTCCATGGCCTGTCCTGCCTTTCTGGATTTTACACTTTTTTCAGATGGCCCTTTTGACCGGGGGGAAGTGAGACTTCATTGTAGTGCAGATTTCCTTTGCAAGCTTGCTTGGTTGGCCAAAAAGGGCGTATGCGTTTTTTCCTGAATATATTCAGGAAAAAACGCATACGCCCTTTTTGGCCAAGTGCATCATTGTGGACGTTCTGCCTCTTTTCCTATGCTTTCAATGCAATTCCAGTCTACCTCCTGAAATCGGTTTCCTGCAATTCTGCCCCGCTTTCAAGTCCTCTTGGCAGCCTTACTTCAGTCTATTTTTGGACGATAGCTGTCATTTATAACTCTGCAGGTTTGTGAATTACAGTGCCCCTGAGCTCCTTTCTTCAACTCGCTTTCTTTTGAGCTGGCCGCAACACCGCAGGATGGCTTCAGGCCCTAATCTGGTTCCGGTACGGCACGCTGAGCCTTTGGTTATTTCCTCTTCCTGGTGGGAAATGAGAGTTAAATTTGCCCGTCCAGACACCTCCAGCTAGCCTCTCATTTGTTCTCGCTATTCCTGTTCATCTTCCGCAGAAATTGCAAACTGGGCCAAACAGGAGGTTAAAGGCGCTGACTCTCCAAGTGGGGAGAGTGTTAGTAAAGCGTCTGGAATGTTGCACCCGAGTACCAGGGGAGGAAAACTGAGACATATTTGAACACGTCTCCCGTTCACATGGTTGATCATACTTGGGTTCCACATGCATGTTTTAGCTGAAGGAAGAATACCTTAAACCTGGAGAGTTGAGACCCGTGGAATGGGTACCATGCAATATGACTTCAAAGGGTCTTCATTTGCTCACCGAACCTCTCCAATCCTATCACTGCTGCATTTATGCCCCTGTACACATGCTTGATTCTCTTTCATAGACATAGCAATCCATAGGTTTTACGATACTTACTAGTCAGGTACATTCTTAGGCGTTTAATATGCGGTGTTGAGTCCATTTCGTTGAGCAAGGAGTAGCTCTTGTCTATTCCATATTTGGCTTAAGGAACTTTATCTGTGCTCATTTCAGTCTCTGGTTTTATGCTGCACCCCAACTCACCTTTACCCTTAAGCAAGAATAAGTTGGTTTTCTAAATTTGAGACCCTGTTCTGTTCTGTAATTCAGTTCCTGTGTAGCCAAGTTTACATTCCGTGTATTACTGATATCTTATGATGTTTCTTTTTCTGTGTGACTTATTTCAGTTAGAATCATCATACCTGAATCCACTCATTGTGCTGCTAAGGGCCTGATGACACAGATTTCATTGCTGAGTGATATTGCTTTGTAAGTAAATACCACAACTTCTTTATCCATTTTTCACTTTCTGCGATGTTGAACTTGTACTGTAAACGAGGTTCTTGTAAACAGAGCCGTTCCAAACTTTGGGGTGGCTGTGTCTTTTTGATTTTAATTTCCCTAAGCTATAGGACCATAAGTGGAAGTGCCCTAGGTTCTGTTGCTTTGTTTTTTAGATGTTTCAGGAAACACCATACACTTCTCCGGAGTGTCTGTTGGCAATTTACATCCCGCCCATCAGCATAACAAGGCTCCCAGTTCTCCATGGCCTGTCCTGCCTTTCTGGATTTTACACTTTTTTCAGATGGCCCTTTTGACCGGGGGGAAGTGAGACTTCATTGTAGTGCAGATTTCCTTTGCAAGCTTGCTTGGTTGGCCAAAAAGGGCGTATGCGTTTTTTATTCCTGTTCATCTTCCGCAGAAATTGCAAACTGGGCCAAACAGTAGGTTAAACGCGCTGACTCTCCAAGTGAGGAGAGTGTTAGTAAAGCGTCTGGAATGTTGCACCCGAGTACCAGGGGAGGAAAACTGAGACATATTTGAACACGTCTCCCGTTCACATGGTTGATCATACTTGGGTTCCACATGCATGTTTTAGCTGAAGGAAGAATACCTTAAACCTGGAGAGTTGAGACCCGTGGAATGGGTACCATGCAATATGACTTCAAAGGGTCTTCATTTGCTCACCGAACCTCTCTAATCCTATCACTGCTGCGTTTATGCCCCTGTACACATGCTTGATTCTCTTTTGGAGACATAGCAATCCATAGGTTTTAAGATACTTACTAGTCAGGTACATTCTTAGGCGTTTAATATGCGGTGTTGAGTCCATTTCGTTGAGCAAGGAGTAGCTCTTGTCTATTCCATATTTGACTTAAGGAACTTTATCTGTGCTCATTTCAATCTCTGGTTTTATGCAGCACCCCAACTCACCTTTACCCTTAAGCAAGCATAAGTTGGTTTTCTAAATTTGAGACCCTGTTCTGTTCTGTAATTCAGTTCCTGTGTAGCCAAGTTTACATTCTGTGTATTACTGATATCTTATGATGTTTCTTTTTCTGTGTGACTTATTTCAGTTAGAATCATCATACCTGAATCCACTCATTGTGCTGCTAAGGGCCTGATGACATAGATTTCATTGCTGAGTGATATTGCTTTGTAAGTAAATACCACAACTTCTTTATCCATTTTTCACTTTCTGCGATGTTGAACTTGTACTGTAAACGAGGTTCTTGTAAACAGAGCCGTTCCAAACTTTGGGGTGGCTGTGTCTTTTTGATTTTAATTTCCCTAAGCTATAGGACCATAAGTGGCAGTGCCCTAGGCTCTGTTGCTTTGTTTTTTAGATGTTTCAGGAAACACCATACACTTCTCCCGAGTGTCTGTTGGCAATTTACATCCCGCCCATCAGCATAACAAGGCTCCCAGTTCTCCATGGCCTGTCCTGCCTTTCTGGATTTTACACTTTTTTCAGATGCCCTTTTGACCGGGGGGAAGTGAGACTTCATTGTAGTGCAGATTTCCTTTGCAAGCTTGCTTGGTTGGCCAAAAAGGGCGTATGCGTTTTTTCCTGAATATATTCAGGAAAAAACGCATACGCCCTTTTTGGCCAAGTGCATCATTGTGGACGTTCTGCCTCTTTTCCTATGCTTTCAATGCAATTCCAGTCTACCTCCTGAAATCGGTTTCCTGCAATTCTGCCCCGCTTTCAAGTCCTCTTGGCAGCCTTACTTCAGTCTATTTTTGGACGATAGCTGTCATTTATAACTCTGCAGGTTTGTGAATTACAGTGCCCCTGAGCTCCTTTCTTCAACTCGCTTTCTTTTGAGCTGGCCGCAACACCGCAGGATGGCTTCAGGCCCTAATCTGGTTCCGGTACGGCACGCTGAGCCTTTGGTTATTTCCTCTTCCTGGTGGGAAATGAGAGTTAAATTTGCCCGTCCAGACACCTCCAGCTAGCCTCTCATTTGTTCTCGCTATTCCTGTTCATCTTCCGCAGAAATTGCAAACTGGGCCAAACAGGAGGTTAAAGGCGCTGACTCTCCAAGTGGGGAGAGTGTTAGTAAAGCGTCTGGAATGTTGCACCCGAGTACCAGGGGAGGAAAACTGAGACATATTTGAACACGTCTCCCGTTCACATGGTTGATCATACTTGGGTTCCACATGCATGTTTTAGCTGAAGGAAGAATACCTTAAACCTGGAGAGTTGAGACCCGTGGAATGGGTACCATGCAATATGACTTCAAAGGGTCTTCATTTGCTCACCGAACCTCTCCAATCCTATCACTGCTGCGTTTATGCCCCTGTACACATGCTTGATTCTCTTTTGGAGACATAGCAATCCATAGGTTTTACGATACTTACTAGTCAGGTACATTCTTAGGCGTTTAATATGCGGTGTTGAGTCCATTTCGTTGAGCAAGGAGTAGCTCTTGTCTATTCCATATTTGACTTAAGGAACTTTATCTGTGCTCATTTCAATCTCTGGTTTTATGCAGCACCCCAACTCACCTTTACCCTTAAGCAAGCATAAGTTGGTTTTCTAAATTTGAGACCCTGTTCTGTTCTGTAATTCAGTTCCTGTGTAGCCAAGTTTACATTCCGTGTATTACTGATATCTTATGATGTTTCTTTTTCTGTGTGACTTATTTCAGTTAGAATCATCATACCTGAATCCACTCATTGTGATGCTAAGGGCCTGATGACATAGATTTCATTGCTGAGTGATATTGCTTTGTAAGTAAATACCACAACTTCTTTATCCATTTTTCACTTTCTGCGATGTTGAACTTGTACTGTAAACGAGGTTCTTGTAAACAGAGGCGTCCCAAACTTTGGGGTGGCTGTGTCTTTTTGATTTTAATTTCCCTAAGCTATAAGACCATAAGTGGCAGTGCCCTAGGCTCTGTTGCTTTGTTTTTTAGATGTTTCAGGAAACACCATACACTTCTCCCGAGTGTCTGTTGGCAATTTACATCCCGCCCATCAGCATAACAAGGCTCCCAGTTCTCCATGGCCTGTCCTGCCTTTCTGGATTTTACACTTTTTTCAGATGGCCCTTTTGACCGGGGGGAAGTGAGACTTCATTGTAGTGCAGATTTCCTTTGCAAGCTTGCTTGGTTGGCCAAAAAGGGCGTATGCGTTTTTTCCTGAATATATTCAGGAAAAAACGCATACGCCCTTTTTGGCCAAGTGCATCATTGTGGACGTTCTGCCTCTTTTCCTATGCTTTCAATGCAATTCCAGTCTACCTCCTGAAATCGGTTTCCTGCAATTCTGCCCCGCTTTCAAGTCCTCTTGGCAGCCTTACTTCAGTCTATTTTTGGACGATAGCTGTCATTTATAACTCTGCAGGTTTGTGAATTACAGTGCCCCTGAGCTCCTTTCTTCAACTCGCTTTCTTTTGAGCTGGCCGCAACACCGCAGGATGGCTTCAGGCCCTAATCTGGTTCCGGTACGGCACGCTGAGCCTTTGGTTATTTCCTCTTCCTGGTGGGAAATGAGAGTTAAATTTGCCCGTCCAGACACCTCCAGCTAGCCTCTCATTTGTTCTCGCTATTCCTGTTCATCTTCCGCAGAAATTGCAAACTGGGCCAAACAGGAGGTTAAAGGCGCTGACTCTCCAAGTGGGGAGAGTGTTAGTAAAGCGTCTGGAATGTTGCACCCGAGTACCAGGGGAGGAAAACTGAGACATATTTGAACACGTCTCCCGTTCACATGGTTGATCATACTTGGGTTCCACATGCATGTTTTAGCTGAAGGAAGAATACCTTAAACCTGGAGAGTTGAGACCCGTGGAATGGGTACCATGCAATATGACTTCAAAGGGTCTTCATTTGCTCACCGAACCTCTCCAATCCTATCACTGCTGCGTTTATGCCCCTGTACACATGCTTGATTCTCTTTTGGAGACATAGCAATCCATAGGTTTTACGATACTTACTAGTCAGGTACATTCTTAGGCGTTTAATATGCGGTGTTGAGTCCATTTCGTTGAGCAAGGAGTAGCTCTTGTCTATTCCATATTTGACTTAAGGAACTTTATCTGTGCTCATTTCAATCTCTGGTTTTATGCAGCACCCCAACTCACCTTTACCCTTAAGCAAGCATAAGTTGGTTTTCTAAATTTGAGACCCTGTTCTGTTCTGTAATTCAGTTCCTGTGTAGCCAAGTTTACATTCCGTGTATTACTGATATCTTATGATGTTTCTTTTTCTGTGTGACTTATTTCAGTTAGAATCATCATACCTGAATCCACTCATTGTGATGCTAAGGGCCTGATGACATAGATTTTATTGCTGAGTGATATTGCTTTGTAAGTAAATACCACAACTTCTTTATCCATTTTTCACTTTCTGCGATGTTGAACTTGTACTGTAAACGAGGTTCTTGTAAACAGAGGCGTCCCAAACTTTGGGGTGGCTGTGTCTTTTTGATTTTAATTTCCCTAAGCTATAAGACCATAAGTGGCAGTGCCCTAGGCTCTGTTGCTTTGTTTTTTAGATGTTTCAGGAAACACCATACACTTCTCCTGAGTGTCTGTTGGCAATTTACATCCCGCCCATCAGCATAACAAGGCTCCCAGTTCTCCATGGCCTGTCCTGCCTTTCTGGATTTTACACTTTTTTCAGATGGCCCTTTTGACTGGGGGGAAGTGAGACTTCATTGTAGTGCAGATTTCCTTTGCAAGCTTGCTTGGTTGGCCAAAAAGGGCGTATGCATTTTTTCCTGAATATATTCAGGAAAAAACGCATACGCCCTTTTTGGCCAAGTGCATCATTGTGGACGTTCTGCCTCTTTTCCTATGCTTTCAATGCAATTCCAGTCTACCTCCTGAAATCGGTTTCCTGCAATTCTGCCCCGCTTTCAAGTCCTCTTGGCAGCCTTACTTCAGTCTATTTTTGGACGATAGCTGTCATTTATAACTCTGCAGGTTTGTGAATTACAGTGCCCCTGAGCTCCTTTCTTCAACTCGCTTTCTTGTGACCTGGCCGCAACACCGCAGGATGGCTTCAGGCCCTAATCTGGTTCTGGCACGGCATGCTGAGCCTTTGGTTAATTCCTCTTCCTGGTGGGAAATGAGAGTTAAATTTGCCCGTCCAGACACCTCCAGCTAGCCTCTCATTTGTTCTCGCTATTCCTGTTCATCTTCCGCAGAAATTGCAAACTGGGCCAAACAGGAGGTTAAAGGCGCTGACTCTCCAAGTGGGGAGAGTGTTAGTAAAGCGTCTGGAATGTTGCACCCGAGTACCAGGGGAGGAAAACTGAGACATATTTGAACACGTCTCCCGATCACATGGTTGATCATACTCTAGGTTCCACATGCATGTTTTAGCTGAAGGAAGAATACCTTAAACCTGGGTAGTTGAAACCCGTGGAATGGGTACCATGCAATATGACTTCAAAGGGTCTTCATTTGCTCACCGAACCTCTCCAATCCTATCACTGCTGCGTTTATGCCCCTGTACACATGCTTGATTCTCTTTCGGAGACATAGCAATCCATAGGTTTTAAGATACTTACTAGTCAGGTACATTCTTAGGCGTTTAATATGCGGTGTTGAGTCCATTTCGTTGAGCAAGGAGTAGCTCTTGTCTATTCCATATTTGGCTTAATGAACTTTATCTGTGCTCATTTCAGTCTCTGGTTTTATGCTGCACCCCAACTCACCTTTACCCTTAAGCAAGAATAAGTTGGTTTTCTAAATTTGAGACCCTGTTCTGTTCTGTAATTCAGTTCCTGTGTAGCCAAGTTTACATTCCGTGTATTACTGATATCTTATGATGTTTCTTTTTCTGTGTGACTTATTTCAGTTAGAATCATCATACCTGAATCCACTCATTGTGCTGCTAAGGGCCTGATGACACAGATTTCATTGCTGAGTGATATTGCTTTGTAAGTAAATACCACAACTTCTTTATCCATTTTTCACTTTCTGCGATGTTGAACTTGTACTGTAAACGAGGTTCTTGTAAACAGAGCCGTTCCAAACTTTGGGGTGGCTGTGTCTTTTTGATTTTAATTTCCCTAAGCTATAGGACCATAAGTGGAAGTGCCCTAGGTTCTGTTGCTTTGTTTTTTAGATGTTTCAGGAAACACCATACACATCTCCGGAGTGGTTGTTGGCAATTTACATCCCGCCCATCAGCATAACAAGGCTCCTACTTCTCCATGGCCTGTCCTGCCTTTCTGGATTTTACACTTTTTTCAGATGGCCCTTTTGACCGGGGGGAAGTGAGACTTCATTGTAGTGCAGATTTCCTTTGCAAGCTTGCTTGGTTGGCCAAAAAGGGCGTATGCGTTTTTTCCTGAATATATTCAGGAAAAAACGCATACGCCCTTTTTGGCCAAGTGCATCATTGTGGACGTTCTGCCTCTTTTCCTATGCTTTCAATGCAATTCCAGTCTACCTCCTGAAATCGGTTTCCTGCAATTCTGCCCCACTTTCAAGTCCTCTTGGCAGCCTTACTTCAGTCTATTTTTGGACGATAGCTGTCATTTATAACTCTGCAGGTTTGTGAATTACAGTGCCCCTGAGCTCCTTTCTTCAACTCGCTTTCTTGTGACCTGGCCGCAACACCGCAGGATGGCTTCAGGCCCTAATCTGGTTCCGGCACGGCACGCTGAGCCTTTGGTTATTTCCTCTTCCTGGTGGGAAATGAGAGTTAAATTTGCCCGTCCAGACACCTCCAGCTAGTCTCTCATTGGTTCTCGCTCTTTCTGTTCATCTTCCGCAGAAATTGCAAACTGGGCCAAACAGGAGGTTAAAGGCACTGACTCTCCAAGTGGGGAGAGTTTTAGTAAAGCGTCTGGAATGTTGCACCCGAGTACCAGGGGAGGAAAACTGAGACATATTTGAACACGTCTCCCGTTCACATGGTTGATCATACTTGGGTTCCACATGCATGTTTTAGCTGAAGGAAGAATACCTTAAACCTGGAGAGTTGAGACCCGTGGAATGGGTACCATGCAATATGACTTCAAAGGGTCTTCATTTGCTCACCGAACCTCTCCAATCCTATCACTGCTGCGTTTATGCCCCTGTACACACGCTTGATTCTCTTTCGGAGACATAGCAATCCATAGGTTTTAAGATACTTACTAGTCAGGTACATTCTTAGGCGTTTAATATGCGGTGTTGAGTCCATTTCGTTGAGCAAGGAGTGGCTCTTGTCTATTCCATATTTGACTTAAGGAACTTTATCTGTGCTCATTTCAATCTCTGGTTTATGCAGCACCCCAATCACCTTTACCCTTAAGCAAGCATAAGTTGGTTTTCTAAATTTGAGACCCTGTTCTGTTCTGTAATTCAGTTCCTGTGTAGCCAAGTTTACATTCCGTGTATTACTGATATCTTATGATGTTTCTTTTTCTGTGTGACTTACTTCAGTTAGAATCATCATACCTGAATCCACTCATTGTGCTGCTAAGGGCCTGATGACACAGATTTCATTGCTGAGTGATATTGCTTTGTAAGTAAATACCACAACTTCTTTATCCATTTTTCACTTTCTGCGATGTTGAACTTGTACTGTAAACGAGGTTCTTGTAAACAGAGCCGTTCCAAACTTTGGGGTGGCTGTGTCTTTTTGATTTTAATTTGCCTAAGCTATAGGACCATAAGTGGAAGTGCCCTAGGCTCTGTTGCTTTGTTTTTTAGATGTTTCAGGAAACACCATACACTTCTCCCGAGTGTCTGTTGGCAATTTACATCCCGCCCATCAGCATAACAAGGCTCCCAGTTCTCCATGGCCTGTCCTGCCTTTCTGGATTTTACACTTTTTTCAGATGGCCCTTTTGACCAGGGGGAAGTGAGACTTCATTGTAGTGCAGATTTCCTTTGCTTGCTTGCTTGGTTGGCCAAAAACGGCGTATGCGTTTTTTCCTGAATATATTCAGGAAAAAACGCATACGCCCTTTTTGGCCAAGTGCATCATTGTGGACGTTCTGCCTCTTTTCCTATGCTTTCAATGCAATTCCAGTCTACCTCCTGATATCGGTTTCCTGCAATTCTGCCCCGCTTTCAAGTCCTCTTGGCAGCCTTACTTCAGTCTATTTTTGGACGATAGCTGTCATTTATAACTCTGCAGGTTTGTGAATTACACTGCCCCTGAGCTCCTTTCTTCAACTCGCTTTCTTTTGAGCTGGCTGCAACACCGCAGGATGGCTTCAGGCCCTAATCTGGTTCCGGCACGGCACGCTGAGCCTTTGGTTAATTCCTCTTCCTGGTGGGAAATGAGAGTTAAATTTGCCCGTCCAGACACCTCCAGCTAGTCTCTCATTGGTTCTCGCTATTCCTGTTCATCTTCCGCAGAAATTGCAAACTGTGCCAAACAGGAGTGTAAAGGGCCTGACTCTCCAAGTCAGGAGAGTGTTAGTAAAGCGTCTGGAATGTTGCACCCGAGTACCAGGGGAGGAAAACTGAGACATATTTGAACACGTCTCCCGTTCACATGGTTGATCATACTTGGGTTCCACATGCATGTTTTAGCTGAAGGAAGAATACCTTAAACCTGGAGAGTTAAGACCCGTGTAATGGGTACCATGCAATATGACTTCAAAGGGTCTTCATTTGCTCACCGAACCTCTCCAATCCTATCACTGCTGCGTTTATGCCCCTGTACACATGCTTGATTCTCTTTCGGAGACATAGCAATCCATAGGTTTTAAGATACTTACTAGTCAGGTACATTCTTAGGCGTTTAATATGCGGTGTTGAGTCCATTTCGTTGAGCAAGGAGTAGCTCTTGTCTATTCCATATTTGACTTAAGGAACTTTATCTGTGCTCATTTCAATCTCTGGTTTATGCAGCACCCCAACTCACCTTTACCCTTAAGGAAGCATAAGTTGGTTTTCTAAATTTGAGACCCTGTTCTGTTCTGTAATTCAGTTCCTGTGTAGCCAAGTTTACATTCCGTGTATTACTGATATCTTATGATGTTTCTTTTTCTGTGTGACTTACTTCAGTTAGAATCATCATACCTGAATCCACTCATTGTGCTGCTAATGGCCTGATGACACAGATTTCATTGCTGAGTGATATTGCTTTGTAAGTAAATACCACAACTTCTTTCCATTTTTCACTTTCTGCGATGTTGAACTTGTACTGTAAACGAGGTTCTTGTAAACAGAGCCGTTCCAAACTTTGGGGTGGCTGTGTCTTTTTGATTTTAATTTCCCTAAGCTATAGGCCCATAAGTGGAAGTGCCCTAGGTTCTGTTGCTTTGTTTTTTAGATGTTTCAGGAAACACCATACACTTCTCCTCAGTGGTTGTTGGCAATTTACATCCCGCCCATCAGCATAACAAGGCTCCCAGTTCTCCATGGCCTGTCCTGCCTTTCTGGATTTTACACTTTTTTCAGATGGCCCTTTTGACCGGGGGGAAGTGAGACTTCATTGTAGTGCAGATTTCCTTTGCAAGCTTGCTTGGTTGGCCAAAAAGGGCGTATGCGTTTTTTCCTGAATATATTCAGGAAAAAACGCATACGCCCTTTTTGGCCAAGTGCATCATTGTGGACGTTCTGCCTCTTTTCCTATGCTTTCAATGCAATTCCAGTCTACCTCCTGAAATCGGTTTCCTGCAATTCTGCCCCGCTTTCAAGTCCTCTTGGCAGCCTTACTTCAGTCTATTTTTGGACGATAGCTGTCATTTATAACTCTGCAGGTTTGTGAATTACAGTGCCCCTGAGCTCCTTTCTTCAACTCGCTTTCTTTTGAGCTGGCCGCAACACCGCAGGATGGCTTCAGGCCCTAATCTGGTTCCGGTACGGCACGCTGAGCCTTTGGTTATTTCCTCTTCCTGTTGGGAAATGAGAGTTAAATTTGCCCGTCCAGACACCTCCAGCTAGCCTCTCATTGGTTCTCGCTATTCCTGTTCATCTTCCGCAGAAATTGCAAACTGTGCCAAACAGGTGGTTAAAGGCGCTGACTCTCCAAGTGGGGAGAGTGTTAGTAAAGCGTCTGGAATGTTGCACCCGAGTACCAGGGGAGGAAAACTGAGACATATTTGAACACGTCTCCCGATCACATGGTTGATCATACTCTGGGTTCCACATGCCTGTTTTAGCTGAAGGAAGAATACCTAAAGCCTGGGTAATTGAAACCCGTGGAATGGGTACCATGCAATATGACTTCAAAGGGTCTTCATTTGCTCACCGAACCTCTCCAATCCTATCATTGCTGCGTTTATGCCCCTGTACACATGCTTGATTCTCTTTCGGAGACATAGCAATCCATAGGTTTTAAGATACTTACTAGTCAGGTACATTCTTAGGCGTTTAATATGCGGTGTTGAGTCCATTTCGTTGAGCAAGGAGTGGCTCTTGTCTATTCCATATTTGGCTGAAGGAACTTTATCTGTGCTCATTTCAATCTCTGGTTTTATGCAGCAACCCAACTCACCTTTCCCCTTAAGCAAGCATAAGTTGGTTTTCTAAATTTGAGAACCTGTTCTGTTTTGGAATTCAGTTCCTGTGTAGCCAAGTTTACATTCCGTGTATTAGTGATATCTTATGATGTTTCTTTTTCTGTGTGACTTATTTCAGTTAGAATCTTCGTACCTGAATCTACTCATTATGCTGCTACGTGCCTGATGACATAGATTTCATTGCTGAGTGATACTGCATTGTACGTAAGTACCACAAGTTCTTTATCCATTTTTCACTTTCTGTGATGTTGAACTTGTACTGTAAACGAGGTTCTTGTAAACAGAGCCGTTCCAAACTTTGGGGTGGCTGTGTCTTTTTGATTTTAATTTCCCTAAACTATAGGACCATAAGTGGAAGTGCCCTAGGCTCTGTTGCTTTGTTTTTTAGATGTTTCAGGAAACACCATACACTTCTCCCAAGTGTCTGTTGGCAATTTACATCCCGCCCATCAGCATAACAAGGCTCCCAGTTCTCCATGGCCTGTCCTGCCTTTCTTGATTTTACACTTTTTTCAGATGGCCCTTTTGACCAGGGGGAAGTGAGACTTCATTGTAGTGCAGATTTCCTTTGCAAGCTTGCTTGGTTGGCCAAAAAGGGCGTATGCGTTTTTTCCTGAATATATTCAGGAAAAAACGCATACGCCCTTTTTGGCCAAGTGCATCATTGTGGACGTTCTGCCTCTTTTCCTATGCTTTCAATGCAATTCCAGTCTACCTCCTGAAATCGGTTTCCTGCAATTCTGCCCCGCTTTCAAGTCCTCTTGGCAACCTTACTTCAGTCTATTTTTGGACGATAGCTGTCATTTATAACTCTGCAGGTTTGTGAATTACAGTGCCCCTGAGCTCCGTTCTTCAACTCGCTTTCTTTTGAGCTGGCCGCAACACCGCATGATGGCTTCAGGCCCTAATCTGGTTCCAGCACGGCACGCTGAGCCTTTGGTTAATTCCTCTTCCTGGTGGGAAATGAGAGTTAAATTTGCCCGTCCAGACACCTCCAGCTAGTCTCTCATTGGTTCTCGCTATTCCTGTTCATCTTCCGCAGAAATTGCAAACTGGGCCAAACAGGAGTTTAAAGGGACTGACTCTCCAAGTCGGGAGAGTGTTAGTAAAGCGTCTGGAATGTTGCACCCGAGTAACAGGGGAGGAAAACTGAGACATATTTGAACACGTCTCCCGTTCACATGGTTGATCATACTTGGGTTCCACATGCATGTTTTAGCTGAAGGAAGAATACCTTAAACCTGGAGAGTTAAGACCCGTGTAATGGGTACCATGTAATATGAATTCAAAGGGTCTTCATTTGCTCACCAAACCTCTCCAATCCTATCACTGCTGCGTTTATGCCCCTGTACACATGCTTGATTCTCTTTCGGAGACATAGCAATCCATAGGTTTTAAGATACTTACTAGTCAGGTACATTCTTAGGCGTTTAATATGCGGTGTTGAGTCCATTTCGTTGAGCAAGGAGTAGCTCTTGTCTATTCCATATTTGACTTAAGGAACTTTATCTGTGCTCATTTCAATCTCTGGTTTTATGCAGCACCCCAACTCACCTTTACCCTTAAGCAAGCATAAGTTGGTTTTCTAAATTTGAGACCCTGTTCTGTTCTGTAATTCAGTTACTGTGTAGCCAAGTTTACATTCCATGTATTACTGATATCTTATGATGTTTCTTTTTCTGTGTGACTTATTTCAGTTAGAATCATCATACCTGAATCCACTCATTGTGATGCTAAGGGCCTGATGACATAGATTTCATTGCTGAGTGATATTGCTTTGTAAGTAAATACCACAACTTCTTTATCCATTTTTCACTTTCTGCGATGTTGAACTTGTACTGTAAACGAGGTTCTTGTAAACAGAGCCGTCCCAAACTTTGGGGTGGCTGTGTCTTTTTGATTTTAATTTCCCTAAGCTATAGGACCATATGTGGCAGTGCCCTAGGCTCTGTTGCTTTGTTTTTTAGATGTTTCAGGAAACACCATACACTTCTCCCGAGTGTCTGTTGGCAATTTACATCCCGCCCATCAGCATAACAAGGCTCCCAGTTCTCCATGGCCTGTCCTGCCTTTCTGGATTTTACACTTTTTTCAGATGGCCCTTTTGACCGGGGGGAAGTGAGACTTCATTGTAGTGCAGATTTCCTTTGCAAGCTTGCTTGGTTGGCCAAAAAGGGCGTATGCGTTTTTTCCTGAATATATTCAGGAAAAATCGCATACGCCCTTTTTGGCCAAGTGCATCATTGTGGACGTTCTGCCTCTTTTCCTATGCTTTCAATGCAATTCCAGTCTACCTCCTGAAATCGGTTTCCTGCAATTCTGCCCCGATTTCAAGTCCTCTTGGCAGCCTTACTTCAGTCTATTTTTGGACGATACCTGTCATTTATAACTCTGCAGGTTTGTGAATTACAGTGCCCCTGAGCTCCTTTCTTCAACTCGCTTTCTTTTGAGCTGGCCGCAACACCGCAGGATGACTTCAGGCCCTAATCTGGTTCCGGTACGGCACGCTGAGCCTTTGGTTATTTCCTCTTCCTGGTGGGAAATGAGAGTTAAATTTGCCCGTCCAGACACCTCCAGCTAGCCTCTCATTGGTTCTCACTATTCCTGTTCATCTTCCCCAGAAATTGCAAACTGGGCCAAACAGGAGGTTAAAGGGACTGACTCTCCAAGTGGGGAGAGTTTTAGTAAAGCGTCTGGAATGTTGCACCCGAGTACCAGGGGAGGAAAACTGAGACATATTTGAACACGTCTCCCGATCACATGGTTGATCATACTCTAGGTTCCACATGCATGTTTTAGCTGAAGGAAGAATACCTTAAACCTGGGTAGTTGAAACCCGTGGAATGGGTACCATGCAATATGACTTCAAAGGGTCTTCATTTGCTCACCGAACCTCTCCAATCCTATCACTGCTGCGTTTATGCCCCTGTACACATGCTTGATTCTCTTTCGGAGACATAGCAATCCATAGGTTTTAAGATACTTACTAGTCAGGTACATTCTTAGGCGTTTAATATGCGGTGTTGAGTCCATTTCGTTGAGCAAGGAGTGGCTCTTGTCTATTCCATATTTGGCTTAAGGAACTTTATCTGTGCTCATTTCAATCTCTGGTTTTATGCAGCACCCCAACTCACCTTTACCCTTAAGCAAGCATAAGTTGGTTTTCTAAATTTGAGACCCTGTTCTGTTTTGGAATTCAGTTCCTCTGTAGCCAAGTTTCCATTCCGTGTATTACTGATATCTTATGATGTTTCTTTTTCTGTGTGACTTATTTCAGTTAGAATCATCATACCTGAATCCACTCATTGTGATGCTAAGGGCCTGATGACATAGATTTCATTGCTGAGTGATATTGCTTTGTAAGTGAATACCACAACTTCTTTATCCATTTTTCACTTTCTGCGATGTTGAACTTGTACTGTAAACGAGGTTCTTGTAAACAGAGCCGTTCCAAACTTTGGGGTGGCTGTGTCTTTTTGATTTTAATTTCCCTAAGCTATAGGACCATAAGTGGAAGTGCCCTAGGCTCTGTTGCTTTGTTTTTTAGATGTTTCAGGAAACACCATACACTTCTTCCGAGTGGTTGTTGGCAATTTACATCCCGCCCATCAGCATAACAAGGCTCCCTGTTCTCCATGGCCTGTCCTGCCTTTCTGGATTTTACACTTTTTTCAGATGGCCCTTTTGACCGGGGGGAAGTGAGACTTCATTGTAGTGCAGATTTCCTTTGCAAGCTTGCTTGGTTGGCCAAAAAGGGCGTATGCGTTTTTTCCTGAATATATTCAGGAAAAAACGCATACGCCCTTTTTGGCCAAGTGCATCATTGTGGACGTTCTGCCTCTTTTCCTATGCTTTCAATGCAATTCCAGTCTACCTCCTGAAATCGGTTTCCTGCAATTCTGCCCCGATTTCAAGTCCTCTTGGCAGCCTTACTTCAGTCTATTTTTGGACGATACCTGTCATTTATAACTCTGCAGGTTTGTGAATTACAGTGCCCCTGAGCTCCTTTCTTCAACTCGCTTTCTTTTGAGCTGGCCGCAACACCGCAGGATGACTTCAGGCCCTAATCTGGTTCCGGTACGGCACGCTGAGCCTTTGGTTATTTCCTCTTCCTGGTGGGAAATGAGAGTTAAATTTGCCCGTCCAGACACCTCCAGCTAGCCTCTCATTGGTTCTCACTATTCCTGTTCATCTTCCGCAGAAATTGCAAACTGGGCCAAACAGGAGGTTAAAGGGACTGACTCTCCAAGTGGGGAGAGTTTTAGTAAAGCGTCTGGAATGTTGCACCCGAGTACCAGGGGAGGAAAACTGAGACATATTTGAACACGTCTCCCGATCACATGGTTGATCATACTCTAGGTTCCACATGCATGTTTTAGCTGAAGGAAGAATACCTTAAACCTGGGTAGTTGAAACCCGTGGAATGGGTACCATGCAATATGACTTCAAAGGGTCTTCATTTGCTCACCGAACCTCTCCAATCCTATCACTGCTGCGTTTATGCCCCTGTACACATGCTTGATTCTCTTTCGCAGACATAGCAATCCATAGGTTTTAAGATACTTACTAGTCAGGTACATTCTTAGGCGTTTAATATGCGGTGTTGAGTCCATTTCGTTGAGCAAGGAGTGGCTCTTGTCTATTCCATATTTGGCTTAAGGAACTTTATCTGTGCTCATTTCAATCTCTGCTTTTATGCAGCAACCCAACTCACCTTTCCCCTTAAGCAAGCATAAGTTGGTTTTCTAAATTTGAGAACCTGTTCTGTTTTGGAATTCAGTTCCTGTGTAGCCAAGTTTACATTCCGTGTATTAGTGATATCTTATGATGTTTCTTTTTCTGTGTGACTTATTTCAGTTAGAATCATCGTACCTGAATCTACTCATTATGCTGCTACGTGCCTGATGACATAGATTTCATTGCTGAGTGATACTGCATTGTACGTAAGTACCACAAGTTCTTTATCCATTTTTCACTTTCTGTGATGTTGAACTTGTACTGTAAACGAGGTTCTTGTAAACAGAGCCGTTCCAAACTTTGGGGTGGCTGTGTCTTTTTGATTTTAATTTCCCTAAGCTATAGGACCATAAGTGGCAGTGCCCTAGGCTCTGTTGCTTTGTTTTTTAGATGTTTCAGGAAACACCATACACTTCTCCCGAGTGTCTGTTGGCAATTTACATCCCGCCCATCAGCATAACAAGGCTCCCAGTTCTCCATGGCCTGTCCTGCCTTTCTGGATTTTATACTTTTTTCAGATGGCCCTTTTGACCGGGGGGAAGTGAGACTTCATTGTAGTGCAGATTTCCTTTGCAAGCTTGCTTGGTTGGCCAAAAAGGGCGTATGCGTTTTTTCCTGAATATATTCAGGAAAAAACGCATACGCCCTTTTTGGCCAAGTGCATCATTGTGGACGTTCTGCCTCTTTTCCTATGCTTTCAATGCAATTCCAGTCTACCTCCTGAAATCGGTTTCCTGCAATTCTGCCCCGCTTTCAAGTCCTCTTGGCAGCCTTACTTCAGTCTATTTTTGGACGATAGCTGTCATTTATAACTCTGCAGGTTTGTGAATTACAGTGCCCCTGAGCTCCTTTCTTCAACTCGCTTTCTTGTGACCTGGCCGCAACACCGCAGGATGGCTTCAGGCCCTAATCTGGATCCGGCCCGGCATGCTGAGCCTTTGGTTATTTCCTCTTCCTGGTGGGAAATGAGAGTTAAATTTGCCCGTCCAGACACCTCCAGCTAGCCTCTCATTGGTTCTCGCTATTCCTGTTCATCTTCCGCAGAAATTGCAAACTGGGCCAAACAGGAGGTTAAAGGCGCTGACTCTCCAAGTGGGGAGAGTGTTAGTAAAGCGTCTGGAATGTTGCACCCGAGTACCAGGGGAGGAAAACTGAGACATATTTGAACACCTCTCCCGATCACATGGTTGATCATACTCTGGGTTCCACATGCCTGTTTTAGCTGAAGGAAGAATACCTAAAACCTGGGTAATTGAAACCCGTGGAATGGGTACCATGCAATATGACTTCAAAGGGTCTTCATTTGCTCACCGAACCTCTCCAATCCTATCACTGCTGCGTTTATGCCCCTGTACACATGCTTGATTCTCTTTCGGAGACATAGCAATCCATAGGTTTTAAGATACTTACTAGTCAGGTACATTCTTAGGCGTTTAATATGCGGTGTTGAGTCCATTTCGTTGAGCAAGGAGTGGCTCTTGTCTATTCCATATTTGGCTTAAGGAACTTTATCTGTGCTCATTTCAATCTCTGGTTTTATGCAGCACCCCAACTCACCTTTACCCTTAAGCAAGCATAAGTTGGTTTTCTAAATTTGAGACCCTGTTCTGTTCTGTAATTCAGTTCCTCTGTAGCCAAGTTTCCATTCCGTGTATTACTGATATCTTATGATGTTTCTTTTTCTGTGTGACTTATTTCAGTTAGAATCATCATACCTGAATCCACTCATTGTGATGCTAAGGGCCTGATGACATAGATTTCATTGCTGAGTGATATTGCTTTGTAAGTGAATACCACAACTTCTTTATCCATTTTTCACTTTCTGCGATGTTGAACTTGTACTGTAAACGAGGTTCTTGTAAACAGAGCCGTTCCAAACTTTGGGGTGGCTGTGTCTTTTTGATTTTAATTTCCCTAAGCTATAGGACCATAAGTGGAAGTGCCCTAGGCTCTGTTGCTTTGTTTTTTAGATGTTTCAGGAAACACCATACACTTCTTCCGAGTGGTTGTTGGCAATTTACATCCCGCCCATCAGCATAACAAGGCTCCCTGTTCTCCATGGCCTGTCCTGCCTTTCTGGATTTTACACTTTTTTCAGATGGCCCTTTTGACCGGGGGGAAGTGAGACTTCATTGTAGTGCAGATTTCCTTTGCAAGCTTGCTTGGTTGGCCAAAAAGTGCGTATGCGTTTTTTCCTGAATATATTCAGGAAAAAACGCATACGCCCTTTTTGGCCAAGTGCATCATTGTGGACGTTCTGCCTCTTTTCCTATGCTTTCAATGCAATTCCAGTCTACCTCCTGAAATCGGTTTCCTGCAATTCTGCCCCGATTTCAAGTCCTCTTGGCAGCCTTACTTCAGTCTATTTTTGGACGATACCTGTCATTTATAACTCTGCAGGTTTGTGAATTACGGTGCCCCTGAGCTCCTTTCTTCAACTCGCTTTCTTTTGAGCTGGCCGCAACACCGCAGGATGGCTTCAGGCCCTAATCTGGTTCCGGTACGGCACGCTGAGCCTTTGGTTATTTCCTCTTCCTGGTGGGAAATGAGAGTTAAATTTGCCCGTCCAGACACCTCCAGCTAGCCTCTCATTGGTTCTCGCTATTCCTGTTCATCTTCCGCAGAAATTGCAAAGTGGGCCAAACAGGAGGTTAAAGGCGCTGACTCTCCAAGTGGGGAGAGTGTTAGTAAAGCGTCTGGAATGTTGCACCCGAGTACCAGGGGAGGAAAACTGAGACATATTTGAACACGTCTCCCGTTCACATGGTTGATCATACTTGGGTTCCACATGCATGTTTTAGCTGAAGGAAGAATACCTTAAACCTGGAGAGTTAAGACCCGTGAAATGGGTACCATGCAATATGACTTCAAAGGGTCTTCATTTGCTCACCGAACCTCTCCAATCCTATCACTGCTGCGTTTATGCCCCTGTACACATGCTTGATTCTCTTTTGGAGACATAGCAATCCATAGGTTTTATGATACTTACTAGTCAGGTACATTCTTAGGCGTTTAATATGCGGTGTTGAGTCCATTTCGTTGAGCAAGGAGTAGCTCTTGTGTATTCCATATTTGACTTAAGGAACTTTATCTGTGCTCATTTCAATCTCTGGTTTTATGCAGCACCCCAACTCACCTTTACCCTTAAGCAAGCATAAGTTGGTTTTCTAAATTTGAGACCCTGTTCTGTTCTGTAATTCAGTTCCTGTGTAGCCAAGTTTACATTCCGTGTATTACTGATATCTTATGATGTTTCTTTTTCTGTGTGACTTATTTCAGTTAGAATCATCATACCTGAATCCACTCATTGTGATGCTAAGGGCCTGATGACATAGATTTCATTGCTGAGTGATATTGCTTTGTAAGTAAATACAACAACTTCTTTATCCATTTTTCACTTTCTGCAATGTTGAACTTGTACTGTAAACGAGGTTCTTGTAAACAGAGGCGTCCCAAACTTTGGGGTGGCTGTGTCTTTTTGATTTTAATTTCCCTAAGCTATAGGACCATAAGTGGAAGTGCCCTAGGCTCTGTTGCTTTGTTTTTTAGATGTTTCAGGAAACACCATACACTTCTCCCGAGTGTCTGTTGGCAATTTACATCCCGCCCATCAGCATAACAAGGCTCCCAGTTCTCCATGGCCTGTCCTGCCTTTCTGGATTTTACACTTTTTTCAGATGGCCCTTTTGACCGGGGGGAAGTGAGACTTCATTGTAGTGCAGATTTCCTTTGCAAGCTTGCTTGGTTGGCCAAAAAGGGCGTATGCGTTTTTTCCTGAATATATTCAGGAAAAAACGCATACGCCCTTTTTGGCCAAGTGCATCATTGTGGACGTTCTGCCTCTTTTCCTATGCTTTCAATGCAATTCCAGTCTACCTCCTGAAATCGGTTTCCTGCAATTCTGCCCCGCTTTCAAGTCCTCTTGGCAGCCTTACTTCAGTCTATTTTTGGACGATAGCTGTCATTTATAACTCTGCAGGTTTGTGAATTACAGTGGCCCTGAGCTCCTTTCTTCAACTCGCTTTCTTGTGACCTGGCCGCAACACCGCAGGATGGCTTCAGGCCCTAATCTGGTTCCGGCACGGCACGCTGAGCCTTTGGTTATTTCCTCTTCCTGGTGGGAAATGAGAGTTAAATTTGCCCGTCCAAACACCTCCAGCTAGTCTCTCATTGGTTCTCGCTATTCCTGTTCATCTTCCGCAGAAATTGCAAACTGGGCCAAACCGGAGGTTAAAGGCGCTGACTCTCTAAGTGGGGAGAGTGTTAGTAAAGCGTCTGGAATGTTGCACCCGAGTACCAGGGGAGGAAAACTGAGACATATTTGAACACGTCTCCCGTTCACATGGTTGATCATACTTGGGTTCCACATGCATGTTTTAGCTGAAGGAAGAATACCTTAAACCTGGAGAGTTAAGACCCGTGTAATGGGTACCATGCAATATGACTTCAAAGGGTCTTCATTTGCTCACCGAACCTCTCCAATCCTATCACTGCTGCGTTTATGCCCCTGTACACATGCTTGATTCTCTTTCGGAGACATAGCAATCCATAGGTTTTAAGATACTTACTAGTCAGGCACATTCTTAGGCGTTTAATATGCGGTGTTGAGTCCATTTCGTTGAGCAAGGAGTAGCTCTTGTCTATTCCATATTTGACTTAAGGAACTTTATCTGTGCTCATTTCAATCTCTGGTTTTATGCAGCACCCCAACTCACCTTTACCCTTAAGCAAGCATAGTTGGTTTTCTAAATTTGAGACCCTGTTCTGTTCTGTAATTCAGTTCCTGTGTAGCCAAGTTTACATTCCGTGTATTACTGATATCTTATGATGTTTCTTTTTCTGTGTGACTTACTTCAGTTAGAATCATCATACCTGAATCCACTCATTGTGATGCTAAGGGCCTGATGACACAGATTTCATTGCTGAGTGATATTGCTTTGTAAGTAAATACCACAACTTCTTTATCCATTTTTCACTTTCTGTGATGTTGAACTTGTACTGTAAACGAGGTTCTTGTAAACAGAGCCGTTCCAAACTTTGGGGTGGCTGTGTCTTTTTGATTTTAATTTCCCTAAGTTATAGGACCATAAGTGGAAGTGCCCTAGGTTCTGTTGCTTTGTTTTTTAGATGTTTCAGGAAACACCATACACTTCTCCCGAGTGGTTTTTGGCAATTTACATCCCGCCCATCAGCATAACAAGGCTCCCAGTTCTCCATGGCCTGTCCTGCCTTTCTGGATTTTACACTTTTTTCAGATGGCCCTTTTGACCGGGGGGAAGTGAGACTTCATTGTAGTGCAGATTTCCTTTGCAAGCTTGCTTGGTTGGCCAAAAAGGGCGTATGCGTTTTTTATTCCTGTTCATCTTCCGCAGAAATTGCAAACTGGGCCAAACAGGAGGTTAAAGGCGCTGACTCTCCAAGTGGGGAGAGTGTTAGTAAAGCGTCTGGAATGTTGCACCCGAGTACCAGGGGAGGAAAACTGAGACATATTTGAACACGTCTCCCGTTCACATGGTTGATCATACTTGGGTTCCACATGCATGTTTTAGCTGAAGGAAGAATACCTTAAACCTGGAGAGTTAAGACCCGTGTAATGGGTACCATGCAATATGACTTCAAAGGGTCTTCATTTGCTCACCGAACATCTCCAATCCTATCACTGCTGCGTTTATGCCCCTGTACACATGCTTGATTCTCTTTTGGAGACATAGCAATCCATAGGTTTTAAGATACTTACTAGTCAGGTACATTCTTAGGCGTTTAATATGCTGTGTTGAGTCCATTTCGTTGAGCAAGGAGTAGCTCTTGTCTATTCCATATTTGACTTAAGGAACTTTATCTGTGCTCATTTCAATCTCTGGTTTTATGCAGCACCCCAACTCACCTTTACCCTTAAGCAAGCATAAGTTGGTTTTCTAAATTTGAGACCCTGTTCTGTTCTGTAATTCAGTTCCTGTGTAGCCAAGTTTACATTCCGTGTATTACTGATATCTTATGATGTTTCTTTTTCTGTGTGACTTATTTCAGTTAGAATCATCATACCTGAATCCACTCATTGTGATGCTAAGGGCCTGATGACACAGATTTCATTGCTGAGTGATATTGCTTTGTAAGTAAATACCACAACTTCTTTATCCATTTTTCACTTTCTGCGATGTTGAACTTGTACTGTAAATGAGGTTCTTGTAAACAGAGCCGTTCCAAACTTTGGGGTGGCTGTGTCTTTTTGATTTTAATTTCCCTAAGCTATAGGACCATAAGTGGAAGTGCCCTAGGTTCTGTTGCTTTGTTTTTTAGATGTTTCAGGATACACCATACTCTTCTCCCGAGTGTCTGTTGGCAATTTACATCCCACCCTTCAGCATAACAAGGCTCCCAGTTCTCCATGGCCTGTCCTGCCTTTCTGGATTTTACACTTTTTTCAGATGGCCCTTTTGACCGGGGGGAAGTGAGACTTCATTGTAGTGCAGATTTCCTTTGCAAGCTTGCTTGTTTGGCCAAAAAGGGCGTATGCGTTTTTTCCTGAATATATTCAGGAAAAAACGCATACGCCCTTTTTGGCCAAGTGCATCATTGTGGACGTTCTGCCTCTTTTCCTATGCTTTCAATGCAATTCCTGTCTACCTCCTGAAATCGGTTTCCTGCAATTCTGCCCCGCTTTCAAGTCCTCTTGGCAGCCTTACTTCAGTCTATTTTTGGACGATAGCTGTCATTTATAACTCTGCAGGTTTGTGAATTACAGTGCCCCTGAGCTCCTTTCTTCAACTCGCCTTCTTGTGACCTGGCCGCAACACCGCAGGATGGCTTCAGGCCCTAATCTGGTTCCGGCACGGCACGCTGAGCCTTTGGTTATTTCCTCTTCCTGGTGGGAAATGAGAGTTAAATTTGCCCGTCCAAACACCTCCAGCTAGTCTCTCATTGGTTCTCGCTATTCCTGTTCATCTTCCGCAGAAATTGCAAACTGGGCCAAACCGGAGGTTAAAGGCGCTGACTCTCTAAGTGGGGAGAGTGTTAGTAAAGCATCTGGAATGTTGCACCCGAGTACCAGGGGAGGAAAACTGAGACATATTTGAACACGTCTCCCGTTCACATGGTTGATCATACTTGGGTTCCACATGCATGTTTTAGCTGAAGGAAGAATACCTTAAACCTGGAGAGTTAAGACCCGTGTAATGGGTACCATGCAATATGACTTCAAAGGGTCTTCATTTGCTCACCGAACCTCTCCATTCCTATCACTGCTGCGTTTATGCCCCTGTACACATGCTTGATTCTCTTTCAGAGACATAGCAATCCATAGGTTTTAAGATACTTACTAGTCAGGCACATTCTTAGGCGTTTAATATGCGGTGTTGAGTCCATTTCGTTGAGCAAGGAGTAGCTCTTGTCTATTCCATATTTGACTTAAGGAACTTTATCTGTGCTCATTTCAATCTCTGGTTTTATGCAGCACCTCAACTCACCTTTACCCTTAAGCAAGCATAGTTGGTTTTCTAAATTTGAGACCCTGTTCTCTTCTGTAATTCAGTTCCTGTGTAGCCAAGTTTACATTCCGTGTATTACTGATATCTTATGATGTTTCTTTTTCTGTGTGACTTACTTCAGTTAGAATCATCATACCTGAATCCACTCATTGTGATGCTAAGGGCCTGATGACACAGATTTCATTGCTGAGTGATATTGCTTTGTAAGTAAATACCACAACTTCTTTATCCATTTTTCACTTTCTGTGATGTTGAACTTGTACTGTAAACGAGGTTCTTGTAAACAGAGCTGTTCCAAACTTTGGGGTGGCTGTGTCTTTTTGATTTTAATTTCCCTAAGCTATAGGACCATAAGTGGAAGTGCCCTAGGTTCTGTTGCTTTGTTTTTTAGATGTTTCAGGAAACACCATACACTTCTCCGGAGTGGTTTTTGGCAATTTACATCCCGCCCATCAGCATAACAAGGCTCCCAGTTCTCCATGGCCTGTCCTGCCTTTCTGGATTTTACACTTTTTTCAGATGGCCCTTTTGACCGGGGGGAAGTGAGACTTCATTGTAGTGCAGATTTCCTTTGCAAGCTTGCTTGGTTGGCCAAAAAGGGCGTATGCGTTTTTTATTCCTGTTCATCTTCCGCAGAAATTGCAAACTGGGCCAAACAGGAGGTTAAAGGCGCTGACTCTCCAAGTGGGGAGAGTGTTAGTAAAGCGTCTGGAATGTTGCACCCGAGTACTAGGGGAGGAAAACTGAGACATATTTGAACACGTCTCCCGTTCACATGGTTGATCATACTTGGGTTCCACATGCATGTTTTAGCTGAAGGAAGAATACCTTAAACCTGGAGAGTTAAGACCCGTGTAATGGGTACCATGCAATATGACTTCAAAGGGTCTTCATTTGCTCACCGAACCTCTCCAATCCTATCACTGCTGCGTTTATGCCCCTGTACACATGCTTGATTCTCTTTTGGAGACATAGCAATCCATAGGTTTTAAGATACTTACTAGTCAGGTACATTCTTAGGCGTTTAATATGCTGTGTTGAGTCCATTTCGTTGAGCAAGGAGTAGCTCTTGTCTATTCCATATTTGACTTAAGGAACTTTATCTGTGCTCATTTCAATCTCTGGTTTTATGCAGCACCCCAACTCACCTTTACCCTTAAGCAAGCATAAGTTGGTTTTCTAAATTT
Source organism: Stenella coeruleoalba (assembly GCF_951394435.1). Classification (NCBI taxonomy): domain Eukaryota; kingdom Metazoa; phylum Chordata; class Mammalia; order Artiodactyla; family Delphinidae; genus Stenella; species Stenella coeruleoalba. The sequence goes on along the minus strand of NW_027646115.1, from coordinate 202,740 downwards.
GAGACCCTGTTCTGTTCTGTAATTCAGTTCCTGTGTAGCCAAGTTTCCATTCCGTGTATTACTGATATCTTATGATTTTTCTTTTTCTGTGTGACTTATTTCAGTTAGAATCATCATACCTGAATCCACTCATTGTGATGCTAAGGGCCTGATGACATAGATTTCATTGCTGAGTGATATTGCTTTGTAAGTAAATACCACAACTTCTTTATCCATTTTTCACTTTCTGCGATGTTGAACTTGTACTGTAAACGAGGTTCTTGTAAACAGAGCCGTTCCAAACTTTGGGGTGGCTGTGTCTTTTTGATTTTAATTTCCCTAAGCTATAGGACCATAAGTGGAAGTGCCCTAGGTTCTGTTGCTTTGTTTTTTAGATGTTTCAGGATACACCATACACTTCTCCCGAGTGTCTGTTGGCAATTTACATCCCGCCCATCAGCATAACAAGGCTCCCAGTTCTCCATGGCCTGTCCTGCCTTTCTGGATTTTACACTTTTTTCAGATGGCCCTTTTGACCGGGGGGAAGTGAGACTTCATTGTAGTGCAGATTTCCTTTGCAAGCTTGCTTGGTTGGCCAAAAAGGGCGTATGCGTTTTTTCCTGAATATATTCAGGAAAAACGCATACGCCCTTTTTGGCCAAGTGCATCATTGTGGACGTTCTGCCTCTTTTCTTATGCTTTCAATGCAATTCCAGTCTACCTCCTGAAATCGGTTTCCTGCAATTCTGCCCCGCTTTCAAGTCCTCTTGGCAGCCTTACTTCAGTCTATTTTTGGACGATAGCTGTCATTTATAACTCTGCAGGTTTGTGAATTACAGTGCCCCTGAGCTCCTTTCTTCAACTCGGTTTCTTTTGAGCTGGCCGCAACACCGCAGGATGGCTTCAGGCCCTAATCTGGTTCCGGCACGGCACGCTGAGCCTTTGGTTATTTCCTCTTCCTGGTGGGAAATGAGAGTTAAATTTGCCCGTCCAAACACCTCCAGCTAGTCTCTCATTGGTTCTCGCTATTCCTGTTCATATTCCGCAGAAATTGCAAACTGGGCCAAACCGGAGGTTAAAGGCGCTGACTCTCTAAGTGGGGAGAGTGTTAGTAAAGCGTCTGGAATGTTGCACCCGAGTACCAGGGGAGGAAAACTGAGACATATTTGAACACGTCTCCCGTTCACATGGTTGATCATACTTGGGTTCCACATGCATGTTTTAGCTGAAGGAAGAATACCTTAAACCTGGAGAGTTAAGACCCGTGTAATGGGTACCATGCAATATGACTTCAAAGGGTCTTCATTTGCTCACCGAACCTCTCCAATCCTATCACTGCTGCGTTTATGCCCCTGTACACATGCTTGATTCTCTTTCGGAGACATAGCAATCCATAGGTTTTAAGATACTTACTAGTCAGGCACATTCTTAGGCGTTTAATATGCGGTGTTGAGTCCATTTCGTTGAGCAAGGAGTAGCTCTTGTCTATTCCATATTTGGCTTAAGGAACTTTATCTGTGCTCATTTCAATCTCTGGTTTTATGCAGCACCCCAACTCACCTTTACCCTTAAGCAAGCATAGTTGGTTTTCTAAATTTGAGACCCTGTTCTCTTCTGTAATTCAGTTCCTGTGTAGCCAAGTTTACATTCCGTGTATTACTGATATCTTATGATGTTTCTTTTTCTGTGTGACTTACTTCAGTTAGAATCATCATACCTGAATCCACTCATTGTGATGCTAAGGGCCTGATGACACAGATTTCATTGCTGAGTGATATTGCTTTGTAAGTAAATACCACAACTTCTTTATCCATTTTTCACTTTCTGTGATGTTGAACTTGTACTGTAAACGAGGTTCTTGTAAACAGAGCTGTTCCAAACTTTGGGGTGGCTGTGTCTTTTTGATTTTAATTTCCCTAAGCTATAGGACCATAAGTGGAAGTGCCCTAGGTTCTGTTGCTTTGTTTTTTAGATGTTTCAGGAAACACCATACACTTCTCCCGAGTGGTTTTTGGCAATTTACATCCCGCCCATCAGCATAACAAGGCTCCCAGTTCTCCATGGTCTGTCCTGCCTTTCTGGATTTTACACTTTTTTCAGATGGCCCTTTTGACCGGGGGGAAGTGAGACTTCATTGTAGTGCAGATTTCCTTTGCAAGCTTGCTTGGTTGGCCAAAAAGGGCGTATGCGTTTTTTATTCCTGTTCATCTTCCGCAGAAATTGCAAACTGGGCCAAACAGGAGGTTAAAGGCGCTGACTCTCCAAGTGGGGAGAGTGTTAGTAAAGCATCTGGAATGTTGCACCCGAGTACCAGGGGAGGAAAACTGAGACATATTTGAACACGTCTCCCGTTCACATGGTTGATCATACTTGGGTTCCACATGCATGTTTTAGCTGAAGGAAGAATACCTTAAACCTGGAGAGTTAAGACCCGTGTAATGGGTACCATGCAATATGACTTCAAAGGGTCTTCATTTGCTCACCGAACCTCTCCAATCCTATCACTGCTGCGTTTATGCCCCTGTACACATGCTTGATTCTCTTTTGGAGACATAGCAATCCATAGGTTTTAAGATACTTACTAGTCAGGCACATTCTTAGGCGTTTAATATGCTGTGTTGAGTCCATTTCGTTGAGCAAGGAGTAGCTCTTGTCTATTCCATATTTGACTTAAGGAACTTTATCTGTGCTCATTTCAATCTCTGGTTTTATGCAGCACCCCAACTCACCTTTACCCTTAAGCAAGCATAAGTTGGTTTTCTAAATTTGAGACCCTGTTCTGTTCTGTAATTCAGTTCCTGTGTAGCCAAGTTTCCATTCCGTGTATTACTGATATCTTATGATGTTTCTTTTTCTGTGTGACTTATTTCAGTTAGAATCATCATACCTGAATCCACTCATTGTGATGCTAAGGGCCTGATGACATAGATTTCATTGCTGAGTGATATTGCTTTGTAAGTAAATACCACAACTTCTTTATCCATTTTTCACTTTCTGCGATGTTGAACTTGTACTGTAAACGAGGTTCTTGTAAACAGAGCCGTTCCAAACTTTGGGGTGGCTGTGTCTTTTTGATTTTAATTTCCCTAAGCTATAGGACCATAAGTGGAAGTGCCCTAGGTTCTGTTGCTTTGTTTTTTAGATGTTTCAGGATACACCATACACTTCTCCCGAGTGGTTGTTGGCAATTTACATCCCGCCCATCAGCATAACAAGGCTCCCAGTTCTCCATGGCCTGTCCTGCCTTTCTGGATTTTACACTTCTTTCAGATGGCCCTTTTGACCGGGGGGAAGTGAGACTTCATTGTAGTGCAGATTTCCTTTGCAAGCTTGCTTGGTTGGCCAAAAAGGGCGTATGCGTTTTTTCCTGAATATATTCAGGAAAAAACGCATACGCCCTTTTTGGCCAAGTGCATCATTGTGGACGTTCTGCCTCTTTTCCTATGCTTTCAATGCAATTCCAGTCTACCTCCTGAAATCGGTTTCCTGCAATTCTGCCCCGCTTTCAAGTCCTCTTGGCAGCCTTACTTCAGTCTATTTTTGGACGATAGCTGTCATTTATAACTCTGCAGGTTTGTGAATTACAGTGCCCCTGAGCTCCTTTCTTCAACTCGCTTTCTTTTGAGCTGGCCGCAACACCGCAGGATGGCTTCAGGCCCTAATCTGGTTCCGGTACGGCACGCTGAGCCTTTGGTTATTTCCTCTTCCTGGTGGGAAATGAGAGTTAAATTTGCCCGTCCAGACACCTCCAGCTAGCCTCTCATTTGTTCTCGCTATTCCTGTTCATCTTCCGCAGAAATTGCAAACTGGGCCAAACAGGAGGTTAAAGGCGCTGACTCTCCAAGTGGGGAGAGTGTTAGTAAAGCGTCTGGAATGTTGCACCCGAGTACCAGGGGAGGAAAACTGAGACATATTTGAACACGTCTCCCGTTCACATGGTTGATCATACTTGGGTTCCACATGCATGTTTTAGCTGAAGGAAGAATACCTTAAACCTGGAGAGTTGAGACCCGTGGAATGGGTACCATGCAATATGACTTCAAAGGGTCTTCATTTGCTCACCGAACCTCTCCAATCCTATCACTGCTGCGTTTATGCCCCTGTACACATGCTTGATTCTCTTTTGGAGACATAGCAATCCATAGGTTTTACGATACTTACTAGTCAGGTACATTCTTAGGCGTTTAATATGCGGTGTTGAGTCCATTTCGTTGAGCAAGGAGTAGCTCTTGTCTATTCCATATTTGACTTAAGGAACTTTATCTGTGCTCATTTCAATCTCTGGTTTTATGCAGCACCCCAACTCACCTTTACCCTTAAGCAAGCATAAGTTGGTTTTCTAAATTTGAGACCCTGTTCTGTTCTGTAATTCAGTTCCTGTGTAGCCAAGTTTACATTCCGTGTATTACTGATATCTTATGATGTTTCTTTTTCTGTGTGACTTATTTCAGTTAGAATCATCATACCTGAATCCACTCATTGTGATGCTAAGGGCCTGATGACATAGATTTCATTGCTGAGTGATATTGCTTTGTAAGTAAATACCACAACTTCTTTATCCATTTTTCACTTTCTGCGATGTTGAACTTGTACTGTAAACGAGGTTCTTGTAAACAGAGGCGTCCCAAACTTTGGGGTGGCTGTGTCTTTTTGATTTTAATTTCCCTAAGCTATAAGACCATAAGTGGCAGTGCCCTAGGCTCTGTTGCTTTGTTTTTTAGATGTTTCAGGAAACACCATACACTTCTCCCGAGTGTCTGTTGGCAATTTACATCCCGCCCATCAGCATAACAAGGCTCCCAGTTCTCCATGGCCTGTCCTGCCTTTCTGGATTTTACACTTTTTTCAGATGGCCCTTTTGACCGGGGGGAAGTGAGACTTCATTGTAGTGCAGATTTCCTTTGCAAGCTTGCTTGGTTGGCCAAAAAGGGCGTATGCGTTTTTTCCTGAATATATTCAGGAAAAAACGCATACGCCCTTTTTGGCCAAGTGCATCATTGTGGACGTTCTGCCTCTTTTCCTATGCTTTCAATGCAATTCCAGTCTACCTCCTGAAATCGGTTTCCTGCAATTCTGCCCCGCTTTCAAGTCCTCTTGGCAGCCTTACTTCAGTCTATTTTTGGACGATAGCTGTCATTTATAACTCTGCAGGTTTGTGAATTACAGTGCCCCTGAGCTCCTTTCTTCAACTCGCTTTCTTTTGAGCTGGCCGCAACACCGCAGGATGGCTTCAGGCCCTAATCTGGTTCCGGTACGGCACGCTGAGCCTTTGGTTATTTCCTCTTCCTGGTGGGAAATGAGAGTTAAATTTGCCCGTCCAGACACCTCCAGCTAGCCTCTCATTTGTTCTCGCTATTCCTGTTCATCTTCCGCAGAAATTGCAAACTGGGCCAAACAGGAGGTTAAAGGCGCTGACTCTCCAAGTGGGGAGAGTGTTAGTAAAGCGTCTGGAATGTTGCACCCGAGTACCAGGGGAGGAAAACTGAGACATATTTGAACACGTCTCCCGTTCACATGGTTGATCATACTTGGGTTCCACATGCATGTTTTAGCTGAAGGAAGAATACCTTAAACCTGGAGAGTTGAGACCCGTGGAATGGGTACCATGCAATATGACTTCAAAGGGTCTTCATTTGCTCACCGAACCTCTCCAATCCTATCACTGCTGCGTTTATGCCCCTGTACACATGCTTGATTCTCTTTTGGAGACATAGCAATCCATAGGTTTTACGATACTTACTAGTCAGGTACATTCTTAGGCGTTTAATATGCGGTGTTGAGTCCATTTCGTTGAGCAAGGAGTAGCTCTTGTCTATTCCATATTTGACTTAAGGAACTTTATCTGTGCTCATTTCAATCTCTGGTTTTATGCAGCACCCCAACTCACCTTTACCCTTAAGCAAGCATAAGTTGGTTTTCTAAATTTGAGACCCTGTTCTGTTCTGTAATTCAGTTCCTGTGTAGCCAAGTTTACATTCCGTGTATTACTGATATCTTATGATGTTTCTTTTTCTGTGTGACTTATTTCAGTTAGAATCATCATACCTGAATCCACTCATTGTGATGTTAAGGGCCTGATGACATAGATTTTATTGCTGAGTGATATTGTTTTGTAAGTAAATACCACAACTTCTTTATCCATTTTTCACTTTCTGCGATGTTGAACTTGTACTGTAAACGAGGTTCTTGTAAACAGAGGCGTCCCAAACTTTGGGGTGGCTGTGTCTTTTTGATTTTAATTTCCCTAAGCTATAAGACCATAAGTGGCAGTGCCCTAGGCTCTGTTGCTTTGTTTTTTAGATGTTTCAGGAAACACCATACACTTCTCCTGAGTGTCTGTTGGCAATTTACATCCCGCCCATCAGCATAACAAGGCTCCCAGTTCTCCATGGCCTGTCCTGCCTTTCTGGATTTTACACTTTTTTCAGATGGCCCTTTTGACTGGGGGGAAGTGAGACTTCATTGTAGTGCAGATTTCCTTTGCAAGCTTGCTTGGTTGGCCAAAAAGGGCGTATGCATTTTTTCCTGAATATATTCAGGAAAAAACGCATACGCCCTTTTTGGCCAAGTGCATCATTGTGGACGTTCTGCCTCTTTTCCTATGCTTTCAATGCAATTCCAGTCTACCTCCTGAAATCGGTTTCCTGCAATTCTGCCCCGCTTTCAAGTCCTCTTGGCAGCCTTACTTCAGTCTATTTTTGGACGATAGCTGTCATTTATAACTCTGCAGGTTTGTGAATTACAGTGCCCCTGAGCTCCTTTCTTCAACTCGCTTTCTTGTGACCTGGCCGCAACACCGCAGGATGGCTTCAGGCCCTAATCTGGTTCCGGCACGGCATGCTGAGCCTTTGGTTAATTCCTCTTCCTGGTGGGAAATGAGAGTTAAATTTGCCCGTCCAGACACCTCCAGCTAGCCTCTCATTTGTTCTCGCTATTCCTGTTCATCTTCCGCAGAAATTGCAAACTGGGCCAAACAGGAGGTTAAAGGCGCTGACTCTCCAAGTGGGGAGAGTGTTAGTAAAGCGTCTGGAATGTTGCACCCGAGTACCAGGGGAGGAAAACTGAGACATATTTGAACACGTCTCCCGATCACATGGTTGATCATACTCTAGGTTCCACATGCATGTTTTAGCTGAAAGAAGAATACCTTAAACCTGGGTAGTTGAAACCCGTGGAATGGGTACCATGCAATATGACTTCAAAGGGTCTTCATTTGCTCACCGAACCTCTCCAATCCTATCACTGCTGCGTTTATGCCCCTGTACACATGCTTGATTCTCTTTCGGAGACATAGCAATCCATAGGTTTTAAGATACTTACTAGTCAGGTACATTCTTAGGCGTTTAATATGCGGTGTTGAGTCCATTTCGTTGAGCAAGGAGTAGCTCTTGTCTATTCCATATTTGGCTTAATGAACTTTATCTGTGCTCATTTCAGTCTCTGGTTTTATGCTGCACCCCAACTCACCTTTACCCTTAAGCAAGAATAAGTTGGTTTTCTAAATTTGAGACCCTGTTCTGTTCTGTAATTCAGTTCCTGTGTAGCCAAGTTTACATTCCGTGTATTACTGATATCTTATGATGTTTCTTTTTCTGTGTGACTTATTTCAGTTAGAATCATCATACCTGAATCCACTCATTGTGCTGCTAAGGGCCTGATGACACAGATTTCATTGCTGAGTGATATTGCTTTGTAAGTAAATACCACAACTTCTTTATCCATTTTTCACTTTCTGCGATGTTGAACTTGTACTGTAAACGAGGTTCTTGTAAACAGAGCCGTTCCAAACTTTGGGGTGGCTGTGTCTTTTTGATTTTAATTTCCCTAAGCTATAGGACCATAAGTGGAAGTGCCCTAGGTTCTGTTGCTTTGTTTTTTAGATGTTTCAGGAAACACCATACACTTCTCCGGAGTGGTTGTTGGCAATTTACATCCCGCCCATCAGCATAACAAGGCTCCTACTTCTCCATGGCCTGTCCTGCCTTTCTGGATTTTACACTTTTTTCAGATGGCCCTTTTGACCGGGGGGAAGTGAGACTTCATTGTAGTGCAGATTTCCTTTGCAAGCTTGCTTGGTTGGCCAAAAAGGGCGTATGCGTTTTTTCCTGAATATATTCAGGAAAAAACGCATACGCCCTTTTTGGCCAAGTGCATCATTGTGGACGTTCTGCCTCTTTTCCTATGCTTTCAATGCAATTCCAGTCTACCTCCTGAAATCGGTTTCCTGCAATTCTGCCCCGCTTTCAAGTCCTCTTGGCAGCCTTACTTCAGTCTATTTTTGGACGATAGCTGTCATTTATAACTCTGCAGGTTTGTGAATTACAGTGCCCCTGAGCTCCTTTCTTCAACTCGCTTTCTTTTGAGCTGGCCGCAACACCGCAGGATGGCTTCAGGCCCTAATCTGGTTCCGGTACGGCACGCTGAGCCTTTGGTTATTTCCTCTTCCTGGTGGGAAATGAGAGTTAAATTTGCCCGTCCAGACACCTCCAGCTAGCCTCTCATTTGTTCTCGCTATTCCTGTTCATCTTCCGCAGAAATTGCAAACTGGGCCAAACAGGAGGTTAAAGGCGCTGACTCTCCAAGTGGGGAGAGTGTTAGTAAAGCGTCTGGAATGTTGCACCCGAGTACCAGGGGAGGAAAACTGAGACATATTTGAACACGTCTCCCGTTCACATGGTTGATCATACTTGGGTTCCACATGCATGTTTTAGCTGAAGGAAGAATACCTTAAACCTGGAGAGTTGAGACCCGTGGAATGGGTACCATGCAATATGACTTCAAAGGGTCTTCATTTGCTCACCGAACCTCTCCAATCCTATCACTGCTGCGTTTATGCCCCTGTACACATGCTTGATTCTCTTTTGGAGACATAGCAATCCATAGGTTTTACGATACTTACTAGTCAGGTACATTCTTAGGCGTTTAATATGCGGTGTTGAGTCCATTTCGTTGAGCAAGGAGTAGCTCTTGTCTATTCCATATTTGACTTAAGGAACTTTATCTGTGCTCATTTCAATCTCTGGTTTTATGCAGCACCCCAACTCACCTTTACCCTTAAGCAAGCATAAGTTGGTTTTCTAAATTTGAGACCCTGTTCTGTTCTGTAATTCAGTTCCTGTGTAGCCAAGTTTACATTCCGTGTATTACTGATATCTTATGATGTTTCTTTTTCTGTGTGACTTATTTCAGTTAGAATCATCATACCTGAATCCACTCATTGTGATGTTAAGGGCCTGATGACATAGATTTTATTGCTGAGTGATATTGCTTTGTAAGTAAATACCACAACTTCTTTATCCATTTTTCACTTTCTGCGATGTTGAACTTGTACTGTAAACGAGGTTCTTGTAAACAGAGGCGTCCCAAACTTTGGGGTGGCTGTGTCTTTTTGATTTTAATTTCCCTAAGCTATAAGACCATAAGTGGCAGTGCCCTAGGCTCTGTTGCTTTGTTTTTTAGATGTTTCAGGAAACACCATACACTTCTCCTGAGTGTCTGTTGGCAATTTACATCCCGCCCATCAGCATAACAAGGCTCCCAGTTCTCCATGGCCTGTCCTGCCTTTCTGGATTTTACACTTTTTTCAGATGGCCCTTTTGACTGGGGGGAAGTGAGACTTCATTGTAGTGCAGATTTCCTTTGCAAGCTTGCTTGGTTGGCCAAAAAGGGCGTATGCATTTTTTCCTGAATATATTCAGGAAAAAACGCATACGCCCTTTTTGGCCAAGTGCATCATTGTGGACGTTCTGCCTCTTTTCCTATGCTTTCAATGCAATTCCAGTCTACCTCCTGAAATCGGTTTCCTGCAATTCTGCCCCGCTTTCAAGTCCTCTTGGCAGCCTTACTTCAGTCTATTTTTGGACGATAGCTGTCATTTATAACTCTGCAGGTTTGTGAATTACAGTGCCCCTGAGCTCCTTTCTTCAACTCGCTTTCTTGTGACCTGGCCGCAACACCGCAGGATGGCTTCAGGCCCTAATCTGGTTCCGGCACGGCATGCTGAGCCTTTGGTTAATTCCTCTTCCTGGTGGGAAATGAGAGTTAAATTTGCCCGTCCAGACACCTCCAGCTAGCCTCTCATTTGTTCTCGCTATTCCTGTTCATCTTCCGCAGAAATTGCAAACTGGGCCAAACAGGAGGTTAAAGGCGCTGACTCTCCAAGTGGGGAGAGTGTTAGTAAAGCGTCTGGAATGTTGCACCCGAGTACCAGGGGAGGAAAACTGAGACATATTTGAACACGTCTCCCGATCACATGGTTGATCATACTCTAGGTTCCACATGCATGTTTTAGCTGAAGGAAGAATACCTTAAACCTGGGTAGTTGAAACCCGTGGAATGGGTACCATGCAATATGACTTCAAAGGGTCTTCATTTGCTCACCGAACCTCTCCAATCCTATCACTGCTGCGTTTATGCCCCTGTACACATGCTTGATTCTCTTTCGGAGACATAGCAATCCATAGGTTTTAAGATACTTACTAGTCAGGTACATTCTTAGGCGTTTAATATGCGGTGTTGAGTCCATTTCGTTGAGCAAGGAGTAGCTCTTGTCTATTCCATATTTGGCTTAATGAACTTTATCTGTGCTCATTTCAGTCTCTGGTTTTATGCTGCACCCCAACTCACCTTTACCCTTAAGCAAGAATAAGTTGGTTTTCTAAATTTGAGACCCTGTTCTGTTCTGTAATTCAGTTCCTGTGTAGCCAAGTTTACATTCCGTGTATTACTGATATCTTATGATGTTTCTTTTTCTGTGTGACTTATTTCAGTTAGAATCATCATACCTGAATCCACTCATTGTGCTGCTAAGGGCCTGATGACACAGATTTCATTGCTGAGTGATATTGCTTTGTAAGTAAATACCACAACTTCTTTATCCATTTTTCACTTTCTGCGATGTTGAACTTGTACTGTAAACGAGGTTCTTGTAAACAGAGCCGTTCCAAACTTTGGGGTGGCTGTGTCTTTTTGATTTTAATTTCCCTAAGCTATAGGACCATAAGTGGAAGTGCCCTAGGTTCTGTTGCTTTGTTTTTTAGATGTTTCAGGAAACACCATACACTTCTCCGGAGTGGTTGTTGGCAATTTACATCCCGCCCATCAGCATAACAAGGCTCCTACTTCTCCATGGCCTGTCCTGCCTTTCTGGATTTTACACTTTTTTCAGATGGCCCTTTTGACCGGGGGGAAGTGAGACTTCATTGTAGTGCAGATTTCCTTTGCAAGCTTGCTTGGTTGGCCAAAAAGGGCGTATGCGTTTTTTCCTGAATATATTCAGGAAAAAACGCATACGCCCTTTTTGGCCAAGTGCATCATTGTGGACGTTCTGCCTCTTTTCCTATGCTTTCAATGCAATTCCAGTCTACCTCCTGAAATCGGTTTCCTGCAATTCTGCCCCACTTTCAAGTCCTCTTGGCAGCCTTACTTCAGTCTATTTTTGGACGATAGCTGTCATTTATAACTCTGCAGGTTTGTGAATTACAGTGCCCCTGAGCTCCTTTCTTCAACTCGCTTTCTTGTGACCTGGCCGAATCACCGCAGGATGGCTTCAGGCCCTAATCTGGTTCCGGCACGGCACGCTGAGCCTTTGGTTATTTCCTCTTCCTGGTGGGAAATGAGAGTTAAATTTGCCCGTCCAGACACCTCCAGCTAGTCTCTCATTGGTTCTCGCTCTTTCTGTTCATCTTCCGCAGAAATTGCAAACTGGGCCAAACAGGAGGTTAAAGGCACTGACTCTCCAAGTGGGGAGAGTTTTAGTAAAGCGTCTGGAATGTTGCACCCGAGTACCAGGGGAGGAAAACTGAGACATATTTGAACACGTCTCCCGTTCACATGGTTGATCATACTTGGGTTCCACATGCATGTTTTAGCTGAAGGAAGAATACCTTAAACCTGGAGAGTTGAGACCCGTGGAATGGGTACCATGCAATATGACTTCAAAGGGTCTTCATTTGCTCAACGAACCTCTCCAATCCTATCACTGCTGCGTTTATGCCCCTGTACACACGCTTGATTCTCTTTCGGAGACATAGCAATCCATAGGTTTTAAGATACTTACTAGTCAGGTACATTCTTAGGCGTTTAATATGCGGTGTTGAGTCCATTTCGTTGAGCAAGGAGTGGCTCTTGTCTATTCCATATTTGACTTAAGGAACTTTATCTGTGCTCATTTCAATCTCTGGTTTATGCAGCACCCCAATCACCTTTACCCTTAAGCAAGCATAAGTTGGTTTTCTAAATTTGAGACCCTGTTCTGTTCTGTAATTCAGTTCCTGTGTAGCCAAGTTTACATTCCGTGTATTACTGATATCTTATGATGTTTCTTTTTCTGTGTGACTTACTTCAGTTAGAATCATCATACCTGAATCCACTCATTGTGCTGCTAAGGGCCTGATGACACAGATTTCATTGCTGAGTGATATTGCTTTGTAAGTAAATACCACAACTTCTTTATCCATTTTTCACTTTCTGCGATGTTGAACTTGTACTGTAAACGAGGTTCTTGTAAACAGAGCCGTTCCAAACTTTGGGGTGGCTGTGTCTTTTTGATTTTAATTTGCCTAAGCTATAGGACCATAAGTGGAAGTGCCCTAGGCTCTGTTGCTTTGTTTTTTAGATGTTTCAGGAAACACCATACACTTCTCCCGAGTGTCTGTTGGCAATTTACATCCCGCCCATCAGCATAACAAGGCTCCCAGTTCTCCATGGCCTGTCCTGCCTTTCTGGATTTTACACTTTTTTCAGATGGCCGTTTTGACCAGGGGGAAGTGAGACTTCATTGTAGTGCAGATTTCCTTTGCTTGCTTGCTTGGTTGGCCAAAAACGGCGTATGCGTTTTTTCCTGAATATATTCAGGAAAAAACGCATACGCCCTTTTTGGCCAAGTGCATCATTGTGGACGTTCTGCCTCTTTTCCTATGCTTTCAATGCAATTCCAGTCTACCTCCTGATATCGGTTTCCTGCAATTCTGCCCCGCTTTCAAGTCCTCTTGGCAGCCTTACTTCAGTCTATTTTTGGACGATAGCTGTCATTTATAACTCTGCAGGTTTGTGAATTACACTGCCCCTGAGCTCCTTTCTTCAACTCGCTTTCTTTTGAGCTGGCTGCAACACCGCAGGATGGCTTCAGGCCCTAATCTGGTTCCGGCACGGCACGCTGAGCCTTTGGTTAATTCCTCTTCCTGGTGGGAAATGAGAGTTAAATTTGCCCGTCCAGACACCTCCAGCTAGTCTCTCATTGGTTCTCGCTATTCCTGTTCATCTTCCGCAGAAATTGCAAACTGTGCCAAACAGGAGTGTAAAGGGCCTGACTCTCCAAGTCAGGAGAGTGTTAGTAAAGCGTCTGGAATGTTGCACCCGAGTACCAGGGGAGGAAAACTGAGACATATTTGAACACGTCTCCCGTTCACATGGTTGATCATACTTGGGTTCCACATGCATGTTTTAGCTGAAGGAAGAATACCTTAAACCTGGAGAGTTAAGACCCGTGTAATGGGTACCATGCAATATGACTTCAAAGGGTCTTCATTTGCTCACCGAACCTCTCCAATCCTATCACTGCTGCGTTTATGCCCCTGTACACATGCTTGATTCTCTTTCGGAGACATAGCAATCCATAGGTTTTAAGATACTTACTAGTCAGGTACATTCTTAGGCGTTTAATATGCGGTGTTGAGTCCATTTCGTTGAGCAAGGAGTAGCTCTTGTCTATTCCATATTTGACTTAAGGAACTTTATCTGTGTTCATTTCAATCTCTGGTTTATGCAGCACCCCAACTCACCTTTACCCTTAAGGAAGCATAAGTTGGTTTTCTAAATTTGAGACCCTGTTCTGTTCTGTAATTCAGTTCCTGTGTAGCCAAGTTTACATTCCGTGTATTACTGATATCTTATGATGTTTCTTTTTCTGTGTGACTTACTTCAGTTAGAATCATCATACCTGAATCCACTCATTGTGCTGCTAATGGCCTGATGACACAGATTTCATTGCTGAGTGATATTGCTTTGTAAGTAAATACCACAACTTCTTTCCATTTTTCACTTTATGCGATGTTGAACTTGTACTGTAAACGAGGTTCTTGTAAACAGAGCCGTTCCAAACTTTGGGGTGGCTGTGTCTTTTTGATTTTAATTTCCCTAAGCTATAGGCCCATAAGTGGAAGTGCCCTAGGTTCTGTTGCTTTGTTTTTTAGATGTTTCAGGAAACACCATACACTTCTCCTCAGTGGTTGTTGGCAATTTACATCCCGCCCATCAGCATAACAAGGCTCCCAGTTCTCCATGGCCTGTCCTGCCTTTCTGGATTTTACACTTTTTTCAGATGGCCCTTTTGACCGGGGGGAAGTGAGACTTCATTGTAGTGCAGATTTCCTTTGCAAGCTTGCTTGGTTGGCCAAAAAGGGCGTATGCGTTTTTTCCTGAATATATTCAGGAAAAAACGCATACGCCCTTTTTGGCCAAGTTCATCATTGTGGACTTTCTGCCTCTTTTCCTATGCTTTCAATGCAATTCCAGTCTACCTCCTGAAATCGGTTTCCTGCAATTCTGCCCCGCTTTCAAGTCCTCTTGGCAGCCTTACTTCAGTCTATTTTTGGACGATAGCTGTCATTTATAACTCTGCAGGTTTGTGAATTACAGTGCCCCTGAGCTCCTTTCTTCAACTCGCTTTCTTTTGAGCTGGCCGCAACACCGCAGGATGGCTTCAGGCCCTAATCTGGTTCCGGTACGGCACGCTGAGCCTTTGGTTATTTCCTCTTCCTGTTGGGAAATGAGAGTTAAATTTGCCCGTCCAGACACCTCCAGCTAGCCTCTCATTGGTTCTCGCTATTCCTGTTCATCTTCCGCAGAAATTGCAAACTGTGCCAAACAGGAGGTTAAAGGCGCTGACTCTCCAAGTGGGGAGAGTGTTAGTAAAGCGTCTGGAATGTTGCACCCGAGTACCAGGGGAGGAAAACTGAGACATATTTGAACACGTCTCCCGATCACATGGTTGATCATACTCTGGGTTCCACATGCCTGTTTTAGCTGAAGGAAGAATACCTAAAGCCTGGGTAATTGAAACCCGTGGAATGGGTACCATGCAATATGACTTCAAAGGGTCTTCATTTGCTCACCGAACCTCTCCAATCCTATCATTGCTGCGTTTATGCCCCTGTACACATGCTTGATTCTCTTTCGGAGACATAGCAATCCATAGGTTTTAAGATACTTACTAGTCAGGTACATTCTTAGACGTTTAATATGCGGTGTTGAGTCCATTTCGTTGAGCAAGGAGTGGCTCTTGTCTATTCCATATTTGGCTGAAGGAACTTTATCTGTGCTCATTTCAATCTCTGGTTTTATGCAGCAACCCAACTCACCTTTCCCCTTAAGCAAGCATAAGTTGGTTTTCTAAATTTGAGAACCTGTTCTGTTTTGGAATTCAGTTCCTGTGTAGCCAAGTTTACATTCCGTGTATTAGTGATATCTTATGATGTTTCTTTTTCTGTGTGACTTATTTCAGTTAGAATCTTCGTACCTGAATCTACTCATTATGCTGCTACGTGCCTGATGACATAGATTTCATTGCTGAGTGATACTGCATTGTACGTAAGTACCACAAGTTCTTTATCCATTTTTCACTTTCTGTGATGTTGAACTTGTACTGTAAACGAGGTTCTTGTAAACAGAGCCGTTCCAAACTTTGGGGTGGCTGTGTCTTTTTGATTTTAATTTCCCTAAACTATAGGACCATAAGAGGAAGTGCCCTAGGCTCTGTTGCTTTGTTTTTTAGATGTTTCAGGAAACACCATACACTTCTCCCAAGTGTCTGTTGGCAATTTACATCCCGCCCATCAGCATAACAAGGCTCCCAGTTCTCCATGGCCTGTCCTGCCTTTCTTGATTTTACACTTTTTTCAGATGGCCCTTTTGACCAGGGGGAAGTGAGACTTCATTGTAGTGCAGATTTCCTTTGCAAGCTTGCTTGGTTGGCCAAAAAGGGCGTATGCGTTTTTTCCTGAATATATTCAGGAAAAAACGCATACGCCCTTTTTGGCCAAGTGCATCATTGTGGACGTTCTGCCTCTTTTCCTATGCTTTCAATGCAATTCCAGTCTACCTCCTGAAATCGGTTTCCTGCAATTCTGCCCCGCTTTCAAGTCCTCTTGGCAGCCTTACTTCAGTCTATTTTTGGACGATAGCTGTCATTTATAACTCTGCAGGTTTGTGAATTACAGTGCCCCTGAGCTCCGTTCTTCAACTCGCTTTCTTTTGAGCTGGCCGCAACACCGCATGATGGCTTCAGGCCCTAATCTGGTTCCAGCACGGCACGCTGAGCCTTTGGTTAATTCCTCTTCCTGGTGGGAAATGAGAGTTAAATTTGCCCGTCCAGACACCTCCAGCTAGTCTCTCATTGGTTCTCGCTATTCCTGTTCATCTTCCGCAGAAATTGCAAACTGGGCCAAACAGGAGTTTAAAGGGACTGACTCTCCAAGTCGGGAGAGTGTTAGTAAAGCGTCTGGAATGTTGCACCCGAGTAACAGGGGAGGAAAACTGAGACATATTTGAACACGTCTCCCGTTCACATGGTTGATCATACTTGGGTTCCACATGCATGTTTTAGCTGAAGGAAGAATACCTTAAACCTGGAGAGTTAAGACCCGTGTAATGGGTACCATGTAATATGAATTCAAAGGGTCTTCATTTGCTCACCAAACCTCTCCAATCCTATCACTGCTGCGTTTATGCCCCTGTACACATGCTTGATTCTCTTTCGGAGACATAGCAATCCATAGGTTTTAAGATACTTACTAGTCAGGTACATTCTTAGGCGTTTAATATGCGGTGTTGAGTCCATTTCGTTGAGCAAGGAGTAGCTCTTGTCTATTCCATATTTGACTTAAGGAACTTTATCTGTGCTCATTTCAATCTCTGGTTTTATGCAGCACCCCAACTCACCTTTACCCTTAAGCAAGCATAAGTTGGTTTTCTAAATTTGAGACCCTGTTCTGTTCTGTAATTCAGTTACTGTGTAGCCAAGTTTACATTCCATGTATTACTGATATCTTATGATGTTTCTTTTTCTGTGTGACTTATTTCAGTTAGAATCATCATACCTGAATCCACTCATTGTGATGCTAAGGGCCTGATGACATAGATTTCATTGCTGAGTGATATTGCTTTGTAAGTAAATACCACAACTTCTTTATCCATTTTTCACTTTCTGCGATGTTGAACTTGTACTGTAAACGAGGTTCTTGTAAACAGAGCCGTCCCAAACTTTGGGGTGGCTGTGTCTTTTTGATTTTAATTTCCCTAAGCTATAGGACCATATGTGGCAGTGCCCTAGGCTCTGTTGCTTTGTTTTTTAGATGTTTCAGGAAACACCATACACTTCTCCCGAGTGTCTGTTGGCAATTTACATCCCGCCCATCAGCATAACAAGGCTCCCAGTTCTCCATGGCCTGTCCTGCCTTTCTGAATTTTACACTTTTTTCAGATGGCCCTTTTGACCGGGGGGAAGTGAGACTTCATTGTAGTGCAGATTTCCTTTGCAAGCTTGCTTGGTTGGCCAAAAAGGGCGTATGCGTTTTTTCCTGAATATATTCAGGAAAAATCGCATACGCCCTTTTTGGCCAAGTGCATCATTGTGGACGTTCTGCCTCTTTTCCTATGCTTTCAATGCAATTCCAGTCTACCTCCTGAAATCGGTTTCCTGCAATTCTGCCCCGATTTCAAGTCCTCTTGGCAGCCTTACTTCAGTCTATTTTTGGACGATACCTGTCATTTATAACTCTGCAGGTTTGTGAATTACAGTGCCCCTGAGCTCCTTTCTTCAACTCGCTTTCTTTTGAGCTGGCCGCAACACCGCAGGATGACTTCAGGCCCTAATCTGGTTCCGGTACGGCACGCTGAGCCTTTGGTTATTTCCTCTTCCTGTTGGGAAATGAGAGTTAAATTTGCCCGTCCAGACACCTCCAGCTAGCCTCTCATTGGTTCTCACTATTCCTGTTCATCTTCCGCAGAAATTGCAAACTGGGCCAAACAGGAGGTTAAAGGGACTGACTCTCCAAGTGGGGAGAGTTTTAGTAAAGCGTCTGGAATGTTGCACCCGAGTACCAGGGGAGGAAAACTGAGACATATTTGAACACGTCTCCCGATCACATGGTTGATCATACTCTAGGTTCCACATGCATGTTTTAGCTGAAGGAAGAATACCTTAAACCTGGGTAGTTGAAACCCGTGGAATGGGTACCATGCAATATGACTTCAAAGGGTCTTCATTTGCTCACCGAACCTCTCCAATCCTATCACTGCTGCGTTTATGCCCCTGTACACATGCTTGATTCTCTTTCGGAGACATAGCAATCCATAGGTTTTAAGATACTTACTAGTCAGGTACATTCTTAGGCGTTTAATATGCGGTGTTGAGTCCATTTCGTTGAGCAAGGAGTGGCTCTTGTCTATTCCATATTTGGCTTAAGGAACTTTATCTGTGCTCATTTCAATCTCTGGTTTTATGCAGCACCCCAACTCACCTTTACCCTTAAGCAAGCATAAGTTGGTTTTCTAAATTTGAGACCCTGTTCTGTTTTGGAATTCAGTTCCTCTGTAGCCAAGTTTCCATTCCGTGTATTACTGATATCTTATGATGTTTCTTTTTCTGTGTGACTTATTTCAGTTAGAATCATCATACCTGAATCCACTCATTGTGATGCTAAGGGCCTGATGACATAGATTTCATTGCTGAGTGATATTGCTTTGTAAGTGAATACCACAACTTCTTTATCCATTTTTCACTTTCTGCGATGTTGAACTTGTACTGTAAACGAGGTTCTTGTAAACAGAGCCGTTCCAAACTTTGGGGTGGCTGTGTCTTTTTGATTTTAATTTCCCTAAGCTATAGGACCATAAGTGGAAGTGCCCTAGGCTCTGTTGCTTTGTTTTTTAGATGTTTCAGGAAACACCATACACTTCTTCCGAGTGGTTGTTGGCAATTTACATCCCGCCCATCAGCATAACAAGGCTCCCTGTTCTCCATGGCCTGTCCTGCCTTTCTGGATTTTACACTTTTTTCAGATGGCCCTTTTGACCGGGGGGAAGTGAGACTTCATTGTAGTGCAGATTTCCTTTGCAAGCTTGCTTGGTTGGCCAAAAAGGGCGTATGCGTTTTTTCCTGAATATATTCAGGAAAAAACGCATACGCCCTTTTTGGCCAAGTGCATCATTGTGGACGTTCTGCCTCTTTTCCTATGCTTTCAATGCAATTCCAGTCTACCTCCTGAAATCGGTTTCCTGCAATTCTGCCCCGATTTCAAGTCCTCTTGGCAGCCTTACTTCAGTCTATTTTTGGACGATAGCTGTCATTTATAACTCTGCAGGTTTGTGAATTACAGTGCCCCTGAGCTCCTTTCTTCAACTCGCTTTCTTTTGAGCTGGCCGCAACACCGCAGGATGACTTCAGGCCCTAATCTGGTTCCGGTACGGCACGCTGAGCCTTTGGTTATTTCCTCTTCCTGGTGGGAAATGAGAGTTAAATTTGCCCGTCCAGACACCTCCAGCTAGCCTCTCATTGGTTCTCACTATTCCTGTTCATCTTCCGCAGAAATTGCAAACTGGGCCAAACAGGAGGTTAAAGGGACTGACTCTCCAAGTGGGGAGAGTTTTAGTAAAGCGTCTGGAATGTTGCACCCGAGTACCAGGGGAGGAAAACTGAGACATATTTGAACACGTCTCCCGATCACATGGTTGATCATACTCTAGGTTCCACATGCATGTTTTAGCTGAAGGAAGAATACCTTAAACCTGGGTAGTTGAAACCCGTGGAATGGGTACCATGCAATATGACTTCAAAGGGTCTTCATTTGCTCACCGAACCTCTCCAATCCTATCACTGCTGCGTTTATGCCCCTGTACACATGCTTGATTCTCTTTCGCAGACATAGCAATCCATAGGTTTTAAGATACTTACTAGTCAGGTACATTCTTAGGCGTTTAATATGCGGTGTTGAGTCCATTTCGTTGAGCAAGGAGTGGCTCTTGTCTATTCCATATTTGGCTTAAGGAACTTTATCTGTGCTCATTTCAATCTCTGCTTTTATGCAGCAACCCAACTCACCTTTCCCCTTAAGCAAGCATAAGTTGGTTTTCTAAATTTGAGAACCTGTTCTGTTTTGGAATTCAGTTCCTGTGTAGCCAAGTTTACATTCCGTGTATTAGTGATATCTTATGATGTTTCTTTTTCTGTGTGACTTATTTCAGTTAGAATCATCGTACCTGAATCTACTCATTATGCTGCTACGTGCCTGATGACATAGATTTCATTGCTGAGTGATACTGCATTGTACGTAAGTACCACAAGTTCTTTATCCATTTTTCACTTTCTGTGATGTTGAACTTGTACTGTAAACGAGGTTCTTGTAAACAGAGCCGTTCCAAACTTTGGGGTGGCTGTGTCTTTTTGATTTTAATTTCCCTAAGCTATAGGACCATAAGTGGCAGTGCCCTAGGCTCTGTTGCTTTGTTTTTTAGATGTTTCAGGAAACACCATACACTTCTCCCGAGTGTCTGTTGGCAATTTACATCCCGCCCATCAGCATAACAAGGCTCCCAGTTCTCCATGGCCTGTCCTGCCTTTCTGGATTTTATACTTTTTTCAGATGGCCCTTTTGACCGGGGGGAAGTGAGACTTCATTGTAGTGCAGATTTCCTTTGCAAGCTTGCTTGGTTGGCCAAAAAGGGCGTATGCGTTTTTTCCTGAATATATTCAGGAAAAAACGCATACGCCCTTTTTGGCCAAGTGCATCATTGTGGACGTTCTGCCTCTTTTCCTATGCTTTCAATGCAATTCCAGTCTACCTCCTGAAATCGGTTTCCTGCAATTCTGCCCCGCTTTCAAGTCCTCTTGGCAGCCTTACTTCAGTCTATTTTTGGACGATAGCTGTCATTTATAACTCTGCAGGTTTGTGAATTACAGTGCCCCTGAGCTCCTTTCTTCAACTCGCTTTCTTGTGACCTGGCCGCAACACCGCAGGATGGCTTCAGGCCCTAATCTGGATCCGGCCCGGCATGCTGAGCCTTTGGTTATTTCCTCTTCCTGGTGGGAAATGAGAGTTAAATTTGCCCGTCCAGACACCTCCAGCTAGCCTCTCATTGGTTCTCGCTATTCCTGTTCATCTTCCGCAGAAATTGCAAACTGGGCCAAACACGAGGTTAAAGGCGCTGACTCTCCAAGTGGGGAGAGTGTTAGTAAAGCGTCTGGAATGTTGCACCCGAGTACCAGGGGAGGAAAACTGAGACATATTTGAACACGTCTCCCGATCACATGGTTGATCATACGCTAGGTTCCACATGCATGTTTTAGCTGAAGGAAGAATACCTTAAACCTGGGTAGTTGAAACCCGTGGAATGGGTACCATGCAATATGACTTCAAAGGGTCTTCATTTGCTCACCGAACCTCTCCAATCCTATCACTGCTGCGTTTATGCCCCTGTACACATGCTTGATTCTCTTTCGGAGACATAGCAATCCATAGGTTTTAAGATACTTACTAGTCAGGCACATTCTTAGGCGTTTAATATGCGGTGTTGAGTCCATTTCGTTGAGCAAGGAGTAGCTCTTGTCTATTCCATATTTGACTTAAGGAACTTTATCTGTGCTCATTTCAATCTCTGGTTTTATGCAGCACCCCAACTCACCTTTACCCTTAAGCAAGCATAGTTGGTTTTCTAAATTTGAGACCCTGTTCTGTTCTGTAATTCAGTTCCTGTGTAGCCAAGTTTACATTCCGTGTATTACTGATATCTTATGATGTTTCTTTTTCTGTGTGACTTACTTCAGTTAGAATCATCATACCTGAATCCACTCATTGTGCTGCTAAGGGCTTGATGACACAGATTTCATTGCTGAGTGATATTGCTTTGTAAGTAAATACCACAACTTCTTTATCCATTTTTCACTTTCTGCGATGTTGAACTTGTACTGTAAACGAGGTTCTTGTAAACAGAGGCGTCCCAAACTTTAGGGTGGCTGTGTCTTTTTGATTTTAATTTCCCTAAGCTATAGGACCATAAGTGGCAGTGCCCTAGGCTCTGTTGCTTTGTTTTTTAGATGTTTCAGGAAACACCATACACTTCTCCCGAGTGTCTGTTGGCAATTTACATCCCGCCCATCAGCATAACAAGGCTCCCAGTTCTCCATGGCCTGTCCTGCCTTTCTGGATTTTACACTTTTTTCAGATGGCCCTTTTGACCGGGGGGAAGTGAGACTTCATTGTAGTGCAGATTTCCTTTGCAAGCTTGCTTGGTTGGCCAAAAAGGGCGTATGCGTTTTTTCCTGAATATATTCAGGAAAAAACGCATACGCCCTTTTTGGCCAAGTGCATCATTGTGGACGTTCTGCCTCTTTTCCTATGCTTTCAATGCAATTCCAGTCTACCTCCTGAAATCGGTTTCCTGCAATTCTGCCCCGCTTTCAAGTCCTCTTGGCAGCCTTACTTCAGTCTATTTTTGGACGATAGCTGTCATTTATAACTCTGCAGGTTTGTGAATTACAGTGCCCCTGAGCTCCTTTCTTCAACTCGCTTTCTTGTGACCTGGCCGCAACACCGCAGGATGGCTTCAGGCCCTAATCTGGTTCCGGCACGGCACGCTGAGCCTTTGGTTATTTCCTCTTCCTGGTGGGAAATGAGAGTTAAATTTGCCCGTCCAGACACCTCCAGCTAGCCTCTCATTGGTTCTCGCTATTCCTGTTCATCTTCCGCAGAAATTGCAAACTGGGCCAAACAGGAGGTTAAAGGCGCTGACTCTCCAAGTGGGGAGAGTGTTAGTAAAGCGTCTGGAATGTTGCACCCGAGTACCAGGGGAGGAAAACTGAGACATATTTGAACACCTCTCCCGATCACATGGTTGATCATACTCTGGGTTCCACATGCCTGTTTTAGCTGAAGGAAGAATACCTAAAACCTGGGTAATTGAAACCCGTGAAATGGGTACCATGCAATATGACTTCAAAGGGTCTTCATTTGCTCACCGAACCTCTCCAATCCTATCACTGCTGCGTTTATGCCCCTGTACACATGCTTGATTCTCTTTTGGAGACATAGCAATCCATAGGTTTTATGATACTTACTAGTCAGGTACATTCTTAGGCGTTTAATATGCGGTGTTGAGTCCATTTCGTTGAGCAAGGAGTAGCTCTTGTGTATTCCATATTTGACTTAAGGAACTTTATCTGTGCTCATTTCAATCTCTGGTTTTATGCAGCACCCCAACTCACCTTTACCCTTAAGCAAGCATAAGTTGGTTTTCTAAATTTGAGACCCTGTTCTGTTCTGTAATTCAGTTCCTGTGTAGCCAAGTTTACATTCCGTGTATTACTGATATCTTATGATGTTTCTTTTTCTGTGTGACTTATTTCAGTTAGAATCATCATACCTGAATCCACTCATTGTGATGCTAAGGGCCTGATGACATAGATTTCATTGCTGAGTGATATTGCTTTGTAAGTAAATACAACAACTTCTTTATCCATTTTTCACTTTCTGCAATGTTGAACTTGTACTGTAAACGAGGTTCTTGTAAACAGAGGCGTCCCAAACTTTGGGGTGGCTGTGTCTTTTTGATTTTAATTTCCCTAAGCTATAGGACCATAAGTGGAAGTGCCCTAGGCTCTGTTGCTTTGTTTTTTAGATGTTTCAGGAAACACCATACACTTCTCCCGAGTGTCTGTTGGCAATTTACATCCCGCCCATCAGCATAACAAGGCTCCCAGTTCTCCATGGCCTGTCCTGCCTTTCTGGATTTTACACTTTTTTCAGATGGCCCTTTTGACCGGGGGGAAGTGAGACTTCATTGTAGTGCAGATTTCCTTTGCAAGCTTGCTTGGTTGGCCAAAAAGGGCGTATGCGTTTTTTCCTGAATATATTCAGGAAAAAACGCATACGCCCTTTTTGGCCAAGTGCATCATTGTGGACGTTCTGCCTCTTTTCCTATGCTTTCAATGCAATTCCAGTCTACCTCCTGAAATCGGTTTCCTGCAATTCTGCCCCGCTTTCAAGTCCTCTTGGCAGCCTTACTTCAGTCTATTTTTGGACGATAGCTGTCATTTATAACTCTGCAGGTTTGTGAATTACAGTGCCCCTGAGCTCCTTTCTTCAACTCGCTTTCTTGTGACCTGGCCGCAACACCGCAGGATGGCTTCAGGCCCTAATCTGGTTCCGGCACGGCACGCTGAGCCTTTGGTTATTTCCTCTTCCTGGTGGGAAATGAGAGTTAAATTTGCCCGTCCAAACACCTCCAGCTAGTCTCTCATTGGTTCTCGCTATTCCTGTTCATCTTCCGCAGAAATTGCAAACTGGGCCAAACCGGAGGTTAAAGGCGCTGACTCTCTAAGTGGGGAGAGTGTTAGTAAAGCGTCTGGAATGTTGCACCCGAGTACCAGGGGAGGAAAACTGAGACATATTTGAACACGTCTCCCGTTCACATGGTTGATCATACTTGGGTTCCACATGCATGTTTTAGCTGAAGGAAGAATACCTTAAACCTGGAGAGTTAAGACCCGTGTAATGGGTACCATGCAATATGACTTCAAAGGGTCTTCATTTGCTCACCGAACCTCTCCAATCCTATCACTGCTGCGTTTATGCCCCTGTACACATGCTTGATTCTCTTTCGGAGACATAGCAATCCATAGGTTTTAAGATACTTACTAGTCAGGCACATTCTTAGGCGTTTAATATGCGGTGTTGAGTCCATTTCGTTGAGCAAGGAGTAGCTCTTGTCTATTCCATATTTGACTTAAGGAACTTTATCTGTGCTCATTTCAATCTCTGGTTTTATGCAGCACCCCAACTCACCTTTACCCTTAAGCAAGCATAGTTGGTTTTCTAAATTTGAGACCCTGTTCTGTTCTGTAATTCAGTTCCTGTGTAGCCAAGTTTACATTCCGTGTATTACTGATATCTTATGATGTTTCTTTTTCTGTGTGACTTACTTCAGTTAGAATCATCATACCTGAATCCACTCATTGTGATGCTAAGGGCCTGATGACACAGATTTCATTGCTGAGTGATATTGCTTTGTAAGTAAATACCACAACTTCTTTATCCATTTTTCACTTTCTGTGATGTTGAACTTGTACTGTAAACGAGGTTCTTGTAAACAGAGCCGTTCCAAACTTTGGGGTGGCTGTGTCTTTTTGATTTTAATTTCCCTAAGCTATAGGACCATAAGTGGAAGTGCCCTAGGTTCTGTTGCTTTGTTTTTTAGATGTTTCAGGAAACACCATACACTTCTCCCGAGTGGTTTTTGGCAATTTACATCCCGCCCATCAGCATAACAAGGCTCCCAGTTCTCCATGGCCTGTCCTGCCTTTCTGGATTTTACACTTTTTTCAGATGGCCCTTTTGACCGGGGGGAAGTGAGACTTCATTGTAGTGCAGATTTCCTTTGCAAGCTTGCTTGGTTGGCCAAAAAGGGCGTATGCGTTTTTTATTCCTGTTCATCTTCCGCAGAAATTGCAAACTGGGCCAAACAGGAGGTTAAAGGCGCTGACTCTCCAAGTGGGGAGAGTGTTAGTAAAGCGTCTGGAATGTTGCACCCGAGTACCAGGGGAGGAAAACTGAGACATATTTGAACACGTCTCCCGTTCACATGGTTGATCATACTTGGGTTCCACATGCATGTTTTAGCTGAAGGAAGAATACCTTAAACCTGGAGAGTTAAGACCCGTGTAATGGGTACCATGCAATATGACTTCAAAGGGTCTTCATTTGCTCACCGAACATCTCCAATCCTATCACTGCTGCGTTTATGCCCCTGTACACATGCTTGATTCTCTTTTGGAGACATAGCAATCCATAGGTTTTAAGATACTTACTAGTCAGGTACATTCTTAGGCGTTTAATATGCTGTGTTGAGTCCATTTCGTTGAGCAAGGAGTAGCTCTTGTCTATTCCATATTTGACTTAAGGAACTTTATCTGTGCTCATTTCAATCTCTGGTTTTATGCAGCACCCCAACTCACCTTTACCCTTAAGCAAGCATAAGTTGGTTTTCTAAATTTGAGACCCTGTTCTGTTCTGTAATTCAGTTCCTGTGTAGCCAAGTTTACATTCCGTGTATTACTGATATCTTATGATGTTTCTTTTTCTGTGTGACTTATTTCAGTTAGAATCATCATACCTGAATCCACTCATTGTGATGCTAAGGGCCTGATGACACAGATTTCATTGCTGAGTGATATTGCTTTGTAAGTAAATACCACAACTTCTTTATCCATTTTTCACTTTCTGCGATGTTGAACTTGTACTGTAAATGAGGTTCTTGTAAACAGAGCCGTTCCAAACTTTGGGGTGGCTGTGTCTTTTTGATTTTAATTTCCCTAAGCTATAGGACCATAAGTGGAAGTGCCCTAGGTTCTGTTGCTTTGTTTTTTAGATGTTTCAGGATACACCATACTCTTCTCCCGAGTGTCTGTTGGCAATTTACATCCCACCCTTCAGCATAACAAGGCTCCCAGTTCTCCATGGCCTGTCCTGCCTTTCTGGATTTTACACTTTTTTCAGATGGCCCTTTTGACCGGGGGGAAGTGAGACTTCATTGTAGTGCAGATTTCCTTTGCAAGCTTGCTTGGTTGGCCAAAAAGGGCGTATGCGTTTTTTCCTGAATATATTCAGGAAAAAACGCATACGCCCTTTTTGGCCAAGTGCATCATTGTGGACGTTCTGCCTCTTTTCCTATGCTTTCAATGCAATTCCAGTCTACCTCCTGAAATCGGTTTCCTGCAATTCTGCCCCGCTTTCAAGTCCTCTTGGCAGCCTTACTTCAGTCTATTTTTGGACGATAGCTGTCATTTATAACTCTGCAGGTTTGTGAATTACAGTGCCCCTGAGCTCCTTTCTTCAACTCGCTTTCTTGTGACCTGGCCGCAACACCGCAGGATGGCTTCAGGCCCTAATCTGGTTCCGGCACGGCACGCTGAGCCTTTGGTTATTTCCTCTTCCTGGTGGGAAATGAGAGTTAAATTTGCCCGTCCAAACACCTCCAGCTAGTCTCTCATTGGTTCTCGCTATTCCTGTTCATCTTCCGCAGAAATTGCAAACTGGGCCAAACCGGAGGTTAAAGGCGCTGACTCTCTAAGTGGGGAGAGTGTTAGTAAAGCATCTGGAATGTTGCACCCGAGTACCAGGGGAGGAAAACTGAGACATATTTGAACACGTCTCCCGTTCACATGGTTGATCATACTTGGGTTCCACATGCATGTTTTAGCTGAAGGAAGAATACCTTAAACCTGGAGAGTTAAGACCCGTGTAATGGGTACCATGCAATATGACTTCAAAGGGTCTTCATTTGCTCACCGAACCTCTCCAATCCTATCACTGCTGCGTTTATGCCCCTGTACACATGCTTGATTCTCTTTCAGAGACATAGCAATCCATAGGTTTTAAGATACTTACTAGTCAGGCACATTCTTAGGCGTTTAATATGCGGTGTTGAGTCCATTTCGTTGAGCAAGGAGTAGCTCTTGTCTATTCCATATTTGACTTAAGGAACTTTATCTGTGCTCATTTCAATCTCTGGTTTTATGCAGCACCTCAACTCACCTTTACCCTTAAGCAAGCATAGTTGGTTTTCTAAATTTGAGACCCTGTTCTCTTCTGTAATTCAGTTCCTGTGTAGCCAAGTTTACATTCCGTGTATTACTGATATCTTATGATGTTTCTTTTTCTGTGTGACTTACTTCAGTTAGAATCATCATACCTGAATCCACTCATTGTGATGCTAAGGGCCTGATGACACAGATTTCATTGCTGAGTGATATTGCTTTGTAAGTAAATACCACAACTTCTTTATCCATTTTTCACTTTCTGTGATGTTGAACTTGTACTGTAAACGAGGTTCTTGTAAACAGAGCCGTTCCAAACTTTGGGGTGGCTGTGTCTTTTTGATTTTAATTTCCCTAAGCTATAGGACCATAAGTGGAAGTGCCCTAGGTTCTGTTGCTTTGTTTTTTAGATGTTTCAGGAAACACCATACACTTCTCCGGAGTGGTTTTTGGCAATTTACATCCCGCCCATCAGCATAACAAGGCTCCCAGTTCTCCATGGCCTGTCCTGCCTTTCTGGATTTTACACTTTTTTCAGATGGCCCTTTTGACCGGGGGGAAGTGAGACTTCATTGTAGTGCAGATTTCCTTTGCAAGCTTGCTTGGTTGGCCAAAAAGGGCGTATGCGTTTTTTATTCCTGTTCATCTTCCGCAGAAATTGCAAACTGGGCCAAACAGGAGGTTAAAGGCGCTGACTCTCCAAGTGGGGAGAGTGTTAGTAAAGCGTCTGGAATGTTGCACCCGAGTACGAGGGGAGGAAAACTGAGACATATTTGAACACGTCTCCCGTTCACATGGTTGATCATACTTGGGTTCCACATGCATGTTTTAGCTGAAGGAAGAATACCTTAAACCTGGAGAGTTAAGACCCGTGTAATGGGTACCATGCAATATGACTTCAAAGGGTCTTCATTTGCTCACCGAACCTCTCCAATCCTATCACTGCTGCGTTTATGCCCCTGTACACATGCTTGATTCTCTTTTGGAGACATAGCAATCCATAGGTTTTAAGATACTTACTAGTCAGGTACATTCTTAGGCGTTTAATATGCTGTGTTGAGTCCATTTCGTTGAGCAAGGAGTAGCTCTTGTCTATTCCATATTTGACTTAAGGAACTTTATCTGTGCTCATTTCAATCTCTGGTTTTATGCAGCACCCCAACTCACCTTTACCCTTAAGCAAGCATAAGTTGGTTTTCTAAATTTGAGACCCTGTTCTGTTCTGTAATTCAGTTCCTGTGTAGCCAAGTTTCCATTCCGTGTATTACTGATATCTTATGATTTTTCTTTTTCTGTGTGACTTATTTCAGTTAGAATCATCATACCTGAATCCACTCATTGTGATGCTAAGGGCCTGATGACATAGATTTCATTGCTGAGTGATATTGCTTTGTAAGTAAATACCACAACTTCTTTATCCATTTTTCACTTTCTGCGATGTTGAACTTGTACTGTAAATGAGGTTCTTGTAAACAGAGCCGTTCCAAACTTTGGGGTGGCTGTGTCTTTTTGATTTTAATTTCCCTAAGCTATAGGACCATAAGTGGAAGTGCCCTAGGTTCTGTTGCTTTGTTTTTTAGATGTTTCAGGATACACCATACACTTCTCCTGAGTGTCTGTTGGCAATTTACATCCCGCCCATCAGCATAACAAGGCTCCCAGTTCTCCATGGCCTGTCCTGCCTTTCTGGATTTTACACTTTTTTCAGATGGCCCTTTTGACCGGGGGGAAGTGAGACTTCATTGTAGTGCAGATTTCCTTTGCAAGCTTGCTTGGTTGGCCAAAAAGGGCGTATGCGTTTTTTCCTGAATATATTCAGGAAAAACGCATACGCCCTTTTTGGCCAAGTGCATCATTGTGGACGTTCTGCCTCTTTTCTTATGCTTTCAATGCAATTCCAGTCTACCTCCTGAAATCGGTTTCCTGCAATTCTGCCCCGCTTTCAAGTCCTCTTGGCAGCCTTACTTCAGTCTATTTTTGGACGATAGCTGTCATTTATAACTCTGCAGGTTTGTGAATTACAGTGCCCCTGAGCTCCTTTCTTCAACTCGCTTTCTTGTGACCTGGCCGCAACACCGCAGGATGGCTTCAGGCCCTAATCTGGTTCCGGCACGGCACGCTGAGCCTTTGGTTATTTCCTCTTCCTGGTGGGAAATGAGAGTTAAATTTGCCCGTCCAAACACCTCCAGCTAGTCTCTCATTGGTTCTCGCTATTCCTGTTCATATTCCGCAGAAATTGCAAACTGGGCCAAACCGGAGGTTAAAGGCGCTGACTCTCTAAGTGGGGAGAGTGTTAGTAAAGCGTCTGGAATGTTGCACCCGAGTACCAGGGGAGGAAAACTGAGACATATTTGAACACGTCTCCCGTTCACATGGTTGATCATACTTGGGTTCCACATGCATGTTTTAGCTGAAGGAAGAATACCTTAAACCTGGAGAGTTAAGACCCGTGTAATGGGTACCATGCAATATGACTTCAAAGGGTCTTCATTTGCTCACCGAACCTCTCCAATCCTATCACTGCTGCGTTTATGCCCCTGTACACATGCTTGATTCTCTTTCGGAGACATAGCAATCCATAGGTTTTAAGATACTTACTAGTCAGGCACATTCTTAGGCGTTTAATATGCGGTGTTGAGTCCATTTCGTTGAGCAAGGAGTAGCTCTTGTCTATTCCATATTTGGCTTAAGGAACTTTATCTGTGCTCATTTCAATCTCTGGTTTTATGCAGCACCCCAACTCACCTTTACCCTTAAGCAAGCATAGTTGGTTTTCTAAATTTGAGACCCTGTTCTCTTCTGTAATTCAGTTCCTGTGTAGCCAAGTTTACATTCCGTGTATTACTGATACCTTATGATGTTTCTTTTTCTGTGTGACTTACTTCAGTTAGAATCATCATACCTGAATCCACTCATTGTGATGCTAAGGGCCTGATGACACAGATTTCATTGCTGAGTGATATTGCTTTGTAAGTAAATACCACAACTTCTTTATCCATTTTTCACTTTCTGTGATGTTGAACTTGTACTGTAAACGAGGTTCTTGTAAACAGAGCTGTTCCAAACTTTGGGGTGGCTGTGTCTTTTTGATTTTAATTTCCCTAAGCTATAGGACCATAAGTGGAAGTGCCCTAGGTTCTGTTGCTTTGTTTTTTAGATGTTTCAGGAAACACCATACACTTCTCCCGAGTGGTTTTTGGCAATTTACATCCCGCCCATCAGCATAACAAGGCTCCCAGTTCTCCATGGTCTGTCCTGCCTTTCTGGATTTTACACTTTTTTCAGATGGCCCTTTTGACCGGGGGGAAGTGAGACTTCATTGTAGTGCAGATTTCCTTTGCAAGCTTGCTTGGTTGGCCAAAAAGGGCGTATGCGTTTTTTATTCCTGTTCATCTTCCGCAGAAATTGCAAACTGGGCCAAACAGGAGGTTAAAGGCGCTGACTCTCCAAGTGGGGAGAGTGTTAGTAAAGCATCTGGAATGTTGCACCCGAGTACCAGGGGAGGAAAACTGAGACATATTTGAACACGTCTCCCGTTCACATGGTTGATCATACTTGGGTTCCACATGCATGTTTTAGCTGAAGGAAGAATACCTTAAACCTGGAGAGTTAAGACCCGTGTAATGGGTACCATGCAATATGACTTCAAAGGGTCTTCATTTGCTCACCGAACCTCTCCAATCCTATCACTGCTGCGTTTATGCCCCTGTACACATGCTTGATTCTCTTTTGGAGACATAGCAATCCATAGGTTTTAAGATACTTACTAGTCAGGCACATTCTTAGGCGTTTAATATGCTGTGTTGAGTCCATTTCGTTGAGCAAGGAGTAGCTCTTGTCTATTCCATATTTGACTTAAGGAACTTTATCTGTGCTCATTTCAATCTCTGGTTTTATGCAGCACCCCAACTCACCTTTACCCTTAAGCAAGCATAAGTTGGTTTTCTAAATTTGAGACCCTGTTCTGTTCTGTAATTCAGTTCCTGTGTAGCCAAGTTTCCATTCCGTGTATTACTGATATCTTATGATGTTTCTTTTTCTGTGTGACTTATTTCAGTTAGAATCATCATACCTGAATCCACTCATTGTGATGCTAAGGGCCTGATGACATAGATTTCATTGCTGAGTGATATTGCTTTGTAAGTAAATACCACAACTTCTTTATCCATTTTTCACTTTCTGCGATGTTGAACTTGTACTGTAAACGAGGTTCTTGTAAACAGAGCCGTTCCAAACTTTGGGGTGGCTGTGTCTTTTTGATTTTAATTTCCCTAAGCTATAGGACCATAAGTGGAAGTGCCCTAGGTTCTGTTGCTTTGTTTTTTAGATGTTTCAGGATACACCATACACTTCTCCCGAGTGGTTGTTGGCAATTTACATCCCGCCCATCAGCATAACAAGGCTCCCAGTTCTCCATGGCCTGTCCTGCCTTTCTGGATTTTACACTTCTTTCAGATGGCCCTTTTGACCGGGGGGAAGTGAGACTTCATTGTAGTGCAGATTTCCTTTGCAAGCTTGCTTGGTTGGCCAAAAAGGGCGTATGCGTTTTTTCCTGAATATATTCAGGAAAAAACGCATACGCCCTTTTTGGCCAAGTGCATCATTGTGGACGTTCTGCCTCTTTTCCTATGCTTTCAATGCAATTCCAGTCTACCTCCTGAAATCGGTTTCCTGCAATTCTGCCCCGCTTTCAAGTCCTCTTGGCAGCCTTACTTCAGTCTATTTTTGGACGATAGCTGTCATTTATAACTCTGCAGGTTTGTGAATTACAGTGCCCCTGAGCTCCTTTCTTCAACTCGCTTTCTTGTGACCTGGCCGCAACACCGCAGGATGGCTTCAGGCCCTAATCTGGTTCCGGTACGGCACGCTGAGCCTTTGGTTATTTCCTCTTCCTGGTGGGAAATGAGAGTTAAATTTGCCCGTCCAAACACCTCCAGCTAGTCTCTCATTGGTTCTCGCTATTCCTGTTCATCTTCCGCAGAAATTGCAAACTGGGCCAAACCGGAGGTTAAAGGCGCTGACTCTCTAAGTGGGGAGAGTGTTAGTAAAGTGTCTGGAATGTTGCACCCGAGTACCAGGGGAGGAAAACTGAGACATATTTGAACACGTCTCCCGTTCACATGGTTGATCATACTTGGGTTCCACATGCATGTTTTAGCTGAAGGAAGAATACCTTAAACCTGGAGAGTTGAGACCCGTGTAATGGGTACCATGCAATATGACTTCAAAGGGTCTTCATTTGCTCACCGAACCTCTCCAATCCTATCACTGCTGCGTTTATGCCCCTGTACACATGCTTGATTCTCTTTCGGAGACATAGCAATCCATAGGTTTTAAGATACTTACTAGTCAGGTACATTCTTAGGCGTTTAATATGCGGTGTTGAGTCCATTTCGTTGAGCAAGGAGTAGCTCTTGTCTATTCCATATTTGACTTAAGGAACTTTATCTGTGCTCATTTCAATCTCTGGTTTTATGCAGCACCCCAACTCACCTTTACCCTTAAGCAAGCATAAGTTGGTTTTCTAAATTTGAGACACTGTTCTGTTCTGTAATTCAGTTCCTGTGTAGCCAAGTTTACATTCCGTGTATTACTGATATCTTATGATGTTTCTTTTTCTGTGTGACTTACTTCAGTTAGAATCATCATACCTGAATCCACTCATTGTGCTGCTAAGGGCCTGATGACACATATTTCATTGCTGAGTGATATTGCTTTGTAAGTAAATACCACAACTTCTTTCCATTTTTCACTTTCTGCGATGTTGAACTTGTACTGTAAATGAGGTTCTTGTAAACAGAGCCGTTCCAAACTTTGGGGTGGCTGTGTCTTTTTGATTTTAATTTCCCTAAGCTATAGGACCATAAGTGGAAGTGCCCTAGGTTCTGTTGCTTTGTTTTTTAGATGTTTCAGGAAACACCATACACTTCTCCCGAGTGTCTGTTGGCAATTTACATCCCGCCCATCAGCATAACAAGGCTCCCAGTTCTCCATGGCCTGTCCTGCCTTTCTGGATTTTACACTTTTTTCAGATGGCCCTTTTGACCGGGGGGAAGTGAGACTTCATTGTAGTGCAGATTTCCTTTGCAAGCTTGCTTGGTTGGCCAAAAAGGGCGTATGCGTTTTTTCCTGAATATATTCAGGAAAAAACGCATACGCCCTTTTTGGCCAAGTGCATCATTGTGGACGTTCTGCCTCTTTTCCTATGCTTTCAATGCAATTCCAGTCTACCTCCTGAAATCGGTTTCCTGCAATTCTGCCCCGCTTTCAAGTCCTCTTGGCAGCCTTACTTCAGTCTATTTTTGGACGATAGCTGTCATTTATAACTCTGCAGGTTTGTGAATTACAGTGCCCCTGAGCTCCTTTCTTCAACTCGCTTTCTTTTGAGCTGGCCGCAACACCGCAGGATGACTTCAGGCCCTAATCTGGTTCCGGTACGGCACGCTGAGCCTTTGGTTATTTCCTCTTCCTGGTGGGAAATGAGAGTTAAATTTGCCCGTCCAGACACCTCCAGCTAGCCTCTCATTGGTTCTCGCTATTCCTGTTCATCTTCCGCAGAAATTGCAAACTGTGCCAAACAGGAGGTTAAAGGCGCTGACTCTCCAAGTGGGGAGAGTGTTAGTAAAGCGTCTGGAATGTTGCACCCGAGTACCAAGGGAGGAAAACTGAGACATATTTGAACACGTCTCCCGATCACATGGTTGATCATACTCTGGGTTCCACATGCATGTTTTAGCTGAAGGAAGAATACCTAAAACCTGGGTAATTGAAACCCGTGGAATGGGTACCATGCAATATGACTTCAAAGGGTCTTCATTTGCTCACCGAACCTCTCCAATCCTATCACTGCTGCGTTTATGCCCCTGTACACATGCTTGATTCTCTTTCGGAGACATAGCAATCCATAGGTTTTAAGATACTTACTAGTCAGGCACATTCTTAGGCGTTTAATATGCGGTGTTGAGTCCATTTCGTTGAGCAAGGAGTAGCTCTTGTCTATTCCATATTTGACTTAAGGAACTTTATCTGTGCTCATTTCAATCTCTGGTTTTATGCAGCACCCCAACTCACCTTTACCCTTAAGCAAGCATAGTTGGTTTTCTAAATTTGAGACCCTGTTCTGTTCTGTAATTCAGTTCCTGTGTAGCCAAGTTTACATTCCGTGTATTACTGATATCTTATGATGTTTCTTTTTCTGTGTGACTTACTTCAGTTAGAATCATCATACCTGAATCCACTCATTGTGCTGCTAAGGGCCTGATGACACAGATTTCATTGCTGAGTGATATTGCTTTGTAAGTAAATACCACAACTTCTTTATCCATGTTTCACTTTCTGCAATGTTGAACTTGTACTGTAAACGAGATTCTTGTAAACAGAGCCGTTCCAAACTTTGGGGTGGCTGTGTCTTTTTGATTTTAATTTCCCTAAGCTATAGGACCATAAGTGGCAGTGCCCTAGGTTCTGTTGCTTTGTTTTTTAGATGTTTCAGGAAACACCATACACTTCTCCCGAGTGGTTGTTGGCAATTTACATCCCGCCCATCAGCATAACAAGGCTCCCAGTTCTCCATGGCCTGTCCTGCCTTTTTGGATTTTACACTTTTTCAGATGGCCCTTTTGACCGGGGGGAAGTGAGACTTCATTGTAGTGCAGATTTCCTTTGCAAGCTTGCTTGGTTGGCCAAAAAGGGCGTATGCGTTTTTTCCTGAATATATTCAGGAAAAAACGCATACGCCCTTTTTGGCCAAGTGCATCATTGTGGACGTTCTGCCTCTTTTCCTATGCTTTCAATGCAATTCCAGTCTACCTCCTGAAATCGGTTTCCTGCAATTCTGCCCCGCTTTCAAGTCCTCTTGGCAGCCTTACTTCAGTCTATTTTTGGACGATAGCTGTCATTTATAACTCTGCAGGTTTGTGAATTACAGTGCCCCTGAGCTCCTTTCTTCAACTCGCTTTCTTTTGAGCTGGCCGCAACACCGCAGGATGGCTTCAGGCCCTAATCTGGTTCCGGTACGGCACGCTGAGCCTTTGGTTATTTCCTCTTCCTGGTGGGAAATGAGAGTTAAATTTGCCCGTCCAGACACCTCCAGCTAGCCTCTCATTGGTTCTCGCTATTCCTGTTCATCTTCCGCAGAAATTGCAAACTGTGCCAAACAGGAGGTTAAAGGCGCTGACTCTCCAAGTGGGGAGAGTGTTAGTAAAGCGTCTGGAATGTTGCACCCGAGTACCAGGGGAGGAAAACTGAGACATACTTGAACACGTGTCCCGATCACATGGTTGATCATACTTGGGTTCCACATGCATGTTTTAGCTGAAGGAAGAATACCTTAAACCTGGAGAGTTAAGACCCGTGTAATGGGTACCATGCAATATGACTTCAAAGGGTCTTCATTTGCTCACCGAACCTCTCCAATCCTATCACTGCTGCGTTTATGCCCCTGTACACATGCTTGATTCTCTTTCGGAGACATAGCAATCCATAGGTTTTAAGATACTTACTAGTCAGGCACATTCTTAGGCGTTTAATATGCGGTGTTGAGTCCATTTCGTTGAGCAAGGAGTAGCTCTTGTCTATTCCATATTTGACTTAAGGAACTTTATCTGTGCTCATTTCAATCTCTGGTTTTATGCAGCACCCCAACTCACCTTTACCCTTAAGCAAGCATAGTTGGTTTTCTAAATTTGAGACCCTGTTCTCTTCTGTAATTCAGTTCCTGTGTAGCCAAGTTTACATTCCGTGTATTACTGATATCTTATGATGTTTCTTTTTCTGTGTGACTTACTTCAGTTAGAATCATCATACCTGAATCCACTCATTGTGATGCTAAGGGCCTGATGACATAGATTTCATTGCTGAGTGATATTGCTTTGTAAGTAAATACCACAACTTCTTTATCCATTTTTCACTTTCTGCGATGTTGAACTTGTACTGTAAACGAGGTTCTTGTAAACAGAGCCGTTCCAAACTTTGGGGTGGCTGTGTCTTTTTGATTTTAATTTCCCTAAGCTATAGGACCATAAGTGGAAGTGCCCTAGGTTCTGTTGCTTTGTTTTTTAGATGTTGCAGGATACACCATACACTTCTCCCGAGTGTCTGTTGGCAATTTACATCCCGCCCATCAGCATAACAAGGCTCCCAGTTCTCCATGGCCTGTCCTGCCTTTCTGGATTTTACACTTTTTTCAGATGGCCCTTTTGACCGGGGGGAAGTGAGACTTCATTGTAGTGCAGATTTCCTTTGCAAGCTTGCTTAGTTGGCCAAAAAGGGCGTATGCGTTTTTTATTCCTGTTCATCTTCCGCAGAAATTGCAAACTGGGCCAAACAGGAGGTTAAAGGCGCTGACTCTCCAAGTGGGGAGAGTGTTAGTAAAGCGTCTGGAATGTTGCACCCGAGTACCAGGGGAGGAAAACTGAGACATATTTGAACACGTCTCCCGTTCACATGGTTGATCATACTTGGGTTCCACATGCATGTTTTAGCTGAAGGAAGAATACCTTAAACCTGGAGAGTTAAGACCCGTGTAATGGGTACCATGCAATATGACTTCAAAGGGTCTTCATTTGCTCACCGAACCTCTCCAATCCTATCACTGCTGCGTTTATGCCCCTGTACACATGCTTGATTCTCTTTTGGAGACATAGCAATCCATAGGTTTTAAGATACTTACTAGTCAGGTACATTCTTAGGCGTTTAATATGCTGTGTTGAGTCCATTTCGTTGAGCAAGGAGTAGCTCTTGTCTATTCCATATTTGACTTAAGGAACTTTATCTGTGCTCATTTCAATCTCTGGTTTTATGTAGCACCCCAACTCACCTTTACCCTTAAGCAAGCATAAGTTGGTTTTCTAAATTTGAGACCCTGTTCTGTTCTGTAATTCAGTTCCTGTGTAGCCAAGTTTACATTCCGTGTATTACTGATATCTTATGATGTTTCTTTTTCTGTGTGACTTATTTCAGTTAGAATCATCATACCTGAATCCACTCATTGTGATGCTAAGGGCCTGATGACATAGATTTCATTGCTGAGTGATATTGCTTTGTAAGTAAATACCACAACTTCTTTATCCATTTTTCACTTTCTGCGATGTTGAACTTGTACTGTAAACGAGGTTCTTGTAAACAGAGCCGTTCCAAACTTTGGGGTGGCTGTGTCTTTTTGATTTTAATTTCCCTAAGCTATAGGACCATAAGTGGAAGTGCCCTAGGTTCTGTTGCTTTGTTTTTTAGATGTTTCAGGATACACCATACACTTCTCCCGAGTGTCTGTTGGCAATTTACATCCCGCCCATCAGCATAACAAGACTCCCAGTTCTCCATGGCCTGTCCTGCCTTTCTGGATTTTACACTTTTTTCAGATGGCCCTTTTGACCGGGGGGAAGTGAGACTTCATTGTAGTGCAGATTTCCTTTGCAAGCTTGCTTGGTTGGCCAAAAAGGGCGTATGCGTTTTTTCCTGAATATATTCAGGAAAAAACGCATACGCCCTTTTTGGCCAAGTGCATCATTGTGGACGTTCTGCCTCTTTTCCTATGCTTTCAATGCAATTCCAGTCTACCTCCTGAAATCGGTTTCCTGCAATTCTGCCCCGCTTTCAAGTCCTCTTGGCAGCCTTACTTCAGTCTATTTTTGGACGATAGCTGTCATTTATAACTCTGCAGGTTTGTGAATTACAGTGCCCCTGAGCTCCTTTCTTCAACTCGCTTTCTTTTGACCTGGCCGCAACACCGCAGGATGGCTTCAGGCCCTAATCTGGTTCCGGCACGGCACGCTGAGCCTTTGGTTATTTCCTCTTCCTGGTGGGAAATGAGAGTTAAATTTGCCCGTCCAAACACCTCCAGCTAGTCTCTCATTGGTTCTCGCTATTCCTGTTCATCTTCCGCAGAAATTGCAAACTGGGCCAAACCGGAGGTTAAAGGCGCTGACTCTCTAAGTGGGGAGAGTGTTAGTAAAGCGTCTGGAATGTTGCACCCGAGTACCAGGGGAGGAAAACTGAGACATATTTGAACATGTCTCCCGTTCACATGGTTGATCATACTTGGGTTCCACATGCATGTTTTAGCTGAAGGAAGAATACCTTAAACCTGGAGAGTTAAGACCCGTGTAATGGGTACCATGCAATATGACTTCAAAGGGTCTTCATTTGCTCACCGAACCTCTCCAATCCTATCACTGCTGCGTTTATGCCCCTGTACACATGCTTGATTCTCTTTCGGAGACATAGCAATCCATAGGTTTTAAGATACTTACTAGTCAGGCACATTCTTAGGCGTTTAATATGCGGTGTTGAGTCCATTTCGTTGAGCAAGGAGTAGCTTTTGTCTATTCCATATTTGACTTAAGGAACTTTATCTGTGCTCATTTCAATCTCTGGTTTTATGCAGCACCCCAACTCACCTTTACCCTTAAGCAAGCATAGTTGGTTTTCTAAATTTGAGACCCTGTTCTGTTCTGTAATTCAGTTCCTGTGTAGCCAAGTTTACATTCCGTGTATTACTGATATCTTATGATGTTTCTTTTTCTGTGTGACTTACTTCAGTTAGAATCATCATACCTGAATCCACTCATTGTGATGCTAAGGGCCTGATGACACAGATTTCATTGCTGAGTGATATTGCTTTGTAAGTAAATACCACAACTTCTTTATCCATTTTTCACTTTCTGTGATGTTGAACTTGTAC
The DNA here is from genome assembly GCF_951394435.1 of Stenella coeruleoalba. Classification (NCBI taxonomy): domain Eukaryota; kingdom Metazoa; phylum Chordata; class Mammalia; order Artiodactyla; family Delphinidae; genus Stenella; species Stenella coeruleoalba. Next base: position 163,495 of record NW_027646115.1, on the reverse strand, counting down.
TGTAAACGAGGTTCTTGTAAACAGAGCCGTTCCAAACTTTGGGGTGGCTGTGTCTTTTTGATTTTAATTTCCCTAAGCTATAGGACCATAAGTGGAAGTGCCCTAGGTTCTGTTGCTTTGTTTTTTAGATGTTTCAGGAAACACCATACACTACTCCCCAGTGGTTTTTGGCAATTTACATCCCGCCCATCAGCATAACAAGGCTCCCAGTTCTCCATGGCCTGTCCTGCCTTTCTGGATTTTACACTTTTTTCAGATGGCCCTTTTGACCGGGGGGAAGTGAGACTTCATTGTAGTGCAGATTTCCTTTGCAAGCTTGCTTGGTTGGCCAAAAAGGGCGTATGCGTTTTTTATTCCTGTTCATCTTCCGCAGAAATTGCAAACTGGGCCAAACAGGAGGTTAAAGGCGCTGACTCTCCAAGTGGGGAGAGTGTTAGTAAAGCGTCTGGAATGTTGCACCCGAGTACCAGGGGAGGAAAACTGAGACATATTTGAACACGTCTCCCGTTCACATGGTTGATCATACTTGGGTTCCACATGCATGTTTTAGCTGAAGGAAGAATACCTTAAACCTGGAGAGTTAAGACCCGTGTAATGGGTACCATGCAATATGACTTCAAAGGGTTTTCATTTGCTCACCGAACCTCTCCAATCCTATCACTGCTGCGTTTATGCCCCTGTACACATGCTTGATTCTCTTTTGGAGACATAGCAATCCATAGGTTTTAAGATACTTACTAGTCAGGTACATTCTTAGGCGTTTAATATGCTGTGTTGAGTCCATTTCGTTGAGCAAGGAGTAGCTCTTGTCTATTCCATATTTGACTTAAGGAACTTTATCTGTGCTCATTTCAATCTCTGGTTTTATGCAGCGCCCCAACTCACCTTTACCCTTAAGCAAGCATAAGTTGGTTTTCTAAATTTGAGACCCTGTTCTGTTCTGTAATTCAGTTCCTGTGTAGCCAAGTTTACATTCCGTGTATTACTGATATCTTATGATGTTTCTTTTTCTGTGTGACTTATTTCAGTTAGAATCATCATACCTGAATCCACTCATTGTGATGCTAAGGGCCTGATGACATAGATTTCATTGCTGAGTGATATTGCTTTGTAAGTAAATACCACAAATTCTTTATCCATTTTTCACTTTCTGCGATGTTGAACTTGTACTGTAAACGAGGTTCTTGTAAACAGAGCCGTTCCAAACTTTGGGGTGGCTGTGTCTTTTTGATTTTAATTTCCCTAAGCTATAGGACCATAAGTGGAAGTGCCCTAGGTTCTGTTGCTTTGTTTTTTAGATGTTTCAGGATACACCATACACTTCTCCCGAGTGGTTGTTGGCAATTTACATCCCGCCCATCAGCATAACAAGGCTCCCAGTTCTCCATGGCCTGTCCTGCCTTTCTGGATTTTACACTTTTTTCAGATGGCCCTTTTGACCGGGGGGAAGTGAGACTTCATTGTAGTGCAGATTTCCTTTGCAAGCTTGCTTGGTTGGCCAAAAAGGGCGTATGCGTTTTTTCCTGAATATATTCAGGAAAAAACGCATACGCCCTTTTTGGCCAAGTGCATCATTGTGGACGTTCTGCCTCTTTTCCTATGCTTTCAATGCAATTCCAGTCTACCTCCTGAAATCGGTTTCCTGCAATTCTGCCCCGCTTTCAAGTCCTCTTGGCAGCCTTACTTCAGTCTATTTTTGGACGATAGCTGTCATTTATAACTCTGCAGGTTTGTGAATTACAGTGCCCCTGAGCTCCTTTCTTCAACTCGCTTTCTTGTGACCTGGCCGCAACACCGCAGGATGGCTTCAGGCCCTAATCTGGTTCCGGCACGGCACGCTGAGCCTTTGGTTATTTCCTCTTCCTGGTGGGAAATGAGAGTTAAATTTGCCCGTCCAAACACCTCCAGCTAGTCTCTCATTGGTTCTCGCTATTCCTGTTCATCTTCCACAGAAATTGCAAACTGGGCCAAACCGGAGGTTAAAGGCGCTGACTCTCTAAGTGGGGAGAGTGTTAGTAAAGTGTCTGGAATGTTGCACCCGAGTACCAGGGGAGGAAAACTGAGACATATTTGAACACGTCTCCCGTTCACATGGTTGATCATACTTGGGTTCCACATGCATGTTTTAGCTGAAGGAAGAATACCTTAAACCTGGAGAGTTGAGACCCGTGGAATGGGTACCATGCAATATGACTTCAAAGGGTCTTCATTTGCTCACCGAACCTCTCCAATCCTATCACTGCTGCGTTTATGCCCCTGTACACATGCTTGATTCTCTTTCGGAGACATAGCAATCCATAGGTTTTAAGATACTTACTAGTCAGGCACATTCTTAGGCGTTTAATATGCGGTGTTGAGTCCATTTCGTTGAGCAAGGAGTAGCTCTTGTCTATTCCATATTTGACTTAAGGAACTTTATCTGTGCTCATTTCAATCTCTGGTTTTATGCAGCACCCCAACTCACCTTTACCCTTAAGCAAGCATAGTTGGTTTTCTAAATTTGAGACCCTGTTCTGTTCTGTAATTCAGTTCCTGTGTAGCCAAGTTTACATTCCGTGTATTACTGATATCTTATGATGTTTCTTTTTCTGTGTGACTTACTTCAGTTAGAATCATCATACCTGAATCCACTCATTGTGCTGCTAAGGGCCTGATGACACATATTTCATTGCTGAGTGATATTGCTTTGTAAATAAATACCACAACTTCTTTCCATTTTTCACTTTCTGCGATGTTGAACTTGTACTGTAAATGAGGTTCTTGTAAACAGAGCCGTTCCAAACTTTGGGGTGGCTGTGTCTTTTTGATTTTAATTTCCCTAAGCTATAGGACCATAAGTGGAAGTGCCCTAGGTTCTGTTGCTTTGTTTTTTAGATGTTTCAGGAAACACCATACACTTCTCCCGAGTGTCTGTTGGCAATTTACATCCCGCCCATCAGCATAACAAGGCTCCCAGTTCTCCATGGCCTGTCCTGCCTTTCTGGATTTTACACTTTTTTCAGATGGCCCTTTTGACCGGGGGGAAGTGAGACTTCATTGTAGTGCAGATTTCCTTTGCAAGCTTGCTTGGTTGGCCAAAAAGGGCGTATGCGTTTTTTCCTGAATATATTCAGGAAAAAACGCATACGCCCTTTTTGGCCAAGTGCATCATTGTGGACGTTCTGCCTCTTTTCCTATGCTTTCAATGCAATTCCAGTCTACCTCCTGAAATCGGTTTCCTGCAATTCTGCCCCGCTTTCAAGTCCTCTTGGCAGCCTTACTTCAGTCTATTTTTGGACGATAGCTGTCATTTATAACTCTGCAGGTTTGTGAATTACAGTGCCCCTGAGCTCCTTTCTTCAACTCGCATTCTTTTGAGCTGGCCGCAACACCGCAGGATGACTTCAGGCCCTAATCTGGTTCCGGTACGGCACGCTGAGCCTTTGGTTATTTCCTCTTCCTGGTGGGAAATGAGAGTTAAATTTGCCCGTCCAGACACCTCCAGCTAGCCTCTCATTGGTTCTCGCTATTCCTGTTCATCTTCCGCAGAAATTGCAAACTGTGCCAAACAGGAGGTTAAAGGCGCTGACTCTCCAAGTGGGGAGAGTGTTAGTAAAGCGTCTGGAATGTTGCACCCGAGTACCAAGGGAGGAAAACTGAGACATATTTGAACAAGTCTCCCGATCACATGGTTGATCATACTCTGGGTTCCACATGCATGTTTTAGCTGAAGGAAGAATACCTAAAACCTGGGTAATTGAAACCCGTGGAATGGGTACGATGCAATATGACTTCAAAGGGTCTTCATTTGCTCACCGAACCTCTCCAATCCTATCACTGCTGCGTTTATGCCCCTGTACACATGCTTGATTCTCTTTCGGAGACATAGCAATCCATTGGTTTTAAGATACTTACTAGTCAGGCACATTCTTAGGCGTTTAATATGCGGTGTTGAGTCCATTTCGTTGAGCAAGGAGTAGCTCTTGTCTATTCCATATTTGACTTAAGGAACTTTATCTGTGCTCATTTCAATCTCTGGTTTTATGCAGCACCCCAACTCACCTTTACCCTTAAGCAAGCATAGTTGGTTTTCTAAATTTGAGACCCTGTTCTGTTCTGTAATTCAGTTCCTGTGTAGCCAAGTTTACATTCCGTGTATTACTGATATCTTATGATGTTTCTTTTTCTGTGTGACTTACTTCAGTTAGAATCATCATACCTGAATCCACTCATTGTGCTGCTAAGGGCCTGATGACATAGATTTCATTGCTGAGTGATATTGCTTTGTAAGTAAATACCACAACTTCTTTATCCATTTTTCACTTTCTGCGATGTTGAACTTGTACTGTAAACGAGATTCTTGTAAACAGAGCCGTTCCAAACTTTGGGGTGGCTGTGTCTTTTTGATTTTAATTTCCCTAAGCTATAGGACCATAAGTGGCAGTGCCCTAGGTTCTGTTGCTTTGTTTTTTAGATGTTTCAGGAAACACCATACACTTCTCCCGAGTGGTTGTTGGCAATTTACATCCCGCCCATCAGCATAACAAGGCTCCCAGTTCTCCATGGCCTGTCCTGCCTTTTTGGATTTTACACTTTTTCAGATGGCCCTTTTGACCGGGGGGAAGTGAGACTTCATTGTAGTGCAGATTTCCTTTGCAAGCTTGCTTGGTTGGCCAAAAAGGGCGTATGCGTTTTTTCCTGAATATATTCAGGAAAAAACGCATACGCCCTTTTTGGCCAAGTGCATCATTGTGGACGTTCTGCCTCTTTTCCTATGCTTTCAATGCAATTCCAGTCTACCTCCTGAAATCGGTTTCCTGCAATTCTGCCCCGCTTTCAAGTCCTCTTGGCAGCCTTACTTCAGTCTATTTTTGGACGATAGCTGTCATTTACAACTCTGCAGGTTTGTGAATTACAGTGCCCCTGAGCTCCTTTCTTCAACTCGCTTTCTTTTGAGCTGGCCGCAACACCGCAGGATGGCTTCAGGCCCTAATCTGGTTCCGGTACGGCACGCTGAGCCTTTGGTTATTTCCTCTTCCTGGTGGGAAATGAGAGTTAAATTTGCCCGTCCAGACACCTCCAGCTAGCCTCTCATTGGTTCTCGCTATTCCTGTTCATCTTCCGCAGAAATTGCAAACTGGGCCAAACAGGAGGTTAAAGGCGCTGACTCTCCAAGTGGGGAGAGTGTTAGTAAAGCGTCTGAAATGTTGCACCCGAGTACCAGGGGAGGAAAACTGAGACATATTTGAACACATCTCCCGTTCACATGGTTGATCATACTTGGGTTCCACATGCATGTTTTAGCTGAAGGAAGAATACCTTAAACCTGGAGAGTTAAGACCCGTGTAATGGGTACCATGCAATATGACTTCAAAGGGTCTTCATTTGCTCACCGAACCTCTCCAATCCTATCACTGCTGCGTTTATGCCCCTGTACACATGCTTGATTCTCTTTTGGAGACATAGCAATCCATAGGTTTTACGATACTTACTAGTCAGGTACATTCTTAGGCGTTTAAAATGCGGTGTTGAGTCCATTTCGTTGAGCAAGGAGTAGCTCTTGTGTATTCCATATTTGACTTAAGGAACTTTATCTGTGCTCATTTCAATCTCTGGTTTTATGCAGCACCCCAACTCACCTTTACCCTTAAGCAAGCATAAGTTGGTTTTCTAAATTTGAGACCCTGTTCTGTTCTGTAATTCATTTCCTGTGTAGCCAAGTTTACATTCCGTGTATTACTGATATCTTATGATGTTTCTTTTTCTGTGTGACTTATTTCAGTTAGAATCATCATACCTGAATCCACTCATTGTGATGCTAAGGGCCTGATGACATAGATTTCATTGCTGAGTGATATTGCTTTGTAAGTACATACAACAACTTCTTTATCCATTTTTCACTTTCTGCGATGTTGAGCTTGTACTGTAAACGAGGTTCTTGTAAACAGAGGCGTCCCAAACTTTGGGGTGGCTGTGTCTTTTTGATTTTAATTTCCCTAAGCTATAGGACCATAAGTGGCAGTGCCCTAGGCTCTGTTGCTTTGTTTTTTAGATGTTTCAGGAAACACCATACACTTCTCCCGAGTGTCTGTTGGCAATTTACATCCCGCCCATCAGCATAACAAGGCTCCCAGTTCTCCATGGCCTGTCCTGCCTTTCTGGATTTTACACTTTTTTCAGATGGCCCTTTTGACCGGGGGGAAGTGAGACTTCATTGTAGTGCAGATTTCCTTTGCAAGCTTGCTTGGTTGGCCAAAAAGGGCGTATGCGTTTTTTCCTGAATATATTCAGGAAAAAACGCATACGCCCTTTTAGGCCAAGTGCATCATTGTGGACGTTCTGCCTCTTTTCCTATGCTTTCAATGCAATTCCAGTCTACCTCCTGAAATCGGTTTCCTGCAATTCTGCCCCGCTTTCAAGTCCTCTTGGCAGCCTTACTTCAGTCTATTTTTGGACGATAGCTGTCATTTATAACTCTGCAGGTTTGTGAATTACAGTGCCCCTGAGCTCCTTTCTTCAACTCGCTTTCTTGTGACCTGGCCGCAACACCGCAGAATGGCTTCAGGCCCTAATCTGGTTCCGGCACGGCACGCTGAGCCTTTGGTTATTTCCTCTTCCTGGTGGGAAATGAGAGTTAAATTTGCCCGTCCAAACACCTCCAGCTAGTCTCTCATTGGTTCTCGCTATTCCTGTTCATCTTCCGCAGAAATTGCAAACTGGGCCAAACCGGAGGTTAAAGGCGCTGACTCTCTAAGTGGGGAGAGTGTTAGTAAAGCGTCTGGAATGTTGCACCCGAGTACCAGGGGAGGAAAACTGAGACATATTTGAACACGTCTCCCATTCACATGGTTGATCATACTTGGGTTCCACATGCATGTTTTAGCTGAAGGAAGAATACCTTAAACCTGGAGAGTTAAGACCCGTGTAATGGGTACCATGCAATATGACTTCAAAGGGTCTTCATTTGCTCACCGAACCTCTCCAATCCTATCACTGCTGCGTTTATGCCCCTGTACACATGCTTGATTCTCTTTCGGAGACATAGCAATCCATAGGTTTTAAGATACTTACTAGTCAGGCACATTCTTAGGCGTTTAATATGCGGTGTTGAGTCCATTTCGTTGAGCAAGGAGTAGCTCTTGTCTATTCCATATTTGACTTAAGGAACTTTATCTGTGCTCATTTCAATCTCTGGTTTTATGCAGCACCCCAACTCACCTTTACCCTTAAGCAAGCATAGTTGGTTTTCTAAATTTGAGACCCTGTTCTGTTCTGTAATTCAGTTCCTGTGTAGCCAAGTTTCCATTCCGTGTATTACTGATATCTTATGATGTTTCTTTTTCTGTGTGACTTATTTCAGTTAGAATCATCATACCTGAATCCACTCATTGTGATGCTAAGGGCCTGATGACATAGATTTCATTGCTGAGTGATATTGCTTTGTAAGTAAATACCACAACTTCTTTATCCATTTTTCACTTTCTGCGATGTTGAACTTGTACTGTAAACGAGGTTCTTGTAAACAGAGCCGTTCCAAACTTTGGGGTGGCTGTGTCTTTTTGATTTTAATTTCCCTAAGCTATAGGACCATAAGTGGAAGTGCCCTAGGTTCTGTTGCTTTGTTTTTTAGATGTTTCAGGAAACACCATACACTTCTCCCGAGTGGTTGTTGGCAATTTACATCCCGCCCATCAGCATAACAAGGCTCCCAGTTCTCCATGGCCTGTCCTGCCTTTCTGGATTTTACACTTTTTTCAGATGGCCCTTTTGACCGGGGGGAAGTGAGACTTCATTGTAGTGCAGATTTCCTTTGCAAGCTTGCTTGGTTGGCCAAAAAGGGCGTATGCGTTTTTTCCTGAATATATTCAGGAAAAAACGCATACGCCCTTTTTGGCCAAGTGCATCATTGTGGACGTTCTGCCTCTTTTCCTATGCTTTCAATGCAATTCCAGTCTACCTCCTGAAATCGGTTTCCTGCAATTCTGCCCCGCTTTCAAGTCCTCTTGGCAGCCTTACTTCAGTCTATTTTTGGACGATAGCTGTCATTTATAACTCTGCAGGTTTGTGAATTACATTGCCCCTGAGCTCCTTTCTTCAACTCGCTTTCTTTTGAGCTGGCCGCAACACCGCAGGATGACTTCAGGCCCTAATCTGGTTCCGGTACGGCACGCTGAGCCTTTGGTTATTTCCTCTTCCTGTTGGGAAATGAGAGTTAAATTTGCCCGTCCAGACACCTCCAGCTAGCCTCTCATTGGTTCTCGCTATTCCTGTTCATCTTCCGCAGAAATTGCAAACTGTGCCAAACAGGAGGTTAAAGGCGCTGACTCTCCAAGTGGGGAGAGTGTTAGTAAAGCGTCTGGAATGTTGCACCCGAGTACCAGGGGAGGAAAACTGAGACATATTTGAACACGTCTCCCGATCACATGGTTGATCATACTCTGGGTTCCACATGCATGTTTTAGCTGAAGGAAGAATACCTAAAACCTAGGTAATTGAAACCCGTGGAATGGGTACCATGCAATATGACTTCAAAGGGTCTTCATTTGCTCACCAAACCTCTCCAATCCTATCACTGCTGCGTTTATGCCCCTGTACACATGCTTGATTCTCTTTCGGAGACATAGCAATCCATAGGTTTAAAATACTTACTAGTCAGGTACATTTTAGGCGTTTAATATGCGGTGTTGAGTCCATTTCGTTGAGCAAGGAGTGGCTCTTGTCTATTCCATATTTGGCTTAAGGAACTTTATCTGTGCTCATTTCAATCTCTGGTTTTATGCAGCAACCCAACTCACCTTTCCCCTTAAGCAAGCATAAGTTGGTTTTCTAAATTTGAGAACCTGTTCTGTTTTGGAATTCAGTTCCTGTGTAGCCAAGTTTACATTCCGTGTATTAGTGATATCTTATGATGTTTCTTTTTCTGTGTGACTTATTTCAGTTAGAATCATCGTATCTGAATCTACTCATTATGCTGCTACGTGCCTGATGACATAGATTTCATTGCTGAGTGATACTGCATTGTACGTAAGTACCACAAGTTCTTTATCCATTTTTCACTTTCTGCGATGTTGAACTTGTACGGTAAAAGAGGTTCTTGTAAACAGAGCCGTTCCAAACTTTGGGGTGGCTGTGTGTTTTTGATTTTAATTTCCCTAAGCTATAGGACCATAAGTGGAAGTGCCCTAGGCTCTGTTGCTTTGTTTTCTAGATGTTTCAGGAAACACCATACACTTCTCCCAAGTGTCTGTTGGCAATTTACATCCCGCCCATCAGCATAACAAGGCTCCCAGTTCTCCATGGCCTGTACTGCCTTTCTGGATTTTACACTTTTTTCAGATGGCCCTTTTGACCAGGGGGAAGTGAGACTTCATTGTAGTGCAGATTTCCTTTGCAAGCTTGCTTGGTTGGCCAAAAAGGGCGTATGCGTTTTTTCCTGAATATATTCAGGAAAAAACGCATACGCCCTTTTTGGCCAAGTGCATCATTGTGGACGTTCTGCCTCTTTTCCTATGCTTTCAATGCAATTCCAGTCTACCTCCTGAAATCGGTTTCCTGCAATTCTGCCCCGCTTTCAAGTCCTCTTGGCAGCCTTACTTCAGTCTATTTTTGGACGATAGCTGTCATTTATAACTCTGCAGGTTTGTGAATTACAGTGCCCCTGAGCTCCTTTCTTCAACTCGCTTTCTTTTGAGCTGGCCGCAACACCGCAGGACGGCTTCAGGCCCTAATCTGGTTCCGGCACGGCACGCTGAGCCTTTGGTTAATTCCTCTTCCTGGTGGGAAATGAGAGTTAAATTTGCCCGTCCAGACACCTCCAGCTAGTCTCTCATTGGTTCTCGCTATTCCTGTTCATCTTCCGCAGAAATTGCAAACTGGGCCAAACCGGAGTTTAAAGGGACTGACTCTCCAAGTCGGAAGAGTGTTAGTAAAGCGTCTGGAATGTTGCACCCGAGTACCAGGGGAGGAAAACTGAGACATATTTGAACACGTCTCCCGTTCACATGGTTGATCATACTTGGGTTCCACATGCATGTTTTAGCTGAAGGAAGAATACCTTAAACCTGGAGAGTTAAGACCCGTGTAATGGGTACCATGCAATATGACTTCAAAGGGTCTTCATTTGCTCACCGAACCTCTCCAATCCTATCACTGCTGCGTTTATGCCCCTGTACACATGCTTGATTCTCTTTCGGAGACATAGCAATCCATAGGTTTTAAGATACTTACTAGTCAGGTACATTCTTAGGCGTTTAATATGCGGTGTTGAGTCCATTTCGTTGAGCAAGGAGTAGCTCTTGTCTATTCCATATTTGACTTAAGGAACTTTATCTGTGCTCATTTCAATCTCTGGTTTTATGCAGCACCCCAACTCACCTTTCCCCTTAAGCAAGCATAAGTTGGTTTTCTAAATTTGAGACCCTGTTCTGTTTTGGAATGCAGTTCCTGTGTAGCCAAGTTTACATTCCGTGTATTAGTGATATCTTATGATGTTTCTTTTTCTGTGTCACTTATTTCAGTTAGAATCATCATACCTGAATCCACTCATTGTGATGCTAAGGGCCTGATGACATAGATTTCATTGCTGAGTGATATTGCTTTGTAAGTACATACAACAACTTCTTTATCCATTTTTCACTTTCTGCGATGTTGAGCTTGTACTGTAAACGAGGTTCTTGTAAACAGAGGCGTCCCAAACTTTGGGGTGGCTGTGTCTTTTTGATTTTAATTTCCCTAAGCTATAGGACCATAAGTGGCAGTGCCCTAGGCTCTGTTGCTTTGTTTTTTAGATGTTTCAGGAAACACCATACACTTCTCCCGAGTGTCTGTTGGCAATTTACATCCCGCCCATCAGCATAACAAGGCTCCCAGTTCTCCATGGCCTGTCCTGCCTTTCTGGATTTTACACTTTTTTCAGATGGCCCTTTTGACCGGGGGGAAGTGAGACTTCATTGTAGTGCAGATTTCCTTTGCAAGCTTGCTTGGTTGGCCAAAAAGGGCGTATGCGTTTTTTCCTGAATATATTCAGGAAAAAACCCATACGCCCTTTTTGGCCAAGTGCATCATTGTGGACGTTCTGCCTCTTTTCCTATGCTTTCAATGCAATTCCAGTCTACCTCCTGAAATCGGTTTCCTGCAATTCTGCCCCGCTTTCAAGTCCTCTTGGCAGCCTTACTTCAGTCTATTTTTGGACGATAGCTGTCATTTATAACTCTGCAGGTTTGTGAATTACAGTGCCCCTGAGCTCCTTTCTTCAACTCGCTTTCTTGTGACCTGGCCGCAACACCGCAGGATGGCTTCAGGCCCTAATCTGGTTCCGGCACGGCACGCTGAGCCTTTGGTTATTTCCTCTTCCTGGTGGGAAATGAGAGTTAAATTTGCCCGTCCAAACACCTCCAGCTAGTCTCTAATTGGTTCTCGCTATTCCTGTTCATCTTCCGCAGAAATTGCAAACTGGGCCAAACCGGAGGTTAAAGGCGCTCACTCTCTAAGTGGGGAGAGTGTTAGTAAAGCGTCTGGAATGTTGCACCCGAGTACCAGGGGAGGAAAACTGAGACATATTTGAACACGTCTCCCGTTCACATGGTTGATCATACTTGGGTTCCACATGCATGTTTTAGCTGAAGGAAGAATACCTTAAACCTGGAGAGTTAAGACCCGTGTAATGGGTACCATGCAATATGACTTCAAAGGGTCTTCATTTGCTCACCGAACCTCTCCAATCCTATCACTGCTGCGTTTATGCCCCTGTACACATGCTTGATTCTCTTTCGGAGACATAGCAATCCATAGGTTTTAAGATACTTACTAGTCAGGCACATTCTTAGGCGTTTAATATGCGGTGTTGAGTCCATTTCGTTGAGCAAGGAGTAGCTCTTGTCTATTCCATATTTGACTTAAGGAACTTTATCTGTGCTCATTTCAATCTCTGGTTTTATGCAGCACCCCAACTCACCTTTACCCTTAAGCAAGCATAGTTGGTTTTCTAAATTTGAGACCCTGTTCTGTTCTGTAATTCAGTTCCTGTGTAGCCAAGTTTACATTCCGTGTATTACTGATATCTTATGATGTTTCTTTTTCTGTGTGACTTATTTCAGTTAGAATCATCATACCTGAATCCACTCATTGTGATGCTAAGGGCCTGATGACATAGATTTCATTGCTGAGTGATATTGCTTTGTAAGTAAATACCACAACTTCTTTATCCATTTTTCACTTTCTGCGATGTTGAACTTGTACTGTAAACGAGGTTCTTGTAAACAGAGCCGTTCCAAACTTTGGGGTGGCTGTGTCTTTTTGATTTTAATTTCCCTAAGCTATAGGACCATAAGTGGAAGTGCCCTAGGTTCTGTTGCTTTGTTTTTTAGATGTTTCAGGAAACACCATACACTTCTCCCGAGTGGTTGTTGGCAATTTACATCCCGCCCATCAGCATAACAAGGCTCCCAGTTCTCCATGGCCTGTCCTGCCTTTCTGGATTTTACACTTTTTTCAGATGGCCCTTTTGACCGGGGGGAAGTGAGACTTCATTGTAGTGCAGATTTCCTTTGCAAGCTTGCTTGGTTGGCCAAAAAGGGCGTATGCGTTTTTTCCTGAATATATTCAGGAAAAAACGCATACGCCCTTTTTGGCCAAGTGCATCATTGTGGACGTTCTGCCTCTTTTCCTATGCTTTCAATGCAATTCCAGTCTACCTCCTGAAATCGGTTTCCTGCAATTCTGCCCCGCTTTCAAGTCCTCTTGGCAGCCTTACTTCAGTCTATTTTTGGACGATAGCTGTCATTTATAACTCTGCAGGTTTGTGAATTACATTGCCCCTGAGCTCCTTTCTTCAACTCGCTTTCTTTTGAGCTGGCCGCAACACCGCAGGATGACTTCAGGCCCTAATCTGGTTCCGGTACGGCACGCTGAGCCTTTGGTTATTTCCTCTTCCTGTTGGGAAATGAGAGTTAAATTTGCCCGTCCAGACACCTCCAGCTAGCCTCTCATTGGTTCTCGCTATTCCTGTTCATCTTCCGCAGAAATTGCAAACTGTGCCAAACAGGAGGTTAAAGGCGCTGACTCTCCAAGTGGGGAGAGTGTTAGTAAAGCGTCTGGAATGTTGCACCCTAGTACCAAGGGAGGAAAACTGAGACATATTTGAACACGTCTCCCGATCACATGGTTGATCATACTCTGGGTTCCACATGCATGTTTTAGCTGAAGGAAGAATACCTAAAACCTGGGTAATTGAAACCCGTGGAATGGGTACCATGCAATATGACTTCAAAGGGTCTTCATTTGGTCACCGAACCTCTCCAATCCTATCACTGCTGCGTTTATGCCCCTGTACACATGCTTGATTCTCTTGGAGACATAGCAATCCATAGGTTTTAAATACTTACTAGTCAGGTACATTCTTAGGCGTTTAATATGTGGTGTTGAGTCCATTTCGTTGAGCAAGGAGTAGGCTCTTGTCTATTCCATATTTGGCTTAAGGAACTTTATCTGTGCTCATTTCAATCTCTGGTTTTATGCAGCACCCCAACTCACCTTTACCCTTAAGCAAGCATAAGTTGGTTTTCTAAATTTGAGAACCTGTTCTGTTTTGGAATTCTGTTCCTGTGTAGCCAAGTTTACATTCCGTGTATTAGTGATATCTTATGATGTTTCTTTTTCTGTGTGACTTATTTCAGTTAGAATCATCGTATCTGAATCTACTCATTATGCTGCTACGTGCCTGATGACATAGATTTCATTGCTGAGTGATACTGCATTGTACGTAAGTACCACAAGTTCTTTATCCATTTTTCACTTTCTGCGATGTTGAACTTGTACGGTAAAAGAGGTTCTTGTAAACAGAGCCGTTCCAAACTTTGGGTGGCTGTGTCTTTTTGATTTTAATTTCCCTAAGCTATAGGACCATAAGTGGCAGTGCCCTAGGCTCTGTTGCTTTGTTTTTTAGATGTTTCAGGAAACACCATACACTTCTCCCGAGTGTCTGTTGGCAATTTACATCCCGCCCATCAGCATAACAAGGCTCCCAGTTCTCCATGGCCTGTCCTGCCTTTCTGGATTTTACACTTTTTTCAGATGGCCCTTTTGACCGGGGGGAAGTGAGACTTCATTGTAGTGCAGATTTCCTTTGCAAGCTTGCTTGGTTGGCCAAAAAGGGCGTATGCGTTTTTTCCTGAATATATTCAGGAAAAAACGCATACGCCCTTTTTGGCCAAGTGCATCATTGTGGACGTTCTGCCTCTTTTCCTATGCTTTCAATGCAATTCCAGTCTACCTCCTGAAATCGGTTTCCTGCAATTCTGCCCCGCTTTCAAGTCCTCTTGGCAGCCTTACTTCAGTCTATTTTTGGACGATAGCTGTCATTTATAACTCTGCAGGTTTGTGAATTACAGTGCCCCTGAGCTCCTTTCTTCAACTCGCTTTCTTGTGACCTGGCCGCAACACCGCAGGATGGCTTCAGGCCCTAATCTGGTTCCGGCCCGGCATGCTGAGCCTTTGGTTAATTCTTTTTCCTGGTGGGAAATGAGAGTTAAATTTTCCCGTCCAGACACCTCCAGCTAGCCTCTAATTGGTTCTCGCTATTCCTGTTCATCTTCCGCAGAAATTGCAAACTGGGCCAAACAGGAGGTTAAAGGGACTGACTCTCCAAGAGGGGAGAGTGTTAGTAAAGCGTCTGGAATGTTGCACGCGAGTACCAGGGGAGGAAAACTGAGACATATTTGAACACGTCTCCCGATCACATGGTTGATCATACTCTAGGTTCCACATGCATGTTTTAGCTGAAGGAAGAATACCTTAAACCTGGGTAGTTGAAACCCGTGGAATGGGTACCATGCAATATGACTTCAAAGGGTCTTCATTTGCTCACCGAACCTCTCCAATCCTATCACTGCTGCGTTTATGCCCCTGTACACATGCTTGATTCTCTTTCGGAGACATAGCAATCCATAGGTTTTAAGATACTTACTAGTCAGGTACATTCTTAGGCGTTTAATATGCGGTGTTGAGTCCATTTCGTTGAGCAAGGAGTAGCTCTTGTCTATTCCATATTTGACTTAAGGAACTTTATCTGTGCTCATTTCAATCTCTGGTTTTATGCAGCACCCCAACTCACCTTTACCCTTAAGCAAGCATAGTTGGTTTTCTAAATTTGAGACCCTGTTCTGTTCTGTAATTCAGTTCCTGTGTAGCCAAGTTTACATTCCGTGTATTACTGATATCTTATGATGTTTCATTTTCTGTGTGACTTACTTCAGTTAGAATCATCATACCTGAATCCACTCATTGTGCTGCTAAGGGCCTGATGACACAGATTTCATTGCTGAGTGATATTGCTTTGTAAGTAAATACCACAACTTCTTTATCCATTTTTCACTTTCTGCGATGTTGAACTTGTACTGTAAACGAGGTTCTTGTAAACAGAGCCGTTCCAAACTTTGGGGTGGCTGTGTCTTTTTGATTTTAATTTCCCTAAGCTATAGGACCATAAGTGGAAGTGCCCTAGGCTCTGTTGCTTTGTTTTTTAGAAGTTTCAGGAAACACCATACACTTCTCCTGAGTGTCTGTTGGCAATTTACATCCCGCCCATCAGCATAACAAGGCTCCCAGATCTCAATGGCCTGTACTGCCTTTCTGGATTTTACACTTTTTTCAGATGGCCCTTTTGACCAGGGGGAAGTGAGACTTCATTGTAGTGCAGATTTCCTTTGCAAGCTTGCTTGGTTGGCCAAAAAGGGCGTATGCGTTTTTTCCTGAATATATTCAGGAAAAAACGCATACGCCCTTTTTGGCCAAGTGCATCATTGTGGACGTTCTGCCTCTTTTCCTATGCTTTCAATGCAATTCCAGTCTACCTCCTGAAATCGGTTTCCTGCAATTCTGCCCCGCTTTCAAGTCCTCTTGGCAGCCTTACTTCAGTCTATTTTTGGACGATAGCTGTCATTTATAACTCTGCAGGTTTGTGAATTACAGTGCCCCTGAGCTCCTTTCTTCAACTCGCTTTCTTTTGAGCTGGCCGCAACACCGCAGGACGGCTTCAGGCCCTAATCTGGTTCCGGCACGGCACGCTGAGCCTTTGGTTATTTCCTCTTCCTGGTGGGAAATGAGAGTTAAATTTGCCCATCCAAACACCTCCAGCTAGTCTCTCATTGGTTCTCGCTATTCCTGTTCATCTTCCGCAGAAATTGCAAACTGGGCCAAACAGGAGGTTAAAGGCGCTGACTCTCCAAGTGGGGAGAGTGTTAGTAAAGCGTCTGGAATGTTGCACCCGAGTACCAGGGGAGGAAAACTGAGACATATTTGAACACGTCTCCCGTTCACATGGTTGATCATACTTGGGTTCCACATGCATGTTTTAGCTGAAGGAAGAATACCTTAAACCTGGAGAGTTAAGACCCGTGTAATGGATACCATGCAATATGACTTCAAAGGGTCTTCATTTGCTCACCGAACCTCTCCAATCCTATCACTGCTGCGTTTATGCCCCTGTACACATGCTTGATTCTCTTTCGGAGACATAGCAATCCATAGGTTTTAAGATACTTACTAGTCAGGTACATTCTAGACGTTTAATATGCGGTGTTGAGTCCATTTAGTTGAGCAAGGAGTAGCTCTTGTCTATTCCATATTTGACTTAAGGAACTTTATCTGTGCTCATTTCAATCTCTGGTTTTATGCAGCACCCCAACTCACCTTTCCCCTTAAGCAAGCATAAGTTGGTTTTCTAAATTTGAGACCCTGTTCTGTTCTGTAATTCAGTTCCTGTGTAGCCACGTTTACATTCCGTGTATTACTGATATCTTATGATGTTTCTTTTTCTGTGTGACTTATTTCAGTTAGAATCATCATACCTGAATCCACTCATTGTGATGCTAAGGACGTGATGACATAGATTTCATTGCTGAGTGATATTGCTTTGTAAGTAAATACCACAACTTCTTTATCCATTTTTCACTTTCTGCGATGTTGAACTTGTACTGTAAACGAGGTTCTTGTAAACAGAGGCGTCCCAAACTTTGGGGTGGCTGTGTCTTTTTGATTTTAATTTCCCTAAGCTATAGGACCATAAGTGGAAGTGCCCTAGGTTCTGTTGCTTTGTTTTTTAGATGTTTCAGGAAACACCATACACTTCTCCCGAGTGTCTGTTGGCAATTTACATCCCGCCCATCAGCATAACAAGGCTCCCAGTTCTCCATGGCCTGTCCTGCCTTTCTGGATTTTACACTTTTTTCAGATGGCCCTTTTGACCGGGGGGAAGTGAGACTTCATTGTAGTGCAGATTTCCTTTGCAAGCTTGCTTGGTTGGCCAAAAAGGGCGTATGCGTTTTTTCCTGAATATATTCAGGAAAAAACGCATACGCCCTTTTTGGCCAAGTGCATCATTGTGGACGTTCTGCCTCTTTTCCTATGCTTTCAATGCAATTCCAGTCTACCTCCTGAAATCGGTTTCCTGCAATTCTGCCCCGCTTTCAAGTCCTCTTGGCAGCCTTACTTCAGTCTATTTTTGGACGATAGCTGTCATTTATAACTCTGCAGGTTTGTGAATTACACTGCCCCTGAGCTCCTTTCTTCAACTCGCTTTCTTTTGAGCTGGCCGCAACACCGCAGGATGATTTCAGGCCCTAATCTGGTTCCGGTACGGCACGCTGAGCCTTTGGTTATTTCCTCTTCTTGTTGGGAAATGAGAGTTAAATTTGCCCGTCCAGACACCTCCAGCTAGCCTCTCATTGGTTCTCGCTATTCCTGTTCATCTTCCGCAGAAATTGCAAACTGTGCCAAACAGGAGGTTAAAGGCGCTGACTCTCCAAGTGGGGAGAGTGTTAGTAAAGCGTCTGGAATGTTGCACCCGAGTACCAAGGGAGGAAAACTGAGACATATTTGAACACGTCTCCCGATCACATGGTTGATCATACTCTGGGTTCCACATGCATGTTTTAGATGAAGGAAGAATACCTAAAACCTGGGTAGTTGAAACCCGTGGAATGGGTACCATGCAATATGACTTCAAATGGTCTTCATTTGCTCACCGAACCTCTCCAATCCTATCACTGCTGCGTTTATGCCCCTGTACACATTCTTGATTCTCTTTCGGAGACATAGCAATCCATAGGTTTTAAGATACTTACTAGTCAGGTACATTCTTAGGTGTTTAATATGCGGTGTTGAGTCCATTTCGTTGAGCAAGGAGTGGCTCTTGTCTATTCCATATTTGGCTTAAGGAACTTTATCTGTGCTCATTTCAATCTCTGGTTTTATGCAGCAACCGAACTCACCTTTCCCCTTAAGCAAGCATAAGTTGGTTTTCTAAATTTGAGAACCTGTTCTGTTTTGGAATTCAGTTCCTGTGTAGCCAAGTTTACATTCCGTGTATTAGTGATATCTTATGATGTTTCTTTTTCTGTGTCACTTATTTCAGTTAGAATCATCGTATCTGAATCTACTCATTATGCTGCTACGTGCCTGATGACATAGATTTCATTGCTGAGTGATACTGCATTGTACGTAAGTACCACAAGTTCTTTATCCATTTTTCACTTTCTGCGATGTTGAACTTGTACGGTAAAAGAGGTTCTTGTAAACAGAGCCGTTCCAAACTTTTGGGTGGCTGTGTCTTTTTGATTTTAATTTCCCTAAGCTATAGGACCATAAGTGGAAGTGCCCTAGGCTCTGTTGCTTTGTTTTTTAGATGTTTCAGGAAACACCATACACTTCTCCCAAGTGTCTGTTGGCAATTTACATCCCGCCCATCAGCATAACAAGGCTCCCAGTTCTCCATGGCCTGTCCTGCCTTTCTGGATTTTACACTTTTTTCAGATGGCCCTTTTGACCAGGGGGAAGTGAGACTTCATTGTAGTGCAGATTTCCTTTGCAAGCTTGCTTGGTTGGCCAAAAAGGGCGTATGCGTTTTTTCCTGAATATATTCAGGAAAAAACGCATACGCCCTTTTTGGCCAAGTGCATTATTGTGGACGTTCTGCCTCTTTTCCTATGCTTTCAATGCAATTCCAGTCTACCTCCTGAAATCGGTTTCCTGCAATTCTGCCCCGCTTTCAAGTCCTCTTGGCAGCCTTACTTCAGTCTATTTTTGGACGATAGCTGTCATTTATAACTCTGCAGGTTTGTGAATTACAGTGCCCCTGAGCTCCTTTCTTCAACTCGGTTTCTTTTGAGCTGGCCGCAACACCGCAGGATGGCTTCAGGCCCTAATCTGGTTCCGGCACGGCACGCTGAGCCTCTGGTTAATTCCTCTTCCTGGTGGGAAATGAGAGTTAAATTTGCCCGTCCAGACACCTCCAGCTAGTCTCTCATTGGTTCTCGCTATTCCTGTTCATCTTCCGCAGAAATTGCAAACTGGGCCAAACAGGAGTTTAAAGGGGCTGACTCTCCAAGTCGGGAGAGTGTTAGTAAAGCGTCTGGAATGTTGCACCCGAGTACCAGGGGAGGAAAACTGAGACATATTTGAACACGTCTCCCGTTCACATGGTTGATCATACTTGGGTTCCACATGCATGTTTTAGCTGAAGGAAGAATACCTTAAACCTGGAGAGTTAAGACCCGTGTAATGGGTACCATGCAATATGACTTCAAAGGGTCTTCATTTGCTCACCGAACGTCTCCAATCCTATCACTGCTGCGTTTATGCCCCTGTACACATGCTTGATTTTCTTTCGGAGACATAGCAATCCATAGGTTTTAAGATACTTACTAGTCAGGTACATTCTTAGGCGTTTAATATGCGGTGTTGAGTCCATTTCGTTGAGCAAGGAGTAGCTCTTGTCTATTCCATATTTGACTTAAGGAACCTTATCTGTGCTCATTTCAATCTCTGGTTTTATGCAGCACCCCAACTCACCTTTACCCTTAAGCAAGCATAAGTTGGTTTTCTAAATTTGAGACCCTGTTCTGTTCTGTAATTCAGTTCCTGTGTAGCCAAGTTTACATTCCGTGTATTACTGATATCTTATGATGTTTCTTTTTCTGTGTGACTTATTTCAGTTAGAATCATCATACCTGAATCCACTCATTGTGATGCTAAGGGCCTGATGACATAGATTTCATTGCTGAGTGATATTGCTTTGTAAGTAAATACAAAAACTTCTTTATACATTTTTCACTTTCTGCGATGTTGAACTTGTACTGTAAACGAGGTTCTTGTAAACAGAGGCGTCCCAAACTTTGGGGTGGCTGTGTCTTTTTGATTTTAATTTCCCTAAGCTATAGGACCATAAGTGGCAGTGCCCTAGGCTCTGTTGCTTTGTTTTTTAGATGTTTCAGGAAACACCATACACTTCTCCCTAGTGTCTCTTGGCAATTTACATCCCGCCCATCAGCATAACAAGGCTCCCAGTTCTCCATGGCCTGTCCTGCCTTTCTGGATTTTACACTTTTTTCAGATGGCCCTTTTGACCGGGGGGAAGTGAGACTTCATTGTAGTGCAGATTTCCTTTGCAAGCTTGCTTGGTTGGCCAAAAAGGGCGTATGCGTTTTTTCCTGAATATATTCAGGATAAAACGCATACGCCCTTTTTGGAAAAGTGCATCATTGTGGACGTTCTGCCTCTTTTCCTATGCTTTCAATGCAATTCCAGTCTACCTCCTGAAATCGGTTTCCTGCAATTCTGCCCTGCTTTCAAGTCCTCTTGGCAGCCTTACTTCAGTCTATTTTTGGACGATAGCTGTCATTTATAACTCTGCAGGTTTGTGAATTACAGTGCCCCTGAGCTCCTTTCTTCAACTCGCTTTCTTGTGACCTGGCCGCAACACCGCAGGATGGCCTCAGGCCCTAATCTGGTTCCGGCCCGGCATGCTGAGCCTTTGGTTAATTCCTCTTCCTGGTGGGAAATGAGAGTTAAATTTGCCCGTCCAGACACCTCCAGCTAGCCTCTCATTGGTTCTCACTATTCCTGTTCATCTTCCGCAGAAATTGCAAACTGGGCCAAACAGGAGGTTAAAGGGACTGACTCTCCAAGTCGGGAGAGTGTTAGTAAAGCGTCTGGAATGTTGCACCCGAGTACCAGGGGAGGAAAACTGAGACATATTTGAACACGTCTCCCGTTCACATGGTTGATCATACTTGGGTTCCACATGCATGTTTTAGCTGAAAGAAGAATACCTTAAAGCTGGAGAATTAAGACCCGTGTAATGGGTACCATGCAATATGACTTCAAAGGGTCTTCATTTGCTCACCGAACGTCTCCAATCCTATCACTGCTGCGTTTATGCCCCTCTACACATGCTTGATTCTCTTTCGGAGACATAGCAATCCATAGGTTTTAAGATACTTACTAGTCAGGTACATTCTTAGGCGTTTAATATGCGGTGTTGAGTCCATTTCGTTGAGCAAGGAGTAGCTCTTGTCTATTCCATATTTGACTTAAGGAACTTTATCTGTGCTCATTTCAATCTCTGGTTTTATGCAGCACCCCAACTCACCTTTACCCTTAAGCAAGCATAAGTTGGTTTTCTAAATTTGAGACCCTGTTCTGTTCTGTAATTCAGTTCCTGTGTAGCCAAGTTTACATTCCATGTATTACTGATATCTTATGATGTTTCTTTTTCTGTGTGACTTATTTCAGTTAGAATCATCATACCTGAATCCACTCATTGTGATGCTAAGGGCCTGATGACACAGATTTCATTGCTGAGTGATATTGCTTTGTAAGTAAATACCACAACTTCTTTATCCATTTTTCACTTTCTGCGATGTTGAACTTGTACTGTAAACGAGGTTCTTGTAAACAGAGGCGTCCCAAACTTTGGGGTGGCTGTGTCTTTTTGATTTTAATTTCCCTAAGCTATAGGACCATAAGTGGCAGTGCCCTAGGCTCTGTTGCTTTGTTTTTTAGATGTTTCAGGAAACACCATACACTTCTCCCGAGTGTCTGTTGGCAATTTACATCCCGCCCATCAGCATAACAAGGCTCCCAGTTCTCCATGGCCTGTCCTGCCTTTCTGGATTTTACACTTTTTTCAGATGGCCCTTTTGACCGGGGGGAAGTGAGACTTCATTGTAGTGCAGATTTCCTTTGCAAGCTTGCTTGGTTGGCCAAAAAGGGCGTATGCGTTTTTTCCTGAATATATTCAGGAAAAAACGCATACGCCCTTTTTGGCCAAGTGCATCATTGTGGACGTTCTGCCTCTTTTCCTATGCTTTCAATGCAATTCCAGTCTACCTCCTGAAATCGGTTTCCTGCAATTCTGCCCCGCTTTCAAGTCCTCTTGGCAGCCTTACTTCAGTATATTTTTGGACAATAGCTGTCATTTATAACTCTGCAGGTTTGTGAATTACAGTGCCCCTGAGCTCCTTTCTTCAACTTGCTTTTTTGTGACCTGGCCGCAACACCGCAGGATGGCTTCAGGCCCTAATCTGGTTCCGGCACGGCACGTTGAGCCTTTGGTTATTTCCTCTTCCTGGTGGGAAATGAGAGTTAAATTTGGCCGTCCAGACACCTCCAGCTAGTCTCTCATTGGTTCTCGCTATTCCTGTTCATCTTCCGCAGAAATTGCAAACTGGGCCAAACAGGAGGTTAAAGGCGCTGACTCTCCAAGTGGGGAGAGTGTTAGTAAAGCGTCTGGAATGTTGCACCCGAGTACCAGGGGAGGAAAACTGAGACATATTTGAACACGTCTCCCGATCACATGGTTGATCATACTTGGGTTCCACATGCATGTTTTAGCTGAAGGAAGAATACCTTAAACCTGGAGAGTTGAGACCCGTGGAATGGGTACCATGCAATATGACTTCAAAGGGTCTTCATTTGCTCACCGAACCTCTCCAATCCTATCACTGCTGCGTTTATGCCCCTGTACACATGCTTGATTCTCTTTCGGAGACATAGCAATCCATAGGTTTTAAGATACTTACTAGTCAGGTACATTCTTAGGCGTTTAATATGCGGTGTTGAGTCCATTTCGTTGAGCAAGGAGTAGCTCTTGTCTATTCCATATTTGACTTAAGGAACTTTATCTGTGCTCATTTCAATCTCTGGTTTTATGCAGCACCCCAACTCACCTTTACCCTTAAGCAAGCATAAGTTGGTTTTCTAAATTTGAGACCCTGTTCTGTTCTGTAATTCAGTTCCTGTGTAGCCAAGTTTACATTCCGTGTATTACTGATATCTTATGATGTTTCTTTTTCTGTGTGACTTACTTCAGTTAGAATCATCATACCTGAATCCACTCATTGTGCTGCTAAGGGCCTGATGACACAGATTTCATTGCTGAGTGATATTGCTTTGTAAGTGAATACCACAACTTCTTTATCCATTTTTCACTTTCTGCGATGTTGAACTTGTACTGTAAACGAGGTTCTTGTAAACAGAGGCATCCCAAACTTTGGGGTGGCTGTGTCTTTTTGATTTTAATTTCCCTAAGCTATAGGACCATAAGTGGCAGTGCCCTAGGCTCTGTTGCATTGTTTTTTAGATGTTTCAGGAAACACCATACACTTCTCCCAAGTGTCTGTTGGCAATTTACATCCCGCCCATCAGCATAACAAGGCTCCCAGTTCTCCATGGCCTGTCCTGCCTTTCTGGATTTTACACTTTTTTCAGATGGCCCTTTTGACCGGGGGGAAGTGAGACTTCATTGCAGTGCAGATTTCCTTTGCAAGCTTGCTTGGTTGGCCAAAAAGGGCGTATGCGTTTTTTCCTGAATATATTCAGGAAAAAACGCATACGCCCTTTTTGGCCAAGTGCATCATTGTGGACGTTCTGCCTCTTTTCCTATGCTTTCAATGCAATTCCAGTCTACCTCCTGAAATCGGTTTCCTGCAATTCTGCCCCGCTTTCAAGTCCTCTTGGCAGCCTTACTTCAGTCTATTTTTGGACGATAGCTGTCATTTATAACTCTGCAGGTTTGTGAATTACAGTGCCCCTGAGCTCCTTTCTTCAACTCGCGTTCTTTTGAGCTGGCCGCAACACCGCAGGATGGCTTCAGGCCCTAATCTGGTTCCGGCACGGCACGCTGAGCCTTTGGTTAATTCCTCTTCCTGGTGGGAAATGAGAGTTAAATTTGCCCGTCCAGACACCTCCAGCTAGCCTCTCATTGGTTCTCGCTATTCCTGTTCATCTTCCGCAGAAATTGCAAACTGGGCCAAACAGGAGGTTAAAGGCGCTGACTCTCCAAGTGGGGAGAGTGTTAGTAAAGCGTCTGGAATGTTGCACCCGAGTACCAGGGGAGGAAAACTGAGACATATTTGAACACGTCTCCCGTTCACATGGTTGATCATACTTGGGTTCCACATGCATGTTTTAGCTGAAGGAAGAATACCTTAAACCTGGAGAGTTGAGACCCGTGGAATGGGTACCATGCAATATGACTTCAAAGGGTCTTCATTTGCTCACCGAACCTCTCCAATCCTATCACTGCTGCGTTTATGCCCCTGTACACATGCTTGATTCTCTTTCGGAGACATAGCAATCCATAGGTTTTAAGATACTTACTAGTCAGGTACATTCTTAGGCGTTTAATATGCGGTGTTGAGTCCATTTCGTTGAGCAAGGAGTAGCTCTTGTCTATTCCATATTTGACTTAAGGAACTTTATCTGTGCTCATTTCAATCTCTGGTTTTATGCAGCACCCCAACTCACCTTTACCCTTAAGCAAGCATAAGTTGGTTTTCTAAATTTGAGACCCTGTTCTGTTCTGTAATTCAGTTCCTGTGTAGCCAAGTTTACATTCCGTGTATTACTGATATCTTATGATGTTTCTTTTTCTGTGTGACTTTCTTCAGTTAGCATCATCATACCTGAATCCACTCATTGTGCTGCTAAGGGCCTGATGACACAGATTTCATTGCTGAGTGATATTGCTTTGTAAGTAAATACCACAACTTCTTTATCCATTTTTCACTTTCTGCGATGTTGAACTTGTACTGTAAACGAGGTTCTTGTAAACAGAGCCGTTCCAAACTTTGGGGTGGCTGTGTCTTTTTGATTTTAATTTCTCTAAGCTATAGGACCATAAGTGGAAGTGCCCTAGGTTCTGTTGCTTTGTTTTTTAGATGTTTCAGGAAACACCATACACTTCTCCCGAGTGGTTGTTGGCAATTTACATCCCGCCCATCAGCATAACAAGGCTCCCAGTTCTCCATGGCCTGTCCTGCCTTTCTGGATTTTACACTTTTTTCAGATGGCCCTTTTGACCGGGGGGAAGTGAGACTTCATTGTAGTGCAGATTTCCTTTGCAAGCTTGCTTGGTTGACCAAAAAGGGCGTATGCGTTTTTTCCTGAATATATTCAGGAAAAAACGCATACGCCCTTTTTGGCCAAGTGCATCATTGTGGACGTTCTGCCTCTTTTCCTATGCTTTCAATGCAATTCCAGTCTACCTCCTGAAATCGGTTTCCTGCAATTCTGCCCCACTTTCAAGTCCTCTTGGCAGCCTTACTTCAGTCTATTTTTGGACGATAGCTGTCATTTATAACTCTGCAGGTTTGTGAATTACAGTGCCCCTTAGCTCCTTTCTTCAACTTGCTTTTTTGTGACCTGGCCGCAACACCGCAGGATGGCTTCAGGCCCTAATCTGGTTCCGGCACGGCACGCTGAGCCTTTGGTTATTTCCTCTTCCTGGTGGGAAATGAGAGTTAAATTTGGCCGTCCAGACACCTCCAGCTAGTCTCTCATTGGTTCTCGCTATTCCTGTTCATCTTCCGCAGAAATTGCAAACTGGGCCAAACAGGAGGTTAAAGGCGCTGACTCTCCAAGTGGGGAGAGTGTTAGTAAAGCGTCTGGAATGTTGTACCCGAGTACCAGGGGAGGAAAACTGAGACATATTTGAACACGTCTCCCGTTCACATGGTTGATCATACTTGGGTTCCACATGCATGTTTTAGCTGAAGGAAGAATACCTTAAACCTGGAGAGTTGAGACCCGTGGAATGGGTACCATGCAATATGACTTCAAAGGGTCTTCATTTGCTCACCAAACCTCTCCAATCCTATCACTGCTGCGTTTATGCCCCTGTACACATGCTTGATTCTCTTTCGGAGACATAGCAATCCATAGGTTTTAAGATACTTACTAGTCAGGTACATTCTTAGGCGTTTAATATGCGGTGTTGAGTCCATTTCGTTGAGCAAGGAGTAGCTCTTGTCTATTCCATATTTGACTTAAGGAACTTTATCTGTGCTCATTTCAATCTCTGGTTTTATGCAGCACCCCAACTCACCTTTACCCTTAAGCAAGCATAAGTTGGTTTTCTAAATTTGAGACCCTGTTCTGTTCTGTAATTCAGTTCCTGTGTAGCCAAGTTTACATTCCGTGTATTACTGATATCTTATGATGTTTCTTTTTCTGTGTGACTTACTTCAGTTAGAATCATCATACCTGAATCCACTCATTGTGCTGCTAAGGGCCTGATGACACAGATTTCATTGCTGAGTGATATTGCTTTGTAAGTGAATACCACAACTTCTTTATCCATTTTTCACCTTCTGCGATGTTGAACTTGTACTGTAAACGAGGTTCTTGTAAACAGAGGCGTCCCAAACTTTGGGGTGGCTGTGTCTTTTTGATTTTAATTTCCCTAAGCTATAGGACCATAAGTGGCAGTGCCCTAGGCTCTGTTGCTTTGTTTTTTAGATGTTTCAGGAAACACCATACACTTCTCCCGAGTGTCTGTTGGCAATTTACATCCCGCCCATCAGCATAACAAGGCTCCCAGTTCTCCATGGCCTGTCCTGCCTTTCTGGATTTTACACTTTTTTCAGATGGCCCTTTTGACCGGGGGGAAGTGAGACTTCATTGTAGTGCAGATTTCCTTTGCAAGCTTGCTTGGTTGGCCAAAAAGGGCGTATGCGTTTTTTCCTGAATGTATTCAGGAAAAAACGCATACACCCTTTTTGGCCAAGTGCATCATTGTGGACGTTCTGCCTCTTTTCCTATGCTTTCAATGCAATTCCAGTCTACCTCCTGAAATCGGTTTCCTGCAATTCTGCCCCGCTTTCAAGTCCTCTTGGCAGCCTTACTTCAGTCTATTTTTGGACGATAGCTGTCATTTATAACTCTGCAGGTTTGTGAATTACAGTGCCCCTGAGCTCCTTTCTTCAACTCGCTTTCTTTTGAGCTGGCCGCAACACCGCAGGATGGCTTCAGGCCCTAATCTGGTTCCGGTACGGCACGCTGAGCCTTTGGTTATTTCCTCTTCCTGGTGGGAAATGAGAGTTAAATTTGCCCGTCCAGACACCTCCAGCTAGCCTCTCATTGGTTCTCGCTATTCCTGTTCATCTTCCGCAGAAATTGCAAACTGGGCCAAACAGGAGGTTAAAGGCGCTGACTCTCCAAGTGGGGAGAGTGTTAGTAAAGCGTCTGGAATGTTGCACCCGAGTACCAGGGGAGGAAAACTGAGACATATTTGAACACGTCTCCCATTCACATGGTTGATCATACTTGGGTTCCACATGCATGTTTTAGCTGAAGGAAGAATACCTTAAACCTGGAGAGTTGAGACCCGTGGAATGGGTACCATGCAATATGACTTCAAAGGGTCTTCATTTGCTCACCGAACCTCTCCAATCCTATCACTGCTGCGTTTATGCCCCTGTACACATGCTTGATTCTCTTTCGGAGACATAGCAATCCATAGGTTTTACGATACTTACTAGTCAGGTACATTCTTAGGCGTTTAATATGCGGTGTTGAGTCCATTTCGTTGAGCAAGGAGTAGCTCTTGTGTATTCCATATTTGACTTAAGGAACTTTATCTGTGCTCATTTCAATCTCTGGTTTTATGCAGCACCCCAACTCACCTTTACCTTTAAGCAAGCATAAGTTGTTTTTCTAAATTTGAGACCCTGTTCTGTTCTGTAATTCAGTTCCTGTGTAGCCAAGTTTCCATTCCGTGTATTACTGATATCTTATGATGTTTCTTTTTCTGTGTGACTTACTTCAGTTAGAATCATCATACCTGAATCCACTCATTGTGCTGCTAAGGGCCTGATGACACAGATTTCATTGCTGAGTGATACTGCTTTGTAAGTAAATACCACAACTTCTTTATTCATTTTTCACTTTCTGCGATGTTGAACTTGTACTGTAAACGAGGTTCTTGTAAACAGAGCCGTTCCAAACTTTGGGGTGGCTGTGTCTTTTTGATTTTAATTTCCCTAAGCTATAGGACCATAAGTGGAAGTGCCCTAGGTTCTGTTGCTTTGTTTTTTAGATGTTTCAGGAAACACCATAAACTTCTCCCGAGTGGTTGTTGGCAATTTACATCCCGCCCATCAGCATAACAAGGCTCCCAGTTCTCCATGGCCTGTCCTGCCTTTCTGGATTTTACACTTTTTTCAGATGGCCCTTTTGACCGGGGGGAAGTGAGACTTCATTGTAGTGCAGATTTCCTTTGCAAGCTTGCTTGGTTGGCCAAAAAGGGCGTATGCGTTTTTTCCTGAATATATTCAGGAAAAAACGCATACGCCCTTTTTGGCCAAGTGCATCATTGTGGACGTTCTGCCTCTTTTCCTATGCTTTCAATGCAATTCCAGTCTACCTCCTGAAATCGGTTTCCTGCAATTCTGCCCCGCTTTCAAGTCCTCTTGGCAGCCTTACTTCAGTCTATTTTTGGACGATAGCTGTCATTTATAACTCTGCAGGTTTGTGAATTACAGTGCCCCTGAGCTCCTTTCTTCAACTTGCTTTTTTGTGACCTGGCCGCAACACCGCAGGATGGCTTCAGGCCCTAATCTGGTTCCGGCACGGCACGCTGAGCCTTTGGTTATTTCCTCTTCCTGGTGGGAAATGAGAGTTAAATTTGCCCGTCCAGACACCTCCAGCTAGTCTCTCATTGGTTCTCGCTATTCCTGTTCATCTTCTGCAGAAATTGCAAACTGGGCCAAACAGGAGGTTAAAGGCGCTGACTCTCCAAGTGGGGAGAGTGTTAGTAAAGCGTCTGGAATGTTGCACCCGAGTACCAGGGGAGGAAAACTGAGACATATTTGAACACGTCTCCCGTTCACATGGTTGATCATACTTGGGTTCCACATGCATGTTTTAGCTGAAGGAAGAATACCTTAAACCTGGAGAGTTGAGACCCGTGGAATGGGTACCATGCAATATGACTTCAAAGGGTCTTCATTTGCTCACCGAACCTCTCCAATCCTATCACTGCTGCGTTTATGCCCCTGTACACATGCTTGATTCTCTTTCGGAGACATAGCAATCCATAGGTTTCACGATACTTACTAGTCAGGTACATTCTTAGGCGTTTAATATGCGGTGTTGAGTCCATTTCGTTGAGCAAGGAGTAGCTCTTGTCTATTCCATATTTGACTTAAGGAACTTTATCTGTGCTCATTTCAATCTCTGGTTTTATGCAGCACCCCAACTCACCTTTACCCTTAAGCAAGAATATGTTGTTTTTCTAAATTTGAGACCCTGTTCTGTTCTGTAATTCAGTTCCTGTGTAGCCAAGTTTACATTCCGTGTATTACTGATATCTTATGATGTTTCTTTTTCTGTGTGACTTACTTCAGTTAGAATCATCATACCTGAATCCACTCATTGTGCTGCTAAGGGCCTGATGACACAGATTTCATTGCTGAGTGATATTGCTTTGTAAGTAAATACCACAACTTCTTTATCCATTTTTCACTTTCTGCGATGTTGAACTTGTACTGTAAACGAGGTTCTTGTAAACAGAGCCGTTCCAAACTTTGGGGTGGCTGTGTCTTTTTGATTTTAATTTCCCTAAGCTATAGGACCATAAGTGGAAGTGCCCTAGGTTCTGTTGCTTTGTTTTTTAGATGTTTCAGGAAACACCATACACTTCTCCCGAGTGGTTGTTGGCAATTTACATCCCACCCTTCAGCATAACAATGCTCCCAGTTCTCCATGGCCTGTCCTGCCTTTCTGGATTTTACACTTTTTTCAGATGGCCCTTTTGACCGGGGGGAAGTGAGACTTCATTGTAGTGCAGATTTCCTTTGCAAGCTTGCTTGGTTGGCCAAAAAGGGCGTATGCGTTTTTTCCTGAATATATTCAGGAAAAAACGCATACGCCCTTTTTGGCCAAGTGCATCATTGTGGACGTTCTGCCTCTTTTCCTATGCTTTCAATGCAATTCCAGTCTACCTCCTGAAATCGGTTTCCTGCAATTCTGCCCCGCTTTCAAGTCCTCTTGGCAGCCTTACTTCAGTCTATTTTTGGACGATAGCTGTCATTTATAACTCTGCAGGTTTGTGAATTACAGTGCCCCTGAGCTCCTTTCTTCAACTCGCTTTCTTTTGAGCTGGCCGCAACACCGCAGGATGGCTTCAGGCCCTAATCTGGTTCCGGTACGGCACGCTGAGCCTTTGGTTATTTCCTCTTCCTGGTGGGAAATGAGAGTTAAATTTGCCCGTCCAGACACCTCCAGCTAGCCTCTCATTGGTTCTCGCTATTCCTGTTCATCTTCCGCAGAAATTGCAAACTGGGCCAAACAGGAGGTTAAAGGCGCTGACTCTCCAAGTGGGGAGAGTGTTAGTAAAGCGTCTGGAATGTTGCACCCGAGTACCAGGGGAGGAAAACTGAGACATATTTGAACACGTCTCCCGTTCACATGGTTGATCATACTTGGGTTCCACATGCATGTTTTAGCTGAAGGAAGAATACCTTAAACCTGGAGAGTTGAGACCCGTGGAATGGGTACCATGCAATATGACTTCAAAGGGTCTTCATTTGCTCACCGAACCTCTCCAATCCTATCACTGCTGCGTTTATGCCCCTGTACACATGCTTGATTCTCTTTCGGAGACATAGCAATCCATAGGTTTTAAGATACTTACTAGTCAGGTACATTCTTAGGCGTTTAATATGCGGTGTTGAGTCCATTTCGTTGAACAAGGAGTAGCTCTTGTCTATTCCATATTTGACTTAAGGAACTTTATCTGTGCTCATTTCAATCTCTGGTTTTATGCAGCACCCCAACTCACCTTTACCCTTAAGCAAGCATAAGTTGGTTTTCTAAATTTGAGACCCTGTTCTGTTCTGTAATTCAGTTCCTGTGTAGCCAAGTTTACATTCCGTGTATTACTGATATCTTATGATGTTTCTTTTTCTGTGTGACTTACTTCAGTTAGAATCATCATACCTGAATCCACTCATTGTGCTGCTAAGGGCCTGATGACACAGATTTCATTGCTGAGTGATATTGCTTTGTAAGTGAATACCACAACTTCTTTATCCATTTTTCACCTTCTGCGATGTTGAACTTGTACTGTAAACGAGCTTCTTGTAAACAGAGGCGTCCCAAACTTTGGGGTGGCTGTGTCTTTTTGATTTTAATTTCTCTAAGCTATAGGACCATAAGTGGAAGTGCCCTAGGCTCTGTTGCTTTGTTTTTTAGATGTTTCAGGAAACACCATACACTTCTCCCTAGTGTCTGTTGGCAATTTACATCCCGCCCATCAGCATAACAAGGCTCCCAGTTCTCCATGGCCTGTCCTGCCTTTCTGGATTTTACACTTTTTTCAGATGGCCCTTTTGACCGGGGGGAAGTGAGACTTCATTGTAGTGCAGATTTCCTTTGCAAGCTTGCTTGGTTGGCCAAAAAGGGCGTATGCGTTTTTTCCTGAATGTATTCAGGAAAAAACGCATACGCCCTTTTTGGCCAAGTGCATCATTGTGGACGTTCTGCCTCTTTTCCTATGCTTTCAATGCAATTCCAGTCTACCTCCTGAAATCGGTTTCCTGCAATTCTGCCCCGCCTTCAAGTCCTCTTGGCAGCCTTACTTCAGTCTATTTTTGGACGATAGCTGTCATTTATAACTCTGCAGGTTTGTGAATTACAGTGCCCCTGAGCTCCTTTCTTCAACTCGGTTTCTTTTGAGCTGGCCGCAACACCGCAGGATGGCTTCAGGCCCTAATCTGGTTCCGGCACGGCACGCTGAGCCTTTGGTTAATTCCTCTTCCTGGTGGGAAATGAGAGTTAAATTTGCCCGTCCAGACACCTCCAGCTAGCCTCTCATTGGTTCTCGCTATTCCTGTTCATCTTCCGCAGAAATTGCAAACTGGGCCAAACAGGAGGTTAAAGGCGCTGACTCTCCAAGTGGGGAGAGTGTTAGTAAAGCGTCTGGAATGTTGCACCCGAGTACCAGGGGAGGAAAACTGAGACATATTTGAACACGTCTCCCGTTCACATGGTTGATCATACTTGGGTTCCACATGCATGTTTTAGCTGAAGGAAGAATACCTTAAACCTGGAGAGTTGAGACCCGTGGAATGGGTACCATGCAATATGACTTCAAAGGGTCTTCATTTGCTCACCGAACCTCTCCAATCCTATCACTGCTGCGTTTATGCCCCTGTACACATGCTTGATTCTCTTTCGGAGACATAGCAATCCATAGGTTTTAAGATACTTACTAGTCAGGTACATTCTTAGGCGTTTAATATGCGGTGTTGAGTCCATTTCGTTGAGCAAGGAGTAGCTCTTGTCTATTCCATATTTGACTTAAGGAACTTTATCTGTGCTCATTTCAATCTCTGGTTTTATGCAGCACCCCAACT
Source organism: Stenella coeruleoalba (assembly GCF_951394435.1). Classification (NCBI taxonomy): domain Eukaryota; kingdom Metazoa; phylum Chordata; class Mammalia; order Artiodactyla; family Delphinidae; genus Stenella; species Stenella coeruleoalba. Next base: position 131,042 of record NW_027646115.1, on the reverse strand, counting down.
CACCTTTACCCTTAAGCAAGCATAAGTTGGTTTTCTAAATTTGAGACCCTGTTCTGTTCTGTAATTCAGTTCCTGTGTAGCCAAGTTTACATTCCGTGTATTACTGATATCTTATGATGTTTCTTTTTCTGTGTGACTTTCTTCAGTTAGCATCATCATACCTGAATCCACTCATTGTGCTGCTAAGGGCCTGATGACACAGATTTCATTGCTGAGTGATATTGCTTTGTAAGTAAATACCACAACTTCTTTATCCATTTTTCACTTTCTGCGATGTTGAACTTGTACTGTAAACGAGGTTCTTGTAAACAGAGCCGTTCCAAACTTTGGGGTGGCTGTGTCTTTTTGATTTTAATTTCTCTAAGCTATAGGACCATAAGTGGAAGTGCCCTAGGTTCTGTTGCTTTGTTTTTTAGATGTTTCAGGAAACACCATACACTTCTCCCGAGTGGTTGTTGGCAATTTACATCCCGCCCATCAGCATAACAAGGCTCCCAGTTCTCCATGGCCTGTCCTGCCTTTCTGGATTTTACACTTTTTTCAGATGGCCCTTTTGACCGGGGGGAAGTGAGACTTCATTGTAGTGCAGATTTCCTTTGCAAGCTTGCTTGGTTGACCAAAAAGGGCGTATGCGTTTTTTCCTGAATATATTCAGGAAAAAACGCATACGCCCTTTTTGGCCAAGTGCATCATTGTGGACGTTCTGCCTCTTTTCCTATGCTTTCAATGCAATTCCAGTCTACCTCCTGAAATCGGTTTCCTGCAATTCCGCCCCACTTTCAAGTCCTCTTGGCAGCCTTACTTCAGTCTATTTTTGGACGATAGCTGTCATTTATAACTCTGCAGGTTTGTGAATTACAGTGCCCCTTAGCTCCTTTCTTCAACTTGCTTTTTTGTGACCTGGCCGCAACACCGCAGGATGGCTTCAGGCCCTAATCTGGTTCCGGCACGGCACGCTGAGCCTTTGGTTATTTCCTCTTCCTGGTGGGAAATGAGAGTTAAATTTGGCCGTCCAGACACCTCCAGCTAGTCTCTCATTGGTTCTCGCTATTCCTGTTCATCTTCCGCAGAAATTGCAAACTGGGCCAAACAGGAGGTTAAAGGCGCTGACTCTCCAAGTGGGGAGAGTGTTAGTAAAGCGTCTGGAATGTTGCACCCGAGTACCAGGGGAGGAAAACTGAGACATATTTGAACACGTCTCCCGTTCACATGGTTGATCATACTTGGGTTCCACATGCATGTTTTAGCTGAAGGAAGAATACCTTAAACCTGGAGAGTTGAGACCCGTGGAATGGGTACCATGCAATATGACTTCAAAGGGTCTTCATTTGCTCACCAAACCTCTCCAATCCTATCACTGCTGCGTTTATGCCCCTGTACACATGCTTGATTCTCTTTCGGAGACATAGCAATCCATAGGTTTTAAGATACTTACTAGTCAGGTACATTCTTAGGCGTTTAATATGCGGTGTTGAGTCCATTTCGTTGAGCAAGGAGTAGCTCTTGTCTATTCCATATTTGACTTAAGGAACTTTATCTGTGCTCATTTCAATCTCTGGTTTTATGCAGCACCCCAACTCACCTTTACCCTTAAGCAAGCATAAGTTGGTTTTCTAAATTTGAGACCCTGTTCTGTTCTGTAATTCAGTTCCTGTGTAGCCAAGTTTACATTCCGTGTATTACTGATATCTTATGATGTTTCTTTTTCTGTGTGACTTACTTCAGTTAGAATCATCATACCTGAATCCACTCATTGTGCTGCTAAGGGCCTGATGACACAGATTTCATTGCTGAGTGATATTGCTTTGTAAGTGAATACCACAACTTCTTTATCCATTTTTCACCTTCTGCGATGTTGAACTTGTACTGTAAACGAGGTTCTTGTAAACAGAGGCGTCCCAAACTTTGGGGTGGCTGTGTCTTTTTGATTTTAATTTCCCTAAGCTATAGGACCATAAGTGGCAGTGCCCTAGGCTCTGTTGCTTTGTTTTTTAGATGTTTCAGGAAACACCATACACTTCTCCCGAGTGTCTGTTGGCAATTTACATCCCGCCCATCAGCATAACAAGGCTCCCAGTTCTCCATGGCCTGTCCTGCCTTTCTGGATTTTACACTTTTTTCAGATGGCCCTTTTGACCGGGGGGAAGTGAGACTTCATTGTAGTGCAGATTTCCTTTGCAAGCTTGCTTGGTTGGCCAAAAAGGGCGTATGCGTTTTTTCCTGAATACATTCAGGAAAAAACGCATACGCCCTTTTTGGCCAAGTGCATCATTGTGGACGTTCTGCCTCTTTTCCTATGCTTTCAATGCAATTCCAGTCTACCTCCTGAAATCGGTTTCCTGCAATTCTGCCCCGCTTTCAAGTCCTCTTGGCAGCCTTACTTCAGTCTATTTTTGGACGATAGCTGTCATTTATAACTCTGCAGGTTTGTGAATTACAGTGCCCCTGAGCTCCTTTCTTCAACTCGCTTTCTTTTGAGCTGGCCGCAACACCGCAGGATGGCTTCAGGCCCTAATCTGGTTCCGGTACGGCACGCTGAGCCTTTGGTTATTTCCTCTTCCTGGTGGGAAATGAGAGTTAAATTTGCCCGTCCAGACACCTCCAGCTAGCCTCTCATTGGTTCTCGCTATTCCTGTTCATCTTCCGCAGAAATTGCAAACTGGGCCAAACAGGAGGTTAAAGGCGCTGACTCTCCAAGTGGGGAGAGTGTTAGTAAAGCGTCTGGAATGTTGCACCCGAGTACCAGGGGAGGAAAACTGAGACATATTTGAACACGTCTCCCGTTCACATGGTTGATCATACTTGGGTTCCACATGCATGTTTTAGCTGAAGGAAGAATACCTTAAACCTGGAGAGTTGAGACCCGTGGAATGGGTACCATGCAATATGACTTCAAAGGGTCTTCATTTGCTCACCGAACCTCTCCAATCCTATCACTGCTGCGTTTATGCCCCTGTACACATGCTTGATTCTCTTTCGGAGACATAGCAATCCATAGGTTTTACGATACTTACTAGTCAGGTACATTCTTAGGCGTTTAATATGCGGTGTTGAGTCCATTTCGTTGAGCAAGGAGTAGCTCTTGTCTATTCCATATTTGACTTAAGGAACTTTATCTGTGCTCATTTCAATCTCTGGTTTTATGCAGCACCCCAACTCACCTTTACCCTTAAGCAAGCATAAGTTGTTTTTCTAAATTTGAGACCCTGTTCTGTTCTGTAATTCAGTTCCTGTGTAGCCAAGTTTCCATTCCGTGTATTACTGATATCTTATGATGTTTCTTTTTCTGTGTGACTTACTTCAGTTAGAATCATCATACCTGAATCCACTCATTGTGCTGCTAAGGGCCTGATGACACAGATTTCATTGCTGAGTGATATTGCTTTGTAAGTAAATACCACAACTTCTTTATCCATTTTTCACTTTCTGCGATGTTGAACTTGTACTGTAAACGAGGTTCTTGTAAACAGAGCCGTTCCAAACTTTGGGGTGGCTGTGTCTTTTTGATTTTAATTTCCCTAAGCTATAGGACCATAAGTGGAAGTGCCCTAGGTTCTGTTGCTTTGTTTTTTAGATGTTTCAGGAAACACCATACACTTCTCCCGAGTGGTTGTTGGCAATTTACATCCCGCCCATCAGCATAACAAGGCTCCCAGTTCTCCATGGCCTGTCCTGCCTTTCTGGATTTTACACTTTTTTCAGATGGCCCTTTTGACCGGGGGGAAGTGAGACTTCATTGTAGTGCAGATTTCCTTTGCAAGCTTGCTTGGTTGGCCAAAAAGGGCGTATGCGTTTTTTCCTGAATATATTCAGGAAAAAACGCATACGCCCTTTTTGGCCAAGTGCATCATTGTGGACGTTCTGCCTCTTTTCCTATGCTTTCAATGCAATTCCAGTCTACCTCCTGAAATCGGTTTCCTGCAATTCTGCCCCGCTTTCAAGTCCTCTTGGCAGCCTTACTTCAGTCTATTTTTGGACGATAGCTGTCATTTATAACTCTGCAGGTTTGTGAATTACAGTGCCCCTGAGCTCCTTTCTTCAACTCGCTTTCTTGTGAGCTGGCCGCAACACCGCAGGATGGCTTCAGGCCCTAATCTGGTTCCGGCACGGCACGCTGAGCCTTTGGTTAATTCCTCTTCCTGGTGGGAAATGAGAGTTAAATTTGCCCGTCCAGACACCTCCAGCTAGTCTCTCATTGGTTCTCGCTATTCCTGTTCATCTTCCGCAGAAATTGCAAACTGGGCCAAACAGGAGGTTAAAGGGACTGACTCTCCAAGTCGGGAGAGTGTTAGTAAAGCGTCTGGAATGTTGCACCCGAGTACCAGGGGAGGAAAACTGAGACATATTTGAACACGTCTCCCGTTCACATGGTTGATCATACTTGGGTTCCACATGCATGTTTTAGCTGAAGGAAGAATACCTTAAACCTGGAGAGTTGAGACCCGTGGAATGGGTACCATGCAATATGACTTCAAAGGGTCTTCATTTGCTCACCGAACCTCTCCAATCCTATCACTGCTGCGTTTATGCCCCTGTACACATGCTTGATTCTCTTTCGGAGACATAGCAATCCATAAGTTTTAAGATACTTACTAGTCAGGTACATTCTTAGGCGTTTAATATGCGGTGTTGAGTCCATTTCGTTGAGCAAGGAGTAGCTCTTGTGTATTCCATATTTGACTTAAGGAACTTTATCTGTGCTCATTTCAATCTCTGGTTTTATGCAGCACCCCAACTCACCTTTCCCCTTAAGCAAGCATAAGTTGGTTTTCTAAATTTGAGACCCTGTTCTGTTCTGTAATTCAGTTCCTGTGTAGCCAAGTTTACATTCCGTGTATTACTGATATCTTATGATGTTTCTTTTTCTGTGTGACTTACTTCAGTTAGAATCATCATACCTGAATCCACTCATTGTGCTGCTAAGGGCCTGATGACACAGATTTCATTGCTGAGTGATATTGCTTTGTAAGTAAATACCACAACTTCTTTATCCATTTTTCACTTTCTGCGATGTTGAACTTGTACTGTAAACGAGGTTCTTGTAAACAGAGCCGTTCCAAACTTTGGGGTGACTGTGTCTTTTTGATTTTAATTTCCCTAAGCTATAGGACCATAAGTGGAAGTGCCCTAGGTTCTGTTGCTTTGTTTTTTAGATGTTTCAGGAAACACCATACACTTCTCCCGAGTGGTTGTTGGCAATTTACATCCCGCCCATCAGCATAACAAGGCTCCCAGTTCTCCATGGCCTGTCCTGCCTTTCTGGATTTTACACTTTTTTCAGATGGCCCTTTTGACCGGGGGGAAGTGAGACTTCATTGTAGTGCAGATTTCCTTTGCAAGCTTGCTTGGTTGGCCAAAAAGGGCGTATGCGTTTTCTCCTGAATATATTCAGGAAAAAACGCATACGCCCTTTTTGGCCAAGTGCATCATTGTGGACGTTCTGCCTCTTTTCCTATGCTTTCAATGCAATTCCAGTCTACCTCCTGAAATCGGTTTCCTGCAATTCTGCCCCGCTTTCAAGTCCTCTTGGCAGCCTTACTTCAGTCTATTTTTGGACGATAGCTGTCATTTATAACTCTGCAGGTTTGTGAATTACAGTGCCCCTGAGCTCTTTTCTTCAACTCGCTTTCTTGTGACCTGGCCGCAACACCGCAGGATGGCTTCAGGCCCTAATCTGGTTCCGGCCCGGCATGCTGAGCCTTTGGTTAATTCCTCTTCCTGGTGGGAAATGAGAGTTAAATTTGCCCGTCCAGACACCTCCAGCTAGCCTCTCATTGGTTCTCGCTATTCCTGTTCATCTTCCGCAGAAATTGCAAACTGGGCCAAACAGGAGGTTAAAGGGACTGACTCTCCAAGTCCGGAGAGTGTTAGTAAAGCGTCTGGAATGTTGCACCCGGGTACCAGGGGAGGAAAACTGAGACATATTTGAACACGTCTCCCGTTCACATGGTTGATCATACTCTGGGTTCCACATGCATGTTTTAGCTGAAGGAAGAATACCTTAAACCTGGAGAGTTGAGACCCGTGTAATGGGTACCATGCAATATGACTTCAAAGGGTCTTCATTTGCTCACCGAACCTCTCCAATCCTATCACTGCTGCGTTTATACCCCTGTACACACGCTTGATTCTCTTTTGGAGACATAGCAATCCATAGGTTTTAAGATACTTACTAGTCAGGTACATTTTTAGGGCTTTAATATGGGGTTTTGAGTCCATTTCGTTGACCAAGGAGTAGCTCTTGTCTATTCCATATTTGGCTTAAGGAACTTTATCTGTGCTCATTTCAATCTCTGGTTTTATGCAGCACCTCAACTCACCTTTCCCCTTAAGCAAGCATAAGTTGGTTTTCTAAATTTGAGACCCTGTTCTGTTTTGGAATGCAGTTCCTGTGTAGCCAAGTTTACATTCCGTGTATTAGTGATATCTTATGATGTTTCTTTTTCTGTGTGACTTATTTCTGTTAGAATCATCGTACCTGAATCCACTCATTATGCTGCTACGGGCCTGATGACATAGATTTCATTGCTGAGTGATACTGCATTGTACGTAAGTACCACAAGTTCTTTATCCATTTTTCACTTTCTGCGATGTTGAACTTGTACTGTAAACGAGGTTCTTGTAAACAGAGGCGTCCCAAACATTGGGGTTGCTGTGTCTTTTTGATTTTAATTTCCCTAAGCTATAGGACCATAAGTGGCAGTGCCCTAGGCTCTGTTGCTTTGCTTTTTCGATGTTTCAGGAAACACCATACACTTCTCCCTAGTGTCTGTTGGCAATTTACATCCCGCCCATCAGCATAACAAGGCTCCCAGTTCTCCACGGCCTGTCCTGCCTTTCTGGATTTTACACTTTTTTCAGATGCCCCTTTTGACCGGGGGGAAGTGAGACTTCATTGTAGTGCAGATTTCCTTTGCAAGCTTGCTTGGTTGGCCAAAAAGGGCGTATGCGTTTTTTCCTGAATATATTCAGGAAAAAACGCATACGCCCTTTTTGGCCAAGTGCATCATTGTGGACGTTCTGCCTCTTTTCCTATGCTTTCAATGCAATTCCAGTCTACCTCCTGAAATCGGTTTCCTGCAATTCTGCCCCGCTTTCAAGTCCTCTTGGCAGGCTTACTTCAGTCTATTTTTGGACGATAGCTGTCATTTATAACTCTGCAGGTTTGTGAATTACAGTGCCCCTGAGCTCCTTTCTTCAACTCGCTTTCTTTTGAGCTGGCCGCAACACCGCAGGATGGCTTCAGGCCCTAATCTGGTTCCGGTACGGCACGCTGAGCCTTTGGTTATTTCCTCTTCCTGGTGGGAAATGAGAGTTAAATTTGCCCGTCCAGACACCTCCAGCTAGCCTCTCTTTGGTTCTCGCTATTCCTGTTCATCTTCCGCAGAAATTGCAAACTGGGCCAAACAGGAGTTTAAAGGCGCTGACTCTCCAAGTGGGGAGAGTGTTAGTAAAGCATCTGGAATGTTGCACCCGAGTACCAGGGGAGGAAAACTGAGACATATTTGAACACGTCTCCCGTTCACATGGTTGATCATACTTGGGTTCCACATGCATGTTTTAGCTGAAGGAAGAATACCTTAAACCTGGAGAGTTGAGACCCGTGTAATGGGTACCATGCAATATGACTTCAAAGGGTCTTCATTTGCTCACCAAACCTCTCCAATCCTATCACTGCTGCGTTTATGCCCCTGTACACATGCTTGATTCTCTTTCGGAGACATAGCAATCCATAGGTTTTAAGATACTTACTAGTCAGGTACATTCTTAGGCGTTTAATATGCGGTGTTGAGTCCATTTCGTTGAGCAAGGAGTAGCTCTTGTCTATTCCATATTTGACTTAAGGAACTTTATCTGTGCTCATTTCAATCTCTGGTTTTATGCAGCACCCCAACTCACCTTTCCCCTTAAGCAAGCATAAGTTGGTTTTCTAAATTTGAGACCCTGTTCTGTTCTGTAATTCAGTTCCTGTGTAGCCAAGTTTACATTCCGTGTATTACTGATATCTTATGATGTTTCTTTTTCTGTGTGACTTATTTCAGTTAGAATCATCATACCTGAATCCACTCATTGTGCTGCTAAGGGCCTGATGACACAGATTTCATTGCTGAGTGATATTGCTTTGTAAGTAAATACCACAACTTCTTTATCCATTTTTCACTTTCTGCGATGTTGAACTTGTACTGTAAACGAGGTTCTTGTAAACAGAGCCGTTCCAAACTTTGGGGTGGCTGTGTCTTTTTGATTTTAATTTCTCTAAGCTATAGGACCATAAGTGGAAGTGCCCTAGGTTCTGTTGCTTTGTTTTTTAGATGTTTCAGGAAACACCATACACTTCTCCCGAGTGGTTGTTGGCAATTTACATCCCGCCCATCAGCATAACAAGGCTCCCAGTTCTCCATGGCCTGTCCTGCCTTTCTGGATTTTACACTTTTTTCAGATGGCCCTTTTGACCGGGGGGAAGTGAGACTTCATTGTAGTGCAGATTTCCTTTGCAAGCTTGCTTGGTTGACCAAAAAGGGCGTATGCGTTTTTTCCTGAATATATTCAGGAAAAAACGCATACGCCCTTTTTGGCCAAGTGCATCATTGTGGACGTTCTGCCTCTTTTCCTATGCTTTCAATGCAATTCCAGTCTACCTCCTGAAATCGGTTTCCTGCAATTCCGCCCCACATTCAAGTCCTCTTGGCAGCCTTACTTCAGTCTATTTTTGGACGATAGCTGTCATTTATAACTCTGCAGGTTTGTGAATTACAGTGCCCCTTAGCTCCTTTCTTCAACTTGCTTTTTTGTGACCTGGCCGCAACACCGCAGGATGGCTTCAGGCCCTAATCTGGTTCCGGCACGGCACGCTGAGCCTTTGGTTATTTCCTCTTCCTGGTGGGAAATGAGAGTTAAATTTGGCCGTCCAGACACCTCCAGCTAGTCTCTCATTGGTTCTCGCTATTCCTGTTCATCTTCCGCAGAAATTGCAAACTGGGCCAAACAGGAGGTTAAAGGCGCTGACTCTCCAAGTGGGGAGAGTGTTAGTAAAGCGTCTGGAATGTTGCACCCGAGTACCAGGGGAGGAAAACTGAGACATATTTGAACACGTCTCCCGTTCACATGGTTGATCATACTTGGGTTCCACATGCATGTTTTAGCTGAAGGAAGAATACCTTAAACCTGGAGAGTTGAGACCCGTGGAATGGGTACCATGCAATATGACTTCAAAGGGTCTTCATTTGCTCACCAAACCTCTCCAATCCTATCACTGCTGCGTTTATGCCCCTGTACACATGCTTGATTCTCTTTCGGAGACATAGCAATCCATAGGTTTTAAGATACTTACTAGTCAGGTACATTCTTAGGCGTTTAATATGCGGTGTTGAGTCCATTTCGTTGAGCAAGGAGTAGCTCTTGTCTATTCCATATTTGACTTAAGGAACTTTATCTGTGCTCATTTCAATCTCTGGTTTTATGCAGCACCCCAACTCACCTTTACCCTTAAGCAAGCATAAGTTGGTTTTCTAAATTTGAGACCCTGTTCTGTTCTGTAATTCAGTTCCTGTGTAGCCAAGTTTACATTCCGTGTATTACTGATATCTTATGATGTTTCTTTTTCTGTGTGACTTACTTCAGTTAGAATCATCATACCTGAATCCACTCATTGTGCTGCTAAGGGCCTGATGACACAGATTTCATTGCTGAGTGATATTGCTTTGTAAGTGAATACCACAACTTCTTTATCCATTTTTCACCTTCTGCGATGTTGAACTTGTACTGTAAACGAGGTTCTTGTAAACAGAGGCGTCCCAAACTTTGGGGTGGCTGTGTCTTTTTGATTTTAATTTCCCTAAGCTATAGGACCATAAGTGGCAGTGCCCTAGGCTCTGTTGCTTTGTTTTTTAGATGTTTCAGGAAACACCATACACTTCTCCCGAGTGTCTGTTGGCAATTTACATCCCGCCCATCAGCATAACAAGGCTCCCAGTTCTCCATGGCCTGTCCTGCCTTTCTGGATTTTACACTTTTTTCAGATGGCCCTTTTGACCGGGGGGAAGTGAGACTTCATTGTATTGCAGATTTCCTTTGCAAGCTTGCTTGGTTGGCCAAAAAGGGCGTATGCGTTTTTTCCTGAATACATTCAGGAAAAAACGCATACGCCCTTTTTGGCCAAGTGCATCATTGTGGACGTTCTGCCTCTTTTCCTATGCTTTCAATGCAATTCCAGTCTACCTCCTGAAATCGGTTTCCTGCAATTCTGCCCCGCTTTCAAGTCCTCTTGGCAGCCTTACTTCAGTCTATTTTTGGACGATAGCTGTCATTTATAACTCTGCAGGTTTGTGAATTACAGTGCCCCTGAGCTCCTTTCTTCAACTCGCTTTCTTTTGAGCTGGCCGCAACACCGCAGGATGGCTTCAGGCCCTAATCTGGTTCCGGTACGGCACGCTGAGCCTTTGGTTATTTCCTCTTCCTGTTGGGAAATGAGAGTTAAATTTGCCCGTCCAGACACCTCCAGCTAGCCTCTCATTGGTTCTCGCTATTCCTGTTCATCTTCCGCAGAAATTGCAAACTGGGCCAAACAGGAGGTTAAAGGCGCTGACTCTCCAAGTGGGGAGAGTGTTAGTAAAGCGTCTGGAATGTTGCACCCGAGTACCAGGGGAGGAAAACTGAGACATATTTGAACACGTCTCCCGTTCACATGGTTGATCATACTTGGGTTCCACATGCATGTTTTAGCTGAAGGAAGAATACCTTAAACCTGGAGAGTTGAGACCCGTGGAATGGGTACCATGCAATATGACTTCAAAGGGTCTTCATTTGCTCACCGAACCTCTCCAATCCTATCACTGCTGCGTTTATGCCCCTGTACACATGCTTGATTCTCTTTCGGAGACATAGCAATCCATAGGTTTTACGATACTTACTAGTCAGGTACATTCTTAGGCGTTTAATATGCGGTGTTGAGTCCATTTCGTTGAGCAAGGAGTAGCTCTTGTCTATTCCATATTTGACTTAAGGAACTTTATCTGTGCTCATTTCAATCTCTGGTTTTATGCAGCACCCCAACTCACCTTTACCCTTAAGCAAGCATAAGTTGTTTTTCTAAATTTGAGACCCTGTTCTGTTCTGTAATTCAGTTCCTGTGTAGCCAAGTTTCCATTCCGTGTATTACTGATATCTTATGATGTTTCTTTTTCTGTGTGACTTACTTCAGTTAGAATCATCATACCTGAATCCACTCATTGTGCTGCTAAGGGCCTGATGACACAGATTTCATTGCTGAGTGATATTGCTTTGTAAGTAAATACCACAACTTCTTTATCCATTTTTCACTTTCTGCGATGTTGAACTTGTACTGTAAACGAGGTTCTTGTAAACAGAGCCGTTCCAAACTTTGGGGTGGCTGTGTCTTTTTGATTTTAATTTCCCTAAGCTATAGGACCATAAGTGGAAGTGCCCTAGGTTCTGTTGCTTTGTTTTTTAGATGTTTCAGGAAACACCATACACTTCTCCCGAGTGGTTGTTGGCAATTTACATCCCGCCCATCAGCATAACAAGGCTCCCAGTTCTCCATGGCCTGTCCTGCCTTTCTGGATTTTACACTTTTTTCAGATGGCCCTTTTGACCGGGGGGAAGTGAGACTTCATTGTAGTGCAGATTTCCTTTGCAAGCTTGCTTGGTTGGCCAAAAAGGGCGTATGCGTTTTTTCCTGAATATATTCAGGAAAAAACGCATACGCCCTTTTTGGCCAAGTGCATCATTGTGGACGTTCTGCCTCTTTTCCTATGCTTTCAATGCAATTCCAGTCTACCTCCTGAAATCGGTTTCCTGCAATTCTGCCCCGCTTTCAAGTCCTCTTGGCAGCCTTACTTCAGTCTATTTTTGGACGATAGCTGTCATTTATAACTCTGCAGGTTTGTGAATTACAGTGCCCCTGAGCTCCTTTCTTCAACTCGCTTTCTTGTGAGCTGGCCGCAACACCGCAGGATGGCTTCAGGCCCTAATCTGGTTCCGGCACGGCACGCTGAGCCTTTGGTTAATTCCTCTTCCTGGTGGGAAATGAGAGTTAAATTTGCCCGTCCAGACACCTCCAGCTAGTCTCTCATTGGTTCTCGCTATTCCTGTTCATCTTCCGCAGAAATTGCAAACTGGGCCAAACAGGAGGTTAAAGGGACTGACTCTCCAAGTCGGGAGAGTGTTAGTAAAGCGTCTGGAATGTTGCACCCGAGTACCAGGGGAGGAAAACTGAGACATATTTGAACACGTCTCCCGTTCACATGGTTGATCATACTTGGGTTCCACATGCATGTTTTAGCTGAAGGAAGAATACCTTAAACCTGGAGAGTTGAGACCCGTGGAATGGGTACCATGCAATATGACTTCAAAGGGTCTTCATTTGCTCACCGAACCTCTCCAATCCTATCACTGCTGCGTTTATGCCCCTGTACACATGCTTGATTCTCTTTCGGAGACATAGCAATCCATAAGTTTTAAGATACTTACTAGTCAGGTACATTCTTAGGCGTTTAATATGCGGTGTTGAGTCCATTTCGTTGAGCAAGGAGTAGCTCTTGTGTATTCCATATTTGACTTAAGGAACTTTATCTGTGCTCATTTCAATCTCTGGTTTTATGCAGCACCCCAACTCACCTTTACCCTTAAGCAAGCATAAGTTGGTTTTCTAAATTTGAGACCCTGTTCTGTTCTGTAATTCAGTTCCTGTGTAGCCAAGTTTACATTCCGTGTATTACTGATATCTTATGATGTTTCTTTTTCTGTGTGACTTACTTCAGTTAGAATCATCATACCTGAATCCACTCATTGTGCTGCTAAGGGCCTGATGACACAGATTTCATTGCTGAGTGATATTGCTTTGTAAGTAAATACCACAACTTCTTTATCCATTTTTCACTTTCTGCGATGTTGAACTTGTACTGTAAACGAGGTTCTTGTAAACAGAGCCGTTCCAAACTTTGGGGTGACTGTGTCTTTTTGATTTTAATTTCCCTAAGCTATAGGACCATAAGTGGAAGTGCCCTAGGTTCTGTTGCTTTGTTTTTTAGATGTTTCAGGAAACACCATACACTTCTCCCGAGTGGTTGTTGGCAATTTACATCCCGCCCATCAGCATAACAAGGCTCCCAGTTCTCCATGGCCTGTCCTGCCTTTCTGGATTTTACACTTTTTTCAGATGGCCCTTTTGACCGGGGGGAAGTGAGACTTCATTGTAGTGCAGATTTCCTTTGCAAGCTTGCTTGGTTGGCCAAAAAGGGCGTATGCGTTTTCTCCTGAATATATTCAGGAAAAAACGCATACGCCCTTTTTGGCCAAGTGCATCATTGTGGACGTTCTGCCTCTTTTCCTATGCTTTCAATGCAATTCCAGTCTACCTCCTGAAATCGGTTTCCTGCAATTCTGCCCCGCTTTCAAGTCCTCTTGGCAGCCTTACTTCAGTCTATTTTTGGACGATAGCTGTCATTTATAACTCTGCAGGTTTGTGAATTACAGTGCCCCTGAGCTCTTTTCTTCAACTCGCTTTCTTGTGACATGGCCGCAACACCGCAGGATGGCTTCAGGCCCTAATCTGGTTCCGGCCCGGCATGCTGAGCCTTTGGTTAATTCCTCTTCCTGGTGGGAAATGAGAGTTAAATTTGCCCGTCCAGACACCTCCAGCTAGCCTCTCATTGGTTCTCGCTATTCCTGTTCATCTTCCGCAGAAATTGCAAACTGGGCCAAACAGGAGGTTAAAGGGACTGACTCTCCAAGTCCGGAGAGTGTTAGTAAAGCGTCTGGAATGTTGCACCCGGGTACCAGGGGAGGAAAACTGAGACATATTTGAACACGTCTCCCGTTCACATGGTTGATCATACTCTGGGTTCCACATGCATGTTTTAGCTGAAGGAAGAATACCTTAAACCTGGAGAGTTGAGACCCGTGTAATGGGTACCATGCAATATGACTTCAAAGGGTCTTCATTTGCTCACCGAACCTCTCCAATCCTATCACTGCTGCGTTTATACCCCTGTACACACGCTTGATTCTCTTTTGGAGACATAGCAATCCATAGGTTTTAAGATACTTACTAGTCAGGTACATTTTTAGGGCTTTAATATGGGGTTTTGAGTCCATTTCGTTGACCAAGGAGTAGCTCTTGTCTATTCCATATTTGGCTTAAGGAACTTTATCTGTGCTCATTTCAATCTCTGGTTTTATGCAGCACCTCAACTCACCTTTCCCCTTAAGCAAGCATAAGTTGGTTTTCTAAATTTGAGACCCTGTTCTGTTTTGGAATGCAGTTCCTGTGTAGCCAAGTTTACATTCCGTGTATTAGTGATATCTTATGATGTTTCTTTTTCTGTGTGACTTATTTCTGTTAGAATCATCGTACCTGAATCCACTCATTATGCTGCTACGGGCCTGATGACATAGATTTCATTGCTGAGTGATACTGCATTGTACGTAAGTACCACAAGTTCTTTATCCATTTTTCACTTTCTGCGATGTTGAACTTGTACTGTAAACGAGGTTCTTGTAAACAGAGGCGTCCCAAACATTGGGGTTGCTGTGTCTTTTTGATTTTAATTTCCCTAAGCTATAGGACCATAAGTGGCAGTGCCCTAGGCTCTGTTGCTTTGCTTTTTCGATGTTTCAGGAAACACCATACACTTCTCCCTAGTGTCTGTTGGCAATTTACATCCCGCCCATCAGCATAACAAGGCTCCCAGTTCTCCACGGCCTGTCCTGCCTTTCTGGATTTTACACTTTTTTCAGATGCCCCTTTTGACCGGGGGGAAGTGAGACTTCATTGTAGTGCAGATTTCCTTTGCAAGCTTGCTTGGTTGGCCAAAAAGGGCGTATGCGTTTTTTCCTGAATATATTCAGGAAAAAACGCATACGCCCTTTTTGGCCAAGTGCATCATTGTGGACGTTCTGCCTCTTTTCCTATGCTTTCAATGCAATTCCAGTCTACCTCCTGAAATCGGTTTCCTGCAATTCTGCCCCGCTTTCAAGTCCTCTTGGCAGGCTTACTTCAGTCTATTTTTGGACGATAGCTGTCATTTATAACTCTGCAGGTTTGTGAATTACAGTGCCCCTGAGCTCCTTTCTTCAACTCGCTTTCTTTTGAGCTGGCCGCAACACCGCAGGATGGCTTCAGGCCCTAATCTGGTTCCGGTACGGCACGCTGAGCCTTTGGTTATTTCCTCTTCCTGGTGGGAAATGAGAGTTAAATTTGCCCGTCCAGACACCTCCAGCTAGCCTCTCTTTGGTTCTCGCTATTCCTGTTCATCTTCCGCAGAAATTGCAAACTGGGCCAAACAGGAGTTTAAAGGCGCTGACTCTCCAAGTGGGGAGAGTGTTAGTAAAGCATCTGGAATGTTGCACCCGAGTACCAGGGGAGGAAAACTGAGACATATTTGAACACGTCTCCCGTTCACATGGTTGATCATACTTGGGTTCCACATGCATGTTTTAGCTGAAGGAAGAATACCTTAAACCTGGAGAGTTGAGACCCGTGTAATGGGTACCATGCAATATGACTTCAAAGGGTCTTCATTTGCTCACCAAACCTCTCCAATCCTATCACTGCTGCGTTTATGCCCCTGTACACATGCTTGATTCTCTTTCGGAGACATAGCAATCCATAGGTTTTAAGATACTTACTAGTCAGGTACATTCTTAGGCGTTTAATATGCGGTGTTGAGTCCATTTCGTTGAGCAAGGAGTAGCTCTTGTCTATTCCATATTTGACTTAAGGAACTTTATCTGTGCTCATTTCAATCTCTGGTTTTATGCAGCACCCCAACTCACCTTTCCCCTTAAGCAAGCATAAGTTGGTTTTCTAAATTTGAGACCCTGTTCTGTTCTGTAATTCAGTTCCTGTGTAGCCAAGTTTCCATTCCGTGTATTACTGATATCTTATGATGTTTCTTTTTCTGTGTGACTTATTTCAGTTAGAATCATCATACCTGAATCCACTCATTGTGCTGCTAAGGGCCTGATGACACAGATTTCATTGCTGAGTGATATTGCTTTGTAAGTAAATACCACAACTTCTTTATCCATTTTTCACTTTCTGCGATGTTGAACTTGTACTGTAAACGAGGTTCTTGTAAACAGAGCTGTTCGAAACTTTGGGGTGTCTGTGTCTTTTTGATTTTAAATTCCCTAAGCTATAGGACCATAAGTGGAAGTGCCCTAGGCTCTGTTGCTTTGTTTTTTAGATGTTTCAGGAAACACCATACACTTCTCCCGAGTGGTTGTTGGCAATTTACATCCCACCCTTCAGCATAACAAGGCTCCCAGTTCTCCATGGCCTGTCCTGCCTTTCTGGATTTTACACTTTTTTCAGATGGCCCTTTTGACCGGGGGGAAGTGAGACTTCATTGTATTGCAGATTTCCTTTGCAAGCTTGCTTGGTTGGCCAAAAAGGGCGTATGCGTTTTTTCCTGAATATATTCAGGAAAAAACGCATACGCCCTTTTTGGCCAAGTGCATCATTGTGGACCTTCTGCCTCTTTTCCTATGCTTTCAATGCAATTCCAGTCTACCTCCTGAAATCGGTTTCCTGCAATTCTGCCCCACTTTCAAGTCCTCTTGGCAGCCTTACTTCAGTCTATTTTTGGACGATAGCTGTCATTTATAACTCTGCAGGTTTGTGATTTACAGTGCCCCTGAGCTCCTTTCTTCAACTTGCTTTTTTGTGACCTGGCCGCAACACCGCAGGATGGCTTCAGGCCCTAATCTGGTTCCGGCACGGCACGCTGAGCCTTTGGTTATTTCCTCTTCCTGGTGGGAAATGAGAGTTAAATTTGCCCGTCCAGACACCTCCAGCTAGTCTCTCATTGGTTCTCGCTATTCCTGTTCATCTTCCGCAGAAATTGCAAACTGGGCCAAACAGGAGGTTAAAGGCGCTGACTCTCCAAGTGGGGAGAGTGTTAGTAAAGCGTCTGGAATGTTGCAACCGAGTACCAGGGGAGGAAAACTGAGACATATTTGAACACGTCTCCCGTTCACATGGTTGATCATACTTGGGTTCCACATGCATGTTTTAGCTGAAGGAAGAATACCTTAAACCTGGAGAGTTGAGACCCGTGGAATGGGTACCATGCAATATGACTTCAAAGGGTCTTCATTTGCTCACCGAACCTCTCCAATCCTATCACTGCTGCGTTTATGCCCCTGTACACATGCTTGATTCTCTTTCGGAGACATAGCAATCCATAGGTTTTAAGATACTTACTAGTCAGGTACATTCTTAGGCGTTTAATATGCGGTATTGAGTCCATTTCGTTGAACAAGGAGTAGCTCTTGTCTATTCCATATTTGACTTAAGGAACTTTATCTGTGCTCATTTCAATCTCTGGTTTTATGCAGCACCCCAACTCACCTTTCCCCTTAAGCAAGCATAAGTTGGTTTTCTAAATTTGAGACCCTGTTCTGTTCTGTAATTCAGTTCCTGTGTAGCCAAGTTTACATTCCGTGTATTACTGATATCTTATGATGTTTCTTTTTCTGTGTGACTTACTTCAGTTAGAATCATCATACCTGAATCCACTCATTGTGCTGCTAAGGGCCTGATGACACAGATTTCATTGCTGAGTGATATTGCTTTGTAAGTAAATACCACAACTTCTTTATCCATTTTTCACTTTCTGCGATGTTGAACTTGTACTGTAAACGAGGTTCTTGTAAACAGAGCCGTTCCAAACTTTGGGGTGACTGTGTCTTTTTGATTTTAATTTCCCTAAGCTATAGGACCATAAGTGGAAGTGCCCTAGGTTCTGTTGCTTTGTTTTTTAGATGTTTCAGGAAACACCATACACTTCTCCCGAGTGGTTGTTGGCAATTTACATCCCGCCCATCAGCATAACAAGGCTCCCAGTTCTCCATGGCCTGTCCTGCCTTTCTGGATTTTACACTTTTTTCAGATGGCCCTTTTGACCGGGGGGAAGTGAGACTTCATTGTAGTGCAGATTTCCTTTGCAAGCTTGCTTGGTTGGCCAAAAAGGGCGTATGCGTTTTCACCTGAATATATTCAGGAAAAAACGCATACGCCCTTTTTGGCCAAGTGCATCATTGTGGACGTTCTGCCTCTTTTCCTATGCTTTCAATGCAATTCCAGTCTACCTCCTGAAATCGGTTTCCTGCAATTCTGCCCCGCTTTCAAGTCCTCTTGGCAGCCTTACTTCAGTCTATTTTTGGACGATAGCTGTCATTTATAACTCTGCAGGTTTGTGAATTACAGTGCCCCTGAGCTCTTTTCTTCAACTCGCTTTCTTGTGACCTGGCCGCAACACCGCAGGATGGCTTCAGGCCCTAATCTGGTTCCGGCCCGGCATGCTGAGCCTTTGGTTAATTCCTCTTCCTGGTGGGAAATGAGAGTTAAATTTGCCCGTCCAGACACCTCCAGCTAGCCTCTCATTGGTTCTCGCTATTCCTGTTCATCTTCCGCAGAAATTGCAAACTGGGCCAAACAGGAGGTTAAAGGGACTGACTCTCCAAGTCCGGAGAGTGTTAGTAAAGCGTCTGGAATGTTGCACCCGAGTACCAGGGGAGGAAAACTGAGACATATTTGAACACGTCTCCCATTCACATGGTTGATCATACTCTGGGTTCCACATGCATGTTTTAGCTGAAGGAAGAATACCTTAAACCTGGAGAGTTGAGACCCGTGTAATGGGTACCATGCAATATGACTTCAAAGGGTCTTCATTTGCTCACCGAACCTCTCCAATCCTATCACTGCTGCGTTTATACCCCTGTACACACGCTTGATTCTCTTTTGGAGACATAGCAATCCATAGGTTTTAAGATACTTACTAGTCAGGTACATTTTTAGGGGTTTAATATGGGGTTTTGAGTCCATTTCGTTGACCAAGGAGTAGCTCTTGTCTATTCCATATTTGGCTTAAGGAACTTTATCTGTGCTCATTTCAATCTCTGGTTTTATGCAGCACCTCAACTCACCTTTCCCTTTAAGCAAGCATAAGTTGGTTTTCTAAATTTGAGACCCTGTTCTGTTTTGGAATGCAGTTCCTGTGTAGCCAAGTTTACATTCCGTGTATTAGTGATATCTTATGATGTTTCTTTTTCTGTGTGACTTATTTCAGTTAGAATCATCGTACCTGAATCCACTCATTATGCTGCTACGGGCCTGATGACATAGATTTCATTGCTGAGTGATACTGCATTGTACGTAAGTACCACAAGTTCTTTATGCATTTTTCACTTTCTGCGATGTTGAACTTGTACTGTAAACGAGGTTCTTGTAAACAGAGGCGTCCCAAACATTGGGGTTGCTGTGTCTTTTTGATTTTAATTTCCCTAAGCTATAGGACCATAAGTGGCAGTGCCCTAGGCTCTGTTGCTTTGCTTTTTCGATGTTTCAGGAAACACCATACACTTCTCCCTAGTGTCTGTTGGCAATTTACATCCCGCCCATCAGCATAACAAGGCTCCCAGTTCTCCATGGCCTGTCCTGCCTTTCTGGATTTTACACTTTTTTCAGATGGCCCTTTTGACCGGGGGGAAGTGAGACTTCATTGTAGTGCAGATTTCCTTTGCAAGCTTGCTTGGTTGGCCAAAAAGGGCGTATGCGTTTTTTCCTGAATATATTCAGGAAAAAACGCATACGCCCTTTTTGGCCAAGTGCATCATTGTGGACGTTCTGCCTCTTTTCCTATGCTTTCAATGCAATTCCAGTCTACCTCCTGAAATCGGTTTCCTGCAATTCTGCCCCGCTTTCAAGTCCTCTTGGCAGGCTTACTTCAGTTTATTTTTGGACGATAGCTGTCATTTATAACTCTGCAGGTTTGTGAATTACAGTGCCCCTGAGCTCCTTTCTTCAACTCGCTTTCTTTTGAGCTGGCCGCAACACCGCAGGATGGCTTCAGGCCCTAATCTGGTTCCGGTACGGCACGCTGAGCCTTTGGTTATTTCCTCTTCCTGGTGGGAAATGAGAGTTAAATTTGCCCGTCCAGACACCTCCAGCTAGCCTCTCTTTGGTTCTCGCTATTCCTGTTCATCTTCCGCAGAAATTGCAAACTGGGCCAAACAGGAGGTTAAAGGCGCTGACTCTCCAAGTGGGGAGAGTATTAGTAAAGCATCTGGAATGTTGCACCCGAGTACCAGGGGAGGAAAACTGAGACATATTTGAACACGTCTCCCGTTCACATGGTTGATCATACTTGGGTTCCACATGCATGTTTTAGCTGAAGGAAGAATACCTTAAACCTGGAGAGTTGAGACCCGTGTAATGGGTACCATGCAATATGACTTCAAAGGGTCTTCATTTGCTCACCAAACCTCTCCAATCCTATCACTGCTGCGTTTATGCCCCTGTACACATGCTTGATTCTCTTTCGGAGACATAGCAATCCATAGGTTTTAAGATACTTACTAGTCAGGTACATTCTTAGGCGTTTAATATGCGGTGTTGAGTCCATTTCGTTGAGCAAGGAGTAGCTCTTGTCTATTCCATATTTGACTTAAGGAACTTTATCTGTGCTCATTTCAATCTCTGGTTTTATGCAGCACCCCAACTCACCTTTCCCCTTAAGCAAGCATAAGTTGGTTTTCTAAATTTGAGACCCTGTTCTGTTCTGTAATTCAGTTCCTGTGTAGCCAAGTTTACATTCCGTGTATTACTGATATCTTATGATGTTTCTTTTTCTGTGTGACTTATTTCAGTTAGAATCATCATACCTGAATCCACTCATTGTGCTGCTAAGGGCCTGATGACATAGATTTCATTGCTGAGTGATATTGCTTTGTAAGTAAATACCACACCTTCTTTATCCATTTTTCACTTTCTGCGATGTTGAACTTGTACTGTAAACGAGGTTCTTGTAAACAGAGCTGTTCGAAACTTTGGGGTGTCTGTGTCTTTTTGATTTTTAATTCCCTAAGCTATAGGACCATAAGTGGAAGTGCCCTAGGCTCTGTTGCTTTGTTTTTTAGATGTTTCAGGAAACACCATACACTTCTCCCGAGTGGTTGTTGGCAATTTACATCCCACCCTTCAGCATAACAATGCTCCCAGTTCTCCATGGCCTGTCCTGCCTTTCTGGATTTTACACTTTTTTCAGATGGCCCTTTTGACCGGGGGCAAGTGAGACTTCATTGTAGTGCAGATTTCCTTTGCAAGCTTGCTTGGTTGGCCAAAAAGGGCGTATGCGTTTTTTCCTGAATATATTCAGGAAAAAACGCATACGCCCTTTTTGGCCAAGTGCATCATTGTGGACGTTCTGCCTCTTTTCCTATGCTTTCAATGCAATTCCAGTCTACCTCCTGAAATCGGTTTCCTGCAATTCTGCCCCGCTTTCAAGTCCTCTTGGCAGCCTTACTTCAGTCTATTTTTGGACGATAGCTGTCATTTATAACTCTGCAGGTTTGTGAATTACAGTGCCCCTGAGCTCCTTTCTTCAACTCGCTTTCTTTTGAGCTGGCCGCAACACCGCAGGATGGCTTCAGGCCGTAATCTGGTTCTGGTACGGCACGCTGAGCCTTTGGTTATTTCCTCTTCCTGGTGGGAAATGAGAGTTAAATTTGCCCGTCCAGACACCTCCAGCTAGCCTCTCATTGGTTCTCGCTATTCCTGTTCATCTTCCGCAGAAATTGCAAACTGGGCCAAACAGGAGGTTAAAGGCGCTGACTCTCCAAGTGGGGAGAGTGTTAGTAAAGCGTCTGGAATGTTGCACCCGAGTACCAGGGGAGGAAAACTGAGACATATTTGAACACGTCTCCCGTTCACATGGTTGATCATACTTGGGTTCCACATGCATGTTTTAGCTGAAGGAAGAATACCTTAAACCTGGAGAGTTGAGACCCGTGGAATGGGTACCATGCAATATGACTTCAAAGGGTCTTCATTTGCTCACCGAACCTCTCCAATCCTATCACTGCTGCGTTTATGCCCCTGTACACATGCTTGATTCTCTTTCGGAGACATAGCAATCCATAGGTTTTAAAATACTTACTAGTCAGGTACATTCTTAGGCGTTTAATATGCGGTGTTGAGTCCATTTCGTTGAGCAAGGAGTAGCTCTTGTCTATTCCATATTTGACTTAAGGAACTTTATCTGTGCTCATTTCAATCTCTGGTTTTATGCAGCACCCCAACTCACCTTTACCCTTAAGCAAGCATAAGTTGGTTTTCTAAATTTGAGACCCTGTTCTGTTCTGTAATTCAGTTCCTGTGTAGCCAAGTTTACATTCCGTGTATTACTGATATCTTATGATGTTTCTTTTTCTGTGTGACTTACTTCAGTTAGAATCATCATACCTGAATCCACTCATTGTGCTGCTAAGGGCCTGATGACACAGATTTCATTGCTGAGTGATATTGCTTTGTAAGTAAATACCACAACTTCTTTATCCATTTTTCACTTTCTGCGATGTTGAACTTGTACTGTAAACGAGGTTCTTGTAAACAGAGCCGTTCCAAACTTTGGGGTGACTGTGTCTTTTTGATTTTAATTTCCCTAAGCTATAGGACCATAAGTGGAAGTGCCCTAGGTTCTGTTGCTTTGTTTTTTAGATGTTTCAGGAAACACCATACACTTCTCCCGAGTGGTTGTTGGCAATTTACATCCCGCCCATCAGCATAACAAGGCTCCCAGTTCTCCATGGCCTGTCCTGCCTTTCTGGATTTTACACTTTTTTCAGATGGCCCTTTTGACCGGGGGGAAGTGAGACTTCATTGTAGTGCAGATTTCCTTTGCAAGCTTGCTTGGTTGGCCAAAAAGGGCATATGCGTTTTCTCCTGAATATATTCAGGAAAAAACGCATACGCCCTTTTTGGCCAAGTGCATCATTGTGGACGTTCTGCCTCTTTTCCTATGCTTTCAATGCAATTCCAGTCTACCTCCTGAAATCGGTTTCCTGCAATTCTGCCCCGCTTTCAAGTCCTCTTGGCAGCCTTACTTCAGTCTATTTTTGGACGATAGCTGTCATTTATAACTCTGCAGGTTTGTGAATTACAGTGCCCCTGAGCTCCTTTCTTCAACTCGCTTTCTTGTGACCTGGCCGCAACACCGCAGGATGGCTTCAGGCCCTAATCTGGTTCCGGCCCGGCATGCTGAGCCTTTGGTTAAATCCTCTTCCTGGTGGGAAATGAGAGTTAAATTTGCCCGTCCAGACACCTCCAGCTAGCCTCCCATTGGTTCTCGCTATTCCTGTTCATCTTCCGCAGAAATTGCAAACTGGGCCAAACAGGAGGTTAAAGGGACTGACTCTCCAAGTCCGGAGAGTGTTAGTAAAGCGTCTGGAATGTTGCACCCGAGTACCAGGGGAGGAAAACTGAGACATATTTGAACACGTCTCCCGTTCACATGGTTGATCATACTCTGGGTTCCACATGCATGTTTTAGCTGAAGGAAGAATACCTTAAACCTGGAGAGTTGAGACCCGTGTAATGGGTACCATGCAATATGACTTCAAAGGATCTTCATTTGCTCACCGAACCTCTCCAATCCTATCACTGCTGCGTTTATACCCCTGTACACACGCTTGATTCTCTTTTGGAGACATAGCAATCCATAGGTTTTAAGATACTTACTAGTCAGGTACATTTTTAGGGGTTTAATATGGGGTTTTGAGTCCATTTCGTTGACCAAGGAGTAGCTCTTGTCTATTCCATATTTGGCTTAAGGAACTTTATCTGTGCTCATTTCAATCTCTGGTTTTATGCAGCACCCCAACTCACCTTTCCCCTTAAGCAAGCACAAGTTGGTTTTCTAAATTTGAGACCCTGTTCTGTTTTGGAATGCAGTTCCTGTGTAGCCAAGTTTACATTCCGTGTATTAGTGATATCTTATGATGTTTCTTTTTCTGTGTGAATTATTTCAGTTAGAATCATCGTACCTGAATCCACTCATTATGCTGCTATGGGCCTGATGACATAGATTTCATTGCTGAGTGATACTGCATTGTACGTAAGTACCACAAGTTCTTTATCCATTTTTCACTTTCTGCAATGTTGAACTTGTACTGTAAACGAGGTTCTTGTAAACAGAGGCGTCCCAAACATTGGGGTTGCTGTGTCTTTTTGATTTTAATTTCCCTAAGCTATAGGACCATAAGTGGCAGTGCCCTAGGCTCTGTTGCTTTGCTTTTTCGATGTTTCAGGAAACACCATACACTTCTCCCTAGTGTCTGTTGGCAATTTACATCCCGCCCATCAGCATAACAAGGCTCCCAGTTCTCCACGGCCTGTCCTGCCTTTCTGGATTTTACACTTTTTTCAGATGCCCCTTTTGACCGGGGGGAAGTGAGACTTCATTGTAGTGCAGATTTCCTTTGCAAGCTTGCTTGGTTGGCCAAAAAGGGCGTATGCGTTTTTTCCTGAATATATTCAGGAAAAAACGCATACGCCCTTTTTGGCCAAGTGCATCATTGTGGACGTTCTGCCTCTTTTCCTATGCTTTCAATGCAATTCCAGTCTACCTCCTGAAATCGGTTTCCTGCAATTCTGCCCCGCTTTCAAGTCCTCTTGGCAGCCTTACTTCAGTCTATTTTTGGACGATAGCTGTCATTTATAACTCTGCAGGTTTGTGAATTACAGTGCCCCTGAGCTCCTTTCTTCAACTCGCTTTCTTTTGAGCTGGCCGCAACACCGCAGGATGGCCTCAGGCCCTAATCTGGTTCCGGTACGGCACGCTGAGCCTTTGGTTATTTCCTCTTCCTGGTGGGAAATGAGAGTTAAATTTGCCCGTCCAGACACCTCCAGCTAGCCTCTCTTTGGTTCTCGCTATTCCTGTTCATCTTCCGCAGAAATTGCAAACTGGGCCAAACAGGAGGTTAAAGGCGCTGACTCTCCAAGTGGGGAGAGTGTTAGTAAAGCATCTGGAATGTTGCACCCGAGTACCAGGGGAGGAAAACTGAGACATATTTGAACACGTCTCCCGTTCACATGGTTGATCATACTTGGGTTCCACATGCATGTTTTAGCTGAAGGAAGAATACCTTAAACCTGGAGAGTTGAGACCCGTGTAATGGGTACCATGCAATATGACTTCAAAGGGTCTTCATTTGCTCACCAAACCTCTCCAATCCTATCACTGCTGCGTTTATGCCCCTGTACACATGCTTGATTCTCTTTCGGAGACATAGCAATCCATAGGTTTTAAGATACTTACTAGTCAGGTACATTGTTAGGCGTTTAATATGCGGTGTTGAGTCCATTTCGTTGAGCAAGGAGTAGCTCTTGTCTATTCCATATTTGACTTAAGGAACTTTATCTGTGCTCATTTCAATCTCTGGTTTTATGCAGCACCCCAACTCACCTTTCCCCTTAAGCAAGCATAAGTTGGTTTTCTAAATTTGAGACCCTGTTCTGTTCTGTAATTCAGTTCCTGTGTAGCCAAGTTTACATTCCATGTATTACTGATATCTTATGATGTTTCTTTTTCTGTGTGACTTATTTCAGTTAGAATCATCATACCTGAATCCACTCATTGTGCTGCTAAGGGCCTGATGACACAGATTTCATTGCTGAGTGATATTGCTTTGTAAGTAAATACCACAATTTCTTTATCCATTTTTCACTTTCTGCGATGTTGAACTTGTACTGTAAACGAGGTTCTTGTAAGCAGAGCTGTTCGAAACTTTGGGGTGTCTGTGTCTTTTTGATTATAAATTCCCTAAGCTATAGGACCATAAGTGGAAGTGCCCTAGGCTCTGTTGCTTTGTTTTTTAGATGTTTCAGGAAACACCATACACTTCTCCCGAGTGGTTGTTGGCAATTTACATCCCACCCTTCAGCATAACAAGGCTCCCAGTTCTCCATGGCCTGTCCTGCCTTTCTGGATTTTACACTTCTTTCAGATGGCCCTTTTGACCGGGGGGAAGTGAGACTTCATTGTAGTGCAGATTTCCTTTGCAAGCTTGCTTGGTTGGCCAAAAAGGGCGTATGCGTTTTTTCCTGAATATATTCAGGAAAAAACGCATACGCCCTTTTTGGCCAAGTGCATTATTGTGGACGTTCTGCCTCTTTTCCTATGCTTTCAATGCAATTCCAGTCTACCTCCTGAAATCGGTTTCCTGCAATTCTGCCCCGCTTTCAAGTCCTCTTGGCAGCCTTACTTCAGTCTATTTTTGGACGATAGCTGTCATTTATAACTCTGCAGGTTTGTGAATTACAGTGCCCCTGAGCTCCTTTCTTCAACTCGCTTTCTTTTGAGCTGGCCGCAACACCGCAGGATGGCTTCAGGCCCTAATCTGGTTCCGGTACGGCACGCTGAGCCTTTGGTTATTTCCTCTTCCTGGTGGGAAATGAGAGTTAAATTTGCCCGTCCAGACACCTCCAGCTAGCCTCTCATTGGTTCTCGCTATTCCTGTTCATCTTCCGCAGAAATTGCAAACTGGGCCAAACAGGAGGTTAAAGGCGCTGACTCTCCAAGTGGGGAGAGTGTTAGTAAAGCATCTGGAATGTTGCACCCGAGTACCAGGGGAGGAAAACTGAGACATATTTGAACACGTCTCCCGTTCACATGGTTGATCATACTTGGGTTCCACATGCATGTTTTAGCTGAAGGAAGAATACCTTAAACCTGGAGAGTTGAGACCCGTGGAATGGGTACCATGCAATATGACTTCAAAGGGTCTTCATTTGCTCACCGAACCTCTCCAATCCTATCACTGCTGCGTTTATGCCCCTGTACACATGCTTGATTCTCTTTCGGAGACATAGCAATCCATAGGTTTTAAGATACTTACTAGTCAGGTACATTCTTAGGCGTTTAATATGCGGTGTTGAGTCCATTTCGTTGAGCAAGGAGTAGCTCTTGTCTATTCCATATTTGACTTAAGGAACTTTATCTGTGCTCATTTCAATCTCTGGTTTTATGCAGCACCCCAACTCACCTTTACCCTTAAGCAAGCATAAGTTGGTTTTCTAAATTTGAGACCCTGTTCTGTTCTGTAATTCAGTTCCTGTGTAGCCAAGTTTACATTCCGTGTATTACTGATATCTTATGATGTTTCTTTTTCTGTGTGACTTACTTCAGTTAGAATCATCATACCTGAATCCACTCATTGTGCTGCTAAGGGCCTGATGACACAGATTTCATTGCTGAGTGATATTGCTTTGTAAGTAAATACCACAACTTCTTTATCCATTTTTCACTTTCTGCGATGTTGAACTTGTACTGTAAACGAGGTTCTTGTAAACAGAGCCGTTCCAAACTTTGGGGTGACTGTGTCTTTTTGATTTTAATTTCCCTAAGCTATAGGACCATAAGTGGAAGTGCCCTAGGTTCTGTTGCTTTGTTTTTTAGATGTTTCAGGAAACACCATACACTTCTCCCGAGTGGTTGTTGGCAATTTACATCCCGCCCATCAGCATAACAAGGCTCCCAGTTCTCCATGGCCTGTCCTGCCTTTCTGGATTTTACACTTTTTTCAGATGGCCCTTTTGACCGGGGGGAAGTGAGACTTCATTGTAGTGCAGATTTCCTTTGCAAGAATGCTTGGTTGGCCAAAAAGGGTGTATGCGTTTTCTCCTGAATATATTCAGGAAAAAACGCATACGCCCTTTTTGGCCAAGTGCATTATTGTGGACGTTCTGCCTCTTTTCCTATGCTTTCAATGCAATTCCAGTCTACCTACTGAAATCGGTTTCCTGCAATTCTGCCCCGCTTTCAAGTCCTCTTGGCAGCCTTACTTCAGTCTATTTTTGGACGATAGCTGTCATTTATAACTCTGCAGGTTTGTGAATTACAGTGCCCCTGAGCTCCTTTCTTCAACTCGCTTTCTTGTGACCTGGCCGCAACACCGCAGGATGGCTTCAGGCCCTAATCTGGTTCCGGCCCGGCATGCTGAGCCTTTCGTTAATTCCTCTTCCTGGTGGGAAATGAGAGTTAAATTTGCCCGTCCAGACACCTCCAGCTAGCCTCTCATTGGTTCTCGCTATTCCTGTTCATCTTCCGCAGAAATTGCAAACTGGGCCAAACAGGAGGTTAAAGGCGCTGACTCTCCAAGTGGGGAGAGTGTTAGTAAAGCGTCTGGAATGTTGCACCCGAGTACCAGGGGAGGAAAACTGAGACATATTTGAACACGTCTCCCGTTCACATGGTTGATCATACTCTGGGTTCCACATGCATGTTTTAGCTGAAGGAAGAATACCTTAAACCTGGAGAGTTGAGACCCGTGTAATGGGTACCATGCAATATGACTTCAAAGGGTCTTCATTTGCTCACCGAACCTCTCCAATCCTATCACTGCTGCGTTTATACCCCTGTACACACGCTTGATTCTCTTTTGGAGACATAGCAATCCATAGGTTTTAAGATACTTACTAGTCAGGTACATTTTTAGGGGTTTAATATGGGGTTTTGAGTCCATTTCGTTGAGCAAGGAGTAGCTCTTGTCTATTCCATATTTGGCTTAAGGAACTTTATCTGTGCTCATTTCAATCTCTGGTTTTATGCAGCACCTCAACTCACCTTTCCCCTTAAGCAAGCATAAGTTGGTTTTCTAAATTTGAGACCCTGTTCTGTTTTGGAATGTAGTTCCTGTGTAGCCAAGTTTACATTCCGTGTATTAGTGATATCTTATGATGTTTCTTTTTCTGTGTGACTTATTTCAGTTAGAATCATCGTACCTGAATCCACTCATTATGCTGCTACGGGCCTGATGACATAGATTTCATTGCTGAGTGATACTGCATTGTACGTAAGTACCACAAGTTCTTTATCCATTTTTCACTTTCTGCGATGTTGAACTTGTACTGTAAACGAGGTTCTTGTAAACAGAGGCGTCCCAAACGTTGGGGTTGCTGTGTCTTTTTGATTTTAATTTCCCTAAGCTATAGGACCATAAGTGGCAGTGCCCTAGGCTCTGTTGCTTTGCTTTTTCGATGTTTCAGGAAACACCATACACTTCTCCCTAGTGTCTGTTGGCAATTTACATCCCGCCCATCAGCGTAACAAGGCTCCCAGTTCTCCACGGCCTGTCCTGCCTTTCTGGATTTTACACTTTTTTCAGATGCCCCTTTTGACCGGGGGGAAGTGAGACTTCATTGTAGTGCAGATTTCCTTTGCAAGCTTGCTTGGTTGGCCAAAAAGGGCGTATGCGTTTTTTCCTGAATATATTCAGGAAAAAACGCATACGCCCTTTTTGGCCAAGTGCATCATTGTGGACGTTCTGCCTCTTTTCCTATGCTTTCAATGCAATTCCAGTCTACCTCCTGAAATCGGTTTCCTGCAATTCTGCCCCGCTTTCAAGTCCTCTTGGCAGGCTTACTTCAGTCTATTTTTGGACGATAGCTGTCATTTATAACTCTGCAGGTTTGTGAATTACAGTGCCCCTGAGCTCCTTTCTTCAACTCGCTTTCTTTTGAGCTGGCCGCAACACCGCAGGATGGCTTCAGGCCCTAATCTGGTTCCGGTACGGCACGCTGAGCCTTTGGTTATTTCCTCTTCCTGGTGGGAAATGAGAGTTAAATTTGCACGTCCAGACACCTCCAGCTAGCCTCTCTTTGGTTCTCGCTATTCCTGTTCATCTTCCGCAGAAATTGCAAACTGGGCCAAACAGGAGGTTAAAGGCGCTGACTCTCCAAGTGGGGAGAGTGTTAGTAAAGCATCTGGAATGTTGCACCCGAGTACCAGGGGAGGAAAACTGAGACATATTTGAACACGTCTCCCGTTCACATGGTTGATCATACTTGGGTTCCACATGCATGTTTTAGCTGAAGGAAGAATACCTTAAACCTGGAGAGTTGAGACCCGTGTAATGGGTACCATGCAATATGACTTCAAAGGGTCTTCATTTGCTCACCAAACCTCTCCAATCCTATCACTGCTGCGTTTATGCCCCTGTACACATGCTTGATTCTCTTTCGGAGACATAGCAATCCATAGGTTTTACGATAATTACTAGTCAGGTACATTCTTAGGCGTTTAATATGCGGTGTTGAGTCCATTTCGTTGAGCAAGGAGTAGCTCTTGTCTATTCCATATTTGACTTAAGGAACTTTATCTGTGCTCATTTCAATCTCTGGTTTTATGCAGCACCCCAACTCACCTTTCCCCTTAAGCAAGCATAAGTTGGTTTTCTAAATTTGAGACCCTGTTCTGTTCTGTAATTCAGTTCCTGTGTAGCCAAGTTTACATTCCGTGTATTACTGATATCTTATGATGTTTCTTTTTCTGTGTGACTTATTTCAGTTAGAATCATCATACCTGAATCCACTCATTGTGCTGCTAAGGGCCTGATGACACAGATTTCATTGCTGAGTGATATTGCTTTGTAAGTAAATACCACAACTTCTTTATCCATTTTTCACTTTCTGCGATGTTGAACTTGTACTGTAAACGAGGTTCTTGTAAGCAGAGCTGTTCGAAACTTTGGGGTGTCTGTGTCTTTTTGATTATAAATTCCCTAAGCTATAGGACCATAAGTGGAAGTGCCCTAGGCTCTGTTGCTTTGTTTTTTAGATGTTTCAGGAAACACCATACACTTCTCCCGAGTGGTTGTTGGCAATTTACATCCCACCCTTCAGCATAACAAGGCTCCCAGTTCTCCATGGCCTGTCCTGCCTTTCTGGATTTTACACTTCTTTCAGATGGCCCTTTTGACCGGGGGGAAGTGAGACTTCATTGTAGTGCAGATTTCCTTTGCAAGCTTGCTTGGTTGGCCAAAAAGGGCGTATGCGTTTTTTCCTGAATATATTCAGGAAAAAACGCATACGCCCTTTTTGGCCAAGTGCATCATTGTGGACGTTCTGCCTCTTTTCCTATGCTTTCAATGCAATTCCAGTCTACCTCCTGAAATCGGTTTCCTGCAATTCTGCCCCGCTTTCAAGTCCTCTTGGCAGCCTTACTTCAGTCTATTTTTGGACGATAGCTGTCATTTATAACTCTGCAGGTTTGTGAATTACAGTGCCCCTGAGCTCCTTTCTTCAACTCGCTTTCTTTTGAGCTGGCCGCAACACCGCAGGATGGCTTCAGGCCCTAATCTGGTTCCGGTACGGCACGCTGAGCCTTTGGTTATTTCCTCTTCCTGGTGGGAAATGAGAGTTAAATTTGCCCGTCCAGACACCTCCAGCTAGCCTCTCATTGGTTCTCGCTATTCCTGTTCATCTTCCGCAGAAATTGCAAACTGGGCCAAACAGGAGGTTAAAGGCGCTGACTCTCCAAGTCCGGAGAGTGTTAGTAAAGCGTCTGGAATGTTGCACCCGAGTACCAGGGGAGGAAAACTGAGACATATTTGAACACGTCTCCCGTTCACATGGTTGATCATACTTGGGTTCCACATGCATGTTTTAGCTGAAGGAAGAATACCTTAAACCTGGAGAGTTGAGACCCGTGTAATGGGTACCATGCAATATGACTTCAAAGTGTCTTCATTTGCTCACCGAACCTCTCCAATCCTATCACTGCTGCGTTTATGCCCCTGTACACATGCTTGATTCTCTTTCGGAGACATAGCAATCCATAGGTTTTAAGATACTTACTAGTCAGGTACATTCTTAGGCGTTTAATATGCGGTGTTGAGTCCATTTCGTTGAGCAAGGAGTAGCTCTTGTCTATTCCATATTTGACTTAAGGAACTTTATCTGTGCTCATTTCAATCTCTGGTTTTATGCAGCACCCCAACTCACCTTTACCCTTAAGCAAGCATAAGTTGGTTTTCTAAATTTGAGACCCTGTTCTGTTCTGTAATTCAGTTCCTGTGTAGCCAAGTTTACATTCCGTGTATTACTGATATCTTATGATGTTTCTTTTTCTGTGTGACTTACTTCAGTTAGAATCATCATACCTGAATCCACTCATTGTGCTGCTAAGGGCCTGATGACACAGATTTCATTGCTGAGTGATATTGCTTTGTAAGTAAATACCACAACTTCTTTATCCATTTTTCACTTTCTGCGATGTTGAACTTGTACTGTAAACGAGGTTCTTGTAAACAGAGCCGTTCCAAACTTTGGGGTGACTGTGTCTTTTTGATTTTAATTTCCCTAAGCTATAGGACCATAAGTGGAAGTGCCCTAGGTTCTGTTGCTTTGTTTTTTAGATGTTTCAGGAAACACCATACACTTCTCCCGAGTGGTTGTTGGCAATTTACATCCCGCCCATCAGCATAACAAGGCTCCCAGTTCTCCATGGCCTGTCCTGCCTTTCTGGATTTTACACTTTTTTCAGATGGCCCTTTTGACCGGGGGGAAGTGAGACTTCATTGTAGTGCAGATTTCCTTTGCAAGCTTGCTTGGTTGGCCAAAAAGGGTGTATGCGTTTTCTCCTGAATATATTCAGGAAAAAACGCATACGCCCTTTTTGGCCAAGTGCATTATTGTGGACGTTCTGCCACTTTTCCTATGCTTTCAATGCAATTCCAGTCTACCTACTGAAATCGGTTTCCTGCAATTCTGCCCCGCTTTCAAGTCCTCTTGGCAGCCTTACTTCAGTCTATTTTTGGACGATAGCTGTCATTTATAACTCTGCAGGTTTGTGAATTACAGTGCCCCTGAGCTCCTTTCTTCAACTCGCTTTCTTGTGACCTGGCCGCAACACCGCAGGATGGCTTCAGGCCCTAATCTGGTTCCGGCCCGGCATGCTGAGCCTTTCGTTAATTCCTCTTCCTGGTGGGAAATGAGAGTTAAATTTGCCCGTCCAGACACCTCCAGCTAGCCTCTCATTGGTTCTCGCTATTCCTGTTCATCTTCCGCAGAAATTGCAAACTGGGCCAAACAGGAGGTTAAAGGCGCTGACTCTCCAAGTGGGGAGAGTGTTAGTAAAGCGTCTGGAATGTTGCACCCGAGTACCAGGGGAGGAAAACTGAGACATATTTGAACACGTCTCCCGTTCACATGGTTGATCATACTCTGGGTTCCACATGCATGTTTTAGCTGAAGGAAGAATACCTTAAACCTGGAGAGTTGAGACCCGTGTAATGGGTACCATGCAATATGACTTCAAAGGGTCTTCATTTGCTCACCGAACCTCTCCAATCCTATCACTGCTGCGTTTATACCCCTGTACACATGCTTGATTCTCTTTTGGAGACATAGCAATCCATAGGTTTTAAGATACTTACTAGTCAGGTACATTTTTAGGGGTTTAATATGGGGTTTTGAGTCCATTTTGTTGAGCAAGGAGTAGCTCTTGTCTATTCCATATTTGGCTTAAGGAACTTTATCTGTGCTCATTTCAATCTCTGGTTTTATGCAGCACCTCAACTCACCTTTCCCCTTAAGCAAGCATAAGTTGGTTTTCTAAATTTGAGACCCTGTTCTGTTTTGGAATGCAGTTCCTGTGTAGCCAAGTTTACATTCCGTGTATTAGTGATATCTTATGATGTTTCTTTTTCTGTGTGACTTATTTCAGTTAGAATCATCGTACCTGAATCCACTCATTATGCTGCTACGGGCCTGATGACATAGATTTCATTGCTGAGTGATACTGCATTGTACGTAAGTACCACAAGTTCTTTATCCATTTTTCACTTTCTGCGATGTTGAACTTGTACTGTAAACGAGGTTCTTGTAAACAGAGGCGTCCCAAACGTTGGGGTTGCTGTGTCTTTTTGATTTTAAATTCCCTAAGCTATAGGACCATAAGTGGCAGTGCCCTAGGCTCTGTTGCTTTGCTTTTTCGATGTTTCAGGAAACACCATACACTTCTCCCTAGTGTCTGTTGGCAATTTACATCCCGCCCATCAGCGTAACAAGGCTCCCAGTTCTCCACGGCCTGTCCTGCCTTTCTGGATTTTACACTTTTTTCAGATGCCCCTTTTGACCGGGGGGAAGTGAGACTTCATTGTAGTGCAGATTTCCTTTGCAAGCTTGCTTGGTTGGCCAAAAAGGGCGTATGCGTTTTTTCCTGAATATATTCAGGAAAAAACGCATACGCCCTTTTTGGCCAAGTGCATCATTGTGGACGTTCTGCCTCTTTTCCTATGCTTTCAATGCAATTCCAGTCTACCTCCTGAAATCGGTTTCCTGCAATTCTGCCCCGCTTTCAAGTCCTCTTGGCAGGCTTACTTCAGTCTATTTTTGGACGATAGCTGTCATTTATAACTCTGCAGGTTTGTGAATTACAGTGCCCCTGAGCTCCTTTCTTCAACTCGCTTTCTTTTGAGCTGGCCGCAACACCGCAGGATGGCTTCAGGCCCTAATCTGGTTCCGGTACGGCACGCTGAGCCTTTGGTTATTTCCTCTTCCTGGTGGGAAATGAGAGTTAAATTTGCACGTCCAGACACCTCCAGCTAGCCTCTCTTTGGTTCTCGCTATTCCTGTTCATCTTCCGCAGAAATTGCAAACTGGGCCAAACAGGAGGTTAAAGGCGCTGACTCTCCAAGTGGGGAGAGTGTTAGTAAAGCATCTGGAATGTTGCACCCGAGTACCAGGGGAGGAAAACTGAGACATATTTGAACACGTCTCCCGTTCACATGGTTGATCATACTTGGGTTCCACATGCATGTTTTAGCTGAAGGAAGAATACCTTAAACCTGGAGAGTTGAGACCCGTGTAATGGGTACCATGCAATATGACTTCAAAGGGTCTTCATTTGCTCACCAAACCTCTCCAATCCTATCACTGCTGCGTTTATGCCCCTGTACACATGCTTGATTCTCTTTCGGAGACATATCAATCCATAGGTTTTAAGATACTTACTAGTCAGGTACATTCTTAGGCGTTTAATATGCGGTGTTGAGTCCATTTCGTTGAGCAAGGAGTAGCTCTTGTCTATTCCATATTTGACTTAAGGAACTTTATCTGTGCTCATTTCAATCTCTGGTTTTATGCAGCACCCCAACTCACCTTTCCCCTTAAGCAAGCATAAGTTGGTTTTCTAAATTTGAGACCCTGTTCTGTTCTGTAATTCAGTTCCTGTGTAGGCAAGTTTACATTCCGTGTATTACTGATATCTTATGATATTTCTTTTTCTGTGTGACTTATTTCAGTTAGAATCATCATACCTGAATCCACTCATTGTGCTGCTAAGGGCCTGATGACACAGATTTCATTGCTGAGTGATATTGCTTTGTAAGTAAATACCACAACTTCTTTATCCATTTTTCACTTTCTGCGATGTTGAACTTGTACTGTAAACGAGGTTCTTGTAAGCAGAGCTGTTCGAAACTTTGGGGTGTCTGTGTCTTTTTGATTTTAAATTCCCTAAGCTATAGGACCATAAGTGGAAGTGCCCTAGGCTCTGTTGCTTTGTTTTTTAGATGTTTCAGGAAACACCATACACTTCTCCCGAGTGGTTGTTTGCAATTTACATCCCACCCTTCAGCATAACAAGGCTCCCAGTTCTCCATGGCCTGTCCTGCCTTTCTGGATTTTACACTTTTTTCAGATGCCCCTTTTGACTGGGGGGTAGTGAGACTTCATTGTAGTGCAGATTTCCTTTGCAAGCTTGCTTGGTTGGCCAAAAAGTGCATATGCGTGTTTTCCTGAATATATTCAGGAAAAGACGCATACGCCCTTTTTGGCCAAGTGCATCATTGTGGACGTTCTGCCTCTTTTCCTATGCTTGAAATGCAATTCCTGTCTACCTCCTGAAATCGGTTTCCTGCAATTCTGCCCCGCTTTCAAGTCCTCTTGGCAGGCTTACTTCAGTATATTTTTGGACGATAGCTGTCATTTATAACTCTGCGGGTTTGTGAATTACAGTGCCCCTGAGCTCCTTTCTTCAACTCCCTTTCTTGTGAGCTGGCCGCAACACCGCAGGATGTCTTCAGGCCCTAATGTGGTTCCGGCATGGCACGCTGAGCCTTTGGTTAATTCCTCTTCCTGGTGGGAAATGAGAGTTAAATTTGCCCGTTCAGACACCTCCAGGTAGTCTCTCATTGGTTCTCGCTATTCCTGTTCATCTTCCGCAGAAATTGCAAACTGGGGCAAACAGGAGGTTAAAGGCACTGACTCTCCAAGTAGGGAGAGTGTTAGTAAAGCATCTGGAATGTTGCACCCGAGTACCAGGGGAGGAAAACTGAGACATATTTGAACACGTCTCCCTTTCGCATCGTTGATCATACTCTGGGTTCCACATGCATGTTTTAGCTGAAGAAAGAATACCTTAAACCTGGAGAGTTGAGACCTGTGTAATGGGTACCATGCAATATGACTTCAAAGGGTCTTCATTTGCTCACCGAACCTCTCCAATCCTATCACTGCTGCGTTTATGCCCCTGTACACATGCTTGATTCTCTTTCGGAGACATAGCAATCCATAGGTTTTAAGATACTTACTAGTCAGGTACATTCTTAGGCGTTTTATATGGGGTGTTGAGTCCATTTCGTTGAGCAAGGAGTAGCTCTTGTCTATTCCATATTTGGCTTAAGGAACTTTATCTGTGCTCATTTCAATCTCTGGTTTTATGCAGCACCCCAACTCACGTTCCCCGTTAAGCAAGCGTAAGTTGGTTTTCTAAACTTGAGACACTGTTCTGTTTTGGAATGCAGTTCCAGTGTAGCCAAGTTCACATTCTGTGTATTAGTGATACCTTATGATGTTTCTTTTCTGTGTGACTTATTTCAGTTCGAATCATCATACCTGAATCCACTCATTATGCTGCTACGGGCCTGATGACATAGATTTCATTGCTGAGTGATATTGCATTGTACGTAAGTACCACAAGTTCTTTATCCATTTTTCACTTTCTGCAATATTGAACTTGTACCGTAAACGAGGTTCTTGTAAACAGAGCCGTCCCAAACTTTGGGGTGGCTGTGTCTTTTTGATTTTAATTTCCCTAAGCTATAGGAGCATAAGTGGAAGTGCCCTAGGCTCTGTTGCTTTGTTTTTTAGATGTTTCAGGAAACACCATACTCTTCTCCAGAGTGGCTGTTGGCAATTTACATCCCGCCCATCAGCATAAGAAGGCTCCTAGTTCTCCATGGCCTGTCATGCCTTTATGGATTTTACACTTTTTTCAGATGGCCGTTTTGACCAGGTGGAAGTGAGACTTCATTGTAGTGCAAATTTCCTTTGCAAGCTTGCTTCGTTGGCCAAAAAGTGCGTATGCGTTTTTTCCTGAATATATTCAGGAAAAAACACATACGCCCTTTTTGGGCAAGTGCATCATTGTTGAGTTTCTGACTCTCTTCATATGTTTTCAGTGCAATTCCAGTCTACCTCCTGAAATCGGTTTCCTGCAATTCTGCCTTGCTTTCAATGCCTCTTCATAGCCTTACCTCAATATATTTTTAAAAAATAGTTGGCCTTTATAACTCTGCAGGTTTTTGAATTGCAGTGGCCCTTAGCTCCATTTTTTAGCTCTTATTTTTGTGGTCTTGCCCCGTAACCACAGGATTCCTTGAAGCCCTATTTTTCTTCTGGGGCACCTTGCTGTCCCTTTGGTTAATTCTTCTTACTGATGTGATATTAGAGTGACATGTGCCCATTGAAACCGCTACAGCTAGTTTCTCACTGGTTCCCCCTATTCCCATTCATCCTCTGCACTAACTGCAGACTGTGCGATACCAGAACTTAAAGGCATTGACTCCATGTGGGGATGTTGTTAGTAAAGCGGCTGGAATGTCGATCCGGAGCCCCAGGAGAGGAAAAATGAGGTGCGTTTTAGAAACCTTTCCCGATCATATGGTATACCAGTCGCTGGGTTTCCCAAGCATGGTTTAGCTGTAGGAAGATTCCCTTCAACCTGGAGTGTTGGGACCCTTGGACTGAGTAGCATGAAGTATTGCATTAAACTTTCGGCAGTTGCTCACCAAAGCTCACCAATCCTGTCAGCCCCAAGTGTCCAGCCTTATGTCTTATCCAGCTGTGGGTTTATATGTGGTCAATCCAGGTTGCATCACAGCCCCTGAGCGAATTTTGTAAGAATTTTTCTCTCTTTCATTGTTTCAGCGTTTTGTTTTTAAAATTTATTTCTATAATGGGGTTTAGCTCATTTTCACTGCTGTGTTTGTGCCGCTCTGCACACACTTGATTCCCTTATGGAGATATATCAATACATGGGTTTTAAGATTCTTATTACTCAGATATATTTCTCTGCGGTGTATAGGGTGTGTTGAGGCCAGTTCATTGAGCAAGGTGTAGATCTTGTCTAATACCTATTTGGTTTATTGAACGGTATCTGTGCTAATTTCAAACTCTGGTTTTATGCATCACCCCACCTCTCCTTTCCCCTTAAGCTGACATAAGTGTGTTTTCTAAATGTGAGACACTGTTCTGTTCTGTAATTCATTTCTTGTGCAGCCATATTTACCCTCCCTCTATAAGTGATATCTTATGATATGTTTCTTTTTCTGTTTGACTTATTTCAAGTAGTATTATCGGACCTAAATCCACTCTTTATCCTTCTACTAGCCTTATTACATTGATTTCATGGTGAAGAGATATTCCATTGTACATAAGTACCACATCTTCTTTATCCATTGTTCTCTTTCCTGGGGTATTTAAGGTGTACTGAAGTTGAGGTTCTTGTAAACAGAGTAGCCCTAAACTGTGGTGTGCTTGTGTCTTGTTGATTTTTAGACTTCCCTAGATATACTCCCATGATTGGAAGTGTCCTATGCTCTGTAGCTCTGTTTTTTAGATGATTTAGGAACCACCATACACTTCTCCAGAGTGGCTCTCGGCAGTTCACACACTGCCCATCAGTGTATAAAGGCTCCCTGTTCTCCATGGCCTGTCCTGCATTTCTGGTTTTTACAATTTTTTAGGATGGCCTTTTTGACCGGGGGGAAGTGAGACTTCTTTGTTGTGCACATTTGCATTGCTTGCTTGCTTCGTTGCCCATAAAGTGCGTATGCGTTTTTTCCTGGATATAATCAGGAAAAAACGCATACGCCCTTTTGGGCCAACTGCATCATTGTCGAAATTCTGCCGCTTTTCATGTGCGTTAAAGACGAGTCCAATCTATCTCTTGAAATCTGTTTCTTGCAATTCTGTCTTGCATTCAGATCCTCTTCTTTGCCTTACCTCAACATATTTTTGGACGTTAGTTTTCATTTATAACTCTGCAGGTTTGTGAATTGCAGTGACCCTGAGCTCCATTTTTTAAGTTGTTCTTTTGTGAGCTGGCCTCAAACCCGCAGGATTGCTTCAGGCCCTATTTTGGCTCCGGCGAGGCAGGCTGAGCCTTTCTTTAATTCTTATTCTTAATGGGAAATTAGAGTGATATGTGCCCGTCCAAACCCCTACAACTCTTCTCTCATTGGTTCCCCCTCTTCCCGTTCATCCTCCTCACAATTTGCAAAATGTGTGAAACAGAAGTTTAAATGTGCTGATTCTCCAAGTGGGGAGATTCTAAGTAGCGTGGCTGGAATGGTGAACAGGAGCACCAGGAGAGGATAAATGAGGTGCATTTTAGACACATCTCCCGATCACATGGTGTACAGTCCTCTGGGTTTTCCATGCATGTTTTAGCTGTAGGAAGATCCCTTGAACCTGCAGATTTGGGACCCATTGAATGGGTACCAGGTAGTATTACTTTAAAGGGTGTGCATTTCCTCACCCAACCTCACATTTCTCTTAGCGCAAACAGTTTCCAGCCTTATGTCTCATCCTGCTGTGGGTCTAGATGTGTTCAATCCATGTTGCATCACCGTCCCTGAGGAAAAGTTGTAAGAGGTTTTCTCTGTCTCTCTGTCGTTTATTTTTTTCAATTTATTACTATATTGGTTACAGCTGATTTTCAAAGCTCTGTTTCTTGCTGCTGTACATCCACTTGATTCACGTACAGAGAGACATCAATAAATTCTTTTTCAGATTCTTACCAGTCGTATATATTCTTTTCCGGTGACTTGAGTGTGCTGAGTGCAGTTCTTTTAGCTACCGTGTAGGCCTTGTTGATTATCAGTTTGGTATTTGGAATGGTATCTTTGCTAATTTCAACCTCCTGGATGATGCCTCACCCCTCCCCACCTTTCCCGTTTAGCAGCCTTATGCGTGTTTTCTACATATTTGACTATGTTTTTGTTTTGTAATTTATTTCATGTGTAGCCATTTTGGATTCCACCTTTAAGTGATATCTTATGATATGTGTCTTTTTCTTTTTGAATTCTGTCACTTAGAATGATCATACGTAACTCCTCCGGAGTTGTTACAACTGGCCATATTTCATTGATTTCCAGGCTGAATAATATTCCACTCTACCTAAGTACCACATCTCTATCCATTTTTTCCCTCCAGAGACATTTAAGTTATATCCTAGTCGAGGATCTTTTAAACAGAGAGGGGGTAAACATTGGGGTGCCTGTGTCCTCTCGATTTTTGTTTTTCCCAAGATATACGCCCATGAGTGCAAGTGCCCTATGCTCTGTAGCTCATTTTTTAGATGCTTTAGTAAACACAATACACTTCTCCAGAATGGCCGTTGGCAATATACATTTCCACTATAAGTCTCACAGGGCTCCCTCTTCTCGTTGCCCTGTCCTGCATTTCTGTTGTTTACGCTTTATGAGGATGGCTCTTCTGACTGATGCAAAGTGATATCTTTTGTAGTATTGACTTCCAGTGCCCACCTGTTTGGTTGGCTAAAAAAGTGTATGCCCTTTTCTTGAATATATACAGAAAAGAACGCATACACCCTTTTTGGCCAACTGCAATGTTGGCAATGTTCAGCTCCTTTTCTTGTGCTTAATGGCGAGTCCTTTCTACCTCCTCAAATCCCTTTCCTGCCATTCTCCCTTGCTTACAAGTCCTTTTCTCTGACTTTCCTCAAGACATTTTTCAGTGATGGATATTTTCAACTCTGCAGTTTTGTGAATTTTACTGCCCCTGAGTTCCATTGTTCAACTCGTGTTTATGGGAACTGGCCACAAAGCAGCGGGATTTCCTCAAGCCCTATACTGTTTCCATGGGCAACCCTAGCTTTTGGTCAATTCGTCTTCCTGATTGGAAATTAGAGTGACATGTGCCTGTCTGAACACCTAGGACTTGTCTCTCATTGTTCCTCATCCTTCCGCTTCATCCTCTGGACAAATTCCAAACTGTACGCAACAGGATGTTGACAGTGCTGACATCTCCAAGTGGGGAGACTGTTAGTAAAGACGCTGGAGGGGTGAACCCGAGCACCAGGAGATGAGGAGATGAGATGCCTTTTCCAAACTCTTCCCGATCAGACGGTATACCATCCTCTGGGTGTGACAGACATGTTTTAGCAGTAGGAAGAGTCCCATTCATGTAAGGAGAACACCAGGGCTTTTTCAAAATCAGTGTCTCCCCGAAACCCAAACTGGGGAAGTTTTTAAGCTACGGCTACACATATGTTCATTAAGGGCCTTGGGAAGTAGGCAGAGTCCAAACTTTAGATGATTGAAGTCTTCAGGGTCAGAAGCACTCACCACCAGCTTCCCTTAGGCTACACTTTAACTGTCATTGATAGATGATGTCAATAAAAATATCTATTCTTTTTCAGATTATTTCCCCTTATAGGTTATTGCAAAATGTTGAGTGTAGTTCCCTGTGCTATACAGTAGTTCCTTGTTGATGATCTATTTTATACATAGCAGTGTGTATGTGTTCATTCCAAACTGTTAATTTATCCCTCCTCCCACCTTTCCCCTTTGGTAATAATAAATTATAAGATTTTATACTTCTCAGAAATGGGGGAGCTGAAAGAGAGGTATCATTTTCAAT
Organism: Stenella coeruleoalba; assembly: GCF_951394435.1. Lineage (NCBI taxonomy): Eukaryota > Metazoa > Chordata > Mammalia > Artiodactyla > Delphinidae > Stenella > Stenella coeruleoalba. The sequence continues at coordinate 89,506 of NW_027646115.1, read as the reverse complement.
GGAAAAGCATTTAAAACAAGATTGAAGGTTTAACCAAGATTATTAGCTGTACATCCTTGGAAAGAAATCACTTCGTTTCTCTAATATTGACCTGACAAATAAGACAAACCTTTTCACTGAACTTGCTTATAAAAAGTGATGGAAATATCAAATGGAAGTGTTAAAAACATCTTATTTTACCCGAGCCTTATACACTGTTCTATGTTAACTACAGTTTGGCTCACACATCTGTTCATTGAGGTTACAATAGTCTCAATTTCTGTTACTGATCCTCCAGAGTGGACCCCAACAAGTGTCCCCCTGCCCAGTGTCATTGGGGCCAACAGATCGAGACTGAGTTTGGTTCACAAGCAAAGGAAACTTTATATTTTGATCAGAGAATGGAGAGGTGAGAGCATGCACTACCCCGTGGGCTGTGGGCTGGGCTGCTGTGTAGAGATCCTGTCAGAGTCAGTGGGAGGGAGGGAGGCGGCGGAGCTCTCGAGGGCCGGGTTGGCTGTAGCTCAGGCTCTATATCGTGGAGTCTGCACTGGGCCCCAGGAGCTGAGGTGTCGACCCAGCCATTCTGCACTAGGAAATCTGGTCTGAAGTGCCGGGTGTGGAACCTCTGCATGCGGGACCCTAGGAGCACGTGAAATTAGACAAAGCACAAAGGATAAAAAAGGTTAGACTTGACTTTATTGCCCAGATTCTATTTTTATCTCCCAGGGATTTTTAATGGGCTTTGCTGGGGACAAACCCCTCCTCTGCCTTTTGTCCCGTTCCTCATTCTTGGAGTGCTGAGGGTGCAGACCCTTCTTCTGTAACTGCTGAGTGCTGAGTTGGGAGCCCTCATACCCTGGGGCGAGGGTCAGAGCTTCTCCCCAGCAGCCTCCCGGTGACATTGATTGTCCCCAGGACCCCTGCCTCCCTGCTCGTCCACCTGAGCACCAGCATTGGAAGTGTTATAGATTCTAATGACCTTTAAGGGTCCAGGAAAGAGATGTGCAGAGACGCTGTGGGGGCCGGTTTCACCCCGCCCCACATTTGTTCGGCCACCTTAGGCTGACCGTCTCTGCCAGCCTAGATGCTCTGACCAGTAGTCTGCGCTTTCTTCAGTTAGGCCCCTGAATTAACGTACAAACAGCACCAGGTGTCAGAGCCCTGCCCGCTCAACTCCCAGACAGTCCAGGGTCAGTGGTGATCAAGGACCATGATGGCTACTGAGTCAACAGCCTTTTGAAGTAAACAGGAGTCCAGCCGGTCTTATTGGCCACCATCATCACGGTGTCTGTAGGCTTTTCTATGGTGACAGTGTGGTATACTGTTCCCCCACCAAGATTATTAGCTCCCCTCTGGGTGCAGTAAGTCCTGCAAGCAGTAGTCTACTCTTTTGGGACACACTCTTGTTGTTTTATGAGAGAAACTCCAGGTCAAGTGATGTTCACACGAGTCGTCATGGTGCCCTGTTGCCCCCGGTTATCTCTCTGGATGTTGGAGTTGGAGGGCCTCCTCACTCGAGGTCAGTGTGCCCACGGAGCGAACCCTGCAACTTCAGGGCATGGTTGGTGGTTAGGATCACCACGTGGGGTCCTTTTCCCTTAGGAGGGAGGTGGCCTTTTGGGCTGCTGATTTCCAGGTTTTTAGATACCGCCAGTATCTTGGCCAGATGTGGCAGTGGGCCAAGCCCCTTAGTGACCGTAGTTTATCCTACCTGGATGGCATTCTTGCATTGTTCCATTTCAAGTGGTCCCAGTTTTTGCACTAATTCTCCAATGGCGATTCACCTTTCACCGGGAATGTAAAGGTCAAAGGGTTTAGCTAAATTAGGGAGTTCCAGGGCAAGGGTCTGAATTGACTGCTCTTTCCATTCTTGAAAGGCCACTTCTGGATTCTATTCAAAAGGATCATCATCTTTTCCTTTCAGTGTTTCATATAGAGGCCCAGCTAGTAGACTGTAGTTAGGGATCCAGAAGCAGCAAACCCTGGCCTCCCCAGGAACCCCTAAGCTGTCTTCTAGTTTTAGAAAGGGGTAAGGCTGAAAATGGTTTCTTCCCTTTCCTGGGATGGGCTTCTCTGACCTTCTGTGAGAATGAAGCCCAGGCAGGTCACCGCAGTCTGTGATATTTGAGCTTTTTCTTGGACAACTTCTATCCTTTATTGGCTTGGTAGTTCAGAGGCCTCCTTAGTAGGGCTGGTGATCAGAATGTCGTCTGCATATTGAAGGAGGGTTTCCTTTTCCAGAGGTAGAACTTTTAGGTCTTTAGCTAAGCTTTCCCCAAAGATGGTGTGGGAATTTTTGCACCCTTGGGGCCAGACGGCCCGGAAGTATTGTTTTAGTTGTATGTTGAGTCCTGCCACTCACAAGCCAAAATTTCTTGTGACTCTGGGACTAATGGAATACAAAAGAAGGCATCATTGAAGACTAATACAGAATACCATGTCCTGGTGGTTGGTAGAATGACCAGCAGGGTGTAGGAATTAGGAGCAACTGGAGGTATATCCTCGGTGGCTTCACTGACTGTCCTGACATCCTTTACCAGGTCCCCAGCAGCCCATGGGGTTCTCGTGGTCAGACCAATCCCAGAATATGGAGCTCACCTGGGCAGGTACCCCACCCCCACCCCAGCCCACGGGGCTCTCGTGGTCAGGCCCCTCCCAGGATACAGAGCTACCCTTGCAGGTACCGTGGCAGGGCTGGGCACACAGGAACCGTGCACATAGCCCTCATTGCAGAGCACCCCCAGCTCACCTGTCGCTCAGAGCTGACACAGAGCACCTCAGAGCAGGACTTGAACTAACAAACAGCAGCTGCGACAGGTCTGTGACCCTGGGCATCACTCCGTGAGGCCTCCCTCCACCTGGTCTTCCAGAGACTTCCACTGCACCCGGGGCACCAGGCCTCTGTCTCCAACCACCACCCACCCCTCCTCTCCCTGACTCCTGGGTTCCTCTCATTAGGAGAGGGTTTTCTTGAAGTTGTCTCCCACTCATGGGCCAGATAAAATGATTAGAAAACAAGCCAAAGCTGCAGCCCCTTGTCTATCCTGACTCTCAGGAGCCCACACCTGTTCCTTGGACCTGGCCGGTTCAGCAAGTTCCATTTTCTGCAACTGTGAGCCCCTGAGGGGTGATGATTGGCTGACCTGGGCAGCCTTACCGTGCTGGCCAGCCCTCCCCAGGTGTGCCTGGGTTGAGATCAATATAAATACCACTCCAGGCAGCAAGAGCCCCTGCAGCCGTGCCTGACGCCATTTTCTCTGCCCTGTCAGCAGTCTCGGGGCTGGGCTGGTGGGAGGGAGTGAGAGGCCACGGCTTTGTGGGTGGCCCAGTGTGAGTGGGGCTCTGCTGGACTTTCTGCAGCAGTTGCCAGGCTGCCACCTGCTAAAGAAGAGGATGTGTCACCCATACCTGCTGCTGGAATTTCTCCCTGGGCAGAGGTGAGGAAGGAAAAAAGCAGTGGGGGCAGGGACAGGACGGGTATCTCAGGCAGGGAAATGGAAATCTTCCAGAAGAGCACCCAGGGCCAGGACCATCCTGGCTGGCCTGCAGGCACCAAGTCGGCCGGCATGCTGTCACTCGTGTGGCTCTATGGCCCTTCCTCTAGGCTTTCAAGTCCTTGTATATATTCAGGTGTTTTACCTGGGACGGGTGGGAATAGTTCAGCAGCAACTGGCCTGGGGCTCAGCTCACGTTTACTCACAGATGCCTCGGCACGGTGCCCCAGCTTTGCAATGAGGACGCTTGTTGCGTGGGGGCTGCTGGCTGAATGGGAGACGATTCCCCACCACTGACCAACTTCAGAATTGTTTACAACTGGAGCAAGTGCCCTGATACGGTTTTCCTCTGTGTAACTGGTGGGTTCTGTGTTTTTTTTCTCTTTTTCGTTTTTGGTTCAAGGTAGATTTTATTCCTCTTTTTTGTATTTACAGATATAAGCATGGAAATAATTTATTCATATAAATACATGTATGTGCAGGGAATAATTGTTTTTTCTGTTTTATTTTTTAAATTTTATTTCTTTTTAATTTTGAATTTTATTTTATATTTTTATACAGCAGGTTCTTATTGGTTATCTATTTTATACATATAAATGTATACATGCCAATCCCAGTCTCTCAACTCCTCCCACCACCACCCCCCAACAGCTTTCCCCCCTTGTTGTCCATACGTTTGTTGTCTACATCTGTTGCTCTATTTATGCCTTGCAAAATGGTTAATCTGTACAGTTTTTCTAGGTTCCACATATATGCATGAATATACAAGACTTGTTTTTCTCTTTCTGACTTACTTCACTCTGTATGACAGTCTCTAGATCCATCGACGTCTCTACAAATGACCCAATTTCATTCCTTTTCATGGCTTAGTAATATTCCATTTTATATATGTACCACAGCTTTATGCATTCGTCTGTCTGTGGGCATTTAGGTTGCTTCCATTACCTCGATATTGTAAATAGTGATGCAATGAACATTGCGGTGAATGACTCTTTTTGATTTATGGTTTTGTCTGGGTATATGTCCAGTACTGGGATTGCTGTATCATATGGTAATTCTATTGTTAGTTTCTTAAGAAATTCCATATTGTTCTCCATAATGACTGTATCAATTTATATTCCCAACAATAGTGGAAGAGGGTTCCTTTTCTCCACACCCTTTCCAGCATTTTTTGTTTGTAGATTTTCAATGATGCCTATTCTACCAGGTGTGAGGTGATACCTCATTGTTGAATCCATTTCGTTGAGCAAGGGGTAGCTCTTGTCTATTACATATTTGGCTTATGGAACGGTATCTGTGCTCATTTCAATCTCTGGTTTTATGCAGCACCCCAACTCACCTTCCCCCTTAAGCAGGCATAACTTGGTTTTCTATACTTGAGACCCTGTTCTGTTCTGTAATTCAGTTCCTGTGTAGCCAAGTTTACATTCCGTGTATTACTGATATCTTATGATGTTTCTTTTTCTGTGTGACTTATTTCAGTTAGAATCATCATACCTGAATCCACTCATTGTGCTGCTAAGGGCCTGATGACACAGATTTCATTGCTGAGTGATATTGCTTTGTAAGTAAATACCACAACTTCTTTATCCATTTTTCACTTTCTGCGATGTTGAACTTGTACTGTAAACGAGGTTCTTGTAAACAGAGCCGTTCCAAACTTTGGGGTGGCTGTGTCTTTTTGATTTTAATTTCCCTAAGCTATAGGACCATAAGTGGAAGTGCCCTAGGCTCTGTTGCTTTGTTTTTTAGATGTTTCAGGAAACACCATACACTTCTCCCGAGTGTCTGTTGGCAATTTACATCCCGCCCATCAGCATAACAAGGCTCCCAGTTCTCCATGGCCTGTCCTGCCTTTCTGGATTTTACACTTTTTTCAGATGTCCCTTTTGACCGGGGGGAAGTGAGACTTCATTGTAGTGCAGATTTCCTTTGCAAGCTTGCTTGGTTGGCCAAAAAGGGCGTATGCGTTTTTTCCTGAATATATTCAGGAAAAAACGCATACGCCCTTTTTGGCCAAGTGCATCATTGTGGACGTTCTGCCTCTTTTCCTATGCTTTCAATGCAATTCCAGTCTACCTCCTGAAATCGGTATCCTGCAATTCTGCCCTATTTTCAAGTCCTCTTGGCAGCCTTACTTCAGTCTATTTTTGGACGATAGCTGTCATTTATAACTCTGCAGGTTCGTGAATTACAGTGCCCTTGAGCTCCTTTCTTCAACTCGCTTTATTTTGAGCTGGCCGCAACACCGCAGGATGGCTTCAGGCCCTAATCTGGTTCCGGTACTGCACGCTGAGCCTTTGGTTATTTCCTCTTCCTGGTGGGAAATGAGAGTTAAATTTGCCCGTCCAGACACCTCCAGCTAGCCTCTCATTGGTTCTCGCTATTCCTGTTCATCTTCCGCAGAAATTGCAAACTGTGCCAAACAGGAGGTTAAAGGGACTGACTCTCCAAGTCGGGAGAGTGTTAGTAAAGCGTCTGGAATGTTGCACCCGAGTACCAGGGGAGGAAAACTGAGACATATTTGAACACGTCTCCCGTTCACATGGTTGATCATACTTGGGTTCCACATGCATGTTTTAGCTGAAGGAAGAATACCTTAAACCTGGAGAGTTGAGACCCGTGTAATGGGTACCATGCAATATGACTTCAAAGGGTCTTCATTTGCTCACCGAACCTCTCCAATCCTATCACTGCTGCGTTTATGCCCCTGTACACATGCTTGATTCTCTTTCGGAGACATAGCAATCCATAGGTTTTAAGATACTTACTAGTCAGGTACATTTTTAGGCGTTTAATATGGGGTTTTGAGTCCATTTCGTTGAGCAAGGAGTAGCTCTTGTCTAGTCCATATTTGGCTTAAGGAACTTTATCTGTGCTCATTTCAATCTCTGGTTTTATACAGCACCCCAACTCACCTTTCCACTTAAGCAAGCATAAGTTGGTTTTCTAAATTTGAGACCCTGTTCTGTTTTGGAATGCAGTTCCTGTGTAGCCAAGTTTACATTCCGTGTATTAGTGATATCTTATGATGTTTCTTTTTCTGTGTGACTTATTTCAGTTAGAGTCATCGTACCTGGATCCACTCATTATGCTGCTACGGGCCTGATGACATAGATTTAATTGCTGAGTGATACTGCATTGTACGTAAGTACCACAAATTCTTTATCCATTTTTCACTTTCTGTGATATTGAACTTGTACGGTAAACGAGGTTCTTGTAAACGGAGGCATCCCAAACTTTGGGGTGGCTGTGTCTTTTTTTTTTTTTTTTTTTTAACATCTTTATTGGGGTATAATTGCTTTACAATGGTGTGTTAGTTTCTGCTTTATAACAAAGTGAATCAGTCATACATAAACATATGTTCCCATATGTCTTCCCTGTTGCGTCTCCCTCCCTCCCACCCTCCCCATCCCACCCCTCCAGGCTGTCACAAAGCACCGAGCCAATATCCCTGTGCCATGCGGCTGCTTCCCACTAGCTATCTACCTTACTGCGTTTGTTACTATGTATATGCCCATGACTCTCTCTCGCCCTGTCACAGCTCACCCTTCCCCCTCCCCATAACCTCAAGTCCGTTCTCTAAGAGGTCTGCGTCTTTATTCCTGCTTTACCCCTAGGTTCTTCATGACATTTTTTTCTTAAATTCCATATATATGTGTTAGCATACGGTATTTGTCTTTTTCTTTCTGACTTACTTCACTCTGTATGACAGACTCTAGGTCTATCCACCTCATTACAAATAGCTCAATTTCGTTTCTTTTTATGGCTGAGTAATATTCCATTGTATATATGTGCCACATCCTCTTTATCCATTCATCCGATGACGGGCACTTAGGTTGTTTCCATCTCCGGGCTATTGTAAATAGAGCTGCAATGAACATTTTGGTACATGACTCTTTTTGAATTTTGGTTTTCTCAGGGTATATGCCCAGTAGTGGGATTGCTGGGTCATATGGTAGTTCTATTTGTAGTTTTTTAAGGAACCTCCATACTGTTCTCCATAGTGGCTGAACCAATTCACATTCCCACCAGCAGTGCAAGAGTGTTCCCTTTTCTCCACACCCTCTCCAGCATTTATTGTTTCTAGATTTTTTGATGATGGCCATTCTGACTGGTGTGAGATGATATCTCATTGTAGTTTTGATTTGCATTTCTCTAATGATTAATGATGTTGAGCATTCTTTCATGTGTTTGTTGGCAGTCTGTATATCTTCTTTGGAGAAATGTCTATTTAGGTCTTCTGCCCATTTTTGGATTGGGTTGTTTGTTTTCTTGTTATTGAGCTGCATGAGCTGCTTGTAAATTTTGGAGATTAATCCTTTGTCAGTTGCTTCATTTGCAAAAATTTTCTCCCATTCTGAGGGTTGTCTTTTGGTCTTGTTTATGGTTTCCTTTGCTGTGCAAAAGCTTTGAAGTTTCATTAGGTCCCATTTGTTTATTTTTGTTTTTATTTCCATTACTCTAGGAGGTGGGTCAGAAAGGATCTTGCTTTGATTTATGTCATAGAGTGTTCTGCCTATGTTTTCCTCTAAGAGTTTGATAGTTTCTGGCCTTACATTTAGGTCTTTAATCCATTTTGAGCTTATTTTTGTGTATGGTGTTAGGGAGTGATCTAATCTCATACTTTTACATGTACCTGTCCAGTTTTCCCAGCACCACTTATTGAAGAGGCTGTCCTTTCTCCATTGTACATTATTGCCACCTTTATCAAAGATAAGGTGTCCATATGTGCATAGGTTTATCTCTGGGCTTTCTATCCTGTTCCATTGATCTATCTTTCTGTTTTTGTGCCAGTACCATACCGTCTTGATGACTGTAGCTTTGTAGTATAGTCTGAAGTCAGGGAGCCTGATTCCTCCAGTTCCTTCTTTCGTTCTCAAGATTGCTTTGGCTATTCGGGGTCTTTTGTGTTTCCATACAAATTGTGAAATTTTTTGTTCTAGTTCTGTGAAAAATGCCAGTGGTAGTTTGATAGGGATTGCATTGAATCTATAGATTGCTTTGGGTAGTAGAGTCATTTTCACAATGTTGATTCTTCCAATCCAAGAACATGGTATATCTCTCCATCTATTTATATCATCTTTAATTTCTTTCATCAGTGTCTTATAATTTTCTGCATACAGGTCTTTTGTCTCCTTAGGTAGGTTTATTCCTAGATATTTTATTCTTTTTGTTGCAATGGTAAATGGGAGTGTTTTCTTGATTTCACTTTCAGATTTTTCATCATTAGTATATAGGAATGCCAGAGATTTCTGTGCATTAATTTTGTATCCTGCCACTTTACCAAATTCATTGATTAGCTCTAGTAGTTTTCTGGTAGCATCTTTAGGGTTCTCTATGTATAGGATCATGTCATCTGCAAACAGTGACAGCTTTACTTCTTCTTTTCCAATTTGGATTCCTTTTATTTCCTTTTCTTCTCTGATTGCTGTGGCTAAAACTTCCAAAACAATGTTGAATAATAGTGGTGAGAGTGGGCAACCTTGTCTTGTTCCTGATCTTAGTGGAAATGCTTTCAGTTTTTCACCATTGAGGATGATGTTTGCTGTGGGCTTGTCATATATGGCCTTTATTATGTTGAGGAAAGTTCCCTCTATGCCTACTTTCTGCAGGGTTTTTATCATAAATGGGTGTTGAATTTTGTCAAAAGCTTTCTCTGCATCTATTGAGATGATCATATGGTTTTTCTCCTTCAATTTGTTAATATGGTTTATCACATTGATAGATTTGCGTATATTGAAGAATCCTTGCATTCCTGGAATAAACCCCACTTGATCATGGTGTATGATCCGTTTAATGTGCTGTTGGATTCTGTTTGCTAGTATTTTGTTGAGGATTTTTGCATCTATGTTCATCAGTGATATTGGCCTGTAGTTTTCTTTCTTTGTGACATCCTTGTCTGGTTTTGGTATCAAGGTGATGGTGGCCTCGTAGAAGGAGTTAGGGAGTGGTCCTCCCTCTGCTATATTTTGGAAGAGTTTGAGAAGGATAGGTGTTAGCTCTTCTCTAAATGTTTGATAGAATTCGCCTGTGAAGCCATCTGGTCCTGGGCTTTTCTTTGTTGGAAGATTTTTAATCACAGTTTCAATTTCAGTGCTTGTGATTGGTCTGTTCATATTTTCTATTTCTTCCTGATTCAGTCTTGGCAGGTTGTGCATTTCTAAGAATTTGTCCATTTCTTCCAGATTGTCCATTTTATTGGCATAGAGTTGCTTGTAGTAATCTCTCATGATCTCTTTTATCTCTGCAGTGTCAGTTGTTACCTCTCCTTTTTCATTTCTAATTCTATTGATTTGAGTCTTCTCCCTTTTTTTCTTGATGAGTCTGGCTAGTGGTTTATCTATTTTGTTTATCTTCTCAAAGAACCAGCTTTTAGTTTTATTGATCTTTGCTATTGTTTCCTTCATTTCTTTTTCATTTATTTCTGATCTGATTTTTATGATTTCTTTCCTTCTGCTAGCTTTGGGGTTTTTTTGTTCTTCTTTCTCTAATTGCTTGAGGTGCAAGGTTAGGTTGTTTATTCGAGATGTTTCCTGCTTCTTAAGGTGGGCTTGTATTGCTATAAACTTCCCCCTTAGAACTGCTTTTGCTGCATCCCACAGGTTTTGGGTCGTTGTGTCTCCATTGTCATTTGTTTCTAGGTATTTTTTGATTTCCTCTTTGATTTCTTCAGTGATCTCTTCATTATTAAGTAGTGTATTGTTTAGCCTCCATGTGTTTGTATTTTTTACAGATCTTTTCCTGTAATTGATATCTAGTCTCATGGCGTTGTGGTCGGAAAAGATACTTGATACAATTTCAATTTTCTTAAATTTACCAAGGCTTGATTTGTGACCTAAGATATGATCTATCCTGGAGAATGTTCCATGAGCACTTGAGAAAAATGTGTATTCTGTTGTTTTTGGATGGAGTGTCCTATAAATATCAATTAAGTCCATCTTGTTTAATGTATCATTTAAAGCTTGTGTTTCCTTATTTATTTTCATTTTGGATGATCTGTCCATGGGTGAAAGTGGGGTGTTTAAGTCCCCTACTATGAATGTGTTACTGTCGATTTCCCCTTTTATGGCTGTTAGTATTTGCCTTATGTATTGAGGTGCTCCTATGTTGGGTGCATAAATATTTACAATTGTTATATCTTCTTCTTGGATCGATCCCTTGATCATTATGTAGTGTCCTTCTTTGTCTCTTTTAATAGTCCTTATTTTAAAGTCTATTTTGTCTGATATGAGAATTGCTACTCCAGCTTTCTTTTGGCTTCCATTTGCATGGAATATCTTTTTCCATCCCCTTACTTTCAGTCTGTATGTGTCTCTAGGTCTGAAGTGGGTCTCTTGTAGACAGCATATATAAGGGTCTTGTTTTTGTATCCATTCAGCTAATCTGTGTCTTTTGGTGGGAGCATTTAGTCCATTTACATTTAAGGTAATTATCGATATGTATGTTCCTATTCCCATTTTCTAAATTGTTTTGGGTTCGTTATTATAGGTCTTTTCCTTCTCTTGTGTTTCTTGCCTAGAGAAGATCCTTTAGCATTTGTTGTAAAGCTGGTTTGGTGGTGCTGAACTCTCTCAGCTTTTGCTTGTCTGTAAAGGTTTTAATTTCTCCATCAAATCTGAATGAGATCCTTGCTGGGTAGAGTAGTCTTGGCTGCATGTTTTTCTCCTTCATCACTTTCAGTATGTCCTGCCACTCCCTTCTGGCTTGTAGGGTTTCTGCTGAGAGATCAGCTGTTAACCTTATGGGGATTCCCTTATGTGTTATTTGTTGTTTTTCCCTTGCTGCTTTTAATATGCTTTCTTTGTATTTAATTTTTGACAGTTTGATTAATATGTGTCTTGGCGTATTTCTCCTTGTATTTATCTTGTATGGGACTCTCTGTGCTTCCTGGACTTGATTAACTATTTCCTTTCCCATATTAGGGAAGTTTTCAACTATAATCTCTTCAAATATTTTCTCAGTCCCTTTCTTTTTCTCTTCTTCTTCTGGAACCCCTATAATTCGAATGTTGGTGCGTTTAATGTTGTCCCAGAGGTCTCTGAGACTGTCCTCAGTTCTTTTCATTCTTTTTTCTTTATTCTGCTCTGCAGTAGTTATTTCCACTATTTTATCTTCCAGGTCACTTATCCGTTCTTCTGCCTCAGTTATTCTGCTATTGATCCCATCTAGAGTACTTTTAATTTCATTTATTGTGTTGTTCATCGTTGCTTGTTTCATCTTTAGTTCTTCTAGGTCCTTGTTAACTGATTCTTGCATTTTGTCCAATCTATTGTCCATTCTATCTCCAAGATTTCGGATCAACCTTACTATCATTATTCTGAATTCTCTTTCAGGTAGACTGCCTATTTCCTCTTCATTTGTTAGGTCTGGTGGGTTTTTATCTTGCTCCTTCATCTGCTGTGTGTTTTTCTGTCTTCTCATTTTGCTTATCTTACTGTGTTTGGGGTCTCGTTTTTGCAGGCTGCAGGTTTGTAGTTCCTCCTGTTTTTGATGTCTGTCTCCAGTGGCTAAGGTTGGTTCAGTGGGTTGTGTAGGCTTCCTGGTGGAGGGGGCTAGTGCCTGTGTTGTGGTGGATGAGGCTGGATCTTGTCTCTCTAGTAGGCAGGTTCACGTCTGGTGGTGTGTTTGGGGGTGTCTGTGGCCTTATTATGATTTTAGGCAGCCTCTCTGCTAATGGGTGGGGTTGTGTTCCTGTTTTGCTAGTTGTTTGGCATAGGTTTTCCAGCCCTGTGGCTTGCTGGTCGTTGAGTGAAGCTGGGTGCTGGTGTTAAGATGGAGGTCTCTGGGAGATTTTCGCCGTTTGATATTATGTGGAGCTGGGAGGTCTCTTGTTGATCAGTGTCCTGAAGTTGGCTGTCCTACCTCAGAGGCACAGCCCTGCCTCCTGGCTGGAGCACCAAAAGCTTTTCATCCACAGGCTCAGGATAAAAGGGAGAAAAAGTAGAGGGAATTAGTAGAAGTATGAGGAAAGAAAGAAGGAAAGGAGGGTAGGAAGGAAGGAAGAAAGAAAGAAAGAAGCAAAGAAGGAAAGAAGGCAAGAAGGAAAGAAAGGAGGGAGGGAGGGAGGGAGGAAGGAAGGAAGGAGGGAAAGAAGGAAAAAAGACAGAAAGAAAGAAGATACAGTAAAAATAAAATAAAGTATAATAAAGTTATTGAATTAAAAACTTCTTATTTAGAAAAAAAAAAAAGGGACGGAAAGAACCTTAGGACAAATGTTGGAAGCAAAGCTATACAGACAAAATCTTACACAGAAGCATACACATACACCCTCACTAAAAGAGGTAAATGGGGAAGAATCCTAAATCTTGCTGTCAGAGACCACTTCCTCAATTTGGGATGATTCGTTGTCTAAAGGAGGGAAGGAAGGACGGAAAGAAAGAAAGAAAGAACGAAGGTAAAGTATAATAAGGTTATTAAAATTAATTATTAAGAAAAAAAATTAAAAAAAAAAAACATGGACGGATAGAACCCTAGGACAAATGGTGGAAGCAAGACTATACAGACAAGATCTCACACAGAAGCATACACATACACATTCACAAAAAGAGGAAAGGGGAAAAAATCATAGATCTTGCTCCTAAAGTCCACTTCCTTAATTTGGGATGATTGGTTGTCTATTCAGGTATTCCACAGATGCAGGGTACATCAAGTTGATTGTGGAGCTTTAATCCGCTGCTTCTGAGGCTGCTGGGAGAGATTTCCCTTTCTCTTCTTTGTTCTCACAGCTCCCAGGGCTAAGCTTTGGATTTGGCCCTGCCACTGCGTGTAGATCGCTGGAGGGCGTCTGTTTTTTGCTCAGACAGGATGGGGTTAAAAGAGCCGCTGATTGGGGGCTCCGGCGCACTCAGGCCGGCGGGGACGGAGGGGCACAGAGTGCGGAGCGGGCCTGCGGTGGCAAAGGCCGGCGTGACTTTGCACCAGCCTGAGGCGCGCTGTGCGCTCTCCCGGGGAAGTTGTCTCTGGATCCCGGGAACCCGGCAGTGGCGGGCTGCACAGGCTCCGCGGAGGAGGGGTGTGGAGAGTGACCTGTACTCGCACACAGGCCCCTCGGTGGCGGCAGCAGCAGCCTTAACGTCTCCCGTCCGCCTCTGGGGTCCGCGCTTTTAGCCGCGGCTTGCACCCGTCTCTGGATTCCGCGCTTTCAGCCGCGGCTCGCGCCCGTCTCTGGATTCCGCGCTTTCAGCCGCGGCTCGCGCCCGTCTCTGGATTCCGCGCTTTCAGCCGCGGCTCGCGCCCGTCTCTGGATTCTGCGCTTTCAGCCGCGGCTCGCGCCCGTCTCTGGATTCTGCGCTTTCAGCCGCGGCTCGCGCCCGTCTCTGGGGTTCGCGCTTTTAGCCGCGGCTCGCACCCGTCTCTGGAGTTCCTTTAAGCAGCGTTCTTAAACCCCTCTCCTCACGCACCAGGAAACAAAGAGGGAAGGAAAAGTCTCCTGCCTCTTCTGCAGGTGCAGGCTTTTCCCCGGACTCCCTCCCGGCTAGCTGTGGTGCACTAACCCCTTCAGGCTATGTTCAAGCCGCCAACCCCAGTCCTCTCCCTGCGCTCCGGCCTCAGCTCGCAGCCCCGCCCGCCCCGGCGGGTGAGCAGACAAGCCTCTCGGGCTGGTGAGTGCCGGTCGGCACCGATCCTCTGTGTGGGAATCTCCCCGCTTTGCCCTCCGCACCCGTTGCTGTGCACTCCTCCGCAGCTTCGAAGCTCCCCCCTCCGCCTCCCGCAGTCTCCGCCCGCGAAGGGGCTTCCTAGAGTGTGGAAACTTTTCCTCCTTCACAGCTCCCTCCCACTGGTGCAGGTGCCGTCCCTATTCTTTTGTCTCTGTTTTTTCTTTTGCCCTACCCAGGTACGTGGGGAGTTTCTTGCCTTTTGGGAGGTCTGAGGTCTTCTGCCAGCCTTCAGTAGGTGTTCTGTAGGAGTTGTTCCACGTGTAGTTGTATTTCTGGTGTATCTGTGGGGAGGAAGGTGATCTCCGCGTCTTACTCTTCCGCCATCTTCCGCCTTCCTCCGGCTGTGTCTTTTTGATTTTAATTTCCCTAAGCTATAGGACCATAAGTGGAAGTGCCCTAGGCTCTGTTGCTTTGTTTTTTAGATGTTTCAGGAAACACCATACACTTCTCCCGAGTGGCTGTTGGCAATTTACATCCCGCCCATCAGCATAACAAGGCTCCCAGTTCTCCATTGCCTGTCCTGCCTTTCTGGATTTTACACTTTTTTCAGATGGCCCTTTTGACCGGGGGGAAGTGAGACTTCATTGTAGTGCAGATTTCCTTTGCAAGTTTGCTTGGTTGGCCAAAAAGGGCGTATGCGTTTTTTCCTGAATATATTCAGGAAAAAACGCATACGCCCTTTTTGGCCAAGTGCATCATTGTGGACGTTCTGCCTCTTTTCCTATGCTTTCAATGCATTTCCAGTCTACCTCCTGAAATCGGTTTCCTGCAATTCTGCCCCGCTTTCTAGTTCTCTTGGCAGCCTTACTTCAGTATATTTTTGGACGATAGCTGTCATTTATAACTCTGCAGGTTTGAGAATTACAGTGCCCCTGAGCTCCTTTCTTCAACTCGCTTTCTTGTGACCTGGCCGCAACACTGCAGGATGGCTTCAGGCCCTAATCTGGTTCCGGCATGGCACGCTGAGCCTTTGGTTAATTCCTCTTCCTGGTGGGAAATGAGAGTTAAATTTGCCCGTCCAGACACCTCCAGCTAGTCTCTCATTGGTTCTCGCTATTCCTGTTCATCTTCTGCAGAAATTGCAAACTGGGCCAAACAGGAGGTTAAAGGGACTGACTGTCCAAGTCGGGAGAGTGTTAGTAAAGCATCTGGAATGTTGCACCCGAGTACCAGCGTACGAAAACTGAGACATATTTGAACACGTCTCCCGTTCACACGGTTGATCATACTCTAGGTTCCACATGCATGTTTTAGCTGAAGGAAGAATACCTTAAACCTGGGTAGTTGAAACCCGTGGAATGCGTACCATGCAATATGACTTCAAAGGGACTTCATTTGCTCACCGAACGTCTGCAATCCTATCACTGCTGTGTTTATGCCCCTGTACACATGCTTGATTCTCTTTCGGAGACATAGCAATCCATAGGTTTTAAGTTACTTACTAGTCAGGTACATTCTTAGGCGTTTAATATGCGATGTTGAGTCCATTTCGTTGAGCAAGGAGTAGCTCTTGTCTATTCCATATTTGGCTTAAGGAACTTTATCTGTGCTCATTTCAATCTCTGGTTTTATGCAGCACCCCAACTCACCTTTACCCTTAAGCAAGCATAAGTTGGTTTTCTAAATTTGAGACCCTGTTCTGTTCTGTAATTCAGTTCCTGTGTAGCCAAGTTTACATTCCGTGTATTACTGATATCTTATGATGTTTCTTTTTCTGTGTGACTTATTTCAGTTAGAATCATCATACCTGAATGCACTCATTGTGCTGCTAAGGGCCTGATGACATAGATTTCATTGCTGAGTGATATTGCTTTGTAAGTAAATACCACAACTTCTTTATCCATTTTTCACTTTCTGAGATGTTGAACTTGTACTGTAAACGAGGTTCTTGTAAACAGAGCCGTTCCAAACTTTGGGGTGGCTGTGTCTTTTTGATTTTAATTTCCCTAAGCTATAGGACCATAAGTGGAAGTGCCCTAGGCTCTGTTGCTTTGTTTTTTAGATGTTTCAGGAAACACCATACACTTCTCCCGAGTGGTTGTTGGCAATTTACATCCCGCCCATCAGCATAACAAGGCTCCCAGTTCTCCATGGCCTGTCCTGCCTTTCTGGATTTTACACTTATTTCAGATGGCTCTTTTGACCGGGGGGAAGTGAGACTTCATTGTAGTGCAGATTTCCTTTGCAAGCTTGCTTGGTTGGCCAAAAAGGGCGTATGCTTTTTTTCCTGAATATATTCAGGAAAAAACGCATACGCCCTTTTTGGCCAAGTGCATCATTGTGGACGTTCTGCCTCTTTTCCTATGCTTTCAATGCAATTCCAGTCTACCTCCTGAAATCGGTTTCCTGCAATTCTGCCCCGCTCTCAAGTCCTCTTGGCAGCCTTACTTCAGTCTATTTTTGGACGATAGCTGTCATTTATAACTCTGCAGGTTTGTGAATTACAGTGCCCCTGAGCTCCTTTCTTCAACTCGCTTTCTTTTGAGCTGGCCGCAACACCGCAGGATGGCTTCAGGCCCTAATCTGGTTCTGGCACGGCACGCTGAGCCTTTGGTTAATTCCTCTTCCTGGTGGGAAATGAGAGTTAAATTTGCCCGTCCAGACACCTCCAGCTAGTCTCTCATTGGTTCTCGCTATTCCTGTTCATCTTCCGCAGAAATTGCAAACTGGGCCAAACAGGAGGTTAAAGGGACTGACTCTCCAAGTCGGGAGAGTGTTAGTAAAGCGTCTGGAATGTTGCACCCGAGTACCAGCGTACGAAAACTGAGACATATTTGAACACGTCTCCCGTTCACATGGTTGATCATACTCTAGGTTCCACATGCATGTTTTAGCTGAAGGAAGAATACCTTAAACCTGGGTAGTTGAAACCCGTGGAATGCGTACCATGCAATATGACTTCAAAGGGACTTCATTTGCTCACCGAACGTCTGCAATCCTATCACTGCTGTGTTTATGCCCCTGTACACATGCTTGATTCTCTTTCGGAGACATAGCAATCCATAGGTTTTAAGTTACTTACTAGTCAGGTACATTCTTAGGCGTTTAATATGCGATGTTGAGTCCATTTCGTTGAGCAAGGAGTAGCTCTTGTCTATTCCATATTTGGCTTAAGGAACTTTATCTTTGCTCATTTCAATCTCTGGTTTTATGCAGCACCCCAACTCACCTTTACCCTTAAGCAAGCATAAGTTGGTTTTCTAAATTTGAGACCCTGTTCTGTTCTGTAATTCAGTTCCTGTGTAGCCAAGTTTACATTCCGTGTATTACTGATATCTTATGATGTTTCTTTTTCTGTGTGACTTATTTCAGTTAGAATCATCATACCTGAATGCACTCATTGTGCTGCTAAGGGCCTGATGACATAGATTTCATTGCTGAGTGATATTGCTTTGTAAGTAAATACCACAACTTCTTTATCCATTTTTCACTTTCTGAGATGTTGAACTTGTACTGTAAACGAGGTTCTTGTAAACAGAGCCGTTCCAAACTTTGGGGTGGCTGTGTCTTTTTGATTTTAATTTCCCTAAGCTATAGGACCATAAGTGGAAGTGCCCTAGGCTCTGTTGCTTTGTTTTTTAGATGTTTCAGGAAACGCCATACACTTCTCCCGAGTGGTTGTTGGCAATTTACATCCCGCCCATCAGCATAACAAGGCTCCCAGTTCTCCATGGCCTGTCCTGCCTTTCTGGATTTTACACTTATTTCAGATGGCTCTTTTGACCGGGGGGAAGTGAGACTTCATTGTAGTGCAGATTTCCTTTGCAAGCTTGCTTGGTTGGCCAAAAAGGGCGTATGCTTTTTTTCCTGAATATATTCAGGAAAAAAAGCATACGCCCTTTTTGGCCAAGTGCATCATTGTGGACGTTCTGCCTCTTTTCCTATGCTTTCAATGCAATTCCAGTCTACCTCCTGAAATCGGTTTCCTGCAATTCTGCCCCGCTCTCAAGTCCTCTTGGCAGCCTTACTTCAGTCTATTTTTGGACGATAGCTGTCATTTATAACTCTGCAGGTTTGTGAATTACAGTGCCCCTGAGCTCCTTTCTTCAACTCGCTTTCTTTTGAGCTGGCCGCAACACCGCAGGATGGCTTCAGGCCCTAATCTGGTTCTGGCACGGCACGCTGAGCCTTTGGTTAATTCCTCTTCCTGGTGGGAAATGAGAGTTAAATTTGCCCGTCCAGACACCTCCAGCTAGTCTCTCATTGGTTCTCGCTATTCCTGTTCATCTTCCGCAGAAATTGCAAACTGGGCCAAACAGGAGGTTAAAGGGACTGACTCTCCAAGTCGGGAGAGTGTTAGTAAAGCGTCTGGAATGTTGCACCCGAGTACCAGGGTACGAAAACTGAGACATATTTGAACACGTCTCCCGATCACATGGTTGATCATACTCTAGGTTCCACATGCATGTTTTAGCTGAAGGAAGAATACCTTAAACCTGGGTAGTTGAAACCCGTGGAATGGGTACCATGCAATATGACTTCAAAGGGTCTTCATTTGCTCACCGAACCTCTCCAATCCTATCACTGCTGCGTTTATGCCCCTGTACACATGCTTGATTCTCTTTCAGAGACATAGCAATCCATAGGTTTTAAGATACTTACTAGTCAGGTACATTCTTAGGCGTTTAATATGCGGTGTTGAGTCCATTTCGTTGAGCAAGGAGTAGCTCTTGTCTATTCCATATTTGGCTTAAGGAACTTTATCTGTGCTCATTTCAATCTCTGGTTTTATGCAGCACCCCAACTCACCTTTACGCTTAAGCAAGCATAAGTTGGTTTTCTAAATTTGAGACCCTGTTCTGTTCTGTAATTCAGTTCCTGTGTAGCCAAGTTTACATTCCGTGTATTACTGATATCTTATGATGTTTCTTTTTCTGTGTGACTTATTTCAGTTAGAATCATCATACCTGAATCCACTCATTGTGCTGCTAAGGGTCTGATGACATAGATTTCATTGCTGAGTGATATTGCTTTGTAAGTGAATACCACAACTTCTTTATCCATTTTTCACTTTCTGCGATGTTGAACTTGTACTGTAAACGAGGTTCTTGTAAACAGAGCCGTTCCAAACTTTGGGGTGGCTGTGTCTTTTTGATTTTAATTTCCCTAAGCTATAGGACCATAAGTGGAAGTGCCCTAGGCTCTGTTGCTTTGTTTTTTAGATGTTTCAGGAAACACCATACACTTCTCCCGAGTGTCTGTTGGCAATTTACATCCCGCCCATCAGCATAACAAGGCTCCCAGTTCTCAATGGCCTGTTGCCTTTCTGGATTTTACACTTTTTTCAGATGGCCCTTTTGACCGGGGGGAAGTGAGACTTCATTGTAGTGCAGATTTCCTTTGCAAGCTTGCTTGGTTGGCCAAAAAGGGCGTATGCGTTTTTTCCTGAATATATTCAGGAAAAAACGCATACGCCCTTTTTGGCCAAGTGCATCATTGTGGACGTTCTGCCTCTTTTCCTATGCTTTCAATGCAATTCCAGTCTACCTCCTGAAATCGGTTTCCTGCAATTCTGCCCTATTTTCAAGTCCTCTTGGCAGACTTACTTCAGTCTATTTTTGGACGATAGCTGTCATTTATAACTCTGCAGGTTTGTGAATTACAGTGCCCCTGAGCTCCTTTCTTCAACTCGCTTTCTTGTGAGCTGGCCGCCACACCGCAGGATTGCTTCAGGCCCTAATCTGGTTCCGGTACGGCACGCTGAGCCTTTGGCTATTTCCTCTTCCTGGTGGGAAATTAGAGTTAAATTTGCCCGTCCAGACACCTCCAGCTAGCCTCTCATTGGTTCTCACTATTCCTGTTCATCTTCTGCAGAAATTGCAAACTGGGCGAAACAGGAGGTTAAAGGGACTGACTCTCCAAGTGGGGAGAGTGTTAGTAAAGCGTCTGGAATGTTGCACCGAAGTACCAGGGGATGAAAACTGAGACATATTTGAACACGTCTCCCAATCACACGGTTGATCATACTCTGGGTTCCACATGCATGTTTTAGCTGAAGAAAGAATACCTTAAACCTGGAGAGTTGAGACCCGTGGAATGGGTACCATGCAATATGACTTCAAAGGGTCTTCATTTGCTCACCGAACCTCTCCAATCCTATCACTGCTGCGTTTATGACCCTTGTACACACGCTTGATTCTCTTTTGGAGACATAGCAATCCATAGGTTTTAAGATACTTACTAGTCAGGTATATACTTAGGCGTTTAATATGGGGTGTTGTGTCCATTTCGTTGAGCAAGGAGTAGCTCTTGTCTATTGCATATTTGGCTTAAGGAACTTTATCTGTGCTCATTTCAATCTCTGGTTTTATGCAGCACCCCAACTCACCTTTCCCCTTAAGCAAGCATAAGTTGGTTTTCTAAATTTGAGACCCTGTTTTGTTTTGGAATTCAGTTCCTGTGTAGCCAGTTTACATTCCGTGTATTAGTGATATCTTATGATGTTTCTTTTTCTGTGTGACTTATTTCAGTTAGAATCATCGTACCTGAATCCCCTCCTTATGCCGCTACGGGCCTGATGACATAGATTTCATTGCTGATTGATACTGCATTGTACGTAAGTACCACAACTTCTTTATCCATTTTTCACTTTCTGCGATATTGAACTTGTACGGTAAACGAGGTTTTTGTAAGCAGACACGTCCCAAACTTTGGGGTGGCTGTGTCTTTTTGATTTTAATTTCCCTAAGCTATAGGACCATAAGTGGAAGTGCCCTAGGCTCTGTTGCTTTGTTTTTTAGATGTTTCAGGAAACACCATACACTTCTCCCGAGTGGCTGTTGGCAATTTACATCCCGCCCATCAGCATAACAAGGCTCCCAGTTCTTCATGGCCTGTCCTGCCTTTCTGGATTTTACACTTATTTCAGTTGGCCCCTTTGAGCAGGGGGAATTGAGACTTCATTGTAGTGCAGATTACCTTTTCAGCCTGCTTGGTTGGCCAAAAAGGGCGTATGCGTTTTTTCCTGAATATATTCAGGAAAAAACACATACGCCCTTTTTGGCCAAGTGCATCATTGTGGACGTTCTGCCTCTTTTCCTATGCTTGAAATGCAATTCCAGTCTACCTCCTGAAATCGGTTTCCTGCAATTCTGCCCCACTCTCAAGTCCTCTTGGCAGCCTTACTTCAGTCTATTTTTGGACGATAGCTGTCATTTATAACTCTGCAGGTTTGTGAATTACAGTGCCCCTGAGCTCCTTTCTTCAATTCGCTTTCTTTTGAGCTGGCCGCAACACCGCAGGATGGCTTCAGGCCCTAATCTGGTTCTGGCACGGCACGCTGAGCCTTTGGTTAATTCCTCTTCCTGGTGGGAAATGAGAGTTAAATTTGCCCGTCCAGACACCTCCAGCTAGTCTCTCATTGGTTCTCGCTATTCCTGTTCATCTTCCGCAGAAATTGCAAACTGGGCCAAACAGGAGTTTAAAGGGACTGACTCTCCAAGTCGGGAGAGTGTTAGTAAAGCGTCTGGAATGTTGCACTCGAGTACCAGGGTACGAAAACTGAGACATATTTGAACACGGCTCCCGATCACATGGTTGATCATACTCTAGGTTCCACATGCATGTTTTAGCTGAAGGAAGAATACCTAAAACCTGGGTAGTTGAAACCCGTGGAACGGGTACCATGCAATATGACTTCAAAAGGTCTTCATTTGCTCACCGAACCTCTCCAATCCTATCACTGCTGCGTTTATGCCCCTGTACACATGCTTGATTCTCTTTCGGAGACATAGCAATCCATAAGTTTTAAGATACTTACTAGTCAGGTACATTCTTAGGCGTTTAATATGCAGTGTTGAGTCCATTTCGTTGAGCAAGGAGTAGCTCTTGTCTATTCCATATTTGGCTTAAGGAACTTTATCTGTGCTCATTTCAATCTCTGGTTTTATGCAGCACCCCAACTCACCTTTACCCTTAAGCAAGCATAAGTTGGTTTTCTAAATCTGAGACACTGTTCTGTTCTGTAATTCAGTTCCTGTGTAGCCAAGTTTACATTCCGTGTATTACTGATATCTTATGATGTTTCTTTTTCTGTGTGACTTATTTCAGTTAGAATCATCATACATGAATCCACTCATTGTGCTGCTAAGGGCCTGATGACATAGAATTCATTGCTGAGTGATATTGCTTTGTAAGTGAATACCACAACATCTTTATCCATTTTTCACTTTCTGCGATGTTGAACTTGTACTGTAAACGAGGTTCTTGTAAACAGAGCCGTTCCAAACTTTGGGGTGGCTGTGTCTTTTTGATTTTAATTTCCCTAAGCTATAGGACCATAAGTGGAAGTGCCCTAGGCTCTGTTGCTTTGTTTTTTAGATGTTTCAGGAAACACCATACACTTCTCCCGAGTATCTGTTGGCAATTTACATCCCGCCCATCAGCATAACAAGGCTCCCAGTTCTCCATGGCCTGTTGCCTTTCTGGATTTTACACTGTTTTCAGATGGCCCTTTTGACCGGGGGGAAGTGAGACTTCATTGTAGTGCAGATTTCCTTTGAAAGCTTGCTTGGTTGGCCAAAAAGGGCGTATGCGTTTTTTCCTGAATATATTCAGGAAAAAACACATACGCCCTTTTTGGCCAAGTGCATCATTGTGGACGTTCTGCCTCTTTTCCTATGCTTTCAATGCAATTCCAGTCTACCTCCTGAAATCGGTTCCCTGCAATTCTGCCCCGCTTTCAAGTCCTCTTGGCAGCCTTACTTCAGTCTATTTTTGCACGATAGCTGTCATTTATAACTCTGCAGGTTTGTGAATTACAGTGCCCCTGAGCTCCTTTCTTCAACTCGCTTTCTTGTGACCTGGCCGCAACACCGCAGGATGGCTTCAGGCCCTAATCTGGTTCCGGTACGGCACGCTGAGCCTTTGGTTATTTCCTCTTCCTGGTGGGAAATGAGAGTTAAATTTGCCCGTCCAGACACCTCCAGCTAGCCTCTCATTGGTTCTCACTATTCCTGTTCATCTTCCGCAGAAATTGCAAACTGGGCCAAACAGGAGGTTAAAGGGAATGACTCTCCATGTCAGGAGAGTGTTAGTAAAGTGTCTGGAATGTTGCACCCGTGTACCAGGGGAGGAAAACTGAGACATATTTGAACACGTCTCCCGTTCACATGGTTGATCATACTCTGGGTTCCACATGCATGTTTTAGCTGAAGGAAGAATACCTTAAACCTGGAGAGTTGAGACCCGTGTAATGGGTACCATGCAATATGACTTCAAAGGGTCTTCATTTGCTCACCGAACCTCTCCAATCCTATCACTGCTGCGTTTATGCCCCTGTACACATGCTTGATTCTCTTTCTGAGACATATCAATCCATAGGTTTTAAGATACTTACTAGTCAGGTACATTCTTAGGCGTTTAATATGCGATGTTGAGTCCATTTCGTTGAGCAAGGAGTAGCTCTTGTCTATTCCATATTTGACTTAAGGAACTTTATCTGTGCTCATTTCAATCTCTGGTTTTATGCAGCACCCCAACTCACCTTTACCCTTAAGCAAGCATAAGTTGGTTTTCTAAATTTGAGACCCTGTTCTGTTCTGTAATTCAGTTCCTGTGTAGCCAAGTTTACATTCCGTGTATTACTGATATCTTATGATGTTTCTTTTTCTGTGTGACTTACTTCAGTTAGAATCATCATACCTGAATCCACTCATTGTGCTGCTAAGGGCCTGATGACACAGATTTCATTGCTGAGTGATATTGCTTTGTAAGTAAATACCACAACTTCTTTATCCATTTTTCACTTTCTGCGATGTTGAACTTGTACTGTAAACGAGGTTCTTGTAAACAGAGCCGTTCCAAACTTTGGGGTGGCTGTGTCTTTTTGATTTTAATTTCCCTAAGCTATAGGACCATAAGTGGAAGTGCCCTAGGTTCTGTTGCTTTGTTTTTTAGATGTTTCAGGAAACACCATACACTTCTCCCGAGTGGTTGTTGGCAATTTACATCCCGCCCATCAGCATAACAAGGCTCCCAGTTCTCCATGGCCTGTCCTGCCTTTCTGGATTTTACACTTTTTTCAGATGGCCCTTTTGACCGGGGGGAAGTGAGACTTCATTGTAGTGCAGATTTCCTTTGCAAGCTTGCTTGGTTGGCCAAAAAGTGCGTATGCGTTTTTTCCTGAATATATTCAGGAAAAAACGCATACGCCCTTTTTGGCCAAGTGCATCATTGTGGACGTTCTGCCTCTTTTCCTATGCTTTCAATGCAATTCCAGTCTACCTCCTGAAATCGGTTTCCTGCAATTCTGCCCCGCTTTCAAGTCCTCTTGGCAGCCTTACTTCAGTCTATTTTTGGACAATAGCTGTCATTTATAACTCTGCAGGTTTGTGAATTACAGTGCCCCTGAGCTCCTTTCTTCAACTCGCTTTCTTGTGACCTGGCCGCAACACCGCAGGATGGCTTCAGGCCCTAATCTGGTTCTGGCATGGCACGCTGAGCCTTTGGATAATTCCTCTTCCTGGTGGGAAATGAGAGTTAAATTTGCCCATCCATACACCTCCAGCTAGTCTCTCATTGGTTCTCGCTATTCCTGTTCATCTTCCGCAGAAATTGCAAACTGGGCCAAACAGGAGGTTAAAGGGACTGACTCTCCAAGTGGGGAGAGTGTTAGTAAAGCGTCTGGAATGCTGCACCCGAGTACCAGGGTACGAAAACTGAGACATATTTGAAAACGACTCCCGATAACATGGTTGATCATACTCTAGGTTCCACATGCATGTTTTAGCTGAAGGAAGAATACCTTAAACCTGGAGAGTTGAGACCCGTGGAATGGGTACCATGCAATATGACTTCAAAGGGTCTTCATTTGCTCACCGAACCTCTCCAATCCTATCACTGCTGCGTTTATGCCCCTGTACACATGCTTGATTCTCTTTTGGAGACATAGCAATCCATAGGTTTTAAGATACTTACTAGTCAGGTACATTCTTAGGCGTTTAATATGCGGTGTTGAGTCCATTTCGTTGAGCAAGGAGTAGCTCTTGTCTATTCCATATTTGGCTTAAGGAACTTTATCTGTGCTCATTTCAATCTCTGGTTTTATGCAGCACCCCAACTCACCTTTCCCCTTAAGCAAGCATAAGTTGCTTTTCTAAATATGAGACCCTGTTGTGTTTTGGAATTCAGTTCCTGTGTAGCCAAGTTTACATTCTGTGTATTAGTGATATCTTATGATGTTTCTTTTTCTGTGTGACTTATTTCAGTTAGAATCATCGTACCTGAATCCACTCATTATGCTGCTACGGGCCTGATGACATAGATTTCATTGCTGAGTGATACTGCATTGTACGTAAGTACCACAAGTTCTTTATCCATTTTTCACTTTCTGTGATATTGAACTTGTACGGAAAACGAGGTTCTTGTAAACAGAGGCGTCCCAAACTTTGGGGTGGCTGTGTCTTTTTGATTTTAATTTCCCTAAGCTATAGGACCATAAGTGGAAGTGCCCTAGGCTCTGTTGCTTTGTTTTATAGATGTTTCAGGAAACACCATACACTTCTCCTGAGTGTTTGTTGGCAATTTACATCCCGCCCATCAGCATAACAAGGCTCCCAGTTCTCCATGGCCTGTCCTGCCTTTCTGGATTTTACACTTTTTTCAGATGGCCCTTTTGACCGGGGAGAAGTGAGACTTCATTGTAGTGCACATTTCCTTTGCAAGTTTGCTTGGTTGGCCAAAAAGGGCGTATGCGTTTTTTCCTGAATATATTCAGGAAAAAACGCATACGCCCTTTTTGGCCAAGTGCATCATTGTGGACGTTCTGCCTCTTTTCCTATGCTTTCAATGCAATTCCAGTCTACCTCCTGAAATTGGTTTCCTGCAATTCTGCCCCGCTTTCAAGTCCTCTTGGCAGCCTTACTTCAGTCTATTTTTGGACGATAGCTGTCATTTATAACTCTGCAGGTTTGTGAATTACAGTGCCCCTGAGCTCCTTTCTTCAACTCGCTTTCTTGTGACCTGGCCGCAACACCGCAGGATGGCTTCAGGCCCTAATCTGTTTCCGGCATGGCACGCTGAGCCTTTGGATAATTCCTCTTCCTGGTGGGAAATGAGAGTTAAATTTGCCCATCCAGACACCTCCAGCTAGTCTCTCATTGGTTCTCGCTATTCCTGTTCATCTTCCGCAGAAATTGCAAACTGGGCCAAACAGGAGGTTAAAGGGACTGACTCTCCAAGTGGGGAGAGTGTTAGTAAAGCGTCTGGAATGCTGCACCCGAGTACCAGCGTACGAAAACTGAGACATATTTGAAAACGACTCCCGATAACATGGTTGATCATACTTTAGGTTCCACATGCATGTTTTAGCTGAAGGAAGAATACCTTAAACCTGGAGAGTTGAGACCCGTGGAATGGGTACCATGCAATATGACTTCAAAGGGTCTTCATTTGCTCACGAACCTCTCCAATCCTATCACTGCTGCGTTTATGCCCCTGTACACATGCTTGATTCTCTTTCGGAGACTTAGCAATCCATAGGTTTTAAGATACTTACTAGTCAGGTACATTCTTAGGCGTTTAACATGCGGTGCTGAGTCCATTTCTTTGAGCAAGGAGTAGCTCTTGTCTACTCCATATTTGGCTTAAGGAACTTTATCTGTGCTCATTTCAATCTCTGGTTTTATGCAGCACCCCAACTCACCTTTCCCCTTAAGCAAGCATAAGTTGGATTTCTAAATTTGAGACCCTGTTCTGTTCTGTAATTCAGTTCCTGTGTAGCCAAGTTTACATTCCGTGTATTACTGATATCTTATGATGTTTCTTTTTCTGTGTGACTTATTTCAGTTAGAATCATCATACCTGCATCCACTCATTGTGCTGCTAAGGGCCTGATGACATAGATTTCATTGCTGAGTGATATTGCTTTGTAAGTAAATACCACAACTTCTTTATCCATTTTTCACTTTCTGCGATGTTGAACTTGTACTGTAAATGAGGTTCTTGTAAACAGAGGCGTCCCAAACTTTGGGGTGGCTGAGTCTTTATGATTTTAATTTCCCTAAGCTATAGGACCATAAGTGGCAGTGCCCTAGGCTCTGTTGCTTTGTTTTTTAGATGTTTCAGAAAACACCATACACTTCTCCCGAGTGGTTGTTGGCAGTTTACATCCCGCCCATCAGCATAACAAGGCTCCCAGTTCTCCATGGCCTGTCCTGCCTTTCTGGATTTTACACTTTTTTCAGATGGCCCTTTTGACCGGGGGGAAGTGAGACTTCATTGTAGTGCAGATTTCCTTTGCAAGCTTGCTTGGTTGGCCAAAAAGGGCGTATGCGTTTTTTCCTGAATATATTCAGGAAAAAACGCATACGCCCTTTTTGGCCAAGTGCATCATTGTGGACGTTCTGCCTCTTTTCCTATGCTTTCAATGCAATTCCAGTCTGCCTCCTGAAATCGGTTTCCTGCAATTCTGCCCCGCTTTCAAGTCCT
The DNA here is from genome assembly GCF_951394435.1 of Stenella coeruleoalba. Taxonomy (NCBI): domain Eukaryota; kingdom Metazoa; phylum Chordata; class Mammalia; order Artiodactyla; family Delphinidae; genus Stenella; species Stenella coeruleoalba. The sequence continues at coordinate 61,941 of NW_027646115.1, read as the reverse complement.
CTTGGCAGGCTTACTTCAGTCTATTTTTGGACGATAGCTGTCATTTATAACTCTGCAGGTTTGTGAATTACAGTGCCCCTGAGCTCCTTTCTTCAACTCGCTTTCTTTTGAGCTGGCCGCAACACCGCAGGATGGCTTCAGGCCCTAATCTGGTTCCGGCACGGCACGCTGAGCCTTTGGTTATTTCCTCTTCCTGGTGGGAAATGAGAGTTAAATTTGCCCGACCAGACACCTCCAGCTAGTCTCTCATTGGTTCTCGCTATTCCTGTTCATCTTCCGCAGAAATTGCAAACTGGGCCAAACAGGAGGTTAAAGGCGCTGACTCTCCAAGTGGGGAGAGTGTTAGTAAAGCGTCTGGAATGTTGCACCCGAGTACCAGGGGAGGAAAATTGAGACATATTTGAACACGTCTTCCGTTCACATGGTTGATCATACTTGGGTTCCACATGCATGTTTTAGGTGAAGGAAGAATACCTTAAACCTGGAGAGTTAAGACCCGTGTAATGGGTACCATGCAATATGACTTCAAAGGGTCTTCATTTGCTCACCGAACCTCTCCAATCCTATCACTGCTGCGTTTATGCCCCTGTACACATGCTTGATTCTCTTTCCGAGACATATCAATCCATAGGTTTTAAGATACTTACTAGTCAGGTACATTCTTAGGCGTTTAATATGCGATGTTGAGTCCATTTCGTTGAGCAAGGAGTAGCTCTTGTCTATTCCATATTTGACTTAAGGAACTTTATCTGTGCTCATTTCAATCTCTGGTTTTATGCAGCACCCCAACTCACCTTTACCCTTAAGCAAGCATAAGTTGGTTTTCTAAATTTGAGACCCTGTTCTGTTCTGTAATTCAGTTCCTGTGTAGCCAAGTTTCCATTCCGTGTATTACTGATATCTTATGATGTTTCTTTTTCTGTGTGACTTACTTCAGTTAGAATCATCATACCTGAATCCACTCATTGTGCTGCTAAGGGCCTGATGACACAGATTTCATTGCTGAGTGATATTGCTTTGTAAGTAAATACCACAACTTCTTTATCCATTTTTCACTTTCTGCGATGTTGAACTTGTACTGTAAACGAGGTTCTTGTAAACAGAGCCGTTCCAAACTTTGGGGTGGCTGTGTCTTTTTGATTTTAATTTCCCTAAGCTATAGGACCATAAGTGGAAGTGCCCTAGGTTCTGTTGCTTTGTTTTTTAGATGTTTCAGGAAACACCATACACTTCTCCCGAGTGGTTGTTGGCAATTTACATCCCGCCCATCAGCATAACAAGGCTCCCAGTTCTCCATGGCCTGTCCTGCCTTTCTGGATTTTACACTTTTTTCAGATGGCCCTTTTGACCGGGGGGAAGTGAGACTTCATTGTAGTGCAGATTTCCTTTGCAAGCTTGCTTGGTTGGCCAAAAAGAGCGTATGCGTTTTTTCCTGAATATATTCAGGAAAAACGCATACGCCCTTTTTGGCCAAGTGCATCATTGTGGACGTTCTGCCTCTTTTCCTATGCTTTCAATGCAATTCCAGTCTACCTCCTGAAATCGGTTTCCTGCAATTCTGCCCCGCTTTCAAGTCCTCTTGGCAGCCTTACTTCAGTCTATTTTTGGACGATAGCTGTCATTTATAACTCTGCAGGTTTGTGAATTACAGTGCCCCTGAGCTCCTTTCTTCAACTTGCTTTCTTGTTACCTGGCCGCAACACCGCAGGATGGCTTCAGGCCCTAATCTGGTTCTGGCCCGGCATGCTGAGCCTTTGGTTAATTCTTCTTACTGGTGGGAAATGAGAGTTAAATTTGCCCGTCCAGACACCTCCAGCTAGTCTCTCATTGGTTCTCGCTATTCCTGTTCATCTTCCGCAGAAATTGCAAACTGGGCCAAAAAGGAGGTTAAAGGGACTGACTCTCCAAGTCGGGAGAGTGTTAGTAAAGCGTCTGGAATGTTGCACCCGAGTACCAGGGGAGGAAAACTGAGACATATTTGAACACGTCTCCCGTTCACATGGTTGATCATACTCTAGGTTCCACATGCATGTTTTAGCTGAAGGAAGAATACCTTAAACCTGGAGAGTTGAGACCCGTGTAATGGGTACCATGCAATATGACTTCAAAGGGTCTTCATTTGCTCACCGAACCTCTCCAATCCTATCACTGCTGCGTTTATGCCCCTGTACACACGCTTGATTCTCTTTTGGAGACATAGCAATCCATAGGTTTTAAGATACTTACTAGTCAGGTACATTCTTATTCGTTTAATATGGGGTTTTGAGTCCATTTTGTTGAGCAAGGAGTAGCTCTTGTCTATTCCATATTTGGCTTAAGGAACTTTATCTGTGCTCATTTCAATCTCTGGTTTTATGCAGCACCCCAACTCACCTTTCCCCTTAAGCAACCATAAGTTGGTATTCTAAATTTGAGACCCTGTTCTGTTTTGGAATGCAGTTCCTGTGTAGCCAAGTTTACATTCCGTGTATTAGTGATATCTTATGATGTTTCTTTTTCTGTGTGACTTATTTCAGTTAGAATCATCGTACCTGAATCCACTCATTATGCTGCTACGGGCCTGATGACATAGATTTCATTGCTGAGTGATACTGCATTGTACGTAAGTACCACAAGTTCTTTATCCATTTTTCACTTTCTGTGATATTGAACTTGTACGGAAAACGAGGTTCTTGTAAACAGAGGCGTCCCAAACTTTGGGGTGGCTGTGTCTTTTTGATTTTAATTTCCCTAAGCTATAGGACCATAAGTGGAAGTGCCCTAGGCTCTGTTCCTTTGTTTTATAGATGTTTCAGGAAACACCATACACTTCTCCTGAGTGTCTGTTGGCAATTTACATCCCGCCCATCAGCATAACAAGGCTCCCAGTTCTCCATGGCCTGTCCTGCCTTTCTGGATTTTACACTTTTTTCAGATGGCCCTTTTGACCGGGGAGAAGTGAGACTTCATTGTAGTGCAGATTTCCTTTGCAAGTTTGCTTGGTTGGCCAAAAAGGGCGTATGCGTTTTTTCCTGAATATATTCAGGAAAAAACGCATACGCCCTTTTTGGCCAAGTGCATCATTGTGGACGTTCTGCCTCCTTTCCTATGCTTTCAATGCAATTCCAGTCTACCTCCTGAAATCGGTTTCCTGCAATTCTGCCCCGCTTTCAAGTCCTCTTGGCAGCCTTACTTCAGTCTATTTTTGGACGATAGCTGTCATTTATAACTCTGCAGGTTTGTGAATTACAGTGCCCCTGAGCTCCTTTCTTCAACTCGCTTTCTTGTGACCTGGCCGCAACACCGCAGGATGGCTTCAGGCCCTAATCTGGTTCCGGCCCGGCATGCTGAGCCTTTTCTTAATTCCTCTTCCTGGTGGGAAATGAGAGTTAAATTTGCCCGTCCAGACACCTCCAGCTAACCTCTCATTGGTTCTCGCTATTCCTGTTCATCTTCCGCAGAAATTGCAAACTGGGCCAAACAGGAGGTTAAAGGGACTGACTCTCCAAGTGGGGAGAGTGTTAGTAAAGCGTCTGGAATGTTGCACCCGAGTACCAGGGGAGGAAAACTGAGACATATTTGAACACGTCTCCCGTTCACATGGTTGATCATACTCTAGGTTCCACATGCATGTTTTAGCTGAAGGAAGAATACCTTAAACCTGGGTAGTTGAAACCCGTGGAATGGGTACCATGCAATATGACTTCAAAAGGTCTTCATTTGCTCACCGAACCTCTCCAATCCTATCACTGCTGCGTTTATGCCCCTGTACACATGCTTGATTCTCTTTCGGAGACATATCAATCCATAGGTTTTAAGACACTTACTAGTCAGGTACATTCTTAGGCGTTTAATATGCGGTGTTGAGTCCATTTCGTTGAGCAAGGAGTAGCTCTTGTCTATTCCATATTTGGCTTAAGGAACTTTATCTGTGCTCATTTCAATCTCTGGTTTTATGCAGCACCCCAACTCACCTTTACCCTTAAGCAAGCATAAGTTGGTTTTCTAAATTTGAGACCCTGTTCTGTTCTGTAATTCAGTTCCTGTGTAGCCAAATTTACATTCCGTGTATTACTGATATCTTATGATGTTTCTTTTTCTGTGTGACTTATTTCAATTAGAATCATCATACCTGAATCCACTCATTGTGCTGCTAAGGGTCTGATGACACAGATTTCATTGCTGAGTGATATTGCTTTGTAAGTAAATACCACAACTTCTTTATCCATTTTTCACTTTCTGCGATGTTGAACTTGTACTGTAAACGAGGTTCTTGTAAACAGAGCCGTTCCAAACTTTGGGGTGGCTGTGTCTTTTTGATTTTAATTTCCCTAAGCTATAGGACCATAAGTGGAAGTGCCCTAGGTTCTGTTGCTTTGTTTTTTAGATGTTTCAGGAAACACCATACACTTCTCCCGAGTGGTTGTTGGCAATTTACATCCCGCCCATCAGCATAACAAGGCTCCCAGTTCTCCATGGCCTGTCCTGCCTTTCTGGATTTTACACTTTTTTCAGATGGCCCTTTTGACCGGGGGGAAGTGAGACTTCATTGTAGTGCAGATTTCCTTTGCAAGCTTGCTTGGTTGGCCAAAAAGGGCGTATGCGTTTTTTCCTGAATATATTCAGGAAAAAACGCATACGCCCTTTTTGGCCAAGTGCATCATTGTGGACGTTCTGCCTCTTTTCCTATGCTTTCAATGCAATTCCAGTCTACCTCCTGAAATCGGTTTCCTGCAATTCTGCCCCGCTTTCAAGTCCTCTTGGCAGCCTTACTTCAGTCTATTTTTGGACGATAGCTGTCATTTATAACTCTGCAGGTTTGTGAATTACAGTGCCCCTGAGCTCCTTTCTTCAACTTGCTTACTTGTGACCTGGCCGCAACACCGCAGGATGGCTTCAGGCCCTAATCTGGTTCCGGCACGGCACGCTGAGCCTTTGGTTATTTCCTCTTCCTGGTGGGAAATGAGAGTTAAATTTGCCCGTCCAGACACCTCCAGCTAGCCTCTCATTGGTTCTCGCTATTCCTGTTCGTCTTCCGCAGAAATTGCAAACTGGGCCAAACAGGAGGTTAAAGGCACTGACTCTCCAAGTGGGGAGAGTGTTAGTAAAGCGTCTGGAATGTTGCACCCGAGTACCAGGGGAGGAAAACTGAGACATATTTGAACACATCTCCCGTTCACATGGTTGATCATACTTGGGTTCCACATGCATGTTTTAGCTGAAGGAAGAATACCTTAAACCTGGAGAGTTGAGACCCATGTAATGGGTACCATGCAATATGACTTCAAAGGGTCTTCATTTGCTCACCGAACCTCTCCAATCCTATCACTGCTGCGTTTATGCCCCTGTACACATGCTTGATTCTCTTTCGGAGACATAGCAATCCATAGGTTTTAAGATACTTACTAGTCAGGTACATTCTTAGGCGTTTAATATGCGGTGTTGAGTCCATTTCGTTGAGCAAGGAGTAGCTCTTGTCTATTCCATATTTGGCTTAAGGAACTTTATCTGTGCTCATTTCAATCTCTGGTTTTATGCAGCACCCCAACTCACCTTTACCCTTAAGCAAGCATAAGTTGGTTTTCTAAATTTGAGACCCTGTTCTGTTCTGTAATTCAGTTCCTGTGTAGCCAAGTTTACATTCCGTGTATTACTGATATCTTATGATGTTTCTTTTTCTGTGTGACTTATTTCAGTTAGAATCATCATACCTGAATCCACTCATTGTGATGCTATGGGACTGATGACATAGATTTCATTGCTGAGTGATATTGCTTTGTAACTAAATACCACAACTTCTTTATCCATTTTTCACTTTCTGCGATGTTGAACTTGTACTGTAAATGAGGTTCTTGTATCAGAGGCGTCCCAAACTTTGGGGTGGCTGTGTCTTTTTGATTTTAATTTCCCTAAGCTATAGGACCATAAGTGGCAGTGCCCTAGGCTCTGTTGCTTTGTTTTTTAGATGTTTCAGGAAACACCATACACTTCTCCCGAGTGTCTGTTGGCAATTTACATCCCGCCCATCAGCATAACAAGGCTCCCAGTTCTCCATGGCCTGTCCTGCCTTTCTGGATTTTACACTTTTTTCAGATGGCCCTTTTGACCGGGGGGAAGTGAGACTTCATTGTAGTGCAGATTTCCTTTGCAAGCTTGCTTGGTTGGCCAAAAAGGGCGTATGCGTTTTTTCCTGAATATATTCAGGAAAAAACGCATACGCCCTTTTTGGCCAAGTGCATCATTGTGGACGTTCTGCCTCTTTTCCTATGCTTTCAATGCAATTCCAGTCTACCTCCTGAAATCGGTTTCCTGCAATTCTGCCCCGCTTTCAAGTCCTCTTGGCAGCCTTACTTCAGTCTATTTTTGGACGATAGCTGTCATTTATAACTCTGCAGGTTTGTGAATTACAGTGCCCCTGAGCTCCTTTCTTCAACTTGCTTACTTGTGACCTGGCCGCAACACCGCAGGATGGCTTCAGGCCCTAATCTGGTTCTGGCACGGCACGCTGAGCCTTTGGTTATTTCCTCTTCCTGGTGGGAAATGAGAGTTAAATTTGCCCGTTCAGACACCTCCAGCTAGCCTCTCATTGGTTCTCGCTATTCCTGTTCGTCTTCCGTAGAAATTGCAAACTGGGCCAAACAGGAGGTTAAAGGCACTGACTCTCCAAGTGGGGAGAGTGTTAGTAAAGCGTCTGGAATGTTGCACCCGAGTACCAGGGGAGGAAAACTGAGACATATTTGAACACGTCTCCCGTTCACATGGTTGATCATACTTGGGTTCCACATGCATGTTTTAGCTGAAGGAAGAATACCTTAAACCTGGAGAGTTGAGACCCATGTAATGGGTACCATGCAATATGACTTCAAAGGGTCTTCATTTGCTCACCGAACCTCTCCAATCCTATCACTGCTGCGTTTATGCCCCTGTACACATGCTTGATTCTCTTTCGGAGACATAGCAATCCATAGGTTTTAAGATACTTACTAGTCAGGTACATTCTTAGGCGTTTAATATGCGGTGTTGAGTCCATTTCGTTGAGCAAGGAGTAGCTCTTGTCTATTCCATATTTGGCTTAAGGAACTTTATCTGTGCTCATTTCAATCTCTGGTTTTATGCAGCACCCCAACTCACCTTTACCCTTAAGCAAGCATAAGTTGGTTTTCTAAATTTGAGACCCTGTTCTGTTCTGTAATTCAGTTCCTGTGTAGCCAAGTTTACATTCCGTGTATTACTGATATCTTATGATGTTTCTTTTTCTGTGTGACTTACTTCAGTTAGAATCATCATACCTGAATCCACTCATTGTGCTGCTAAGGGCCTGATGACACAGATTTCATTGCTGAGTGATATTGCTTTGTAAGTAAATACCACAACTTCTTTATCCATTTTTCACTTTCTGCGATGTTGAACTTGTACTGTAAACGAGGTTCTTGTAAACAGAGCCGTTCCAAACTTTGGGGTGGCTGTGTCTTTTTGATTTTAATTTCCCTAAGCTATAGGACCATAAGTGGAAGTGCCCTAGGTTCTGTTGCTTTGTTTTTTAGATGTTTCAGGAAACACCATACACTTCTCCCGAGTGGTTGTTGGCAATTTACATCCCGCCCATCAGCATAACAAGGCTCCCAGTTCTCCATGGCCTGTCCTGCCTTTCTGGATTTTACACTTTTTTCAGATGGCCCTTTTGACCGGGGGGAAGTGAGACTTCATTGTAGTGCAGATTTCCTTTGCAAGCTTGCTTGGTTGGCCAAAAAGAGCGTATGCGTTTTTTCCTGAATATATTCAGGAAAAACGCATACGCCCTTTTTGGCCAAGTGCATCATTGTGGACGTTCTGCCTCTTTTCCTATGCTTTCAATGCAATTCCAGTCTACCTCCTGAAATCGGTTTCCTGCAATTCTGCCCCGCTTTCAAGTCCTCTTGGCAGCCTTACTTCAGTCTATTTTTGGACGATAGCTGTCATTTATAACTCTGCAGGTTTGTGAATTACAGTGCCCCTGAGCTCCTTTCTTCAACTCGCTTTCTTGTTACCTGGCCGCAACACCGCAGGATGTCTTCAGGCCCTAATCTGGTTCTGGCCCGGCATGCTGAGCCTTTGGTTAATTCTTCTTACTGGTGGGAAATGAGAGTTAAATTTGCCCGTCCAGACACCTCCAGCTAGTCTCTCATTGGTTCTCGCTATTCCTGTTCATCTTCCGCAGAAATTGCAAACTGGGCCAAAAAGGAGGTTAAAGGGACTGACTCTCCAAGTCGGGAGAGTGTTAGTAAAGCGTCTGGAATGTTGCACCCGAGTACCAGGGGAGGAAAACTGAGACATATTTGAACACGTCTCCCGTTCACATGGTTGATCATACTCTAGGTTCCACATGCATGTTTTAGCTGAAGGAAGAATACCTTAAACCTGGAGAGTTGAGACCCGTGTAATGGGTACCATGCAATATGACTTCAAAGGGTCTTCATTTGCTCACCGAACCTCTCCAATCCTATCACTGCTGCGTTTATGCCCCTGTACACACGCTTGATTCTCTTTTGGAGACATAGCAATCCATAGGTTTTAAGATACTTACTAGTCAGGTACATTCTTATTCGTTTAATATGGGGTTTTGAGTCCATTTTGTTGAGCAAGGAGTAGCTCTTGTCTATTCCATATTTGGCTTAAGGAACTTTATCTGTGCTCATTTCAATCTCTGGTTTTATGCAGCACCCCAACTCACCTTTCCCCTTAAGCAACCATAAGTTGGTATTCTAAATTTGAGACCCTGTTCTGTTTTGGAATGCAGTTCCTGTGTAGCCAAGTTTACATTCCGTGTATTAGTGATATCTTATGATGTTTCTTTTTCTGTGTGAATTATTTCAGTTAGAATCATCGTACCTGAATCCACTCATTATGCTGCTACGGGCCTGATGACATAGATTTCATTGCTGAGTGATACTGCATTGTACGTAAGTACCACAAGTTCTTTATCCATTTTTCACTTTCTGTGATATTGAACTTGTACGGAAAACGAGGTTCTTGTAAACAGAGGCGTCCCAAACTTTGGGGTGGCTGTGTCTTTTTGATTTTAATTTCCCTAAGCTATAGGACCATAAGTGGAAGTGCCCTAGGCTCTGTTCCTTTGTTTTATAGATGTTTCAGGAAACACCATACACTTCTCCTGAGTGTCTGTTGGCAATTTACATCCCGCCCATCAGCATAACAAGGCTCCCAGTTCTCCATGGCCTGTCCTGCCTTTCTGGATTTTACACTTTTTCCAGATGGCCCTTTTGACCGGGGAGAAGGGAGACTTCATTGTAGTGCAGATTTCCTTTGCAAGTTTGCTTGGTTGGCCAAAAAGGGCGTATGCGTTTTTTCCTGAATATATTCAGGAAAAAACGCATACGCCCTTTTTGGCCAAGTGCATCATTGTGGACGTTCTGCCTCCTTTCCTATGCTTTCAATGCAATTCCAGTCTACCTCCTGAAATCGGTTTCCTGCAATTCTGCCCCGCTTTCAAGTCCTCTTGGCAGCCTTACTTCAGTCTATTTTTGGACGATAGCTGTCATTTATAACTCTGCAGGTTTGTGAATTACAGTGCCCCTGAGCTCCTTTCTTCAACTCGCTTTCTTGTGACCTGGCCGCAACACCGCAGGATGGCTTCAGGCCCTAATCTGGTTCCGGCCCGGCATGCTGAGCCTTTTCTTAATTCCTCTTCCTGGTGGGAAATGAGAGTTAAATTTGCCCGTCCAGACACCTCCAGCTAACCTCTCATTGGTTCTCGCTATTCCTGTTCATCTTCCGCAGAAATTGCAAACTGGGCCAAACAGGAGGTTAAAGGGACTGACTCTCCAAGTGGGGAGAGTGTTAGTAAAGCGTCTGGAATGTTGCACCCGAGTACCAGGGGAGGAAAACTGAGACATATTTGAACACGTCTCCCGTTCACATGGTTGATCATACTCTAGGTTCCACATGCATGTTTTAGCTGAAGGAAGAATACCTTAAACCTGGGTAGTTGAAACCCGTGGAATGGGTACCATGCAATATGACTTCAAAGGGTCTTCATTTGCTCACCGAACCTCTCCAATCCTATCACTGCTGCGTTTATGCCCCTGTACACATGCTTGATTCTCTTTCGGAGACATATCAATCCATAGGTTTTAAGATACTTACTAGTCAGGTACATTCTTAGGCGTTTAATATGCGGTGTTGAGTCCATTTCGTTGAGCAAGGAGTAGCTCTTGTCTATTCCATATTTGGCTTAAGGAACTTTATCTGTGCTCATTTCAATCTCTGGTTTTATGCAGCACCCCAACTCACCTTTACCCTTAAGCAAGCATAAGTTGGTTTTCTAAATTTGAGACCCTGTTCTGTTCTGTAATTCAGTTCCTGTGTAGCCAAGTTTACATTCCGTGTATTACTGATATCTTATGATGTTTCTTTTTCTGTGTGACTTATTTCAGTTAGAATCATCATACCTGAATCCACTCATTGTGCTGCTAAGGGTCTGATGACACAGATTTCATTGCTGAGTGATATTGCTTTGTAAGTAAATACCACAACTTCTTTATCCATTTTTCACTTTCTGCGATGTTGAACTTGTACTGTAAACGAGGTTCTTGTAAACAGAGCCGTTCCAAACTTTGGGGTGGCTGTGTCTTTTTGATTTTAATTTCCCTAAGCTATAGGACCATAAGTGGAAGTGCCCTAGGTTCTGTTGCTTTGTTTTTTAGATGTTTCAGGAAACACCATACACTTCTCCCGAGTGGTTGTTGGCAATTTACATCCCGCCCATCAGCATAACAAGGCTCCCAGTTCTCCATGGCCTGTCCTGCCTTTCTGGATTTTACACTTTTTTCAGATGGCCCTTTTGACCGGGGGGAAGTGAGACTTCATTGTAGTGCAGATTTCCTTTGCAAGCTTGCTTGGTTGGCCAAAAAGGGCGTATGCGTTTTTTCCTGAATATATTCAGGAAAAAACGCATACGCCCTTTTTGGCCAAGTGCATCATTGTGGACGTTCTGCCTCTTTTCCTATGCTTTCAATGCAATTCCAGTCTACCTCCTGAAATCGGTTTCCTGCAATTCTGCCCCGCTTTCAAGTCCTCTTGGCAGCCTTACTTCAGTCTATTTTTGGACGATAGCTGTCATTTATAACTCTGCAGGTTTGTGAATTACAGTGCCCCTGAGCTCCTTTCTTCAACTTGCTTACTTGTGACCTGGCCGCAACACCGCAGGATGGCTTCAGGCCCTAATCTGGTTCCGGCACGGCACGCTGAGCCTTTGGTTATTTCCTCTTCCTGGTGGGAAATGAGAGTTAAATTTGCCCGTCCAGACACCTCCAGCTAGCCTCTCATTGGTTCTCGCTATTCCTGTTCGTCTTCCGCAGAAATTGCAAACTGGGCCAAACAGGAGGTTAAAGGCACTGACTCTCCAAGTGGGGAGAGTGTTAGTAAAGCGTCTGGAATGTTGCACCCGAGTACCAGGGGAGGAAAACTGAGACATATTTGAACACATCTCCCGTTCACATGGTTGATCATACTTGGGTTCCACATGCATGTTTTAGCTGAAGGAAGAATACCTTAAACCTGGAGAGTTGAGACCCATGTAATGGGTACCATGCAATATGACTTCAAAGGGTCTTCATTTGCTCACCGAACCTCTCCAATCCTATCACTGCTGCGTTTATGCCCCTGTACACATGCTTGATTCTCTTTCGGAGACATAGCAATCCATAGGTTTTAAGATACTTACTAGTCAGGTACATTCTTAGGCGTTTAATATGCGGTGTTGAGTCCATTTCGTTGAGCAAGGAGTAGCTCTTGTCTATTCCATATTTGACTTAAGGAACTTTATCTGTGCTCATTTCAATCTCTGGTTTTATGCAGCACCCCAACTCACCTTTACCCTTAAGCAAGCATAAGTTGGTTTTCTAAATTTGAGACCCTGTTCTGTTCTGTAATTCAGTTCCTGTGTAGCCAAGTTTACATTCCGTGTATTACTGATATCTTATGATGTTTCTTTTTCTGTGTGACTTATTTCAGTTAGAATCATCATACCTGAATCCACTCATTGTGATGCTATGGGACTGATGACATAGATTTCATTGCTGAGTGATATTGCTTTGTAACTAAATACCACAACTTCTTTATCCATTTTTCACTTTCTGCGATGTTGAGCTTGTACTGTAAATGAGGTTCTTGTATCAGAGGCGTCCCAAACTTTGGGGTGGCTGTGTCTTTTTGATTTTAATTTCCCTAAGCTATAGGACCATAAGTGGCAGTGCCCTAGGCTCTGTTGCTTTGTTTTTTAGATGTTTCAGGAAACACCATACACTTCTCCCGAGTGTCTGTTGGCAATTTACATCCCGCCCATCAGCATAACAAGGCTCCCAGTTCTCCATGGCCTGTCCTGCCTTTCTGGATTTTACACTTTTTTCAGATGGCCCTTTTGACCGGGGGGAAGTGAGACTTCATTGTAGTGCAGATTTCCTTTGCAAGCTTGCTTGGTTGGCCAAAAAGGGCGTATGCGTTTTTTCCTGAATATATTCAGGAAAAAACGCATACGCCCTTTTTGGCCAAGTGCATCATTGTGGACGTTCTGCCTCTTTTCCTATGCTTTCAATGCAATTCCAGTCTACCTCCTGAAATCGGTTTCCTGCAATTCTGCCCCGCTTTCAAGTCCTCTTGGCAGCCTTACTTCAGTCTATTTTTGGACGATAGCTGTCATTTATAACTCTGCAGGTTTGTGAATTACAGTGCCCCTGAGCTCCTTTCTTCAACTTGCTTACTTGTGACCTGGCCGCAACACCGCAGGATGGCTTCAGGCCCTAATCTGGTTCCGGCACGGCACGCTGAGCCTTTGGTTATTTCCTCTTCCTGGTGGGAAATGAGAGTTAAATTTGCCCGTCCAGACACCTCCAGCTAGCCTCTCATTGGTTCTCGCTATTCCTGTTCGTCTTCCGCAGAAATTGCAAACTGGGCCAAACAGGAGGTTAAAGGCACTGACTCTCCAAGTGGGGAGAGTGTTAGTAAAGCGTCTGGAATGTTGCACCCGAGTACCAGGGGAGGAAAACTGAGACATATTTGAACACATCTCCCGTTCACATGGTTGATCATACTTGGGTTCCACATGCATGTTTTAGCTGAAGGAAGAATACCTTAAACCTGGAGAGTTGAGACCCATGTAATGGGTACCATGCAATATGACTTCAAAGGGTCTTCATTTGCTCACCGAACCTCTCCAATCCTATCACTGCTGCGTTTATGCCCCTGTACACATGCTTGATTCTCTTTCGGAGACATAGCAATCCATAGGTTTTAAGATACTTACTAGTCAGGTACATTCTTAGGCGTTTAATATGCGGTGTTGAGTCCATTTCGTTGAGCAAGGAGTAGCTCTTGTCTATTCCATATTTGGCTTAAGGAACTTTATCTGTGCTCATTTCAATCTCTGGTTTTATGCAGCACCCCAACTCACCTTTACCCTTAAGCAAGCATAAGTTGGTTTTCTAAATTTGAGACCCTGTTCTGTTCTGTAATTCAGTTCCTGTGTAGCCAAGTTTACATTCCGTGTATTACTGATATCTTATGATGTTTCTTTTTCTGTGTGACTTACTTCAGTTAGAATCATCATACCTGAATCCACTCATTGTGCTGCTAAGGGCCTGATGACACAGATTTCATTGCTGAGTGATATTGCTTTGTAAGTAAATACCACAACTTCTTTATCCATTTTTCACTTTCTGCGATGTTGAACTTGTACTGTAAACGAGGTTCTTGTAAACAGAGCCGTTCCAAACTTTGGGGTGGCTGTGTCTTTTTGATTTTAATTTCCCTAAGCTATAGGACCATAAGTGGAAGTGCCCTAGGTTCTGTTGCTTTGTTTTTTAGATGTTTCAGGAAACACCATACACTTCTCCCGAGTGGTTGTTGGCAATTTACATCCCGCCCATCAGCATAACAAGGCTCCCAGTTCTCCATGGCCTGTCCTGCCTTTCTGGATTTTACACTTTTTTCAGATGGCCCTTTTGACCGGGGGGAAGTGAGACTTCATTGTAGTGCAGATTTCCTTTGCAAGCTTGCTTGGTTGGCCAAAAAGAGCGTATGCGTTTTTTCCTGAATATATTCAGGAAAAACGCATACGCCCTTTTTGGCCAAGTGCATCATTGTGGACGTTCTGCCTCTTTTCCTATGCTTTCAATGCAATTCCAGTCTACCTCCTGAAATCGGTTTCCTGCAATTCTGCCCCGCTTTCAAGTCCTCTTGGCAGCCTTACTTCAGTCTATTTTTGGACGATAGCTGTCATTTATAACTCTGCAGGTTTGTGAATTACAGTGCCCCTGAGCTCCTTTCTTCAACTCGCTTTCTTGTTACCTGGCCGCAACACCGCAGGATGTCTTCAGGCCCTAATCTGGTTCTGGCCCGGCATGCTGAGCCTTTGGTTAATTCTTCTTACTGGTGGGAAATGAGAGTTAAATTTGCCCGTCCAGACACCTCCAGCTAGTCTCTCATTGGTTCTCGCTATTCCTGTTCATCTTCCGCAGAAATTGCAAACTGGGCCAAAAAGGAGGTTAAAGGGACTGACTCTCCAAGTCGGGAGAGTGTTATTAAAGCGTCTGGAATGTTGCACCCGAGTACCAGGGGAGGAAAACTGAGACATATTTGAACACGTCTCCCGTTCACATGGTTGATCATACTCTAGGTTCCACATGCATGTTTTAGCTGAAGGAAGAATACCTTAAACCTGGAGAGTTGAGACCCGTGTAATGGGTACCATGCAATATGACTTCAAAGGGTCTTCATTTGCTCACCGAACCTCTCCAATCCTATCACTGCTGCGTTTATGCCCCTGTACACACGCTTGATTCTCTTTTGGAGACATAGCAATCCATAGGTTTTAAGATACTTACTAGTCAGGTACATTCTTATTCGTTTAATATGGGGTTTTGAGTCCATTTTGTTGAGCAAGGAGTAGCTCTTGTCTATTCCATATTTGGCTTAAGGAACTTTATCTGTGCTCATTTCAATCTCTGGTTTTATGCAGCACCCCAACTCACCTTTCCCCTTAAGCAACCATAAGTTGGTATTCTAAATTTGAGACCCTGTTCTGTTTTGGAATGCAGTTCCTGTGTAGCCAAGTTTACATTCCGTGTATTAGTGATATCTTATGATGTTTCTTTTTCTGTGTGACTTATTTCAGTTAGAATCATCGTACCTGAATCCACTCATTATGCTGCTACGGGCCTGATGACATAGATTTCATTGCTGAGTGATACTGCATTGTACGTAAGTACCACAAGTTCTTTATCCATTTTTCACTTTCTGTGATATTGAACTTGTACGGAAAACGAGGTTCTTGTAAACAGAGGCGTCCCAAACTTTGGGGTGGCTGTGTCTTTTTGATTTTAATTTCCCTAAGCTATAGGACCATAAGTGGAAGTGCCCTAGGCTCTGTTCCTTTGTTTTATAGATGTTTCAGGAAACACCATACACTTCTCCTGAGTGTCTGTTGGCAATTTACATCCCGCCCATCAGCATAACAAGGCTCCCAGTTCTCCATGGCCTGTCCTGCCTTTCTGGATTTTACACTTTTTTCAGATGGCCCTTTTGACCGGGGAGAAGTGAGACTTCATTGTAGTGCAGATTTCCTTTGCAAGTTTGCTTGGTTGGCCAAAAAGGGCGTATGCGTTTTTTCCTGAATATATTCAGGAAAAAACGCATACGCCCTTTTTGGCCAAGTGCATCATTGTGGACGTTCAGCCTCCTTTCCTATGCTTTCAATGCAATTCCAGTCTACCTCCTGAAATCGGTTTCCTGCAATTCTGCCCCGCTTTCAAGTCCTCTTGGCAGCCTTACTTCAGTCTATTTTTGGACGATAGCTGTCATTTATAACTCTGCAGGTTTGTGAATTACAGTGCCCCTGAGCTCCTTTCTTCAACTCGCTTTCTTGTGACCTGGCCGCAACACCGCAGGATGGCTTCAGGCCCTAATCTGGTTCCGGCACGGCATGCTGAGCCTTTTCTTAATTCCTCTTCCTGGTGGGAAATGAGAGTTAAATTTGCCCGTCCAGACACCTCCAGCTAACCTCTCATTGGTTCTCGCTATTCCTGTTCATCTTCCGCAGAAATTGCAAACTGGGCCAAACAGGAGGTTAAAGGGACTGACTCTCCAAGTGGGGAGAGTGTTAGTAAAGCGTCTGGAATGTTGCACCCGAGTACCAGGGGAGGAAAACTGAGACATATTTGAACACGTCTCCCGTTCACATGGTTGATCATACTCTAGGTTCCACATGCATGTTTTAGCTGAAGGAAGAATACCTTAAACCTGGGTAGTTGAATCCCGTGGAATGGGTACCATGCAATATGACTTCAAAGGGTCTTCATTTGCTCACCGAACCTCTCCAATCCTATCACTGCTGCGTTTATGCCCCTGTACACATGCTTGATTCTCTTTCGGAGACATATCAATCCATAGGTTTTAAGATACTTACTAGTCAGGTACATTCTTAGGCGTTTAATATGCGGTGTTGAGTCCATTTCGTTGAGCAAGGAGTAGCTCTTGTCTATTCCATATTTGGCTTAAGGAACTTTATCTGTGCTCATTTCAATCTCTGGTTTTATGCAGCACCCCAACTCACCTTTACCCTTAAGCAAACATAAGTTGGTTTTCTAAATTTGAGACCCTGTTCTGTTCTGTAATTCAGTTCCTGTGTAGCCAAGTTTACATTCCGTGTATTACTGATATCTTATGATGTTTCTTTTTCTGTGTGACTTATTTCAGTTAGAATCATCATACCTGAATCCACTCATTGTGCTGCTAAGGGTCTGATGACACAGATTTCATTGCTGAGTGATATTGCTTTGTAAGTAAATACCACAACTTCTTTATCCATTTTTCACTTTCTGCGATGTTGAACTTGTACTGTAAACGAGGTTCTTGTAAACAGAGCCGTTCCAAACTTTGGGGTGGCTGTGTCTTTTTGATTTTAATTTCCCTAAGCTATAGGACCATAAGTGGAAGTGCCCTAGGTTCTGTTGCTTTGTTTTTTAGATGTTTCAGGAAACACCATACACTTCTCCCGAGTGGTTGTTGGCAATTTACATCCCGCCCATCAGCATAACAAGGCTCCCAGTTCTCCATGGCCTGTCCTGCCTTTCTGGATTTTACACTTTTTTCAGATGGCCCTTTTGACCGGGGGGAAGTGAGACTTCATTGTAGTGCAGATTTCCTTTGCAAGCTTGCTTGGTTGGCCAAAAAGGGCGTATGCGTTTTTTCCTGAATATATTCAGGAAAAAACGCATACGCCCTTTTTGGCCAAGTGCATCATTGTGGACGTTCTGCCTCTTTTCCTATGCTTTCAATGCAATTCCAGTCTACCTCCTGAAATCGGTTTCCTGCAATTCTGCCCCGCTTTCAAGTCCTCTTGGCAGCCTTACTTCAGTCTATTTTTGGACGATAGCTGTCATTTATAACTCTGCAGGTTTGTGAATTACAGTGCCCCTGAGCTCCTTTCTTCAACTTGCTTACTTGTGACCTGGCCGCAACACCGCAGGATGGCTTCAGGCCCTAATCTGGTTCCGGCACGGCACGCTGAGCCTTTGGTTATTTCCTCTTCCTGGTGGGAAATGAGAGTTAAATTTGCCCGTCCAGACACCTCCAGCTAGCCTCTCATTGGTTCTCGCTATTCCTGTTCGTCTTCCGCAGAAATTGCAAACTGGGCCAAACAGGAGGTTAAAGGCACTGACTCTCCAAGTGGGGAGAGTGTTAGTAAAGCGTCTGGAATGTTGCACCCGAGTACCAGGGGAGGAAAACTGAGACATATTTGAACACATCTCCCGTTCACATGGTTGATCATACTTGGGTTCCACATGCATGTTTTAGCTGAAGGAAGAATACCTTAAACCTGGAGAGTTGAGACCCATGTAATGGGTACCATGCAATATGACTTCAAAGGGTCTTCATTTGCTCACCGAACCTCTCCAATCCTATCACTGCTGCGTTTATGCCCCTGTACACATGCTTGATTCTCTTTCGGAGACATAGCAATCCATAGGTTTTAAGATACTTACTAGTCAGGTACATTCTTAGGCGTTTAATATGCGGTGTTGAGTCCATTTCGTTGAGCAAGGAGTAGCTCTTGTCTATTCCATATTTGGCTTAAGGAACTTTATCTGTGCTCATTTCAATCTCTGGTTTTATGCAGCACCCCAACTCACCTTTACCCTTAAGCAAGCATAAGTTGGTTTTCTAAATTTGAGACCCTGTTCTGTTCTGTAATTCAGTTCCTGTGTAGCCAAGTTTCCATTCCGTGTATTACTGATATCTTATGATGTTTCTTTTTCTGTGTGACTTATTTCAGTTAGAATCATCATACCTGAATCCACTCATTGTGATGCTATGGGACTGATGACATAGATTTCATTGCTGAGTGATATTGCTTTGTAACTAAATACCACAACTTCTTTATCCATTTTTCACTTTCTGCGATGTTGAGCTTGTACTGTAAATGCGGTTCTTGTATCAGAGGCGTCCCAAACTTTGGGGTGGCTGTGTCTTTTTGATTTTAATTTCCCTAAGCTATAGGACCATAAGTGGCAGTGCCCTAGGCTCTGTTGCTTTGTTTTTTAGATGTTTCAGGAAACACCATACACTTCTCCCGAGTGTCTGTTGGCAATTTACATCCCGCCCATCAGCATAACAAGGCTCCCAGTTCTCCATGGCCTGTCCTGCCTTTCTGGATTTTACACTTTTTTCAGATGGCCCTTTTGACCGGGGGGAAGTGAGACTTCATTGTAGTGCAGATTTCCTTTGCAAGCTTGCTTGGTTGGCCAAAAAGGGCGTATGCGTTTTTTCCTGAATATATTCAGGAAAAAACGCATACGCCCTTTTTGGCCAAGTGCATCATTGTGGACGTTCTGCCTCTTTTCCTATGCTTTCAATGCAATTCCAGTCTACCTCCTGAAATCGGTTTCCTGCAATTCTTCCCCGCTTTCAAGTCCTCTTGGCAGCCTTACTTCAGTCTATTTTTGGACGATAGCTGTCATTTATAACTCTGCAGGTTTGTGAATTACAGTGCCCCTGAGCTCCTTTCTTCAACTTGCTTACTTGTGACCTGGCCGCAACACCGCAGGATGGCTTCAGGCCCTAATCTGGTTCCGGCACGGCACGCTGAGCCTTTGGTTATTTCCTCTTCCTGGTGGGAAATGAGAGTTAAATTTGCCCGTCCAGACACCTCCAGCTAGCCTCTCATTGGTTCTCGCTATTCCTGTTCGTCTTCCGCAGAAATTGCAAACTGGGCCAAACAGGAGGTTAAAGGCACTGACTCTCCAAGTGGGGAGAGTGTTAGTAAAGCGTCTGGAATGTTGCACCCGAGTACCAGGGGAGGAAAACTGAGACATATTTGAACACGTCTCCCGTTAACATGGTTGATCATACTTGGGTTCCACATGCATGTTTTAGCTGAAGGAAGAATACCTTAAACCTGGAGAGTTGAGACCCATGTAATGGGTACCATGCAATATGACTTCAAAGGGTCTTCATTTGCTCACCGAACCTCTCCAATCCTATCACTGCTGCGTTTATGCCCCTGTACACATGCTTGATTCTCTTTCGGAGACATAGCAATCCATAGGTTTTAAGATACTTACTAGTCAGGTACATTCTTAGGCGTTTAATATGCGGTGTTGAGTCCATTTCGTTGAGCAAGGAGTAGCTCTTGTCTATTCCATATTTGGCTTAAGGAACTTTATCTGTGCTCATTTCAATCTCTGGTTTTATGCAGCACCCCAACTCACCTTTACCCTTAAGCAAGCATAAGTTGGTTTTCTAAATTTGAGACCCTGTTCTGTTCTGTAATTCAGTTCCTGTGTAGCCAAGTTTACATTCCGTGTATTACTGATATCTTATGATGTTTCTTTTTCTGTGTGACTTACTTCAGTTAGAATCATCATACCTGAATCCACTCATTGTGCTGCTAAGGGCCTGATGACACAGATTTCATTGCTGAGTGATACTGCATTGTACGTAAGTACCACAAGTTCTTTATCCATTTTTCACTTTCTGTGATATTGAACTTGTATGGTAAACGAGGTTCTTGTAAACGGAGGCGTCCCAAACTTTGGGGTGGCTGTGTCTTTTTGATTTTAATTTCCCTAAGCTATAGGACCATAAGTGGAAGTGCCCTAGGTTCTGTTGCTTTGTTTTTTAGATGTTTCAGGAAACACCATACACTTCTCCCGAGTGGTTGTTGGCAATTTACATCCCGCCCATCAGCATAACAAGGCTCCCAGTTCTCCATGGCCTGTCCTGCCTTTCTGGATTTTACACTTTTTTCAAATGGCCCTTTTGACCGGGGGGAAGTGAGACTTCATTGTAGTGCAGATTTCCTTTGCTAGCTTGCTTGGTTGGCCAAAAAGGGCGTATGCGTTTTTTCCTGAATATATTCAGGAAAAAACGCATACGCCCTTTTTGGCCAAGTGCATCATTGTGGACGTTCTGCCTCTTTTCCTATGCTTTCAATGCAATTCCAGTCTACCTCCTGAAATCGGTTTCCTGCAATTCTGCCCCGCTTTCAAGTCCTCTTGGCAGCCTTACTTCAGTCTATTTTTGGACGATAGCTGTCATTTATAACTCTGCAGGTTTGTGAATTACAGTGCCCCTGAGCTCCTTTCTTCAACTTGCTTACTTGTGACCTGGCCGCAACACCGCAGGATGGCTTCAGGCCCTAATCTGGTTCCGGCACGGCACGCTGAGCCTTTGGTTATTTCCTCTTCCTGGTGGGAAATGAGAGTTAAATTTGCCCGTCCAAACACCTCCAGCTAGTCTCTCATTGGTTCTCGCTATTCCTGTTCATCTTCCGCAGAAATTGCAAACTGGGCCAAACAGGAGGTTAAAGGCGCTGACTCTCCAAGTGGGGAGAGTGTTAGTAAAGCGTCTGGAATGTTGCACCCGATTACCAGGGGAGGAAAACTGAGACATATTTGAACACGTCTCCCGTTCACATGGTTGATCATACTTGGGTTCCACATGCATGTTTTAGCTGAAGGAAGAATACCTTAAACCTGGAGAGTTAAGACCCGTGTAATGGGTACCATGCAATATGACTTCAAAGGGTCTTCATTTGCTCACCGAACCTCTCCAATCCTATCACTGCTGCGTTTATGCCCCTGTACACATGCTTGATTCCCTTTCGGAGACATAGCAATCCATAGGTTTTAAGATACTTACTAGTCAGGTACATTCTTAGGCGTTTAATATGCGGTGTTGAGTCCATTTCGTTGAGCAAGGAGTAGCTCTTGTCTATTCCATATTTGACTTAAGGAACTTTATCTGTGCTCATTTCAATCTCTGGTTTTATGCAGCACCCCAACTCACCTTTCCCCTTGAGCAAGCATAAGTTGGTTTTCTAAATTTGAGACCCTGTTCTGTTCTGTAATTCAGTTCCTGTGTAGCCAAGTTTACATTCCGTGTATTACTGATATCTTATGATGTTTCTTTTTCTGTGTGACTTATTTCAGTTAGAATCATCATACCTGAATCCACTCATTGTGATGCTAAGGGCCTGATGACATAGATTTCATTGCTGAGTGATATTGCTTTTTAAGTAAATACCACAACTTCTTTATCCATTTTTCACTTTCTGCGATGTTGAACTTGTACTGTAAACGAGGTTCTTGTAAACAGAGGCGTCCCAAACTTTGGGGTGGCTGTGTCTTTTTGATTTTAATTTCCCTAAGCTATAGGACCATAAGTGGAAGTGCCCTAGGTTCTGTTGCTTTGTTTTTTAGATGTTTCAGGAAACACCATACACTTCTCCCGAGTGTCTGTTGGCGATTTACATCCCGCCCATCAGCATAACAAGGCTCCCAGTTCTCCATGGCCTGTCCTGCCTTTCTGGATTTTACACTTTTTTCAGATGGCCCTTTTGACCGGGGGGAAGTGAGACTTCATTGTAGTGCAGATTTCCTTTGCAAGCTTGCTTGGTTGGCCAAAAAGGGCGTATGCGTTTTTTCCTGAATATATTCAGGAAAAAACGCATATGCCCTTTTTGGCCAAGTGCATCATTGTGGACGTTCTGCCTCTTTTCCTATGCTTTCAATGCAATTTCAGTCTACCTCCTGAAATCGGTTTCCTGCAATTCTGCCCCGCTTTCAAGTCCTCTTGGCAGCCTTACTTCAGTCTATTTTTGGACGATAGCTGTCATTTATAACTCTGCAGGTTTGTGAATTACAGTGCCCCTGAGCTCCTTTCTTCAACTCGCTTTCTTTTGAGCTGCCCGCAACACCGCAGGATGACTTCAGGCCCTAATCTGGTTCCGGTACGGCACGCTGAGCCTTTGGTTATTTCCTCTTCCTGATGGGAAATGAGAGTTAAATTTGCCCGTCCAGACACCTCCAGCTAGCCTCTCATTGGTTCTCGCTATTCCTGTTCATCTTCCGCAGAAATTGCAAACTGTGCCAAACAGGAGGTTAAAGGCGCTGACTCTCCAAGTGGGGAGAGTGTTAGTAAAGCGTCTGGAATGTTGCACCCGAGTACCAAGGGAGGAAAACTGAGACATATTTGAACACGTCTCCCGATCACATGGTTGATCGTACTCTGGGTTCCACATGCATGTTTTAGCTGAAGGAAGAATACCTAAAACCTGGGTAATTGAAACCCGTGGAATGGGTACCATGCAATATGACTTCAAAGAGTCTTCATTTGCTCACCGAACCTCTCCAATCCTATCACTGCTGCGTTTATGCCCCTGTACACATGCTTGATTCTCTTTCGGAGACATAGCAATCCATAGGTTTTAAGATACTTACTAGTCAGGTACATTCTTAGGCGTTTAATATGCGGTGTTGAGTCCATTTCGTTGAGCAAGGAGTGGCTCTTGTCTATTCCATATTTGGCTTAAGGAACTTTATCTGTGCTCATTTCAATCTCTGGTTTTATGCAGCAACTGAACTCACCTTTCCCCTTAAGCAAGCATAAGTTGGTTTTCTAAATTTGAGAACCTGTTCTGTTTTGGAATTCAGTTCCTGTGTAGCCAAGTTTACATTCCGTGTATTAGTGATATCTTATGATGTTTCTTTTTCTGTGTGACTTATTTCAGTTAGAATCATCGTATCTGAATCTACTCATTATGCTGCTACGTGCCTGATGACATAGATTTCATTGCTGAGTGATACTGCATTGTACGTAAGTACCACAAGTTCTTTATCCATTTTTCACTTTCTGCGATGTTGAACTTGCACGGTAAAAGAGGTTCTTGTAAACAGAGCCGTTCCAAACTTTGGGGTGGCTGTGTATTTTTGATTTTAATTTCCCTAAGCTATAGGACCATAAGTGGAAGTGCCCTAGGCTCTGTTGCTTTGTTTTTTAGATGTTTCAGGAAACACCATACACTTCTCCCAAGTGTCTGTTGGCAATTTACATCCCGCCCATCAGCATAACAAGGCTCCCAGTTCTCAATGGCCTGTACTGCCTTTCTGGATTTTACACTTTTTTCAGATGGCCCTTTTGACCAGGGGGAAGTGAGACTTCATTGTAGTGCAGATTTCTTTGCAAGCTTGCTTGGTTGGCCAAAAAGGGCGTATGCGTTTTTTCCTGAATATATTCAGGAAAAAATGCATACGCCCTTTTTGGCCAAGTGCATTATTGTGGACGTTCTGCCTCTTTTCCTATGCTTTCAATGCAATTTCAGTCTACCTCCTGAAATCGGTTTCCTGCAATTCTGCCCCGCTTTCAAGTCCTCTTGGCAGCCTTACTTCAGTCTATTTTTGGACGATAGCTGTCATTTATAACTCTGCAGGTTTGTGAATTACAGTGCCCCTGAGCTCCTTTCTTCAACTTGCTTTCTTGTGACCTGGCCGCAACACCGCAGGATGGCTTCAGGCCCTAATCTGGTTCCGGCACGGCACGCTGAGCCTTTGGTTATTTCCTCTTCCTGGTGGGAAATGAGAGTTAAATTTGCCCGTCCAAACACCTCCAGCTAGTCTCTCATTGGTTCTCGCTATTCCTGTTCATCTTCCGCAGAAATTGCAAACTGGGCGAAACAGGAGGTTAAAGGCGCTGACTCTCCAAGTGGGGAGATTGTTAGTAAAGCGTCTGGAATGTTGCACCCGAGTAGCAGGGGAGGAAAACTGAGACATATTTGAACACGTCTCCCGTTCACATGGTTGATCATACTTGGGTTCCACATGCATGTTTTAGCTGAAGGAAGAATACCTTAAACCTGGAGAGTTAAGACCCGTGTAATGGGTACCATGCAATATGACTTCAAAGGGTCTTCATTTGCTCACCGAACCTCTCCAATCCTATCACTGCTGCGTTTATGCCCCTGTACACATGCTTGATTCCCTTTCGGAGACATAGCAATCCATAGGTTTTAAGATACTTACTAGTCAGGTACATTCTTAGGCGTTTAATATGCGGTGTTGAGTCCATTTCGTTGAGCAAGGAGTAGCTCTTGTCTATTCCATATTTGACTTAAGGAACTTTATCTGTGCTCATTTCAATCTCTGGTTTTATGCAGCACCCCAACTCACCTTTCCCCTTGAGCAAGCATAAGTTGGTTTTCTAAATTTGAGACCCTGTTCTGTTCTGTAATTCAGTTCCTGTGTAGCCAAGTTTACATTCCGTGTATTACTGATATCTTATGATGTTTCTTTTTCTGTGTGACTTATTTCAGTTAGAATCATCATACCTGAATCCACTCATTGTGATGCTAAGGGCCTGATGACATAGATTTCATTGCTGAGTGATATTGCTTTTTAAGTAAATACCACAACTTCTTTATCCATTTTTCACTTTCTGCGATGTTGAACTTGTACTGTAAACGAGGTTCTTGTAAACAGAGGCGTCCCAAACTTTGGGGTGGCTGTGTCTTTTTGATTTTAATTTCCCTAAGCTATAGGACCATAAGTGGAAGTGCCCTAGGTTCTGTTGCTTTGTTTTTTAGATGTTTCAGGAAACACCATACACTTCTCCCGAGTGTCTGTTGGCGATTTACATCCCGCCCATCAGCATAACAAGGCTCCCAGTTCTCCATGGCCTGTCCTGCCTTTCTGGATTTTACACTTTTTTCAGATGGCCCTTTTGACCGGGGGGAAGTGAGACTTCATTGTAGTGCAGATTTCCTTTGCAAGCTTGCTTGGTTGGCCAAAAAGGGCGTATGCGTTTTTTCCTGAATATATTCAGGAAAAAACGCATATGCCCTTTTTGGCCAAGTGCATCATTGTGGACGTTCTGCCTCTTTTCCTATGCTTTCAATGCAATTTCAGTCTACCTCCTGAAATCGGTTTCCTGCAATTCTGCCCCGCTTTCAAGTCCTCTTGGCAGCCTTACTTCAGTCTATTTTTGGACGATAGCTGTCATTTATAACTCTGCAGGTTTGTGAATTACAGTGCCCCTGAGCTCCTTTCTTCAACTCGCTTTCTTTTGAGCTGCCCGCAACACCGCAGGATGACTTCAGGCCCTAATCTGGTTCCGGTACGGCACGCTGAGCCTTTGGTTATTTCCTCTTCCTGATGGGAAATGAGAGTTAAATTTGCCCGTCCAGACACCTCCAGCTAGCCTCTCATTGGTTCTCGCTATTCCTGTTCATCTTCCGCAGAAATTGCAAACTGTGCCAAACAGGAGGTTAAAGGCGCTGACTCTCCAAGTGGGGAGAGTGTTAGTAAAGCGTCTGGAATGTTGCACCCGAGTACCAAGGGAGGAAAACTGAGACATATTTGAACACGTCTCCCGATCACATGGTTGATCGTACTCTGGGTTCCACATGCATGTTTTAGCTGAAGGAAGAATACCTAAAACCTGGGTAATTGAAACCCGTGGAATGGGTACCATGCAATATGACTTCAAAGAGTCTTCATTTGCTCACCGAACCTCTCCAATCCTATCACTGCTGCGTTTATGCCCCTGTACACATGCTTGATTCTCTTTCGGAGACATAGCAATCCATAGGTTTTAAGATACTTACTAGTCAGGTACATTCTTAGGCGTTTAATATGCGGTGTTGAGTCCATTTCGTTGAGCAAGGAGTGGCTCTTGTCTATTCCATATTTGGCTTAAGGAACTTTATCTGTGCTCATTTCAATCTCTGGTTTTATGCAGCAACTGAACTCACCTTTCCCCTTAAGCAAGCATAAGTTGGTTTTCTAAATTTGAGAACCTGTTCTGTTTTGGAATTCAGTTCCTGTGTAGCCAAGTTTACATTCCGTGTATTAGTGATATCTTATGATGTTTCTTTTTCTGTGTGACTTATTTCAGTTAGAATCATCGTATCTGAATCTACTCATTATGCTGCTACGTGCCTGATGACATAGATTTCATTGCTGAGTGATACTGCATTGTACGTAAGTACCACAAGTTCTTTATCCATTTTTCACTTTCTGCGATGTTGAACTTGCACGGTAAAAGAGGTTCTTGTAAACAGAGCCGTTCCAAACTTTGGGGTGGCTGTGTATTTTTGATTTTAATTTCCCTAAGCTATAGGACCATAAGTGGAAGTGCCCTAGGCTCTGTTGCTTTGTTTTTTAGATGTTTCAGGAAACACCATACACTTCTCCCAAGTGTCTGTTGGCAATTTACATCCCGCCCATCAGCATAACAAGGCTCCCAGTTCTCAATGGCCTGTACTGCCTTTCTGGATTTTACACTTTTTTCAGATGGCCCTTTTGACCAGGGGGAAGTGAGACTTCATTGTAGTGCAGATTTCTTTGCAAGCTTGCTTGGTTGGCCAAAAAGGGCGTATGCGTTTTTTCCTGAATATATTCAGGAAAAAATGCATACGCCCTTTTTGGCCAAGTGCATTATTGTGGACGTTCTGCCTCTTTTCCTATGCTTTCAATGCAATTTCAGTCTACCTCCTGAAATCGGTTTCCTGCAATTCTGCCCCGCTTTCAAGTCCTCTTGGCAGCCTTACTTCAGTCTATTTTTGGACGATAGCTGTCATTTATAACTCTGCAGGTTTGTGAATTACAGTGCCCCTGAGCTCCTTTCTTCAACTTGCTTTCTTGTGACCTGGCCGCAACACCGCAGGATGGCTTCAGGCCCTAATCTGGTTCCGGCACGGCACGCTGAGCCTTTGGTTATTTCCTCTTCCTGGTGGGAAATGAGAGTTAAATTTGCCCGTCCAAACACCTCCAGCTAGTCTCTCATTGGTTCTCGCTATTCCTGTTCATCTTCCGCAGAAATTGCAAACTGGGCGAAACAGGAGGTTAAAGGCGCTGACTCTCCAAGTGGGGAGATTGTTAGTAAAGCGTCTGGAATGTTGCACCCGAGTACCAGGGGAGGAAAACTGAGACATATTTGAACACGTCTCCCGTTCACATGGTTGATCATACTTGGGTTCCACATGCATGTTTTAGCTGAAGGAAGAATACCTTAAACCTGGAGAGTTAAGACCCGTGTAATGGGTACCATGCAATATGACTTCAAAGGGTCTTCATTTGCTCACCGAACCTCTCCAATCCTATCACTGCTGCGTTTATGCCCCTGTACACATGCTTGATTCTCTTTCGGAGACATAGCAATCCATAGGTTTTAAGATACTTACTAGTCAGGTACATTCTTAGACGTTTAATATGCGGTGTTGAGTCCATTTCGTTGAGCAAGGAGTAGCTCTTGTCTATTCCATATTTGACTTAAGGAACTTTATCTGTGCTCATTTCAATCTCTGGTTTTATGCAGCACCCCAACTCACCTTTCCCCTTAAGCAAGCATAAGTTGGTTTTCTAAATTTGAGACCCTGTTCTGTTCTGTAATTCAGTTCCTGTGTAGCCAAGTTTACATTCCGTGTATTACTGATATCTTATGATGTTTCTTTTTCTGTGTGACTTATTTCAGTTAGAATCATCATACCTGAATCCACTCATTGTGCTGCTAAGGGCCTGATGACATAGATTTCATTGCTGAGTGATATTGCTTTGTAAGTGAATACCACAACTTCTTTATCCATTTTTCACTTTCTGCGATGTTGAACTTGTACTGTAAACGAGGTTCTTGTAAACAGAGGCGTCCCAAACTTTGGGGTGGCTGTGTCTTTTTGATTTTAATTTCCCTAAGCTATAGGACCATAAGTGGCAGTGCCCTAGGCTCTGTTGCTTTGTTTTTTAGATGTTTCAGGAAACACCATACACTTCTCCCGAGTGGTTGTTGGCAATTTACATCCCGCCCATCAGCATAACAAGGCTCCCAGTTCTCCATGGCCTGTCCTGCCTTTCTGGATTTTACACTTTTTTCAGATGGCCCTTTTGACCGGGGGGAAGTGAGACTTCATTGTAGTGCAGATTTCCTTTGCAAGCTTGCTTGGTTGGCCAAAAAGGGCGTATGCGTTTTTTCCTGAATATATTCAGGAAAAAACGCATACGCCCTTTTTGGCCAAGTGCATCATTGTGGACGTTCTGCCTCTTTTCCTATGCTTTCAATGCAATTCCAGTCTACCTCCTGAAATCGGTTTCCTGCAATTCTGCCCCGCTTTCAAGTCCTCTTGGCAGCCTTACTTCAGTCTATTTTTGGACGATAGCTGTCATTTATAACTCTGCAGGTTTGTGAATTACAGTGCCCCTGAGCTCCTTTCTTCAACTCGCTTTCTTGTGACCTGGCCGCAACACCGCAGGATGGCTTCAGGCCCTAATCTGGTTCCGGTACGGCACGCTGAGCCTTTGGTTATTTCCTCTTCCTGGTGGGAAATGAGAGTTAAATTTGCCCGTCCAGACACCTCCAGCTAGCCTCTCATTGGTTCTCGCTATTCCTGTTCATCTTCCGCAGAAATTGCAAAGTGGGCCAAACAAGAGGTTAAAGGCGCTGACTCTCCAAGTGGGGAGAGTGTTAGTAAAGCGTCTGGAATGTTGCACCCGAGTACCAGGGGAGGAAAACTGAGACATATTTGAACACGTCTCCCGTTCACATGGTTGATCATACTTGGGTTCCACATGCATGTTTTAGCTGAAGGAAGAATACCTTAAACCTGGAGAGTTAAGACCCGTGTAATGGGTACCATGCAATATGACTTCAAAGGGTCTTCATTTGCTCACCGAACCTCTCCAGTCCTATCACTGCTGCATTTATGCCCCTGTACACATGCTTGATTCTCTTTTGGAGACATAGCAATCCATAGGTTTTACGATACTTACTAGTCAGGTACATTCTTAGGCGTTTAATATGCGGTGTTGAGTCCATTTCGTTGAGCAAGGAGTAGCTCTTGTCTATTCCATATTTGGCTTAAGGAACTTTATCTGTGCTCATTTCAATCTCTGGTTTTATGCAGCACCCCAACTCACCTTACCCCTTAAGCAAGCATAAGTTGGTTTTCTAAATTTGAGACCCTGTTCTGTTCTGTAATTCAGTTCCTGTGTAGCCAAGTTTACATTCCGTGTATTACTGATATCTTATGATGTTTCTTTTTCTGTGTGACTTATTTCAGTTAGAATCATCATACCTGAATCCACTCATTGTGATGCTAAGGGCCTGATGACATAGATTTCATTGCTGAGTGATATTGCTTTGTAAGTAAATACCACAACTTCTTTATCCATTTTTCACTTTCTGCGATGTTGAACTTGTACTGGAAACGAGGTTCTTGTAAACAGAGGCGTCCCAAACTTTGAGGTGGCTGTGTCTTTTTGATTTTAATTTCCCTAAGCTATAGGACCATAAGTGGCAGTGCCCTAGGCTCTGTTGCTTTGTTTTTTAGATGTTTCAGGAAACACCATACACTTCTCCCGAGTGGTTGTTGGCAATTTACATCCCGCCCATCAGCATAACAAGGCTCCCAGTTCTCCATGGCCTGTCCTGCCTTTCTGGATTTTACACTTTTTTCAGATGGCCCTTTTGACCGGGGGGAAGTGAGACTTCATTGTAGTGCAGATTTCCTTCGCAAGCTTGCTTGGTTGGCCAAATAGGGCGTATGCGTTTTTTCCTGAATATATTCAGGAAAAAACGCATACGCCCTTTTTGGCCAAGTGCATCATTGTGGACGTTCTGCCTCTTTTCCTATGCTTTCAATGCAATTTCAGTCTACCTCCTGAAATCGGTTTCCTGCAATTCTGCCCCGCTTTCAAGTCCTCTTGGCAGCCTTACTTCAGTCTATTTTTGGACGATAGCTGTCATTTATAACTCTGCAGGTTTGTGAATTACAGTGCCCCTGAGCTCCTTTCTTCAACTCGCTTTCTTTTGAGCTGGCCGCAACACCGCAGGATGGCTTCAGGCCCTAATCTGGTTCCGGTACGGCACGCTGAGCCTTTGGTTATTTCCTCTTCCTGTTGGGAAATGAGAGTTAAATTTGCCCGTCCAGACACCTCCAGCTAGCCTCTCATTGGTTCTCGCTATTCCTGTTCATCTTCCGCAGAAATTGCAAACTGTGCCAAACAGGAGGTTAAAGGCGCTGACTCTCCAAGTGGGGAGAGTGTTAGTAAAGCGTCTGGAATGTTGCACCCGAGTACCAGGGGAGGAAAACTGAGACATATTTGAACACGTCTCGCGATCACATGGTTGATCATACTCTGGGTTCCACATGCCTGTTTTAGCTGAAGGAAGAATACCTAAAACCTGGGTAATTGAAACCCGTGGAATGGGTACCATGCAATATGACTTCAAAGGGTCTTCATTTGCTCACCAAACCTCTCCAATCCTATCACTGCTGCGTTTATGCCCCTGTACACATGCTTGATTCTCTTTCGGAGACATAGCAATCCATAGGTTTTAAGATACTTACTAGTCAGGTACATTCTTAGGCGTTTAATATGCGGTGTTGAGTCCATTTCGTTGAGCAAGGAGTGGCTCTTGTCTATTCCATATTTGACTTAAGGAACTTTATCTGTGCTCATTTCAATCTCTGGTTTTATGCAGCAACCCAACTCACCTTTCCCCTTAAGCAAGCATAAGTTGGTTTTCTAAATTTGAGAACCTGTTCTGTTTTGGAATTCAGTTCCTGTGTAGCCAAGTTTACATTCCGTGTATTAGTGATATCTTATGATGTTTCTTTTTCTGTGTGACTTATTTCAGTTAGAATCATCGTACCTGAATCTACTCATTATGCTGCTAGGTGCCTGATGACATAGATTTCATTGCTGAGTGATACTGCATTGTACGTAAGTACCACAAGTTCTTTATCCATTTTTCACTTTCTGCGATGTTGAACTTGTACTGTAAACGAGGTTCTTGTAAACAGAGGCGTCCCAAACTTTAGGGTGGCTGTGTCTTTTTGAATTTAATTTCCCTAAGCTATAGGACCATAAGTGGCAGTGCCCTAGGCTCTGTTGCTTTGTTTTTTAGATGTTTCAGGAAACACCATACACTTCTCCCGAGTGTCTGTTGGCAATTTACATCCCGCCCATCAGCATAACAAGGCTCCCAGTTCTCCATGGCCTGTCCTGCCTTTCTGGATTTTACACTTTTTTCAGATGGCCCTTTTGACCGGGGGGAAGTGAGACTTCATTTTAGTGCAGATTTCCTTTGCAAGCTTGCTTGGTTGGCCAAAAAGGGCGTATGCGTTTTTTCCTGAATATATTCAGGAAAAAACGCATACGCCCTTTTTGGCCAGGTGCATCATTGTGGACGTTCTGCCTCTTTTCCTATGCTTTCAATGCAATTCCAGTCTACCTCCTTAAATCGGTTTCCTGCAATTCTGCCCCACTTTCAAGTCCTCTTGGCAGCCTTACTTCAGTCTATTTTTGGACGATAGCTGTCATTTATAACTCTGCAGGTTTGTGAATTACAGTGCCCCTGAGCTCCTTTCTTCAACTCGCTTTCTTGTGACCTGGCCGCAACACCGCAGGATGGCTTCAGGCCCTAATCTGGTTCCGGCACGGCACGCTGAGCCTTTGGTTATTTCCTCTTCCTGGTGGGAAATGAGAGTTAAATTTGCCCGTCCAGACACCTCCAGCTAGCCTCTCATTGGTTCTCGCTATTCCTGTTCATCTTCCGCAGAAATTGCAAACTGGGCCAAACAGGAGGTTAAAGGCGCTGACTCTCCAAGTGGGGAGAGTGTTAGTAAAGCGTCTGGAATGTTGCACCCGAGTACCAGGGGAGGAAAACTGAGACATATTTGAACACGTGTCCCGATCACATGGTTGATCATACTCTGGGTTCCACATGCCTGTTTTAGCTGAAGGAAGAATACCTAAAACCTGGGTAATTGAAACCCGTGGAATGGGTACCATGCAATATGACTTCAAAGGGTCTTCATTTGCTCACCGAACCTCTCCAATCCTATCACTGCTGCGTTTATGCCCCTGTACACATGCTTGATTCTCTTTCGGAGACATAGCAATCCATAGGTTTTAAGATACTTACTAGTCAGGTACATTCTTAGGCGTTTAATATGCGGTGTTGAGTCCATTTCGTTGAGCAAGGAGTGGCTCTTGTCTATTCCATATTTGGCTTAAGGAACTTTATCTGTGCTCATTTCAATCTCTGGTTTTATGCAGCACCCCAACTCACCTTTACCCTTAAGCAAGCATAAGTTGGTTTTCTAAATTTGAGACCCTGTTCTGTTCTGTAATTCAGTTCCTCTGTAGCCAAGTTTCCATTCCGTGTATTACTGATATCTTATGATGTTTCTTTTTCTGTGTGACTTATTTCAGTTAGAATCATCATACCTGAATCCACTCATTGTGCTGCTAAGGGCCTGATGACATAGATTTCATTGCTGAGTGATATTGCTTTGTAAGTGAATACCACAACTTCTTTATCCATTTTTCACTTTCTGCGATGTTGAACTTATACTGTAACCGAGGTTCTTGTAAACAGAGCCGTTCCAAACTTTGGGGTGGCTGTGTCTTTTTGATTTTAATTTCCCTAAGCTATAGGACCATAAGTGGAAGTGCCCTA
Source organism: Stenella coeruleoalba (assembly GCF_951394435.1). Taxonomy (NCBI): domain Eukaryota; kingdom Metazoa; phylum Chordata; class Mammalia; order Artiodactyla; family Delphinidae; genus Stenella; species Stenella coeruleoalba. The sequence goes on along the minus strand of NW_027646115.1, from coordinate 29,175 downwards.
GGCTCTGTTGCTTTGTTTTTTAGATGTTTCAGGAAACACCATACACTTCTCCCGAGTGGTTGTTGGCAATTTACATCCCGCCCATCAGCATAACAAGGCTCCCTGTTCTCCATGGCCTGTCCTGCCTTTCTGGATTTTACATTTTTTTCAGATGGCCCTTTTGACCGGGGGGAAGTGAGACTTCATTGTAGTGCAGATTTCCTTTGCAAGCTTGCTTGGTTGGCCAAAAAGGGCGTATGCGTTTTTTCCTGAATATATTCAGGAAAAAACGCATACGCCCTTTTTGGCCAAGTGCATCATTGTGGACGTTCTGCCTCTTTTCCTATGCTTTCAATGCAATTCCAGTCTACCTCCTGAAATCGGTTTCCTGCAATTCTGCCCCGATTTCAAGTCCTCTTGGCAGCCTTACTTCAGTCTATTTTTGGACGATAGCTGTCATTTATAACTCTGCAGGTTTGTGAATTACAGTGCCCCTGAGCTCCTTTCTTCAACTCGCTTTCTTTTGAGCTGGCCGCAACACCGCAGGATGACTTCAGGCCCTAATCTGGTTCCGGTACGGCACGCTGAGCCTTTGGTTATTTCCTCTTCCTGGTGGGAAATGAGAGTTAAATTTGCCCGTCCAGACACCTCCAGCTAGTCTCTCATTGGTTCTCACTATTCCTGTTCATCTTCCGCAATAATTGCAAACTGGGCCAAACAGGAGGTTAAAGGGACTGACTCTCCAAGTGGGGAGAGTGTTAGTAAAGCGTCTGGAATGTTGCACCCGAGTACCAGGGGAGGAAAACTGAGACATATTTGAACACGGCTCCCGATCACATGGTTGATCATACTCTAGGTTCCACATGCATGTTTTAGCTGAAGGAAGAATACCTTAAACCTGGGTAGTTGAAACCCGTGGAATGGGTACCATGCAATATGACTTCAAAGGGTCTTCATTTGCTCACCGAACCTCTCCAATCCTATCACTGCTGCGTTTATGCCCCTGTACACATGCTTGATTCTCTTTCGGAGACATAGCAATCCATAGGTTTTAAGATACTTACTAGTCAGGTACATTCTTAGGCGTTTAATATGCGGTGTTGAGTCCATTTCGTTGAGCAAGGAGTAGCTCTTGTCTATTCCATATTTGGCTTAAGGAACTTTATCTGTGCTCATTTCAATCTCTGGTTTTATGCAGCACCCCAACTCACCTTTACCCTTAAGCAAGCATAAGTTGGTTTTCTAAATTTGAGACCCTGTTCTGTTCTGTAATTCAGTTCCTGTGTAGCCAAGTTTCCATTCCGTGTATTACTGATATCTTATGATGTTTCTTTTTCTGTGTGACTTATTTCAGTTAGAATCATCATACCTGAATCCACTCATTGTGCTGCTAAGGGCCTGATGACACAGATTTCATTGCTGAGTGATATTGCTTTCTAAGTAAATACCACAACTTCTTTATCCATTTTTCACTTTCTGTGATGTTGAACTTGTACTGTAAACGAGGTTCTTGTAAACAGAGCCGTTCCAAACTTTGGGGTGGCTGTGTCTTTTTGATTTTAATTTCCCTAAGCTATAGGACCATAAGTGGAAGTGCCCTAGGCTCTGTTGCTTTGTTTTTTAGATGTTTCAGGAAACACCATACACTTCTCCCGAGTGGTTGTTGGCAATTTACATCCCGCCCATCAGCATAACAAGGCTCCCAGGTCTCAATGGCCTGTTGCCTTTCTGGATTTTACACTTTTTTCAGATGGCCCTTTTGACCGGGGGGAAGTGAGACTTCATTGTAGTGCAGATTTCCTTTGCAAGCTTGCTTGGTTGGCCAAAAAGGGCGTATGCGTTTTTTCCTGAATATATTCAGGAAAAAACGCATACGCCCTTTTTGGCCAAGTGCATCATTGTGGACGTTCTGCCTCTTTTCCTATGCTTTCAATGCAATTCCAGTCTACCTCCTGAAATCGGTTTCCTGCAATTCTGCCCCGCTTTCAAGTCCTCTTGGCAGCCTTACTTCAGTCTATTTTTGGACGATAGCTGTCATTTATAACTCTGCAGGTTTGTGAATTACAGTGCCCCTGAGCTCCTTTCTTCAACTCGCTTTCTTTTGAGCTGGCCGCAACACCGCAGGATGGCTTCAGGCCCTAATCTGGTTCCGGTACGGCACGCTGAGCCTTTGGTTATTTCCTCTTCCTGGTGGGAAATGAGAGTTAAATTTGCCCGTCCAAACACCTCCAGCTAGCCTCTCATTGGTTCTCGCTATTCCTGTTCATCTTCCGCAGAAATTGCAAAGTGGGCCAAACAGGAGGTTAAAGGCGCTGACTCTCCAAGTGGGGAGAGTGTTAGTAAAGCGTCTGGAATGTTGCACCCGAGTACCAGGGGAGGAAAACTGAGACATATTTGAACACGTCTCCCGTTCACATGGTTGATCATACTTGGGTTCCACATGCATGTTTTAGCTGAAGGAAGAATACCTTAAACCTGGAGAGTTAAGACCCGTGTAATGGGTACCATGCAATATGACTTCAAAGGGTCTTCATTTGCTCACCGAACCTCTCCAATCCTATCACTGCTGCATTTATGCCCCTGTACACATGCTTGATTCTCTTTTGGAGACATAGCAATCCATAGGTTTTACGATACTTACTAGTCAGGTACATTCTTAGGCGTTTAATATGCGGTGTTGAGTCCATTTCGTTGAGCAAGGAGTAGCTCTTGTGTATTCCATATTTGACTTAAGGAACTTTATCTGTGCTCATTTCAATCTCTGGTTTTATGCAGCACCCCAACTCACCTTTACCCTTAAGCAAGCATAAGTTGGTTTTCTAAATTTGAGACCCTGTTCTGTTCTGTAATTCAGTTCCTGTGTAGCCAAGTTTACATTCCGTGTATTACTGATATCTTATGATGTTTCTTTTTCTGTGTGACTTATTTCAGTTAGAATCATCATACCTGAATCCACTCATTGTGATGCTAAGGGCCTGATGACATAGATTTCATTGCTGAGTGATATTGCTTTGTAAGTAAATACAACAACTTCTTTATCCATTTTTCACTTTCTGCGATGTTGAACTTGTACTGTAAACGAGGTTCTTGTAAACAGAGGCGTCCCAAACTTTGGGGTGGCTGTGTCTTTTTGATTTTAATTTCCCTAAGCTATAGGACCATAAGTGGAAGTGCCCTAGGTTCTGTTGCTTTGTTTTTTAGATGTTTCAGGAAACACCGTACACTTCTCCCGAGTGGTTGTTGGCAATTTACATCCCGCCCATCAGCATAACAAGGCTCCCAGTTCTCCATGGCCTGTCCTGCCTTTCTGGATTTTACACTTTTTTCAGATGGCCCTTTTGACCGGGGGGAAGTGAGACTTCATTGTAGTGCAGATTTCCTTTGCAAGCTTGCTTGGTTGGCCAAAAAGGGCGTATGCGTTTTTTCCTGAATATATTCAGGAAAAAACGCATACGCCCTTTTTGGCCAAGTGCATCATTGTGGACGTTCTGCCTCTTTTCCTATGCTTTCAATGCAATTCCAGTCTACCTCCTGAAATCGGTTTCCTGCAATTCTGCCCCGCTTTCAAGTCCTCTTGGCAGCCTTACTTCAGTCTATTTTTGGACGATAGCTGTCATTTATAACTCTGCAGGTTTGTGAATTACAGTGCCCCTGAGCTCCTTTCTTCAACTCGCTTTCTTGTGACCTGGCCGCAACACCGCAGGATGGCTTCAGGCCCTAATCTGGTTCCGGCACGGCACGCTGAGCCTTTGGTTATTTCCTCTTCCTGGTGGGAAATGAGAGTTAAATTTGCCCGTTCAGACACCTCCAGCTAGTCTCTCATTGGTTCTCGCTATTCCTGTTCATCTTCCGCAGAAATTGCAAACTGGGCCTAACAGGAGGTTAAAGGCGCTGACTCTCCAAGTGGGGAGAGTGTTAGTAAAGCGTCTGGAATGTTGCACCCGAGTACCAGGGGAGGAAAACTGAGACATATTTGAACACGTCTCCCGTTCACATGGTTGATCATACTTGGGTTCCACATGCATGTTTTAGCTGAAGGAAGAATACCTTAAACCTGGAGAGTTGAGACCCGTGGAATGGGTACCATGCAATATGACTTCAAAGGGTCTTCATTTGCTCACCGAACCTCTCCAATCCTATCACTGCTGCGTTTATGCCCCTGTACACATGCTTGATTCTCTTTCGGAGACATAGCAATCCATAGGTTTTAAGATACTTACTAGTCAGGTACATTCTTAGGCGTTTAATATGCGGTGTTGAGTCCATTTCGTTGAGCAAGGAGTAGCTCTTGTCTATTCCATATTTGACTTAAGGAACTTTATCTGTGCTCATTTCAATCTCTGGTTTTATGCAGCACCCCAACTCACCTTTACCCTTAAGCAAGCATAAGTTGGTTTTCTAAATTTGAGACCCTGTTCTGTTCTGTAATTCAGTTCCTGTGTAGCCAAGTTTCCATTCCGTGTATTACTGATATCTTATGATGTTTCTTTTTCTGTGTGACTTACTTCAGTTAGAATCATGATACCTGAATCCACTCATTGTGCTGCTAAGGGCCTGATGACACAGATTTCATTGCTGAGTGATATTGCTTTGTAAGTAAATACCACAACTTCTTTCCATTTTTCACTTTCTGCGATGTTGAACTTGTACTGTAAACGAGGTTCTTGTAAACAGAGCCGTTCCAAACTTTGGGGTGGCTGTGTCTTTTTGATTTTAATTTCCCTAAGCTATAGGACCATAAGTGGAAGTGCCCTAGGTTCTGTTGCTTTGTTTTTTAGATGTTTCAGGAAACACCATACACTTCTCCCGAGTGGTTGTTGGCAATTTACATCCCACCCATCAGCATAACAAGGCTCCCAGTTCTCCATGGCCTGTCCTGCCTTTCTGGATTTTACACTTTTTTCAGATGGCCCTTTTGACCGGGGGGAAGTGAGACTTCATTGTAGTGCAGATTTCCTTTGCAAGCTTGCTTGGTTGGCCAAAAAGGGCGTATGCGTTTTTTCCTGAATATATTCAGGAAAAAACGCATACGCCCTTTTTGGCCAAGTGCATCATTGTGGACGTTCTGCCTCTTTTCCTATGCTTTCAATGCAATTCCAGTCTACCTCCTGAAAACGGTTTCCTGCAATTCTGCTCCGCTTTCAAGTCCTCTTGGCAGCCTTACTTCAGTCTATTTTTGGACGATAGCTGTCATTTATAACTCTGCAGGTTTGTGAATTACAGTGCCCCTGAGCTCCTTTCTTCAACTCGCTTTCTTTTGAGCTGGCCGCAACACCGCAGGATGACTTCAGGCCCTAATCTGGTTCCGGTACGGCACGCTGAGCCTTTGGTTATTTCCTCTTCCTGTTGGGAAATGAGAGTTAAATTTGCCCGTCCAGACACCTCCAGCTAGCCTCTCATTTGTTCTCGCTATTCCTGTTCATCTTCCGCAGAAATTGCAAACTGGGCCAAACAGGAGGTTAAAGGCGCTGACTCTCCAAGTGGGGAGAGTGTTAGTAAAGCGTCTGGAATGTTGCACCCGAGTACCAAGGGAGGAAAACTGAGACATATTTGAACACGTCTCCCGTTCACATGGTTGATCATACTTGGGTTCCACATGCATGTTTTAGCTGAAGGAAGAATACCTTAAACCTGGAGAGTTAAGACCCGTGTAATGGGTACCATGCAATATGACTTCAAAGGGTCTTCATTTGCTCACCGAATGTCTCCAATCCTATCACTGCTGCGTTTATGCCCCTGTACACATGCTTGATTCTCTTTCGGAGACATAGCAATCCATAGGTTTTAAGATACTTACTAGTCAGGTACATTCTTAGGCGTTTAATATGCGGTGTTGAGTCCATTTCGTTGAGCAAGGAGTAGCTCTTGTCTATTCCATATTTGACTTAAGGAACTTTATCTGTGCTCATTTCAATCTCTGGTTTTATGCAGCACCCCAACTCACCTTTACCCTTAAGCAAGCATAAGTTGGTTTTCTAAATTTGAGACCCTGTTCTGTTCTGTAATTCAGTTCCTGTGTAGCCAAGTTTCCATTCCGTGTATTACTGATATCTTATGATGTTTCTTTTTCTGTGTGACTTACTTCAGTTAGAATCATGATACCTGAATCCACTCATTGTGCTGCTAAGGGCCTGATGACACAGATTTCATTGCTGAGTGATATTGCTTTGTAAGTAAATACCACAACTTCTTTCCATTTTTCACTTTCTGCGATGTTGAACTTGTACTGTAAACGAGGTTCTTGTAAACAGAGGCGTCCCAAACTTTGGGGTGGCTGTGTCTTTTTGATTTTAATTTCCCTAAGCTATAGGACCATAAGTGGAAGTGCCCTAGGTTCTGTTGCTTTGTTTTTTAGATGTTTCAGGAAACACCGTACACTTCTCCTGAGTGGTTGTTGGCAATTTACATCCCGCCCATCAGCATAACAAGGCTCCCAGTTCTCCATGGCCTGTCCTGCCTTTCTGGATTTTACACTTTTTTCAGATGGCCCTTTTGACCGGGGGGAAGTGAGACTTCATTGTAGTGCAGATTTCCTTTGCAAGCTTGCTTGGTTGGCCAAAAAGGGCGTATGCGTTTTTTCCTGAATATATTCAGGAAAAAACGCATACGCCCTTTTTGGCCAAGTGCATCATTGTGGACGTTCTGCCTCTTTTCCTATGCTTTCAATGCAATTCCAGTCTACCTCCTGAAAACGGTTTCCTGCAATTCTGCTCCGCTTTCAAGTCCTCTTGGCAGCCTTACTTCAGTCTATTTTTGGACGATAGCTGTCATTTATAACTCTGCAGGTTTGTGAATTACAGTGCCCCTGAGCTCCTTTCTTCAACTCGCTTTCTTTTGAGCTGGCCGCAACACCGCAGGATGACTTCAGGCCCTAATCTGGTTCCGGTACGGCACGCTGAGCCTTTGGTTATTTCCTCTTCCTGGTGGGAAATGAGAGTTAAATTTGCCCGTCCAGACACCTCCAGCTAGCCTCTCATTGGTTCTCGCTATTCCTGTTCATCTTCCGCAGAAATTGCAAACTGGGCCAAACAGGAGGTTAAAGGGACTGACTCTCCAAGTGGGGAGAGTGTTAGTAAAGCGTCTGGAATGTTGCACCCGAGTACCAGGGGAGGAAAACTGAGACATATTTGAACACGTCTCCCGATCACATGGTTGATCATACTCTAGGTTCCACATGCATGTTTTAGCTGAAGGAAGAATACCTTAAACCTGGGTAGTTGAAACCCGTGGAATGGGTACCATGCAATATGACTTCAAAGGGTCTTCATTTGCTCACCGAACCTCTCCAATCCTATCACTGCTGCGTTTATGCCCCTGTACACATGCTTGATTCTCTTTCGGAGACATAGCAATCTATAGGTTTTAAGATACTTACAAGTCAGGTACATTATTAGGCGTTTAATATGCAGTGTTGAGTCCATTTCGTTGAGCAAGGAGTAGCTCTTGTCTATTCCATATTTGGCTTAAGGAACTTTATCTGTGCTCATTTCAATCTCTGGTTTTATGCAGCACCCCAACTCACCTTTACCCTTAAGCAAGCATAAGTTGTTTTTCTAAATTTGTGACCCAGTTCTGTTCTGTAATTCAGTTCCTGTGTAGCCAAGTTTCCATTCCGTGTATTACTGATATCTTATGATGTTTCTTTTTCTGTGTGACTTATTTCAGTTAGAATCATCATACCTGAATCCACTCATTGTGCTGCTAAGGTCCTGATGACATAGATTTCATTGCTGAGTGATATTGCTTTGTAAGTGAATACCACAACTTCTTTATCCATTTTTCACTTTCTGCGATGTTGAACTTGTACTGTAAACGAGGTTCTTGTAAACAGAGCCGTTCCAAACTTTGGGGTGGCTGTGTCTTTTTGATTTTAATTTCCCTAAGCTATAGGACCATAAGTGGAAGTGCCCTAGGCTCTGTTGCTTTGTTTTTTAGATGTTTCAGGAAACACCATACACTTCTCCCGAGTGGTTGTTGGCAATTTACATCCCGCCCATCAGCATAACAAGGCTCCCAGTTCTCCATGACCTGTCCTGCCTTTCTGGATTTTACACTTTTTTCAGATGGCCCTTTTGACCGGGGGGAAGTGAGACTTCATTGTAGTGCAGATTTCCTTTGCAAGCTTGCTTGGTTGGCCAAAAAGGGCGTATGCGTTTTTTCCTGAATATATTCAGGAAAAAACGCATACGCCCTTTTTGGCCAAGTGCATCATTGTGGACGTTCTGCCTCTTTTCCTATGCTTTCAATGCAATTCCAGTCTACCTCCTGAAATCGGTTTCCTGCAATTCTGCCCCGCTTTCAAGTCCTCTTGGCAGCCTTACTTCAGTCTATTTTTGGACGATAGCTGTCATTTATAACTCTGCAGGTTTGTGAATTACAGTGCCCCTGAGCTCCTTTCTTCAACTTGCTTTCTTGTGACCTGGCCGCAACACCGCAGGATGGCTTCCTGCCCTAATCTGGTTCCGGCACGGCACGCTGAGCCTTTGGTTATTTCCTCTTCCTGGTGGGAAATGAGAGTTAAATTTGCCCGTCCAAACACCTCCAGCTAGTCTCTCATTGGTTCTCGCTATTCCTGTTCATCTTCCGCAGAAATTGCAAACTGGGCCAAACAGGAGGTTAAAGGCGCTGACTCTCCAAGTGGGGAGAGTGTTAGTAAAGCGTCTGGAATGTTGCACCCGAGTACCAGGGGAGGAAAACTGAGACATATTTGAACACGTCTCCCGTTCACATTGTTGATCATACTTGGGTTCCACATGCATGTTTTAGCTGAAGGAAGAATACCTTAAACCTGGAGAGTTAAGACCCGTGTAATGGGTACCATGCAATATGACTTCAAAGGGTCTTCATTTGCTCACCGAACCTCTCCAATCCTATCACTGCTGCGTTTATGCCCCTGTACACATGCTTGATTCTCTTTCGGAGACATAGCAATCCATAGGTTTTAAGATACTTACTAGTCATGTACATTCTTAGACGTTTAATATGCGGTGTTGAGTCCATTTCGTTGAGCAAGGAGTAGCTCTTGTCTATTCAATATTTGACTTAAGGAACTTTATCTGTGCTCATTTCAATCTCTGGTTTTATGCAGCACCCCAACTCACCTTTCCCCTTAAGCAAGCATAAGTTGGTTTTCTAAATTTGAGACCCTGTTCTGTTCTGTAATTCAGTTCCTGTGTAGCCAAGTTTACATTCCGTGTATTACTGATATCTTATGATGTTTCTTTTTCTGTGTGACTTACTTCAGTTAGAATCATCATACCTGAATCCACTCATTGTGCTGCTAAGGGCCTGATGACACAGATTTCATTGCTGAGTGATATTGCTTTGTAAGTAAATACCACAACTTCTTTATCCATTTTTCACTTTCTGCGATGTTGAACTTGTACTGTAAACGAGGTTCTTGTAAACAGAGCCGTTCCAAACTTTGGGGTGGCTGTGTCTTTTTGATTTTAATTTCCCTAAGCTATAGGACCATAAGTGGAAGTGCCCTAGGTTCTGTTGCTTTGTTTTTTAGATGTTTCAGGAAACACCATACACTTCTCCCGAGTGTCTGTTTGCAATTTACAATCCACCCATCAGCATAACAAGGCTCCCAGTTCTCCATGGCCTGTCCTGCCTTTCTGGATTTTACACTTTTTTCAGATGGCCCTTTTGACCGGGGGGAAGTGAGACTTCATTGTAGTGCAGATTTCCTTTGCAAGCTTGCTTGGTTGGCCAAAAAGGGCGTATGCGATTTATATTCCTGTTCATCTTCCGCAGAAATTGCAAACTGGGCCAAACAGTAGGTTAAAGGCGCTGACTCTCCAAGTGAGTAGAGTGTTAGTAAAGCGTCTGGAATGTTGCACCCGAGTACCAGGGGAGGAAAACTGAGACATATTTGAACACGTCTCCCGTTCACATGGTTGATCATACTTGGGTTCCACATGCATGTTTTAGCTGAAGGAAGAATACCTTAAACCTGGAGAGTTGAGACCCGTGGAATGGGTACCATGCAATATGACTTCAAAGGGTCTTCATTTGCTCACCGAACCTCTCCAATCCTATCACTGCTGCGTTTATGCCCCTGTACACATGCTTGATTCTCTTTCGGAGACATAGCAATCCATAGGTTTTACGATTCTTACTAGTCAGGTACATTCTTAGGCGTTTAATATGCGGTGTTGAGTCCATTTCGTTGAGCAGGGAGTGGCTCTTGTCTATTCCATATTTGACTTAAGGAACTTTATCTGTGCTCATTTCAATCTCTGGTTTTATGCAGCACCCCAACTCACCTTTCCCCTTAAGCAAGCATAAGTTGGTTTTCTAAATTTGAGACCCTGTTCTGTTCTGTAATTCAGTTCCTGTGTAGCCAAGTTTACATTCCGTGTATTACTGATATCTTATGATGTTTCTTTTTCTGTGTGACTTATTTCAGTTAGAATCATCATACCTGAATCCACTCATTGTGATGCTAAGGGCCTGATGACATAGATTTCATTGCTGAGTGATATTGCTTTGTAAGTAAATACCACAACTTCTTTATCCATTTTTCACTTTCTGCGATGTTGAACTTGTACTGTAAACGAGGTTCTTGTAAATAGAGGCGTCCCAAACTTTGGGGTGGCTGTGTCTTTTTGATTTTAATTTCCCTAAGCTATAAGACCATAAGTGGCAGTGCCCTAGGCTCTGTTGCTTTGTTTTTTAGATGTTTCAGGAAACACCATACACTTCTCCCGAGTGGTTGTTGGCAATTTACATCCTGCCCATCAGCATAACAAGGTTCCCAGTTCTCCATGGCCTGTCCTGCCTTTCTGGATTTTACACTTTTTTCAGATGGCCCTTTTGACCGGGGGGAAGTGAGACTTCATTGTAGTGCAGATTTCCTTTGCAAGCTTGCTTGGTTGGCCAAAAAGTGCGTATGCTTTTTTTCCTGAATATATTCAGGAAAAAACGCATACGCCCTTTTTGGCCAAGTGCATCATTGTGGACGTTCTGCCTCTTTTCCTATGCTTTCAATGCAATTCCAGTCTACCTCCTGAAATCGGTTTCCTGCAATTCTGCCCCGCTTTCAAGTCCTCTTGGCAGCCTTACTTCAGTCTATTTTTGGACGATAGCTGTCATTTATAACTCTGCAGGTTTGAGAATTACAGTGCCCCTGAGCTCCTTTCTTCAACTTGCTTTCTTGTGACCTGGCCGCAACACCGCAGGATGGCTTCAGGCCCTAATCTGGTTCCGGCACGGCACGCTGAGGCTTCGGTTATATCCTCTTCCTGGTGGGAAATGAGAGTTAAATTTGCCCGTCCAGACACCTCCAGCTAGTCTCTCATTGGTTCTCGCTATTCCTGTTCATCTTCCGCAGAAATTGCAAACTGGGCCAAACAGGAGGTTAAAGGCGCTGACTCTCCAAGTGGGGAGAGTGTTAGTAAAGCATCTGGAATGTTGCACCCGAGTACCAGGGGAGGAAAACTGAGACATATTTGAACACGTCTCCCGTTCACATGGTTGATCATACTTGGGTTCCACATGCATGTTTTAGCTGAAGGAAGAATACCTTAAACCTGGAGAGTTAAGACCCGTGTAATGGGTACCATGCAATATGACTTCAAAGGGTCTTCATTTGCTCACCGAACCTCTCCAATCCTATCACTGCTGCGTTTATGCCCCTGTACACATGCTTGATTCTCTTTCGGAGACAAAGCAATCCATAGGTTTTAAGATACTTACTAGTCAGGCACATTCTTAGGCGTTTAATATGCGGTGTTGAGTCCATTTCGTTGAGCAAGGAGTAGCTCTTGTCTATTCCATATTTGACTTAAGGAACTTTATCTGTGCTCATTTCAATCTCTGGTTTTATGCAGCACCCCAACTCACCTTTACCCTTAAGCAAGCATAGTTGGTTTTCTAAATTTGAGACCCTGTTCTGTTCTGTAATTCAGTTCCTGTGTAGCCAAGTTTACATTCCGTGTATTACTGATATCTTATGATGTTTCTTTTTCTGTGTGACTTACTTCAGTTAGAATCATCATACCTGAATCCACTCATTGTGCTGCTAAGGGCCTGATGACACAGATTTCATTGTTGAGTGATATTGCTTTGTAAGTAAATACCACAACTTCTTTATCCATTTTTCACTTTCTGCGATGTTGAACTTGTACTGTAAACGAGGTTCTTGTAAACAGAGCCGTCCCAAACTTTGGGGTGGCTGTGTCTTTTTGATTTTAATTTCCCTAAGCTATAGGACCATAAGTGGAAGTGCCCTAGGTTCTGTTGCTTTGTTTTTTAGATGTTTCAGGAAACACCATACACTTCTCCCGAGTGTCTGTTGGCAATTTACATCCCGCCCATCAGCATAACAAGGCTCCCAGTTCTCCATGGCCTGTCCTGCCTTTCTGGATTTTACACTTTTTTCAGATGGCCCTTTTGACCGGGGGGAAGTGAGACTTCATTGTAGTGCAGATTTCCTTTGCAAGCTTGCTTGGTTGGCCAAAAAGGGCGTATGCGTTTTTTCCTGAATATATTCAGGAAAAAAAACATACGCCCTTTTTGGCCAAGTGCATCATTGTGGACGTTCTGACTCTTTTCCTATGCTTTCAATGCAATTCCAGTCTACCTCCTGAAATCGGTTTCCTGCAATTCTGCCCCGCATTCAAGTCCTCTTGGCAGCCTTACTTCAGTCTATTTTTGGACGATAGCTGTCATTTATAACTCTGCAGGTTTGTGAATTACAGTTCCCCTGAGCTCCTTTCTTCAACTCGCTTTCTTGTGACCTGGCCGCAACACCGCAGGATGGCTTCAGGCCCTAATCTGGTTCCGGTACGGCACGCTGAGCCTTTGGTTATTTCCTCTTCCTGGTGGGAAATGAGAGTTAAATTTGCCCGTCCAGACACCTCCAGCTAGTCTCTCATTGGTTCTCGCTATTTCTGTTCATCTTCCGCAGAAATTGCAAAGTGGGCCAAACAGGAGGTTAAAGGCGCTGACTCTCCAAGTGGGGAGAGTGTTAGTAAAGCGTCTGGAATGTTACACCCGAGTACCAGGGGAGGAAAACTGAGACATATTTGAACACGTCTCCCGTTCACATGGTTGATCATACTTGGGTTCCACATGCATGTTTTAGCTGAAGGAAGAATACCTTAAACCTGGAGAGTTGAGACCCGTGGAATGGGTACCATGCAATATGACTTCAAAGGGTCTTCATTTGCTCACCGAACCTCTCCAATCCTATCACTGCTGCGTTTATGCCCCTGTACACATGCTTGATTCTCTTTCGGAGACATAGCAATCCATAGGTTTTAAGATACTTACTAGTCAGGTACATTCTTAGACGTTTAATATGCGGTGTTGAGTCCATTTCGTTGAGCAAGGAGTAGCTCTTGTCTATTCCATATTTGACTTAAGGAACTTTATCTGTGCTCATTTCAATCTCTGGTTTTATGCAGCACCCCAACTCACCTTTCCCCTTAAGCAAGCATAAGTTGGTTTTCTAAATTTGAGACCCTGTTCTGTTCTGTAATTCAGTTCCTGTGTAGCCAAGTTTACATTCCGTGTATTACTGATATCTTATGATGTTTCTTTTTCTGTGTGACTTATTTCAGTTAGAATCATCATACCTGAATCCACTCATTGTGATGCTAAGGGCCTGATGACATAGATTTCATTGCTGAGTGATATTGCTGTGTAAGTAAATACCACAACTTCTTTATCCATTTTTCACTTTCTGCGATGTTGAACTTGTACTGTAAACGAGGTTCTTGTAAACAGAGGCGTCCCAAACTTTGGGGTGGCTGTGTCTTTTTGATTTTAATTTCCCTAAGCTATAGGACCATAAGTGGCAGTGCCCTAGGCTCTGTTGCTTTGTTTTTTAGTTGTTTCAGGAAACACCATACACTTCTCCCGAGTGGTTGTTGGCAATTTACATCCCGCCCATCAGCATAACAAGGCTCCCTGTTCTCCATGGCCTGTCCTGCCTTTCTGGATTTTACACTTTTTTCAGATGGCCCTTTTGACCGGGGGGAAGTGAGACTTCATTGTAGTGCAGATTTCCTTTGCAAGCTTGCTTGGTTGGCCAAAAAGGACGTATGCGTTTTTTCCTGAATATATTCAGGAAAAAACGCATACGCCCTTTTTGGCCAAGTGCATCATTGTGGACGTTCTGCCTCTTTTCCTATGCTTTCAATGCAATTTCAGTCTACCTCCTGAAATCGGTTTCCTGCAATTCTGCCCCGCTTTCAAGTCCTCTTGGCAGCCTTACTTCAGTCTATTTTTGGACGATAGCTGTCATTTATAACTCTGCAGGTTTGTGAATTACAGTGCCCCTGAGCTCCTTTCTTCAACTCGCTTTCTTTTGAGCTGGCCGCAACACCGCAGGATGGCTTCAGGCCCTAATCTGGTTCCGGTACGGCACGCTGAGCCTTTGGTTATTTCCTCTTCCTGTTGGGAAATGAGAGTTAAATTTGCCCGTCCAGACACCTCCAGCTACCCTCTCATTGGTTCTCGCTATTCCTGTTCATCTTCCGCAGAAACTGCAAACTGGGCCAAACAGGAGGTTAAAGGCGCTGACTCTCCAAGTGGGGAGAGTGTTAGTAAAGTGTCTGAAATGTTGCCCCCGAGTACCAGGGGAGGAAAACTGAGACATATTTGAACACGTCTCCCGTTCACATGGTTGATCATACTTGGGTTCCACATGCATGTTTTAGCTGAAGGAAGAATACCTTAAACCTGGAGAGTTGAGACCCGTGTAATGGGTACCATGCAATATGACTTCAAAGGGTCTTCATTTGCTCACCGAACCTCTCCAATCCTATCACTGCTGCGTTTATGCCCCTGTACACATGCTTGATTCTCTTTTGGAGACATAGCAATCCATAGGTTTTACGATACTTACTAGTCAGGTACATTCTTAGGCGTTTAATATGCGGTGTTGAGTCCATTTCTTTGAGCAAGGAGTAGCTCTTGTCTATTCCATATTTGACTTAAGGAACTTTATCTGTGCTCATTTCAATCTCTGGTTTTATGCAGCACTCCAACTCACCTTTACCCTTAAGCAAGCATAAGTTGGTTTTCTAAATTTGAGACCCTGTTCTGTTCTGTAATTCAGTTCCTGTGTAGCCAAGTTTCCATTCCGTGTATTACTGATATCTTATGATGTTTCTTTTTCTGTGTGACTTATTTCAGTTAGAATCATCATACCTGAATCCACTCATTGTGATGCTAAGGGCCTGATGACATAGATTTCATTGGTGAGTGATATTGCTTTGTAAGTAAATACCACAACTTCTTTATCCATTTTTCACTTTCTGCGATGTTGAACTTGTACTGTAAACGAGGTTCTTGTAAACAGAGGCGTCCCAAACTTTGGGGTGGCTGTGTCTTTTTGATTTTAATTTCCCTAAGCTATAAGACCATAAGTGGCAGTGCCCTAGGCTCTGTTGCTTTGTTTTTTAGATGTTTCAGGAAACACCATACACTTCTCCCGAGTGTCTGTTGGCAATTTACATCCCGCCCATCAGCATAACAAGGCTCCCAGTTCTCCATGGCCTGTCCTTCCTTTCTGGATTTTACACTTTTTTCAGATGGCCCTTTTGACCGGGGGGAAGTGAGACTTCATTGTAGTGCAGATTTCCTTTGCAAGCTTGCTTGGTTAGCCAAAAAGGGCGTATGCGTTTTTTCCTGAATATATTCAGGAAAAAACGCATACGCACTTTTTGGCCAAGTGCATCATTGTGGACGTTCTGCCTCTTTTCCTATGCTTTCAATGCAATTCCAGTCTACCTCCTGAAATCGGTTTCCTGCAATTCTGCCCCGCTTTCAAGTCCTCTTGGCAGCCTTACTTCAGTCTATTTTTGGACGATAGCTGTCATTTATAACTCTGCAGGTTTGTGAATTACAGTGCCCCTGAGCTCCTTTCTTCAACTCGCTTTCTTTTGAGCTGGCCGCAACACCGCAGGATGGCTTCAGGCCCTAATCTGGTTCCGGCCCGGCACGCTGAGCCTTTGGTTATTTCCTCTTCCTGGTGGGAAATGAGAGTTAAATTTGCCCGTCCAGACACCTCCAGCTAGCCTCTCATTTGTTCTCGCTATTCCTGTTCATCTTCCGCAGAAATTGCAAACTGGGCCAAACAGGAGGTTAAAGGCGCTGACTCTCCAAGTGGGGAGAGTGTTAGTAAAGCGTCTGGAATGTTGCACCCGAGTACCAGGGGAGGAAAACTGAGACATATTTGAACACGTCTCCCGATCACATGGTTGATCATACTCTAGGTTCCACATGCATGTTTTAGCTGAAGGAAGAATACCCTAAACCTGGGTAGTTGAAACCCCTGGAATGGGTACCATGCAATATGACTTCAAAGGGTCTTCATTTGCTCACCGAACCTCTCCAATCCTATCACTGCTGCGTTTATGCCCCTGTACACATGCTTGATTCTCTTTCGGAGACATAGCAATCCATATGTTTTACGATACTTACTAGTCAGGTACATTCTTAGGCGTTTAATATGCGGTGTTGAGTCCATTTCGTTGAGCAAGGAGTAGCTCTTGTCTATTCCATATTTGACTTAAGGAACTTTATCTGTGCTCATTTCAATCTCTGGTTTTATGCAGCACCCCAACTCACCTTTACCCTTAAGCAAGCATAAGTTGGTTTTCTAAATTTGAGACCCTGTTCTGTTCTGTAATTCAGTTCCTGTGTAGCCAAGTTTACATTCCGTGTATTACTGATATCTTATGATGTTTCTTTTTCTGTGTGACTTATTTCAGTTAGAATCATCATACCTGAATCCACTCATTGTGATGCTAAGGGCCTGATGACATAGATTTCATTGCTGAGTGATATTGCTTTGTAAGTAAATACCACAACTTCTTTATCCATTTTTCACTTTCTGCGATGTTGAACTTGTACTGTAAACGAGGTTCTTGTAAACAGAGGCGTCCCAGACTTTGGGGTGGCTGTGTCTTTTTGATTTTAATTTCCCTAAGCTATAAGACCATAAGTGGCAGTGCCCTAGGCTCTGTTGCTTTGTTTTTTAGATGTTTCAGGAAACACCATACACTTCTCCCGAGTGTCTGTTGGCAATTTACATCCCGCCCATCAGCATAACAAGGCTCCCAGTTCTCCATGGCCTGTCCTGCCTTTCTGGATTTTACACTTTTTTCAGATGGCCCTTTTGACCGGGGGGAAGTGAGACTTCATTGTAGTGCAGATTTCCTTTGCAAGCTTGCTTGGTTGGCCAAAAAGGGCGTATGCGTTTTTTCCTGAATATATTCAGGAAAAAACGCATACGCCCTTTTTGGCCAAGTGCATCATTGTGGACGTTCTGCCTCTTTTCCTATGCTTTCAATGCAATTCCAGTCTACCTCCTGAAATCGGTTTCCTGCAATTCTGCCCCGCTTTCAAGTCCTCTTGGCAGCCTTACTTCAGTCTATTTTTGGACGATAGCTGTCATTTATAACTCTGCAGGTTTGTGAATTACAGTGCCCCTGAGCTCCTTTCTTCAACTCGCTTTCTTTTGAGCTGGCCGCAACACCGCAGGATGGCTTCAGGCCCTAATCTGGTTCCGGTACGGCACGCTGAGCCTTTGGTTATTTCCTCTTCCTGGTGGGAAATGAGAGTTAAATTTGCCCGTCCAGACACCTCCAGCTAGCCTCTCATTGGTTCTCGCTATTCCTGTTCATCTTCCGCAGAAATTGCAAACTGGGCCAAACAGGAGGTTAAAGGCGCTGACTCTCCAAGTGGGGAGAGTGTTAGTAAAGCGTCTGGAATGTTGCACCCGAGTACCAGGGGAGGAAAACTGAGACATATTTGAACACGTCTCCCGTTCACATGGTTGATCATACTTGGGTTCCACATGCATGTTTTAGCTGAAGGAAGAATACCTTAAACCTGGAGAGTTGAGACCCGTGGAATGGGTACCATGCAATATGACTTCAAAGGGTCTTCATTTGCTCACCGAACCTCTCCAATCCTATCACTGCTGCGTTTATGCCCCTGTACACATGCTTGATTCTCTTTTGGAGACATAGCAATCCATAGGTTTTACGATACTTACTAGTCAGGTACATTCTTAGGCGTTTAATATGCGGTGTTGAGTCCATTTCGTTGAGCAAGGAGTAGCTCTTGTCTATTCCATATTTGACTTAAGGAACTTTATCTGTGCTCATTTCAATCTCTGGTTTTATGCAGCACCCCAACTCACCTTTACCCTTAAGCAAGCATAAGTTGGTTTTCTAAATTTGAGACCCTGTTCTGTTCTGTAATTCAGTTCCTGTGTAGCCAAGTTTACATTCCGTGTATTACTGATATCTTATGATGTTTCTTTTTCTGTGTGACTTATTTCAGTTAGAATCATTATACCTGAATCCACTCATTGTGATGCTAAGGGCCTGATGACATAGATTTCATTGCTGAGTGATATTGCTTTGTAAGTAAATACCACAACTTCTTTATCCATTTTTCACTTTCTGCGATGTTGAACTTGTACTGTAAACGAGGTTCTTGTAAACAGAGGCGTCCCAGACTTTGGGGTGGCTGTGTCTTTTTGATTTTAATTTCCCTAAGCTATAAGACCATAAGTGGCAGTGCCCTAGGCTCTGTTGCTTTGTTTTTTAGATGTTTCAGGAAACACCATACACTTCTCCCCAGTGTCTGTTGGCAATTTACATCCCGCCCATCAGCATAACAAGGCTCCCAGTTCTCCATGGCCTGTCCTGCCTTTCTGGATTTTACACTTTTTTCAGATGGCCCTTTTGACCGGGGGGAAGTGAGACTTCATTGTAGTGCAGATTTCCTTTGCAAGCTTGCTTGGTTGGCCAAAAAGGGCGTATGCGTTTTTTCCTGAATATATTCAGGAAAAAACGCATACGCCCTTTTTGGCCAAGTGCATCATTGTGGACGTTCTGCCTCTTTTCCTATGCTTTCAATGCAATTCCAGTCTACCTCCTGAAATCGGTTTCCTGCAATTCTGCCCCGCTTTCAAGTCCTCTTGGCAGCCTTACTTCAGTCTATTTTTGGACGATAGCTGTCATTTATAACTCTGCAGGTTTGTGAATTACAGTGCCCCTGAGCTCCTTTCTTCAACTCGCTTTCTTGTGACCTGGCCGCAACACCGCAGGATGGCTTCAGGCCCTAATCTGGTTCCGGCACGGCATGCTGAGCCTTTGGTTAATTCCTCTTCCTGGTGGGAAATGAGAGTTAAATTTGCCCGTCCAGACACCTCCAGCTAGCCTCTCATTGGTTCTCGCTATTCCTGTTCATCTTCCGCAGAATTTGCAAACTGGGCCAAACAGGAGGTTAAAGGGACTGACTCTCCAAGTGGGGAGAGTGTTAGTAAAGCGTCTGGAATGTTGCACCCGAGTACCAGGGGAGGAAAACTGAGACATATTTGAACACGTCTCCCGATCACATGGTTGATCATACTCTAGGTTCCACATGCATGTTTTAGCTGAAGGAAGAATACCTTAAACCTGGGTAGTTGAAACCCATGGAATGGGTACCATGCAATATGACTTCAAAGGGTCTTCATTTGCTCACCGAACCTCTCCAATCCTATCACTGCTGCGTTTATGCCCCTGTACACATGCTTGATTCTCTTTCGGAGACATAGCAATCCATAGGTTTTAAGATACTTACTAGTCAGGTACATTCTTAGGCGTTTAATATGCGGTGTTGAGTCCATTTCTTTGACCAAGGAGTAGCTCTTGTCTATTCCATATTTGGCTTAAGGAACTTTATCTGTGCTCATTTCAGTCTCTGGTTTTATGCTGCACCCCAACTCACCTTTACCCTTAAGCAAGAATAAGTTGGTTTTCTAAATTTGAGACCCTGTTCTGTTCTGTAATTCAGTTCCTGTGTAGCCAAGTTTCCATTCCGTGTATTACTGATATCTTATGATGTTTCTTTTTCTGTGTGACTTACTTCAGTTAGAATCATCATACCTGAATCCACTCATTGTGCTGCTAAGGGCCTGATGACACAGATTTCATTGCTGAGTGATATTGCTTTGTAAGTAAATACCACAACTTCTTTATCCATTTTTCACTTTCTGCGATGTTGAACTTGTACTGTAAACGAGGTTCTTGTAAACAGAGCCGTTCCAAACTTTGGGGTGGCTGTGTCTTTTTGATTTTAATTTCCCTAAGCTATAGGACCATAAGTGGAAGTGCCCTAGGTTCTGTTGCTTTGTTTTTTAGATGTTTCAGGAAACACCATACACTTCTCCCAAGTGTCTGTTGGCAATTTACATCCCGCCCATCAGCATAACAAGGCTCCCAGTTCTCCATGGCCTGTCCTGCCTTTCTGGATTTTACAATTTTTTCAGATGGCCCTTTTGACCGGGGGGAAGTGAGACTTCATTGTAGTGCAGATTTCCTTTGCAAGCTTGCTTGGTTGGCCAAAAAGGGCGTATGCGTTTTTTCCTGAATATATTCAGGAAAAAACGCATACGCCATTTTTGGCCAAGTGCATCATTGTGGACGTTCTGCCTCTTTTCCTATGCTTTCAATGCAATTCCAGTCTACCTCCTGAAATCGGTTTCCTGCAATTCTGCCCCGCATTCAAGTCCTCTTGGCAGCCTTACTTCAGTCTATTTTTGGACGATAGCTGTCATTTATAACTCTGCAGGTTTGTGAATTACAGTGCCCCTGAGCTCCTTTCTTCAACTCGCTTTCTTGTGACCTGGCCGCAACACCGCAGGATGGCTTCAGGCCCTAATCTGGTTCCGGCACGGCACGCTGAGCCTTTGGTTATTTCCTCTTCCTGGTGGGAAATGAGAGTTAAATTTGCCCGTCCAGACACCTCCAGCTAGTCTCACATTGGTTCTCACTGTTCCTGTTCATCTTCCGCAGAAATTGCAAACTGGGCCAAACAGGAGGTTAAAGGCGCTGACTCTCCAAGTGGGGAGAGTGTTAGTAAAGCGTCTGGAATGTTGCACCCGAGTACCAGGGGAGGAAAACTGAGACATATTTGAACACGTCTCCCGTTCACATGGTTGATCATACTTGGGTTCCACATGCATGTTTTAGCTGAAGGAAGAATACCTTAAACCTGGAGAGTTGAGACCCGTGGAATGGGTACCATGCAATATGACTTCAAATGGTCTTCATTTGCTCACCGAACCTCTCCAATCCTATCACTGCTGCGTTTATGCCCCTGTACACATGCTTGATTCTCTTTCGGAGACATAGCAATCCATAGGTTTTAAGATACTTACTAGTCAGGCACATTCTTAGGCGTTTAATATGCGGTGTTGAGTCCATTTCGTTGAGCAAGGAGTAGCTCTTGTCTATTCCATATTTGACTTAAGGAACTTTATCTGTGCTCATTTCAATCTCTGGTTTTATGCAGCACCCCAACTCACCTTTACCCTTAAGCAAGCATAGTTGGTTTTCTAAATTTGAGACCCTGTTCTGTTCTGTAATTCAGTTCCTGTGTAGCCAAGTTTACATTCCGTGTATTACTGATATCTTATGATGTTTCTTTTTCTGTGTGACTTACTTCAGTTAGAATCATCATACCTGAATCCACTCATTGTGCTGCTAAGGGCCTGATGACACAGATTTCATTGCTGAGTGATATTGCTTTGTAAGTAAATACCACAACTTCTTTATCCATTTTTCACTTTCTGCGATGTTGAACTTGTACTGTAAACGAGGTTCTTGTAAACAGAGGCGTCCCAAACTTTAGGGTGGCTGTTTCTTTTTTGATTTTAATTTCCCTAAGCTATAGGACCATAAGTGGCAGTGCACTAGGCTCTGTTGCTTTGTTTTTTAGATGTTTCAGGAAACACCATACACTTCTCCTGAGTGTCTGTTGGCAATTTACATCCCGCCCATCAGCATAACAAGGCTCCCAGTTCTCCATGGCCTGTCCTGCCTTTCTGGTTTTTACACTTTTTTCAGATGGCCCTTTTGACCGGGGGGAAGTGAGACTTCATTGTAGTGCAGATTTCCTTTGCAAGCTTGCTTGGTTGGCCAAAAAGGGCGTATGCGTTTTTTCCTGAATATATTCAGGAAAAAACGCATACGCCCTTTTTGGCCAAGTGCATCATTGTGGACGTTCTGCCTCTTTTCCTATGCTTTCAATGCAATTCCAGTCTACCTCCTGAAATCGGTTTCCTGCAATTCTGCCCCGCTTTCAAGTCCTCTTGGCAGCCTTACTTCAGTCTATTTTTGGACGATAGCTGTCATTTATAACTCTGCAGGTTTGTGAATTACAGTGCCCCTGAGC
This sequence comes from Stenella coeruleoalba, assembly GCF_951394435.1. Classification (NCBI taxonomy): domain Eukaryota; kingdom Metazoa; phylum Chordata; class Mammalia; order Artiodactyla; family Delphinidae; genus Stenella; species Stenella coeruleoalba. The sequence goes on along the minus strand of NW_027646115.1, from coordinate 7,002 downwards.
TCCTTTCTTCAACTCGCTTTCTTGTGACCTGGCGACAACACCGCAGGATGGCTTCAGGCCCTAATCTGGTTCCGGCACGGCACGCTGAGCCTTTGGTTATTTCCTCTTCCTGGTGGGAAATGAGAGTTAAATTTGCCCGTCCAGACACCTCCAGCTAGTCTCTCATTGGTTCTCGCTATTCCTGTTCATCTTCGGCAGAAATTGCAAACTGGGCCAAACAGGAGGTTAAAGGCGCTGACTCTCCAAGTGGGGAGAGTGTTAGTAAAGCGTCTGGAATGTTTCACCCGAGTACCAGGGGAGGAAAACTGAGACATATTTGAACACGTCTCCCGCTCACATGGTTGATCATACTTGGGTTCCACATGCATGTTTTAGCTGAAGGAAGAATACCTTAAACCTGGAGAGTTAAGACCCGTGTAATGGGTACCATGCAATATGACTTCAAAGGGTCTTCATTTGCTCACCGAACCTCTCCAATCCTATCACTGCTGCGTTTATGCCCCTGTACACATGCTTGATTCTCTTTAGGAGACATAGCAATCCATAGGTTTTAAGATACTTACTAGTCAGGTACATTCTTAGGCGTTTAATATGCGGTGTTGAGTCCATTTCGTTGAGCAAGGAGTAGCTCTTGTCTATTCCATATTTGACTTAAGGAACTTTATCTGTGCTCATTTCAATCTCTGGTTTTATGCAGCACCCCAACTCACCTTTACCCTTAAGCAAGCATAAGTTGGTTTTCTAAATTTGAGACCCTGTTCTGTTCTGTAATTCAGTTCCTGTGTAGCCAAGTTTACATTCCGTGTATTACTGATATCTTATGATGTTTCTTTTTCTGTGTGACTTACTTCACTTAGAATCATCATACCTGAATCCACTCATTGTGCTGCTAAGGGCCTGATGACACAGATTTCATTGCTGAGTGATATTGCTTTGTAAGTAAATACCACAACTTCTTTATTCATTTTTCACTTTCTGCGATGTTGAACTTGTACTGTAAACGAGGTTCTTGTAAACAGAGGCGTCCCAAACTTTGGGGTGGCTGTGTCTTTTTGATTTTAATTTCCCTAAGGTATAGGACCATAAGTGGAAGTGCACTAGGCTCTGTTGCTTTGTTTTTTAGATGTTTCAGGAAACACCATACACTTCTCCCGAGTGTCTGTTGGCAATTTACATCCCGCCCATCAGCATAACAAGGCTCCCAGTTCTCCATGGCCTGTCCTGCCTTTCTGGATTTTACACTTTTTTCAGATGGCCCTTTTGACCGGGGGGAAGTGAGACTTCATTGTAGTGCAGATTTCCTTTGCAAGCTTGCTTGGTTGGCCAAAAAGGGCGTATGCGTTTTTTCCTGAATATATTCAGGAAAAAACGCATACGCCCTTTTTGGCCAAGTGCATCATTGTGGACGTTCTGCCTCTTTTCCTATGCTTTCAATGCAATTCCAGTCTACCTCCTGAAATCGGTTTCCTGCAATTCTGCCCCGCTTTCAAGTCCTCTTGGCAGCCTTACTTCAGTCTATTTTTGGACGATAGCTGTCATTTATAACTCTGCAGGTTTGTGAATTACAGTGCCCCTGAGCTCCTTTCTTCAACTCGCTTTCTTGTGACCTGGCCGCAACACCGCAGGATGGCTTCAGGCCCTAATCTGGTTCCGGCCCGGCATGCTGAGCCTTTGGTTAATTCTTTTTCCTGGTGGGAAATGAGAGTTAAATTTTCCCGTCCAGACACCTCCAGCTAGCCTCTAATTGGTTCTCGCTATTCCTGTTCATCTTCCGCAGAAATTGCAAACTGGGCCAAACAGGAGGTTAAAGGGACTGACTCTCCAAGAGGGGAGAGTGTTAGTAAAGCGTCTGGAATGTTGCACGCGAGTACCAGGGGAGGAAAACTGAGACATATTTGAACACGTCTCCCGATCACATGGTTGATCATACTCTAGGTTCCACATGCATGTTTTAGCTGAAGGAAGAATACCTTAAACCTGGGTAGTTGAAACCCGTGGAATGGGTACCATGCAATATGACTTCAAAGGGTCTTCATTTGCTCACCGAACCTCTCCAATCCTATCACTGCTGCGTTTATGCCCCTGTACACATGCTTGATTCTCTTTCGGAGACCTAGCAATCCATAGGTTTTAAGATACTTACAAGTCAGGTACATTCTTAGGCGTTTAATATGCGGTGTTGAGTCCATTTCGTTGAGCAAGGAGTAGCTCTTGTCTATTCCATATTTGGCTTAAGGAACTTTATCTGTGCTCATTTCAATCTCTGGTTTTATGCAGCACCCCAACTCACCTTTACCCTTAAGCAAGCATAAGTTGGTTTTCTAAATTTGAGACCCTGTTCTGTTCTGTAATTCAGTTCCTGTGTAGCCAAGTTTACATTCCGTGTATTACTGATATCTTATGATGTTTCTTTTTCTGTGTGACTTATTTCAGTTAGAATCATCGTACCTGAATCCACTCATTATGCTGCTACGGGACTGATGACATAGATTTCATTGCTGAGTGATACTGCATTGTACGTAAGTACCACAAGTTCTTTATCCATTTTTCACTTTCTGTGATATTGAACTTGTACGGCAATCGAGGTTCTTGTAAACGGAGGCGTCCCAAACTTTGGGGTGGCTGTGTCTTTTTGATTTTAATTTCCCTAAGCTATAGGACCATAAGTGGAAGTGCCCTAGGCTCTGTTGCTTTGTTTTTTACATGTTTCAGGAAACACCATACACTTCTCCCAAGTGTCTGTTGGCAATTTACATCCCGCCCATCAGCATAACAAGGCTCCCAGTTCTCCATGGCCTGTCCTGCCTTTCTGGATTTTACACTTTTTTCAGATGGCCCTTTTGACCGGGGGGAAGTGAGACTTCATTGTAGTGCAGATTTCCTTTGCAAGCTTGCTTGGTTGGCCAAAAAGGGCGTATGCGTTTTTTCCTGAATATATTCAGGAAAAAACGCATACGCCCTTTTTGGCCAAGTGCATCATTGTGGACGTTCTGCCTCTTTTCCTATGCTTTCAATGCAATTCCAGTCTACCTCCTGAAATCGGTTTCCTTCAATTCTGCGCCGCTTTCAAGTCCTCTTGGCAGCCTTACTTCAGTCTATTTTTGGACGATAGCTGTCATTTATAACTCTGCAGGTTTGTGAATTACAGTGCCCCAGAGCTCCTTTCTTCAACTTGCTTTCTTTTGACCTGGCCGCAACACCGCAGGATGGCTTCAGGCCCTAATCTGGTTCCGGCACGGCACGCTGAGCCTTTGGTTATTTCCTCTTCCTGGTGGGAAATGAGAGTTAAATTTGCCCGTCCAGACACCTCCAGCTAGCCTCCCATTGGTTCTCGCTATTCCTGTTCATCTTCCGCAGAAATTGCAAACTGGGCCAAACAGGAGGTTAAAGGCGCTGACTCTCCAAGTGGAGAGAGTGTTAGTAAAGCGTCTGGAATGTTGCACCCGAGTACCAGGGGAGGAAAACTGAGACATATTTGAACACGTCTCCCGTTCACATGGTTGATCATACTTGGGTTCCACATGCATGTTTTAGCTGAAGGAAGAATACCTTAAACCTGGAGAGTTAAGACCCGTGTAATGGGTACCATGCAATATAACTTCAAAGGGTCTTCATTTGCTCACCGAACCTCTCCAATCCTATCACTGCTGCGTTTATGCCCCTGTACACATGCTTGATTCTCTTTCGGAGACATAGCAATCCATAGGTTTTAAGATACTTACTAGTCAGGTACATTCTTAGGCGTTTAATATGCGGTGTTGAGTCCATTTCGTTGAGCAAGGAGTAGCTCTTGTCTATTCCATATTTGACTTAAGGAACTTTATCTGTGCTCATTTCAATCTCTGGTTTTATGCAGCACCCCAACTCACCTTTCCCCTTAAGCAAGCATAAGTTGGTTTTCTAAATTTGAGACCCTGTTCTGTTCTGTAATTCAGTTCCTGTGTAGCCAAGTTTACATTCCGTGTATTACTGATATCTTATGATGTTTCTTTTTCTGTGTGACTTACTTCAGTTAGAATCATCATACCTGAATCCACTCATTGTGCTGCTAAGGGCCTGATGACACAGATTTCATTGCTGAGTGATATTGCTTTGTAACTAAATACCACAACTTCTTTATCCATTTTTCACTTTCTGCGATGTTGAACTTGTACTGTAAACGAGGTTCTTGTAAACAGAGCCGTTCCAAACTTTGGGGTGGCTGTGTCTTTTTGATTTTAATTTCCCTAAGCTATAGGACCATAAGTGGCAGTGCACTAGGTTCTGTTGCTTTGTTTTTTAGATGTTTTAGGAAACACCATACACTTCTCCCGAGTGGTTGTTGGCAATTTACATCCCGCCCATCAGCATAACAAGGCTCCCAGTTCTCCATGGCCTGTCCTGCCTTTCTGGATTTTACACTTTTTTCAGATGGCCCTTTTGACCGGGGGGAAGTGAGACTTCATTGTAGTGCAGATTTCCTTTGCAAGCTTGCTTGGTTGGCCAAAAAGGGCGTATGCGTTTTTTCCTGAATATATTCAGGAAAAAACGCATACGCCCTTTTTGGCCAAGTGCATCATTGTGGACGTTCTGCCTCTTTTCCTATGCTTTCAATGCAATTCCAGTCTACCTCCTGAAATCGGTTTCCTGCAATTCTGCCCCGCTTTCAAGTCCTCTTGGCAGCCTTACTTCAGTCTATTTTTGGACGATAGCTGTCATTTATAACTCTGCAGGTTTGTGAATTACAGTGCCCCTGAGCTCCTTTCTTCAACTTGCTTTCTTTTGAGCTGGCCGCAACACCGCAGGATGGCTTCAGGCCCTAATCTGGTTCCGGCACGGCACGCTGAGCCTTTGGTTATTTCCTCTTCCTGGTGGGAAATGAGAGTTAAATTTGCCCGTCCAAACACCTCCAGCTAGTCTCTCATTGGTTCTCGCTATTCCTGTTCATCTTCCGCAGAAATTGCAAACTGGGCCAAACAGGAGGTTAAAGGCGCTGACTCTCCAAGTGGGGAGAGTGTTAGTAAAGCGTCTGGAATGTTGCACCCGAGTACCAGGGGAGGAAAACTGAGACATATTTGAAAACGTCTCCCTTTCACATGGTTGATCATACTTGGGTTCCACATGCATGTTTTAGCTGAAGGATGAATACCTTAAACCTGGAGAGTTAACACCCGTGTAATGGGTACCATGCAATATGACTTCAAAGGGTCTTCATTTGCTCACCGAACCTCTCCAATCCTATCACTGCTGCATTTATGCCCCTGTACACATGCTTGATTCTCTTTCAGAGACATAGCAATCCATAGGTTTTAAGATACTTACAAGTCAGGTACATTCTTAGGCGCTTAATATGCGGTGTTGAGTCCATTTCGTTGAGCAAGGAGTAGCTCTTGTCTATTCCATATTTGACTTAAGGAACTTTATCTGTGCTCATTTCAATCTCTGGTTTTATGCAGCACCCCAACTCACCTTTCCCCTTAAGCAAGCATAAGTTGGTTTTCTAAATTTGAGACCCTGTTCTGTTCTGTAATTCAGTTCCTGTGTAGCCAAGTTTACATTCCGTGTATTACTGATATCTTATGATGTTTCTTTTTCTGTGTGACTTACTTCAGTTAGAATCATCATACCTGAATCCACTCATTGTGCTGCTAAGGGCCTGATGACACAGATTTCATTGCTGAGTGATATTGCTTTGTAAGTAAATACCACAAATTCTTTATCCATTTTTCACTTTCTGCGATGTTGAACTTGTACTGTAAACGAGGTTCTTGTAAACAGAGCCGTTCCAAACTTTGGGGTGGCTGTGTCTTTTTGATTTTAATTTCCCTAAGCTATAGGACCATAAGTGGAAGTGCCCTAGGTTCTGTTGCTTTGTTTTTTAGATGTTTCAGGAAACACCATACACTTCTCCCGAGTGGTTGTTGGCAATTTACATCCCGCCCATCAGCATAACAATGCTCCCAGTTCTCCATGGCCTGTCCTGCCTTTCTGGATTTTACACTTTTTTCAGATGGCCCTTTTGACCGGGGGGAAGTGAGACTTCATTGTAGTGCAGATTTCCTTTGCAAGCTTGCTTGGTTGGCCAAAAAGGGCGTATGCGTTTTTTCCTGAATATATTCAGGAAAAAACGCATACGCCCTTTTTGGCCAAGTGCATCATTGTGGACGTTCTGCCTCTTTTCCTATGCTTTCAATGCAATTCCAGTCTACCTCCTGAAATCGGTTTCCTGCAATTCTGCCCCGCTTTCAAGTCCTCTTGGCAGCCTTACTTCAGTCTATTTTTGGACGATAGCTGTCATTTATAACTCTGCAGGTTTGTGAATTACAGTGCCCCTGAGCTCCTTTCTTCAACTCGCTTTCTTGTGACCTGGCCGCAACACCGCAGGATGGCTTCAGGCCCTAAACTGTTTCCGGCCCGGCATGCTGAGCCTTTGGTTAATTCCTCTTCCTGGTGGGAAATGAGAGTTAAATTTGCCCGACCAGACACCTCCAGCTAGCCTCTCATTGGTTCTCGCTATTCCTGTTCATCTTCCGCAGAAATTGCAAACTGGGCCAAACAGGAGGTTAAAGGGACTGACTCTCCAAGTGGGGAGAGTGTTAGTAAAGCGTCTGGAATGTTGCACCCGAGTACCAGGGGAGGAAAACTGAGACATATTTGAACACGTCTCCCGATCACATGGTTGATCATACTCTAGGTTCCACATGCATGTTTTAGCTGAAGGAAGAATACCTTAAATCTGAGTAGTTGAAAACCGTGGAATGGGTACCATGCAATATGACTTCAAAGGGTCTTCATTTGCTCACCGAACCTCTCCAATCCTATCACTGCTGCGTTTATGCCCCTGTACACATGCTTGATTCTCTTTTGGAGACATAGCAATCCATAGGTTTTAAGATACTTACTAGTCAGGTACATTCTTAGGCGTTTAATATGGGGTGTTGAGTCCATTTCGTTGAGCAAGGAGTAGCTCTTGTCTATTCCATATTTGGCTTAAGGAACTTTATCTGTGCTCATTTCAATCTC